>NC_136817.1:12592315-13192315 GCF_951394365.1 Tetrao urogallus
CACACTTCTTTTTTCACACATTCTTCCTTCAGAGTCTAACCAAGCAATTCCCACAAACGCTGTCCTTGGCCTGGAAACCTTATTAAATGAAATCCTTATTAAAGCAATCTGAAATGGCATCAAAGAGCACAGTACTGACCATTTTCAACCTAAAGAAATGTCATTCTGTCGCCAAGCCAGAAATCTGACTGATGTGCCTGCCAAGGGCTTGGCATTTCAAGTCCTAAAAGAACACAAGTCCTAAAAAATTTTATCAGAAAAATTAGTCTAAAACAAAAACAGCTTGGTCCAATCAGACCAACTTTCCTATTAGAAACTATGTGCTTTACCTTCTAAGCGCAAGCTACATTTACCGAGAGAGCCACCACAGCATTAATGCCCTAGCCAGACAATAAAAATAAAGTTTATAAGAGTTTCATATTGAAATAAAAAAGAAAAATTAAAATACTTCAGAATAGCAAAAAGTAAACTGAACTGCCATCCCAGACTAATAGGGATTAAAATACCACAAGAGAAAAACCTCCAGAGCAACCATGAAGCCATAGGGAAAAAATGCACCAAAGCACAAAAAGGGGTTACCATGGGAACAAAGGCTATTTTCCAACTTGTCAAATAAAAGCCCCAGTATGGCAGACCTTTACTCATAAGAGCAATTCCGCAGGCTTCTAAAGGCAACATGTATAATTATTACACAAGCTGAAAGACGTTAACGGGGGGTGGGAGGATTTTGCCCTTTCAACTCCCTTTTGCCCCCACATCCAACAAGACAAAATTAGTACGTATGTCAAAGGCGTATTGGCATTCAGTGCCTGTGTGTGGTATAGTGTAATTCCACACAGAACAGAAAACAGAGGTAAGAAATCCTGCACGGTAATCTAAATTTTATAACATGACCTGGGGGAAATGAAAGGCACCAGACAGCTCACAGCAATGTTTATTATGAATTAACACACAGAACCAAGTAAAAGGACTGAAGCCCAAAACCGTACCAGAGGACTTCCTGAGACGACCAGCCTTCAGGTGCCCTATGTGGATTTGCCAAAGAAGGCTGGGAAAAAATAAAGCCCTCTGAAGACGATCTTACTAATTGAAAGGTAATAATTCTCAATAAGGTTCGGCTCGATGCTTTATGTTTTACTGGAAGCAGCCAGCATGGCACCTGCTTCAGGCACTAGAGTATAAAGCAGAACTCCAACTTTACCACTGTCTCTGATTAACAGGTGCTTTAAGTCATATTATTTTGAAATAGATTCTGCCGTATCTAAAAACACTGTTTGAAATAATGAAGGCTTCATTTTATCAAATTATTTTTCTATTTTAAGAAATTCAAGCTGTTCAACGCTTGAATGCATATAATTCTTATTTGATAAAAGAAATACAATGGCTTGCAGTTAGGAAACGACACAGCTGTAGGGGTAGTTTCTACCTTCCTAGTCCCATAACCCCAATAAATCATCTTCTCTTGCTATGTAAAGGTGGAAAAGCCAGGGTGATTTAGTCTTCTGCCTCCTCTACTATGCCCCCCTCGACACTTCTGCAGGCTTTCGCTACCTTTTCACAGTGCGAGGAATTTGGAGGAAAGAACAATCACGATGGGGAGAAGAAAATGCCTGCATCATAGGCAGTACAAGGCAGGCATGTAGGGGACTCACACCTGTCAGCTTCTTTCCTTTGTTCTTCCCAACTCCAAAGGTAAGTCGAACAACTTCAAGAGAAAGAGAAGCTGTGAGCCGCTCATCTTTCTACGATGATCCACTCTTCGCTGTGCTCAGTTGCAGAACAGCTTGTTTTGAAATTGATGTACAGAAAAAGATGTTTTAAACTTATCACCATCACCAGCTGGAAAGGCATCCAGAAGGACAGTAAGCTAAAGCACCTGACATCATATTCCAGCATGCATGTAACCTGCCTGCATATGCACAAACTGTGCTCGTGCTGTACAGCCTTAAAGTGATTCAGTTTTTAACTTTACATACCTCGGATTCACATGGACTTGTACCTTTTTTAGACACAGGAATGGCTCAGGTCAAGAAACGACATCAGGGCTCCGACTTCTGAGCAGAAGTACTACTCGATATTGGAAGATACAGGTTACAGTTACTAAATACACAGCTAACTTTCAAGAATCCTTTTAATATCCTCAATAATTACACAACAGGAAATCTCTGCTCCCATTAAACAGTAAGAATTCTATTGATAGTAGAGGCAGCAGAAAAAAAAAAATCAATTCCAAGCGTAGTTTGAAAATATTCCCCAGTAGAAGTGCTTTCAATTCCCCATTTTCACAGCAAGTGTAACTGCTGACATGTAATACAGTTAGACTGTATTAAATAACTGTAGTTTTTACTTTTAAATCAATTAAAATATTCCTCCATTATATGTCAAAGTGACAAGTAATAGCCTGCTGAGTGCCATGGAAAATTTTGGTCAAAGAGCAGATGAGGGTTGCAATCGCTGACTGATACCTAAAGCAAAGACTCTTGGTAATTCTCCCACAAGCAATCGCAAATGCTGACAAAGTTCAAATTTGTCTTGACAGGATTGTCAAGGCAAACTAGAAATGTTCCCAATTGCAAGTCAAAGAATTCATTTTTATTCAACTGAAATTCATTCCACTGAGCCCATACTAATGATACGCAACACTGTACCCACCTACCTCTCTGGCTGAAAAGCTGAAACTCATACAGCAAAGATTAAAAGAAAATGGGAGTGTTAAACAAAACAGAGACTAAGGAAGTTATGTTCTGCAACAAACACAACCGCAGTTTGTCTCTTAAATCCTCTGCTGTATATTGCCAAAGCTCTCTACTAGTACATAGTAGGTCTTGATTTTAGAAGGCAGCTTACATTTAACTTCAGTGGGAATTATAGCTTCTACAATAATTAAAAATACCACCAGTCCTCCCTTCTCAAGAAAACTATGTTTAACTGTTTATGTACAGAGGCACATTACTGTAGAGGCAAACTGACAGTTGAGTGCACGTAATCATGTGTTTATGCATGAATTTACAGAATTTACATAGTAATCGAGGTGCACAGCAGATGGAGCAGTGTTACTCGCTAAGCCATCTCCCCTCAGATCCTACTCACAGAGCCTACCTGTGACACAGGCTTTCCATTTTCTTAAGCAAGGACTGCAGTATTAAATTCATTGCTAAACTCTACAGCATCACACAGACACAACAGGTTCCACACAGAGTGCAATTAAAACCAAACAGAAAGAACCTGACAACACACATTCTTTGCTTCATCAAGCATTTTTTGCCTGTTCTCAAACAATCATATTTTTTTCTTTTCCTCCTTCCCCTGCAGCCACTGAAATAATTTCTGCTACGAACAGGTGTACAATGTGCAGAATAAGCACATAGGAAAGAAAGAAGACGAGTCAACAAAGAGCTTCACAGTTTCAAACGCAGCAGCAATCGCAATACAGGAGAACTTCATAACATTGCTGAAGGAGCCCAAAATCCCCTACTGCAACCCCTTTGCACCCCCTTCCCATCCACACAGTTCCTGGTGCAAGAGCCCACAGCTCTGCAGTGCTCGCAAAGCGTTACAAGACTTAAAATGCTTCCTTGCTTACATATCTGCTTTCCATATTCCCAATTACCAGACATGAAAGACAGCCAGCACTAAGCTACAAAGAGTACAAAAAAGGTTATACGATGTGTTTTTAACAAAAGATTAGCTGTTATTTGTGAAATCAGCGAGTAGCAAAACAGTTTCCTAAAACTTCCTTCTTCACACATAGTATCTATAATGCTTAGTAGGAGAAAAATGCACATAATACATTTTTCTTTTTATTTTTTTAGCAAGGACTCTAACTGGACACTTACTGCAATGGAAGATATAAAAGACAACCACCCAAACTTGGAACAGGTAGTAGCTATCCACTGTCAAATTCAGATTAACTTGGATGGCAGTCCAAGCTTTTTAGGTGGTGAATGTGTAGACAGCCCAGTTACATAAAACTGCATTTCCTTAGGAAGCTAACTTCTGCCTCAGGTTCTGCTGGACCCACTATTGTGACCAACAACTCTTGGAAGAAAAAAGTGCCAAAAAAGCTATAACCCCTTTTAAGCTTTGGTCCCTCACACATACTTGTTTATTCAAAAAGCGTTATCTCTGCCATTAAAGTACACAGCCCCGTAGCATCTGCCCTCCACACATCCATACAGGCAGAAACCCAAAGCCTGAAGTCCCTCAAGCCTCTCATCTGTTAGAGCTGCCCATGCAGGCACTGGTGCTCCTCTCTTCAAAGCCAGCAGAAGACTGCGGTCCAAATGGATGAGGTACAAAGCCAAACACTGCTTAGTTTCAAATATATATTTCAAATTAAAATAGCTGAAGCAAATTAGCTATTTCCTCTAAAATGGGCATCCACAAGAGAGCAGGCCAGTCACATTGTACATTAGAAGTGGCACTATCAATTACTTCTACACATCTTAGAAAGTCTTTTGCATACCTCTGGCAAGAGGAGTTCCCATTTCAATGACAAATTAAGTCATATTATTCAGTGTAGGAAGAGTTAGCATTTTATTACTTCAGTTGGCAAGATGTTAATCCCATTTTTGCAGCACATTAACAGTTACAGATAGCCCATCTGATTTCACTTATTTTTTATTTGGTTGTTTTCCCTGGGTAATTCATTTTGGTTTTGCGTATACCTATAGAAGTCTGACTATTGAATCTGCAAAACTTCACCACAGTGAACGGCATATCCTCCTACAGCTCCGTGTGGTTTTAGACTCCACATGTGGATGGTCACTAAGGACACATTTGCAGTGTCTCCTGAGCTTGCATCAGGAAATGAATCCATGCAAAGTGGCATTAGGCATCACATTGTCCACCCTGTGAAAATCTGCATCAGTGCTTCTGCACCTACAGAAACTACATTTCTAACCTGAGTATTTTTTTCACCTGTAAGAATGCCATAAACCTAAAACCTTTTCCAGGCCTTTTATACTAGCAAGAGAACACTCTAAGGCTGCCGAAGAGGAACTGAGTAATGTTTGGAAGAAACAAAGCTGTCACCCAAATTTCATAGTCACACAGAAGAATGTTAATAGAAGTAAATGCACACCAAGCATTTGTTTGAAGTTCAGTTTTTTTTTTCATTCCACAAACTGCTTTAATCTCAGAAACGCTGCTTTGCCTTTTGTTATCCCTTTTCATGACTGACTTGTCAAGCACAGCATTTAGACAACTTCATGCAGAAGTAGCAGGAACGATCTACAAACAGCAAGCTCGTGCTGCTCACATTCACGTTTTCCTCAAAGAGGCTGAAGTAGAGCCTCAGTTTTCCTTACAGAAGTGTTCATGTCAAGCCGCTTAGCAGAACGATGAGGGGAGTGGATCCCCTCTTGGCTCTCAGGCAATGGGGAATCAACACACAGGCCCTGGGAGAGAGCAAGTTGCAGGCTATTGGACCTTGGATTTGATGCAAAAACTGCTGAAAGATGAAAGTTTCACCAATCTCACAACATCACAGGCAGTTTACCCTGTCACAGACTCTAGACATGCCATGAAGCAACTCTGGCTACATGATACCAAGGCTGATCAAGGTGGAGATGAAGCCCTGCTCTGTGGCCTTCTGACCACCAAAAGCTGATGTTCTCCCTCAATTGAAAACAACCCAAGCAGCTCAATTTTTTTTTTTTTAAAGCTTAAAGAAACCCTTAATATTATGTATTACAGGCTTTGGCTTACTTAACAAAAATGATACACAGGCCTTCATTCAGATTTCCTACGCCATAAGATTGCATTAACTGTTCCTCAAACAAAACAACCCACTGGGTCTTCTGGCCCTGTGTCCAAAGATAGAAGAATTCCTTTTCCCCTACAAAAAGCAACAGATGACTTCCAAAGTGTGAGCTTCCAAAGTGTGAGCTGCAACCTTCCTGTAGAGTTGAAAGTGTGAATCCTTCAATTTCTTGATGTCCATAAGCAGCTGTGCCTTTGTAAGGCCAGGTAGTGTTCTCTGCCAGCACAAGCACCACAAGTGCCTACTGCCCCTCTCTGTGGTAGTTACAGCACAGACACAAGTTTTCATGCCAGATGCTCTTGTACAGGCAGCTGTAGAACTTCATTTAATGCTTGGGCAGAGATGCCAGATGGGCATTTTAATAAACTGGAGAGATGTGTGAGCTAATGATTTAGGATTTCCATGTGGTTGGCTCTCAATGTTTCACGATCTTGACTGTGGATCCCTGCAACACCACCATAGAATTTAAAGCAACAGACTGGTACTAAGCTGTCACAGAAGCCTGAGTAAGTTCTTGTGCCTTTTCTGCCATCAGTGACAGTTTAAACTGATGGCACATTCCCCACATTTCTGCCTGAACTGGTCTTGCAGTCACAGCACACTCATTGTGGCCACAGCCAAAGCACAACTGACGAGCTCCTACCACGCAGCCACAAACATCAGCCCAAAGGGCTGCCTGTAGCCACTGGGACAATTCCCAGAACCACCAGTCCCAAGTGGCAGCAGGGGGTGTAACAGCTAAATAAAAATGCAGGAAAAGTATCGTATAAAAAGGGCTATCACAAATACTGTAGATACTAGTTAGTATCTCCCCAAATAAATAATGCCACTGGCTATGGCTCAGCTTTTCACAGAACCACAGAATGGCCCAGATTTGAAGGGACCTCAAGGATCATGAATCTCGAACTCGCCTGCCACATTCAGGGTCACCAACTTTCCCATTGAATACTAGACCAGGCTGCCCAGGGCCCCATCCAATCAGGCCTTGAACACCTCCAGGGACGGGGCATCCACAACCTCTCTGGACAGGCTGTTCCTTCTTAAGGCATTCACTAGCTACCTTTAAGTTACTATGATTGCATGAAAAAAAATAAATCATAATATGAAAAGAGCCTAAGAAGTTTATGAATGAATATTGATAAACTGCTGATGGTGATGTGCCATAGTTATTCTTAGAGCATGAGGTCACAATTCAAAATTACGAAATTGCTGAAATAATATTTTTCAAGTTTCATCTTTCCCTTATGCATAAAAATCTCTGCAAGGCCTGCAAAATATTAACCTCAAATGTAAGGGCATTACGCTACTTGAATAAATTATATAGAAGGCTTGACTTGTGATCAAGAAAATATTAAGGATCAGGCTATTGTACTTCACATTATTTCTTTACTAAACCTGAAGAGTCTTAATTAAAAACAGAGTAATTCAATTCACTACCACATAATTGACAGAACACAATAAATGTATTTCAGTTCCAATGCTGCAGAAGAGATGACCAGGATAAACTATAAACTGAACAGCTGAAATACAAACAAGGCAAAAGAAACATACAAATCAAAGGCTTTAACACAGTAATTTAAAACATTTATTTTAATCGTTATCACGTCCTACAGAAATCTGGATTACTTCGGATACTTCTGTTTTAAGCAAATAAGCCTTAGATTTATACTTAATCAGAGTAAGATTGGAAAGCCTGTAGGTAACTCCCATCCCTCTTCAAAATCTGACATGTTGTTCCTAATAAAGCTGCCATGCACCTGTGGGCACGATTGAGAAGCTCTCCATGAAGACTGTTACTCAAGTGCACAAGTATGGTTATCCTTCTCGTTAACTATTTATGAATTGTTCCACTGCTACAGGAAAAGTACACTGCTATCAGAAAAGAACTACTCATTAGAAAGCAGCCCGTTACGGTATTTTTAAATTTAACAGTGCAATTTCAGTAGACAGACATTATTTTTTAAGCAGAAAATGAACAGAAGCATTCTTCATTCTGGAGTTGAGCACTCTAAATTTTTAACGAAAAAAGTATTTAAGACTGTATTATAGGAAACAAAGCCTTATTGACAGAAATGAAGCTAGAACAGTCCTGTAGATCTTTTCAATCTCTCATTGCTGTGATTAAGCACCCAACACGTGCATATCCTTTCCACTTGATTTTCCTACAGTAACGGGGTGCAATCTGAAGGCTGGGAGAAAAACACGACTGGATACTGCACATCAAGGGGCCAGAACATCTGCCAAAACTCTCCTTTACATCCAGAATACTGTGGGGAATAACTTGGAACTTCAAATTTGAATTCCACCTCCCCTCTTCCTTTTTTCCCCCTTTTCTCGAACGAAGGAAAAATCACATTATTTAAGACAAAATGATTTTTCACTGATTACACCAAGCAGATTGCTAAGTAAGGGGGGGGGGGGGGGGGGGTGTGACGAGGGCAGGTTGCAAACCTATTCTGAACCATCTTTATTAGCGAGTCAGCGTTCTGATGTTCTTGGCTATTTACTGATGGTATAAAAATTACAGAGACTAATTTTCTATTACTTGCAGCCCTCAAATATTTCAATAAATTTCCATCTGTGAGTTAAACAATCACTTTTCCTTGAAGCAGTATTGCACAAGTTCTTTATGAGAAGCACCTAAGAAACCATCTTATCTGATGGTGACGTTTTGGACAAAGCGTAAAAACATTTCATAACAAAATTATCAGATTGATGAGCAACAACAAAGCACTACCTGTCAAATGGTCACTGAACCCCACCTTCTAAATTCTTGTTTCAGATGCATACAGCTCTGTTAGTCCAAATGAGCCTGTTGCTTAAAATACTACTGCATCCCACACACTTGTTCCTGGAAGACAGCGCAACGGAGCCCATCTGAAACACCGTCTGGCATGCTTACCTGTCTCAAGCCCTCACTTCACTCCGCAGCATTCTCCCCTGCTGGGTGTTCATCAGAACAACGTTTCCTTACAACAGAGCACGGGATTAATTATGATCTACATGAGGATTGATTAACCAAGAACCTTATAAGCACAAAACCTTATTATAAAATCACTAATAGTCAGATATTCGTGTTTATCAGTCACACTTGACCTTTACATTTTCCCACTCACATGTCCACCTCTTTGAATATGACTCTAAAGATCCAATTCTTCTCCCGTCTTCCACGTATTCAGGCAGTCCTGCAGCCCTTCTTTCTCTCTTTACCTGCCTCATTTTCTCAATGCCCTCACATAGAACGCCACCTAAAACTGAATCAATATGCAACAATCACAAAGATTCCACCCAGTATAAGAACAAATGTATAACATTTTTAGCTGATGCCTGTTGCTCATTCCTATCCTGTTGGGGCCAATGTCACCTGCTTCAAATCTATCTCTGATTAGATGCAGAAGCACAGCTCTGAGCTGCTCTGGGGTTTCATGGAAGGCTGCTGCCAACCTGCAAAGGGAAGGTAACTGATGAGAGGACAGCTGAGCTGTGTAAAGAAGGAAAAGCCTCCTCCATCTCCCATCACAAACCACACTAATTCAGGAGGAGTGCCTACGAAATACAGGAACATTATAATAGAGACTTCTACTAAAAGAAAATTCACTCTCTTACGGTTTTCTCAATACAACAAAACTAGGGCTAAGATGTGCCATAAACTCCCTACCATGTTACCAGATGGTTTATTTATATTGTTATTCTCTCCCTTTATTTTCCAAAAACTTCTCCCCTTCTAATGTTTTGCCTTTCAGATGAAGGCAATTGCCTTCAATCTGCCACAAAGGCAGAATGAGTATCAGTGTTTAACAATGACTCCCTCCAAACTCTTGAGAAAGGTGAACAGTAGAACGGGGAAGACAGGAACTGAGAAACATATTTACTCCCAGCTTGTCACTTCACAAAAACATGGAGGGGAAAGGGAAAAAGAGAAAGTCTAATTTAGCGGTCCGAATGCTATACTGGAAGCTCTACATGCTTCCAAGGCAACTTCTAATGAAAGTTTTGTGCATATGCAAGTCTGTTCATGGAAAGGTAACATATGCTTATACTCATTTATCCTTTATACAATGAGTACTTCACAAAATTTGTATGGTCTCTCTTTTTTTTTTTTTTTCCCTCCTTAACAGTGAGATTCACAGATCTGCAAGGATGCTAAATACTAAATCTGCAAAAGTTCATGACAGTTTATGGCAAAACTCCTATTGAGTTTGGACTAAATTTATTTGGTGCAATTCCAAATGCATGTTGGAAGTGCACAGATGGGGCTGTTGGCTTCATAGTCTACAGGAAGTGGGAGAGACCACTGGTGCCCTACTGAGACCCCTGTGTACAGATCAGCAACGGTGCTACCCTGACACACACAGTGTTTCTGCAAGTGCTAAAACCTGAACGTCTCTGCTCAGCTGAGAAAGGGACCAAATGTCCCACACAAAAGTTGAGAAGCAGTTCAATTGCTGCTTGCAAATTTTATTGTTAATCTGTGTACGAATTGGAAGACATAAAAAAGCCATTCTCTCCACTGGAGTTTTACTAGTTTTATAACTAATTTTTAGACCATTTGAGCAGAATTCAGACTGCATATTATCTTTTGCTCTCTTTCCTTCTCCCTGTCTTCGTAGCTAAGAATGAATACACCAAGTCCTTTAAGCGTCTTCTCTCTGTACTTTTCAGTCAACATTCATTAATTACCTTATATTGAGCTGTCCCTTCTGCAATGCTGTACCATAATGCAAGTTTTCTACTTCACTATGTTAAAGAGAGTAGAAGAATTGCACACAGTTTTTACTTCTAAGCGTTTAATTCAAGAAGTTTTCCCTTGTGACTGCCTTAGTTTGTATTCCCTTCCTTATTTCCTCAAGCTTTTATCTTAAGATTCAGAGGTTTTTCTCCCACTTTTCTGCATGCTAAACACATCCTTAGGATTCGAACAGCTCAGATGTCAGGTATGCAAACTATTTTTCCTTTAAGACCAGAATTGGCACATTAGTCTATTCCAAAGATAAATGTATTTGTAGTGGAGACTCACCTCCAAGTTTTCTCCCCCTTCATTAGCAATGGCAATGTGATCATGTCAGATATGGTGAAATTAAAACTACTGTATTCAATGGATTAAAAAAAATGCTTTGCTATAGCGTGTCACCTAGAAGTCTGAATATCCTACATTCTCACACATTCTTTTCTGAAGAATTCCACAGATTTAATCTAGAATTCTTCCTAGTGTAATATGTTCAACAGGTAACCTGGCACCAATTCTTCCTATCACTCAGAAATCATACACACAATGTTTGCACCAAAGTGAAAAAAAAAAAAAAAAAAAAAAAAAAAAAAAGTCTTGGGTATATGTGGTACCCAAAAAATAACATGAAGCATTTCATCCTGGACCTTTATTCTAACTAAAGTGACTGTGTAATCATCCATAATTCAGAACTAGCACCTGTTCAGCTACTGTTAATAACTTGATACTTAAGTAAAAAGAACTCTTCACAGCTAGAGCTGGCAAAAGTGTCCTGTACTTGCAAAGTGCTACACTGATGGAACTCAAACTGGTTTCAGTCAATTATGCCAATACTTTTGTTTTCAATTAAAAAAAAAAAAAAAAAAAAAAAAAAAAAAAAAGATTCTCAAGGCAGACTAATAAAAAGTTAAAGATAAAAGATAGGCACAGAAAAGTTAGAACGCCAGTCTTCTGAAAAGTGAGAATGAACTCCTGCCCTCTACTATTTTTTCCTTTTTCTAAATACATATCTTTTTAAATTCCTAACAGAGTACCCCAAAGACTCATCTGCTCACCATGGTGGGCACTGTTTGTCATGAAATCAGGCAGCAGTATTTCTGTGGATACACAATATTCAACACAGTGTCAGTTCTTCTCCACTCACATCTTTAAATGTTAAAAGCAAATGTGCTGATGTATGCATGCCTCAATAGAGCAGCTTGGATAGTCAGCCATTGTTTTATTTGGGAATGAAGGATGACAGCTCCGTTTTTTGACACAAATCAAGGTCAGAATTTTGCACACTCGTATACCAAAAAACAGTACTCAGATTCAGAAAGCTAGATAAATGAGTTCTGATGTCACCACGACAACCTTGTTTTCATCATACTAAAATACAGCTTATTGCCTACAGAGCACTTAGAATAATTACCACACATTGCAGCGAAGACTGAGCATTCTGGAGAATTGTTAGACAAATTTTCCAAGTGCCTTTCATATGTAATGAGGAAGGCAAGGTAAGTTTTAATGTAATCTCACATCACAAATTGAAGTAATCTCAAGCCTGCTGTGAAATACAGCAATTTATAATGCCGTCCCAGAAGTACAGGAGCCCAGGCTGGAAGGAGGCACCAGGATGGCTTTGTATTATCAGCCACATGGGTTGTGAAATGGTTCTAGTGACTGGGCTACCCTGGGTACTCTGGTCATAAGCTCAAGAATCATGCTCAGACTTAAAAATGCATGATTGAAATAAATACCATTGTGATTATTAACACAATAAATACATATGTACAGAAAAGATATGTAACTGTACAGCACTGTTTTATTTCTACGTTTTGAGTTAGAAAAATATATTAAAAAAAAGGACTTATGGAGACAGTTGGGACACAGCAATATTTCCTTTCTAGTACTCATTTCCTTGGAGACAGATAGCAGACTCAATCAACAAGAACATAATTCTACTCTATTTATAAATTTAATTATCCTCTTTCAGAATAATATAAAAAAAATCATCACATTAATTGGCTATAAAATATACATCTCTTTCCTTCCTCTATTTCTTAAGCCTCCATCTTGAGCTGGAATGCCGTGACATCAAACACAGAGATAGCACCAAAATGTTACTTCATGACAGGAGACATCTATTTGCACGGAAACAACTATGCCCAGAAGAATTAATCTTCCCAAGACACGACAGGGAGGTGGAGTACCTCACCAGATATTAAAACAAGAAGAATTAAAAAAATAATATTTGGTAAAAAAATCAATAGGGTCTCGCATTGGCTGTTTCAAAGATGATGACATTAAGAGAGGAATCAACAAGGAAGAATGTTGCAGGAGTCAAAGAAGATTTCCTATTCAAGAGGAGATCCCACAGGGTCAGCCCTCAACTCTCAGGACCAACGCATTCAGAAAAAGTAGAAAAAAAGACAGAAAGCATACACTTATTCTCTACCACCTATTATTCTGCCCCAGCCAATGTATTTCTTGAAAAACCTAAAACAAAGAACACATACAGCCCAGATGCTGAAAGAAAGCCACCTCATTTGGCCCCTCCCTGACAAGTTCCTGGACAGACAGAAAGTAAAACCAGAAAAACCAAAGCAATTGCAGGTTGGAGAATGGTTCTGCCTCATTAAGTACTTGTGAATTCTGAAGGAAATACACTCTTCTGTGTCAAAACAGGCATCATTCTTGCCTTTGAGATGTGAGAAGTCATTGGTCAGAAAAGTCATTAAGAAGAGAAAGAGAATCCCAAGTCATTTATTCTATAACCATACTGGAAATTATTTACAAGGACTCTTATTTCTAAGCAGAAGCTAAAGGAGATAACAGATAAGGCAATCTGATATGTATCCACTAACATTTGCAACTTGTAATAATTCATAAAAGATAATTCAATATAAGTTTGGTTACAACTAAGCTGAATATTTCATACAGCATAAAACACTGAAGATCTCACATTTGTGGAACCATTGGCACAAACAAGCCCAAAGCCTGATTACGACAAGAGGAAAGCGAGCAGATGATGAAAAGCTAACAATTTATACAAAAAACTTTTGATACAAGAAAAAGTACAACAGGAATATGAAAAATCAGTTTCATTGAATTTGGCAAGCAGTGAGCATTAAGATCTTGCTCTGATAGTCTTAAGTAAGATCTGAGTCTCATTGAGATCAATTATAAAGTTTCTACTGATTTTAACACGGGCTGGAAATTCACTTCAAATTCCTCTAGTAAGCCAGACCAGCTACTGAGCTGAGTTACAAAGAATCCTATAATATAAGGCAACTCACAGAACATTTAGCTGCAAAGCCAGAGAACGAGCCTCAGCAGCTGTTCAGTCAAGCAGTTAAGAGGTACGTGAACTACAGACAGAAGTTTTCTGTGTGACCCAAGCACGGAGCTTCCCCTACACCTTCTGGCTATCTAGGAAAGCCATCTCCACCAAACACAGGGCTGCTTCTTCACCCCTTTGCACAATCTCAACTGCAGGGTGTCCACACAAAACAATGTTTTTGCAATAAAAAAGAACCCAACAAATTAAGCTTCAAAACATTAAATGTTAGTGAACTATGCAAAGCTGTCAGGATAAAGGGAAGACAAGAAAAGATTAATATGATGTGGTTAGGGTTTTTTCTTGCTTTGATTTGTTTTAATTGAAATTTCAGTTACACTCCCTCTTCCATGCAATCTTTTTTTCTGTTCTAGACTTGGAGAATAAAAATGAAAAAAACAAAACCAAATCAAGCCTGAATCAGCTTCAGGATACAAGTTTCTCCAAAGCACAAAATTCAATGCAACTGGAAGCTAGAGAATAGTTAAGCTGTGATAAGAACTTAAGTATAAAGAGTGGTAATAAGTATACATCTAGGCAGTGAATGAATAAAGGCCAGGGGATGTTTTACGCTATCTATTCCATACCCCTCAAGGGCATGGCAGCTTGCATTAGAGGACAGTGGCAAAGCAAGCACTTGCAGCACGACAAAGTTTGGACATGAAGTGCATGTAAACAGTTGTATGTTTTTATACCTATGTATGTATCCACACAGAGATGCATCAGCAAATAAACAGTCACTGAACATAAAGGCTGCTATCATTGAAAGGCAAAGGCAATTGGTGCTCAGATGCCACCAACAACTCACCAAGGAAGCCCTACTGCCTGTGAAATAGGTAATGCTATTTTGGAACAACACAGATTGCATTAGTCACCCCTGCAGAATAAGCAGTTGCCCTGTGCAGCTGACTGCCCTCCTGCGGCCAATGTACGATACACCACAGTCAACTGAAAAGGTTGCAAAGGGAAAGAAACAACCTCCAGGAAAACTAACATCTGGTATGTGTTCAGGATGGATACTGCTGCAACTGCAGAATACCACTGGTCTTCGAGCCAAAGGTGGTGCTTCTTCAGCCTGGGGAAAATCCATCTAACCAACTCCCTAGCACTACTGTTTGCGTGCCCTCACTAGAGGTTTGTGGTATTCACAGCAGCATTCTTCTTCACATTTTATCTACACTGTTCAAACTGTAGATGGGAGTTGAACAAAGTTCATACTTCTCCCTTCCTCCCTCTGTACAGTTGCTCATTCTTCTGTTGTGAACTTTTGCACCTGATTATAGACCGAGAACATGTGTCGCTGCTGCAAGTAATAGAAAGGAAGGGCAGGTCCCAACCCAAACACAAAGGGATCAGGATGCAAGGAGTGCTACTCAAAAGTAGTGCTGCAAGGACAAGGTGATAATATGCCAACTGAGGCAAAGGCCAGAGACAGAAGGGCTGCAGCAATGTGGGAGAAAGTACAGGGTTACCTAGACCCAAATACGGAATTCGACCCAGAGGTGGACTCCAGGACAGCATGCATGTCTTCATGTGCTTTACTGCTCCAAACTTCTTTCTACAGTGAGTCATTTAAAAATAGACCTTGCTCCTTTTGCTAAGGTTCAACACGCTACATGCATGTCAACACTTCTCTGTGAAATGGAATTTATTTCTACTACCCTTTCAAGAGATCCCAGAAACATTTGTGACTGTATGTTTTGTAACTGTGCGCATCTTTCTTTACTACAACTCTGCCTTCTGCGCAGGAGGAGCAAAATATTGGAATAGAACCATTTCAGTTGGAGGGGACTTAAAAGATCATTGAGTCCAACTGTAGCAGCAAAAGAGGAATAGCAAATTCAAGTCTATTCTACAACTGACACATTCGTAATTATGGAGGGGACCATGCCTTCCTCACTTCAGGAACCTGAACAGAGCCACTTAGTTTGGATAGAAAAACACTGATTTGAGTTGAAAAAGTAGTGTCAGTATGTAAAACTGAATTTAGCCTATTGCAAGCTATATATCAGATTTTTTTTTCATAAAAACCCACACTTTTGCCAAAGCTTTCTCAAACTACGTGGAGTTTAAAAGGATTTACAGCTTACTCGCAACACCCCACGTGGTTGAAATTATCCTGGGCTGCAGTTTCTTTAGTTCTTACTCATATGTTAAAGGAGGGACAAAAACAGAGCAGGCCAAAATAAATATGCTGCCTACCATGGAGGCAGAGCTAGGCCCCTGAACATCACAGCGCACAAACTCTGCATCCATACGATCTGCCCTCAAACAGGCACGCTTACAAGGTGGTTGTTCATTTCCACAAATGTGGCAACATTCCCTATAAAGAAATACAGAAGGGCGATGGAAGTGGGAGGAGAAAGACTGCTACTGCCTTCCAAAGAAAATTCAGCTTGTTCATTTCCCCTATCCTCTTGAAAGTTCAAATGCACACTTAGTGCTTTGTAAGGACAAGGCGGCCTCTTCTATCTGTTAAATCCATCAATACAGATCTTGTAAAAAAGACTCTTATGCATTAATGCCAAGACTTTATACATATAGAATTTTAAAAATCTTTTAAATACTTACAAGATTCTCCACTGGACCTCTGGATCTGTACCTTAAGTATTATGAAATATAAAATTAAGTTCACAATCTAGTATTTTTGTCATGGGAATGATTCTCAAGTTCCTAGGCTTAGCAGATGGTTGATAACAGATTTCACTATTTCCTGTTTTTCCCCCATTTTCTTGGATTTCAGCAACAGAATAGATCTTTTCCTGAGCAATCTGTTCAGTTTGATTGCGTGCCTTTTCTGAATCATATCCAGTACTTATTTGTCTTTTGTAGTCTCCCCCCCATCACGTCCCTTATCTGAACACTGAAAGTTTTCTCTTTCGTTTGTAGTTGCTGGACAAAAATAAAAGCAAATCTCAGATGATGTGAGCAAAATGCATGTTAGCTGCTCTGCTGCTTTTCTCAATTTGTTTTTATTACGTAAATAACTCCCAACAAGTCACAGACACACGCTCTTCAACCTGTAGTTTTGATTCTGCATTATCATAATTCACTTCTCTTGGTCTTGGCTCCACCACGTTTTCCAGCTTTAGGATTCCTCTGCAGAGTCACTACTAAAGATCTCCATATGCACACGTGCACTGCAGACAAGTGCCCTGTTCCAATGTAACTAATTTCAAAAGTCTTTAATTCAGAACAAACCTACCCACTTGTCTTGAAACCACCTCCACCCCCTAGACAGAGGACTGACATGTTTTTCCCCATCTTTCACGATTCTCACTTAACGTCAAGTATGTCTCCACTCCACGGTTCACTTCTGCTGTTCTGTACTACACAATCTAAACGCGGTAGAGCAGAATACATTCAGCAGGTTTATAAAAGGTTTGAATTGCTCTCAAGAACAGAGTCATATGCTGGCCTCCCTGCTGCCATAAAGGGAAATGCTTGGAGTGAAGCTACAGGAGAGGAAAATCCCAGGTTTGCTAGCTCTTTAAGCCAGTGCCATAAATCAAGAGTTACATAAGTTTTTTTCCTCCTAAAAATACATCCTTAGCTTGAAATATAATTATTAAGACTGAAAAATTGAAGTGATGTTTCCATGGCTCTACCAGCTCTCCGGATGAAACATGGAGGCTCACACGAGAAAGCTGCTCTTGGGAAGCAGGAAGGGAACACAAGCAGCAGTGTACCACCATGAAGAGCCAACAACCATAGAAACCAGTACTCTGACCTCTACATTAAATCCTGCTAGGATAGAAGTCACCCCGTGGGAGGTTTTAGCCTCCCTGGGTTGGCGTGAGCAGCGCACACAGCCCCAGATAAAGTGCAAGAAGGTGACGATGCCAATCCAGCAGTCAGGTTTCTTCCAGCTGCCCTCAAAGGAAGGCATCATCTCACTAACTGCCAGTGGCTGATGACAGCTGGTGGCAGCCCATGTGCAGAAGGCACTTTATGGCTTGTTCAGGCTGCTGGCGGACCACCTAGGAAATGGTGTGGCTCGAAACGACAGGGGGCACCGTGCTGCTTCATGCCCAACCCAGCCACCACAAGAGCCTGAGCAGTCTGCCTAGAACTAGAAAGGCCAGCCTCCAGCAGCACAAAGCTGGACCTCGTTCATCTATGGCACGGCAGAAATCTTGAGGGTCTGTTTCTTGGATCAGAGGAGCTGTAATCTTTTTATAACTAGTTAAATGATGTCATACACTCATTAGCTTTCCAGACTCTATTTGGAAGGTAATTTTTTTTTTCTTCTCTTGATCTCCTTTTTTTTTTTTTTCTCCTTGACTGCTTAGTTTTTATTCAGCACAAGTGCTCTGCTCTGAAAATTCTGCCAAAGGTTTTCTACATTCTCTCTCTGTATAGCCCTTCAACTGCACTGCAGAAAAATAGGACTCATATACTACACATTCAACCTTACTCCTCAAATATCTTTAGAAGTTTCCTCTTTATAATTCAAGTTGCTACTGGAAAAAATAAGTTGATAATCTACCCAGAAATACAATTCTGCATGTTCCTGCACTCAGCCAAAACCACAGAATTTATTGCTACAGCAAATAGAAGTAAAATGTATGAAAAGAATCCATCATTTTTTCCTCTATCTATGCTAGGTCATCGCAGCAATCCAGGAAAAGAAGTCTGAAGCACTGGTTCACTTGAAAACTCTATTTAACTTTTTTTGGGGGGGGATGGCTGTAAGGCTGTCCAGTATGGCCATGTGAAATGCTTTGTTCTATAGTCTCCAAGTTGCATCTAAACATAACAGGACACAAACAAACTCTGTTGTTGTTTTTTTTGGTTTTTTTTTTTGTTTTTTTTTTGTTTTTTTTTTTTTACAATTAACTGAATTGTCCAAACAGTCTTAAAATAGGTCTCTCTGAAGTTTTTTTTGTTTTAGTTTTTAATAAACAAAGCAGCTCTATCTCTCACTGAGAAGTAAGAGATTCAATGAGAAGTCTGAGCTTCATCTTTTCCCTTTTTTGTATCATAACTAAAGGAAACAGTGACCGCCTTTTTGGGACAGCACTGAAGTTCTTTCACGCTCAGCAGTCCTGGCTTTAAGACTGGATGAGACTCCACGGTTTGATTGGTCTTCTGGCTTATACGGCAACCCCCCATCTATACTGAGGAACCCTGCTTTCACAATGGTGTATTTGTATGGTGTAACAGCATCCCAAGTCTTTGTTTTTCACATCTTCATTAAGATAGTAATAACCCTCTAAAACATGCTTCTTTAGTACAGCGTAGAGGATTATCCTCTCCATACAAAAGGCTCAGAATCGTGCGTAGGCACTAGATATCTAATTACAGAAGTGGGATGATACCTAACTGTGCTGTCAGAAAAATAAGATCATGCATTTAGATGTTTTTGACTTTTAGCTGCTGCCCTAAGCTTGGGCAGTTAACTGCTAACAAGCATCCTCTAGCACAACTGATTTGTGTCCCCCTTGAGACAGTGTTAATTCAACACCTTTACTTGTTTTTTCCTCTCTACTTCTGCTTGCCATTCTACCAGTGGCTTCTCTGAAATTTAACCTTAGTCTAGTAGAGTTTACAGGCAAACATTTTATTTTAGTTGCTTCGCATTTACTTTCTTTTCTGACAAACATGATTCTCAAAATGTATTATTTCTCAGGTTTTAATATTTCCCAGTAAAGGTTACCCATAATTGTAAGTGAAATAAGCCTCCAAAGAAACATGAAGCCTCTGTCCTCACTCTGGGACTGAATCAAAGAACCACATATACAGATTTTGGCACAAAGGCCAGCCACAACTCCTCAAGCTTTGTCAGTAATGAAAGAACAGTCCTACGAATTACCACAGTTAATATTTTGTTACTTCTTCAAATTAAAGTTCCATTCCCTAGAACTTCTGCTTCCAAAGAAGCTTAGCAGTAAAGACTTTTTTTTTTTTTTTGGAGATTACCTAAAAGCATACATTTGCAACTGCTTCACTCTTAACTGTTACTGACCCAAGCAAGGATTTTTTTGATTCCGTTCTCCACTGAATAAAAAAAAACATATCTGTGAATCACACAGGAATTACTTCCACAGCTAGATGCATTTTTTTCCTCCTGCCTCCCCCCGCCAGATGCAAATATATAACATACCAGGATTTGAAATCAGAATGAAAAACCATTGCAGGAAACAAGTTTTCAGACAGTGAATTCTGAACAGATGGTTTTCTAGCTCATACAAATAACTGTGCTCATATGTCTTAAGAGATATGCAGCAATATACATTATGCTCAGGAAAAGATGCAGTAAAAAATCCTATCACTTGACTGACTAAATTAACTCATGTCTGAGATTTGTTTACAAGCACTCAAACATTATTAACAATTGAAAATTAACAATGCCAGTATATGAGCAGCACTATCTGAATTTTTAGTTTTCCACACAGGATGGAACTCTCAGCAGCAGAAACACCTCTTTGCTTCAAACATAAGTACTCTCACTTCCTATTTGGCAGATACTTTTATTCTTCAAGTTATGTTTATGTTAAAAATATACTTGCAATTGGATAAAACAATTGTAAGAAATGAACAGGAACACAAGATACGAAGAAAAAAAAATGTGGAAGCAGTAACATACTGCAAAAGCCTCGCCAAAATAATTCAATTCTCCATCAAAACTAAGAAAGCCCATAGATCTGGTGTGTATAAAAAGCTGCATTACCTCATTCAGAAGCAATGAAAGCAAGAATAAATTTGAGAGAAAGCAAGTCTCCTTGCTTAGCAAAGTTAATGAACTTCCACCATGGACATCCATCACCAGCTGCATGGATGTGAACCAGCCAGGTCTGCCTGGTCAATGAGCAGCCCAAACAGCATGGGATGCACGCTGCTTCATCTTTGCAGTAGGTTTTAAGAGAAGAGCAGCAAGGAAGTTCCTTTATGAACAAGGGAAAGGACCATAGCCAATAATACATTTCAAGGCAAACAGCTCATACAGCAGACTAATTATATACATGTGACCTCTGTATCTTGGAAGTGTCAGGATATCTGCTAGATGCAGACAAGCAATATTATACCCTGCTTTGTAAAAGTCAGAAGCTATTTCCTGAACTATTAAAAGCAAGTATTTATGCTTCTTTGGGAAAGTCTCTGCAATAATCTGGAGAAAAAAAAAAAAAAAGAAGTAATAACCAAAACTGAATTCATAAATAAACTACTGTTCCTGAAGAGGCTCATTCCTCTTCCCTTCTTCAACTAGTTTTTATGACCAGATTTGTAACAGGATGATTTGGCATTTTTTAGTATAAAATATTATAATCATCTCCTTCTTTCTATCATCCACCACTACCACCTTGATAGTGATGAGAGACCATCACTTTGGGGACTACTCTATCATCGCAGTCACAATATTACCATTTGAAAATCTGTACCAGATAAAATGAAGGTCATCCAAACAGGGACAATGTCATTTAGACTTCTGAATCTTTACAGAGAGCACATAAATTGTGTCTTAAGTGTAAGAAAAATGTATTGAAAACCAAGATTGCATGAGAAGTGCTTTAAGTCGGTGTGATTTGGGATAAAATTAGTAAGAATAGTATCTCTGCCAACTGCTATAAAATGCTGATGCAATAATTTTACCCTTTCAAGTTTGCACATGCATGGAAGTGATTAACATGTTTCTTTTTTAAAAATTACAAATGAAAACTGCAACAGAGGATATCAAATAACTTTAAGTGTAGGCATGGAAAAAAGCAGTACAAATGCTTACTTATAGCTCATCGATTAAGAGAAGGAGAGAGGTCTACTGCCTTTTTTTACTGAAATCCATGGCCAAACAGTTCATGTTGAAGTACAACATGCATTTTCTGCATGCACCAATATCACCAAGTCTCTCAAGTAAACAGTAAGTTGCCTAGCTGGAAGGACAACATCCTTAAGACAACAACTGTGGTACCACCAATGCATGTGACACACAAAACAACACTGCAGGAAGTGTCAGAACTCACCCTTCCCCATACCTTCCCAAATCATTTACACACCATACGCAAGAACGTGACTAAAAGACAAAACCAAATGAAAATCCTTGCTTTAGAGAAGTTTTGATACAAACAACATTACTGACACACAGTGGGACAACTCACATGCTCAAAGAACTTGTGAAGCTGCTGGTTCTATCTTTCCTGAACAGATCATGAGATTCGTGCAGTATTTGATGTGAAACTTGAATTTCTGTTTAACAGATGTGAATGAGTCAATTGCTTGATTTCACACTTACACAGACCAGCCTGCTAACTAACTTCATGCAGCAAAGAGGGGGTACTGAGAGTGAAATTACACTCATCTGACTGACAACTTGGTAGCCTCCCATATAAAGATACTACAGGAAGAGGTAAGTTGGGGAAAGGCTGCCAAAAAGCTCACTTGTGATAACATCCCTTCAGTACTTGTAGTTCTGCAGCTACACATACATACACAATCTTCTCCTAAAACACATTTCCCCCTTTAATGCAGCTACAATGCTTAGCCTAGGAAAATCCTCCAGAACTTGTGAGGCTTGCTCCAGCAATCACCATGCTCATGGCAGCAGTGCCAGGGCTCAAGTGAGAGATTAAGAACCAGCTTGAAATTAGCTACACAGGGACTCCAACCCACATCTCTGCTCTGCAAAATAAAGCTGCTAGACTTTGGGTAAAAGCCCATCATCATCTGGAAATAAACAACAGGCCACGCAGAAAAATGAAGGATATCCAGGATAATGAATTGGAAATTCATTAGGAAAAAATAAAGACGCTGGCCAATTTTCCCACATGATATGGTTTACGACCAATACAGGCAACAAGATTAAGTCCAAGAAAATCTTAAAAGCAGGGAACCAAAGTTATCTGCTCAATAACTTTATTAACAGATCACAGATCACAGATCACAGATCACACAGCCTCAACACCACACAACACAAATCAACAGCCTCGCACAGAAGAAATGCTCAACAAAAAGCAGCAGATTACTTAGATTCAAAATGAGAGGCTTGCTTCATGGGAGGGTGATTAATAATTTCCAGCCGATTGGTTGTTTAAACATCCTTCTAATTTACATCTATTAGGGATATGCATATTTAGATTAGCAAGTCTGAGTAGGCTGTAACAAGCTCATTTTCAGGAATTTGACTGAATGAGAGATCTTTAAAAACTATGTTCTTCAGGCCAGAAGTTCTGGAAAAAGCCATTAAAAGCAAAGAAATGTATTGAAACCCTTTCAGACTGTTGGGAAGACTAGCCTCAAAATACACACACACCATTACCAACACAGGCTGAGCTGTACTGACAAAAGGTCACGTGCAACACGGACGTGAAATTTCTGTTCATTTTTTTCTCTTATTCTTGAAGATATTAAGTCAGACTACATGTATATAAACCACTAGAAAACAGACTACAAAGAGTCTGCCATCTCAGCAAGATGCTGCAGGTGAGGAAGTGGTGTTGCATCTGGCTCTGCACCAGTCAACTCCATGCCTGAAATACGGTATTTACTTTCAAATCACTAATACTCTTCTGAAGACCTCATTAGCAATGAATTTCAAGACTGGCAAAGGGTTGAGCAGTAGTATGGCAGTGCTTTGGACTGGTAAGCCCATTCAACAAACACCTTTCAAAAAAACTAAGTGCCTTTTGAAGCCTATCTGGAAGAGATTTCAAGCCCATGGCACAATCTCTCCTGCAGTGCTATTACTGTTTTTTCCAGAGTGGCTACGTTGGGATGAAGCACATGTGCAGATTAATGAGAGCATACCACAAACTGCAGGAGTAACACAGACCAAGATGACCCTAAATGAATTCATTTTCAGTACTGTGTTATGAAGTGAGTGAAAGCAAACTAACCTTCAATACACACACGGAAGATATACCTCAGATAAGGAAGTTATGTTTCACACAAACACGCAGCAGCGAGTTCAGTTAAGACCTACTGTCCTGCTTCCAAATGCCTTCCACTGGCAACTTGAAGTTCACCATCTTGCTTCAGAAAGCTGAATTCTGGTAGGCTTATAGCACTGAGGCAATGGATATCTTTAAAAGTTCACACTGTACTGCTGTCTCCTCATGATTTTTTCTTGATTCCCCAAACTGTCACAACTATGCTTTACAGCAACTGCTGAAGCAGTTGTTTCATTGAAAAATGTTTGGTGTACGTGCAACAGCTCTTCTTGCTGAACAACAGGCATTTCATGCAGTTGTGCTCAGAACAGTCACCAGCTTGCAGTCATGCCTGTCAGCACTCATATCCACATGCAGATCCCCACTTTGTAAGCACCTTACAGAAAAGGCAACCGATAGACAAATATTATTCCATTAGGGATAGATCGTTAAGCAGGAGTCCCCAAGCTTTTCACAACAGCTTTTCCTTTCCTCCATAGTGTGTCAATAGCTGCTGCAAAATGCAGTGGGTTAATATCCGTCACTGCCTGCTTGAGATCTGCTCATATTAGCGAATCAGTAAGGTACCTGCAGCCAGTGCATAGCTGTTGCTGTAGATGGAATATTCAACTGTTAACCTTCAATTTAAAACTAACACTTTCTCAAAATAAAGCACATTCATATGCATTCAAATGAAATAGGTCTCAAAAGTTTCACTTAAGGAAAAAAACATTTGAACTTGGTTTCCTGATTGCAGCACAAATGACATCACTCAACTCTACATGGATGTTCAGCCTTTTGACTTGACTCAGCTGCAAGGAGTAAAGAGGAATTGCCTTGAGCTGCATACAAGTAGGTTGCTCCAAAAGAAATGCCTCCTGCTATTTTCATGGAAAATACAGCCACCACAAAGAGCACAATAACACTATATAATCTAGCAAATCCTCAGCTACAAAACACTACTTTTGAACACAGACACAACCATTAGCTATGCATTTTTACTACTGATGAACAAGAGCCTCATGCCCTGCAGGTAAAAATGTGCACAACTGGAGGTAACCACTGTCACCGCTAATGAAACGCACCAGCCACCACCTCACCATGCGCACATTCAGTTTGGTCTCCATAAACATTCTGAAAGTCTCAATGAATGTTAATGGATGCTTTTTTTCCCCACATGAAGGAATTCAGTGACAGTAGTGAGATATTTGACTTTGTTTTTGTGAAACCAATGCATCAGTCTGGTTTGACAGCAAGTTGCAATTCTTAGTGAGTTCTCAAGGTGATCAGAGATTTTTCATGAAGCTTTTCTATTCCTGTACTTCACCCGTAAAAATGCTTGTTCTCAAACGTACGCACTGCCAAAAAGTGAAGGCATATCTTTCTCAGGTAAAAAAGGTTTTATAAAAGTCTCATTAAGAGACACAATCAAATTCTGAGTTGAATATCTGATTGATACACATTCCATTGAAAATTCACAGGTAACTTATTTTATTTGACAGAAAATGGAGTCGCAAATATACAAAAAAAAATATTGATGATTTTTCTCGCAATCTTGAAAACTCTCCACAAACTCCCTTATGAAAACAGAAAGCCTGGCTGCTTATTTTTCACTCTTCATGACTGCATTTAGCCAGTGTATCAAAATGCATACAACTCATTGTCACTACTTCTTTTGGCATGGCACTGCACTTACCCATGTCCCACAGACAGCTTTACTAGTACACTGACATTTGGTTGTTGCTGACTGATGGGTGAGCACCCTGAGCTGGGCCAGCCTGCTTGGCCGAGCTGAGCTGCCACCACGATGTGTGGGACCACGTTACGAGCTGTGCTGGGCCACATGCAGCCTCCAAGTTAGACATGCCTGCACTACTAGATTGAGAAAAATAACACCCCCAGATACACCTTATCTTGTCTCCTGGTTGGCCAATGCCAGTCCAGGACACTGAAAGACTTTCACACAAAGAAATTTGTTCATCTTGTCCCAGCTACTGGTCAAATGCAAAGAAATCGAGTAGCAGGGAAGCACACCTGGGCTTGGTCAGTATGACAAAAGAGCAGAGGGCTACACAGATGTGGTTCCGGACAAGGTTCATCTCCAGAACCTGCATTTCCAATGAAGAAGCACAAATGGCAGGAAGGAAACCTGACTTTCTGACCTCCAAATCAGATCACAGCAAGTGAAAAAATGAAATAGGGGAAAATAATTTTAAAAAAAACAACAACCAACTAGCTTAAGTCAGTGGAAGCAAAATGAAAGAAACAACAAACATTGTGTAGTTTTTCTGGTCATTTCAGAAGATGGATTACACTGGATTTTATGAAATCAGAGTAAGACTTAAAAAAAAAAAAAACAAAAAAAAAAACAACAACAAAAAACACGACCCTTAGGTGTTAAAGGTAGCCTAAGACATAACAACGAAGCTGCTGGAGAGCACAAAGCAT
This sequence comes from Tetrao urogallus, assembly GCF_951394365.1. Classification (NCBI taxonomy): domain Eukaryota; kingdom Metazoa; phylum Chordata; class Aves; order Galliformes; family Phasianidae; genus Tetrao; species Tetrao urogallus. Next base: position 12,618,436 of record NC_136817.1, read on the forward strand.
GATCTACAGTTGGCACTGCATTAGAAAAGGCATAGGGTGGGAGGCTCAGGCCACGAACAAGCAGCCAGCCATGCCATTGAGGGCTGAGCAGGGCAATGGCCTCTGTTTTGATCTTGTGCAGTCAGAGGAGAATGTCCCCATGAGTTTAAAATGCTAAAAATTCTGGTTTGAAACAGTGAGAATCCCTGGTCTTCACCTTAAATTACATCTTTGCTCAATAATCTGCAAGTTACATCACCACTGAGCTCCGAGTCATGATGCTGACAGGTCATCTCAGGTAACAGCAGCAACAGAAAAAGAAGACAGGCCTGTTTCTTTTTTTGTGTGTGAGTCTTTGTTTGTTATTTTAGAAGAAAACGCATAAACCTTCACAAAATGGTTTCAGTTTGGACACTTTATTTGAAGGTGGTCTTTTATACAGTAAGCATTCCCACTGTTTCAAATTAAAAAAGTTTTTTAAAAGTTACTAGTTGTGCTTTTTCATTTGTCATCTTCATCCAGTGAGTCTGGGAAAGGAGAAATATGTCACTTAGGTATGTCTTAATGGCTTAAGGAGAACTTACTGTAGGAAAGATCAGAACGATGAAAATGCCTCTCAAAAGTACAGAGGCATTTAAGGAGATCAATCATTAAATGAGAGAATTATTATTTTGAAATATACTGTAAATAATTTACATTCAAATCCTCCTCTTGAGATCTGGACTAAACTTTGTACTGCTTCAAGCGTAAGTTATTCCTTATTGCACAATATGAGCAGTCTCAAACATTTACTGTAGGTATACATTTTGTTATTTATGAGAAATGCAATTGATTGGTATTCTGCCTAAGCACTGTACTCATGAGATATATTGACACAGCATCTTGGGAAGCTGAGAAAGCTCAGGACACCAGTGACGCTCTCCTCAGAGCCATGAAAATCTTCTAAGCAAAACAAGTCTAAGTTTCAGCTGTGCCAGCAAATATGCTCCAGAGATGCATGGTTAGCAAAAGCAGACATGTCCCAAAGCACCACCCTAAAACTTCAGAGGTTGCAGCTGCCCGGCTGCTTGCAGAAATGGCCTGCTTAGCAGGGTGGTTACACAGCTCTTATGCCAGCCCGATATGGGAAATAAATCCTCACTGTTAACTACGATAATTAATATATTATCTACTCCTTCAGTATACTTAACATTAGCATTAACCAAGATTGCAAAAGACACTTCCCCAGTCTTACAGCATTTCTCAATCAGCTTTCACCAGCACTTCAACCTTTCCCCAGAGCACCTACTCCTTGCACAGCCCTTCAACCCCAATGGTACGGGTCCCACTACTGCCTTTCACCTGAAGCAGGTTGTTTATATGGAAAATCTTGCCCAGATTTCAGAACAGAGACCTTGCAAATAATGAATGACGAAACAAGACGTTGCACAATGTCAGCCTTTGCTTTGTGGCACCCTCTTGGATTTTTGCTGTAGTTTAGTGGCAGAATTGCAGCAGCTTACAAGGGTTTGTCAGAACCTGGATTGCAACTGACTGTACCACTATGAACGGCACCCAACAGACACACAACAGCTATGTCTGTAACTCACTGGAATTCTCCATTAGGTTCTCCATTTGGAATTAGGAATTCTTCATTTTTAAACCTAATTAAAAAGCATCAAATGAGGGCGTCAATCAATTTCAAACCTACTTCAAAGTTTTGTTTTTAGTAGTATAAAAATTCACAAGTTTGAGAGCTGTTAAGGATCATTTACAACATCTATTTCCACATACAGATAGACAACAATACCTGTAAAAAAATATTATCCAGGGATTTACTGCTTTCTACACTTAAAGAAAACAACCTATGAACCCATGAAAAAAAATAAAGGCACCAGAATATACATACACACACAACCAAAATTCTTTACTAACCAAGTTGTCAAGTCTACTAACCAGGATGTCCTAAGTCTTAATTCTTAGGTATTCTAAAGAAGTGCACAATTATACCTTGCCATTTCCAGTTCTGTAAATCTTAGAATCCTTCTGAGACAAACCAATTGAAAAAATAAACAAAGATGCAGATGATAACTTGGGTAAAAAAGAAAAAAAATTAACTCAACATAACAAGAAAAGCAGCTCCAAATGACATGCTTCAAGCCCATCTGCCCTGGCAAATCTATGGGAAAAATTGAAGGAAATAAAGTTTGATTAATTAGAAGTGGTAAAAGATAAGAAAGGCAAAGTACTGATCATCATCGCTATAAACAAAGTAACAAAAAGGTATGTTAAATTGTATTGGAACAAGAAAAAATGTACCAATTATCATTAAAATAGTGAAATTGCTGCTAATAATGAAAAAAAGAAAACAAACTGAGAAACACTGCAGAAATTTGTGTTCTGTATATGAAAAAGTCAGATAACACTACCATTTGACTACTTAAGATTGCTAGGTCCAAATCACTTCCTCTGAAAGTAACAAAAAGCACTGAAGAGCTTTAATTAAGTTAATAAAATTCCTTTTCCCTAAGTCCTGTAGGAAGCTCCAAAATCCTGGAAATAGAACTGGGATGTGGCAATACATAAAATGAGTAATTGGGGAGATTAACTTTATGATAGCCTGTCACCTAGATACTGAGCCCATACAACTAATGAGAAGTAGGTTTTAGAATTTTATTAATAAAGACTTCAATTAATGAGCATCAAATAATTTAAAGCAATTAATATCAAACAAGCTTCATGGAAAGTCTGTCAAACTAATTAGCTTTTTTGACAGAGCTTTGGTTTTTTATTTGTTTTTAGCTGCTAAGATTAGCATTGATGAGATCTGCTACTTCTGCACAGAGTTTGACTCAGTTCTGCACAGTATCTTGATTAAGAAACTAGAAAGAAACATTAACAAACAGAGCAGGGTGGGAAGCAGACCGGAAAGTGATGGGTGAGCCTGAGCCTGCCAAAGAGGCCAGCTTTGAGTGGGCCTATTTCTAGAGGCTATAGAACTGGTCATTGGCCTAATCTTAAAGCAAGAAATCAAAAGAGGAATAAAAAAAAAACAATTAATTCCTAAGCTAGTAGTTAAGCAAGGAAATGGGAGGCATTACCTGTTAAGAGACTGAATCAGTACATGTGACCTGAAACTTTTATTCAGACAGATTCAGGCATTTCTTGGAGCTTTCCATTTGGATATAATGAAATGTACAACTTGACGAATAGGAAAAGAGAGAAACCAGAAGACCAGGACAAAGGAAACAACAGTATGAGACAGCAGAGAACTCTCACTTGCCCTGAGAACTAGAACAACTGGAATCACAGCCAAAATACCTAGCCTTGGTATGGCATTTACGGTTGAAAAAGTCATTACCAAGGAAAGAACTGTAATTCGGAAAGAGGCCACAAGCACAATGAATAACAGGGATGAGGCTCTTCACCCAGTGCTCAGTCTACCTCAGCACCAGAGTAGCTTTGTCTTTCCCCATGTACCCATGAGAGGAGGCAAACTTTGATTACATAGGTTTTCTGCTTTTACATGCAAAGCAAAAATCAGCGTCTTGAGAGTGAGAAATGATGCAGAGAATAATTAAACCACTTCTTGCTTTCTTTCAAAATGCTTGTGACAAGATGCCTCTTGTATGCTCGTATCATCGTAACCAAGTAGAGCATAGCTACCAGAGCCTTTTCTCTGCAGGTTTTTTGTTGCTGTTCTCCACGCTCTTACTGCAATGCTCAAGTTTTGCCTAAAAAACTCAATTTACAAAAAAAAGCTAAATATAAAACCAAAGACAAGAAAATTCTTCTTTGCTTCTGCAATCTCATGCAACTGCTATTCTCGTTTTCATAATATCCTCCCAGCATACCTCAAAAGAAAGCAGTGCCTGAATTTAATATTAAATACCCAACTGGATCATCAGAAAAATACCTTAAAGAAAATTCTTCTTCCTCTGTTCATTTTATCTTGACTTTCACATCTCCCTAACTGAGAAGTAATTTTCCTAATGGATATAAGTTGCTTACAGTTTAGTATCCACTATGGCAAAAAGTACCATCCTACAATCTTGCTCTTGCAATGATTTTAAGGCCTCTCTCCCTCAGCAAGCATTTGAAATAGGAATACAATTTCTTCAGTTGTAAAGCTTCCATCTCTTCTCTGCCCTTTTCCTCAATAAGTAAAATCAAAGCCCAAATGGAACAAGTTGGAGGATAGGGGAGCTAGACCTAAAAACAAAGCCAAAAATGGACTTTCACAGTCTACCTAACTCGTGATTTTCAAGCAGCAAGATGGTGACGTTAAACCAAGAAGATTAAACACTGAAGCAAAACTAACAGAAACTGAAAAGAAGAAGTGGTCAGAACTAAGGCACAAATTATATGGCAAAGACTCAAAAGAAGATCAAGGAACCTGTATTTAAATTAATATATGGAGGTTAAAACAAAGTACATGAGTCCCTCTGGTTTTTTAACTCTAAGCCCACTACCTTGCACATAAGTGTATGTCTGTCTTTCTGCATTTTTGGAGTGCCAAAAGCGTAACTAAATACCAACACAAATAGTAGCAAATCATACACTGTCAGGGTTTCTAAGCAGTATAATAGAGCCCCCACTAACACACAACCTCCTCAGACTTTGCTTTATTATTCTTCCTCATTATGCATATTATTGAAGTTAAAAATCTCAAATAACAACAGAAGTGGTTTCAATACATTAAAAAAACCATGCATCATAGGTATGCTCATGACACTTACAGCAATCCCGTGTATAACACTTTTCCACCACAAAACGATACCTTGGAAAAAGAGGTCTAAGTACTCTTAAGTCATCTTGTGAACTACTGTAGGAAGTAGAAATATTAAAGATTTCTTTATTTCCTGCACAGTGAATAGCATACAGTAAAGCCCACTCAACCTTCTCACACTTTTATTTCAAGGTGGAAGTGAAACTAAATCATAATGCCAAAAATAATTATAACTTCACATCCTTAGGCTAAACCTACAGGTGCTATAGAAACATATTGACATTACCACTTCAACAAGCACTTGCTTTTTGCACAGGCAATTATTTTTGAAGGAGAGCAAGCCGAAAAGTTAAATGAGAGGAGCAAATCATCAATGGCTACCCCAAGTTATTGCCTTTTTTCAAGATCTCACAAGCTATGTTCTTCCACATGTTACTACGCCATTTAAGAACCTCTTATTTATACCTTCCATTAATTTGCAAAGAAGCTAAATGGAGCTGGACATACAAAGGTCAGCCCTTGGAAACAGAATCTAACTTACATAAAGTAGAATTCCGGCACTGGTAATTATAAGAGAATAAATACAGGGGTAACAAGCACAGAAAGCAGAAACTTTCTGAAGATACAAAAGCTGACAGTAATTAATAAATAATTATTTAAATTAATAATAAAATGCCAAGCACAAACTGGAGATAAGCTGTAGAATAATTATTTGCGAAGGCAACCTTCCCCCCCTTTTTTGGTATCAATAAGGCAACAGGGGAAATTCAGACTGGCTGTTAGGAATCCAAAAGAGTGGACAGGCACCAGAATGGGCTGCCGAGGGAGGTAGTGCAGCCACCAAACCCTGGGGGTGTTCAAGGAACCTTTAGATGTTGTGTTGAGAGACATGGTTTAGTGAGAACTACTGGTGATATGACTGGATGATCTCATAGGTCTTTTCCAACCTTGGTGATTCTGTGATGCTAAGGAACACAGGCTTTCCGTCAAATGAAACAAAAGCTTGAATAAAGTATCTGTGACTTCAGAAATGTCACAACAAAAATAACTTCCTATGTGGCAATAAAAGGAATTACACGTTTTGTTTTCATTTTTATCCCTCCTCTTTGTTTTGGCTTTGATGAAGACTGCTGCACTGCTGCTGGCCTATTAAGTAAATTAAAAAAGTCAGTCCTGAATTCATTACTCAAAAATTCATGCTTTTTTTCCTTCAAAAATTCCTTTGCAACATGGAACAAATGCAAAGGCTTTCCACCTTCAGCCAGTATTAAGCGATAAGCCTTATTAGTACTGAATTACCACCTCAGTTATCCTACCTCTATTCTCATGGTCAGAAAGCCATGGAGATACACTCTCTGCAGGGACAAAAGTATCACTTCTAATTGCTATCCCACTTGGCCTCCTAACCATAATTACACCTTGCAGCTGGCAGTACAAAGCACAAAGAGCCATAGGTGGAAACATGGGTTGAACCCGGCCAGGTCCCACCTGTGGTTCCACTGAGCCCAGGCAGCAGCAGGGGATGCAGCAGGAGGTCCCGAGGGGACTGAAACACTGCAAGGAACTGCAGAAGCATGGGGAAGTAGTGACACTATGCTTTGATTCATCATCTTTAGAGATGACCTTCCTGCAATATCCAAAAGTTTAATGCCTAACTCTGGTCCTCAGCACTGTATAAACATCCTATGCAACACGTTTCTACACCCTGCATGCATAATAATGCACTCCTATTACACAATTGTAATAACAAAATTTCACTTCTCGTGCCAGGCTGTTGTATGTGGTGTTGGGTTTTTTTTGTTTGGTTTTTTTTTTTGCTGATACTGCTACTGGAATCCCCTAAGGATGGTAAAAAGACAGACAAAGACTTTATGTGTTACTCCAGCTTTCACTTAACCTTTTCGAATTCAATGACTCAGCAGCAAGATGAACTTCCCTCAGCAGAAAGGTGTGGTCCTTCAGAAATTTCAGCCACCCCACACCAAAGGAGTTGTGGTGCTGGTAAGCCAGAGAAGGAAGCAAAAAATTAATGCTGCTTGTTGGCAAGCTCTGCCAAGGTCACTGTCTGTGAAGCAGAACAGCAAAGCAGTGTAGGCTCACAATATCCTGACAGCTCTCAAGAGCAGGACAGTCCCCACAGGGTAGTCAAGATATGGGAAACAGGAGGCTCAGTGCCTCCAGACGCAGGCACATCTGCCTAGCTTTGCACACACTGGCAAGAGCACCAAACAAGTCTGCCCAGGAGGCAGCACTACGGCATCCCAGCTCTGCTCTTCCCCTGCACCCATACTGAATCCATGCCACCACTGTGTCCCACAACAGGAGTGCACCAATGACATTCTGGCAGCCTTCAACCCCCATGCTTACACAGCAGACCTGGCTTGTCCAACAGAGCTCCACTGCTCCCCCTTAGGAGCAGCAGCAAAAACCTTAGGCCCTGGCTTTGGCATTATAACATCCACTTAAAGCAATGACTCAAATCTAAATTTTTAAAAAGCCTTAGAGCTCCAAATGAAAGTTTAACTTACTTTCACCTGCAGTTTCTCCTATTGGATTTGAAGTCCTATTGGATTTAAAATGCCAGGTATAAAACAAAAAGTAATCAAGAAGCCCAGGAGTTCTGCACCAGACATCTCAAACCATTCAGACACAGTTCGCCAGACATGAACATGAAAGACATTTTTCCAAACTTTGAGCAGAAAAATGATAAAAAGTGGTTGTAATCCAGAAACACATCCAAGAAAGCTGGTCTCATCCTGGATGCTCTCACATCTCCAGCAGATATAGACCCACCCCTGCAGGTTAACATAAGGAGCGAGCAATATTTGAATAGTTTCCAATAGCCCAAAAATAGATACAGTGATCAGATCTTTTTTAGCCATGCTCCTTCTGCAGCATTATGGACTTTTCTGCTCAAAATCATTTTGCAGGATGTAGGCAGCAGATGAGAATACAACTCCTTGCCCAAACCCCAATTAAGCACCCATGTAGGGCCAGGTTTCCTAAGGATTACAACTGTCCAAAGACACCGAGCTCATAATTTTAACATACCATTGCCTCTGCTGAAAATCAAGAAAGAAAAGTAAAAAAAAAAAAAAAAAAAAAAAAAGGAAAATTACTTAAGATACTGTGAGTCAACTGACAAACACGGTAATTGTACATGCAAACTCTTTAACTTAAGTGACCCTGCTTTTGCCAGGGGCTAATAACGCACATACAATTACCACAAATAGCTGATGAACTGTAACTTGTTTGTGCATCTGAAACAGTGGGTGTTTCTGGAAATCCTATCATATGTGGAATTACATGCTCAGGCACTTTAATTACTTTTTCAACCCTAGTAATACTCGCCTGTTTCCCCCCACTCTTGGACAGCAGTGTTAAGGTCCTGTGACCTATATTACTTCCATGTGCTCCATCAGCCAGAGAAGTCCACAAGCACTACCATGAAGCGATAGCAGCTGCAGCTGAATCTCATGAGCCAAGCAGCCCCCAAATGCCCTCATCATAATCAATTTGTCAGAATGAGGAGCATGCTTCTGAAAAGCACACTGTATCCTCATGGTACAGGCTCCTGCAGACCCTTAAAAGAAATACGTTTGTTTCTCCTGGTCAGGCTACAAGACTAAAAGCTCCTGGAAGTCCCATGCTCTTGTATTAGCAACCAGGCTTTATCATCTAATTATACTTACGAACATTCCTCCCTCTGCTTTCATACCAGTTTCTGGCTGGCTGGCAGCTTTCCAGAGCACACCAAGTTTTGTTTCAGCAAAGTCAAGGCAGGATTCCCACTACAAGGTTAGACACTTACCTGTTAGCTCTATGCCACTATGAGAAGCAAGGCTAGGACCACAAATCCAGGAAAAATAGATTAGAGATGGAAGATACTACACGTTATATACGCTAACAGACCCCAAAGTGTTCCGGTACATTTACACATGATTTTTTCCACTATTAAATCTAAAAATACTGCAATGAGAAAAAAAATCTTTTGCCATTTTAAGAACTGACCTCTAGCCAGGAGGACAGGGCTAAACACTCACCCAGACGTAAGACATATCACATGCAACACCACCAGTTCTAGCCAAGTTGCCTTTGGAAGTTTTCAGTGATTTAAAGCCCTGAATAGGTGTCACGCACTTTTTAAGCCCTTTATTATAAACTGCGTCAAGAGGCAAATGTTACTTCATGACTCCAGTTCTATCTAGACTGTCTACTGAGATGCTCTGCAATAGCTGCAACAACACGTCAGCTGTCGCAGGATGGACTCACGGACAACAACTGGATGGGTTGACTCACAACCCAGACACAATTTATTGAACTGAATTGATAACAAACACTTATCAATTTAAACCCATGAGAAGCAGCACCATTCTTCAAACAACGAAGAAAAGCAACTATCAACTAAATTCCTGGTGTAAAAACCTCTTAAGCTAGCGTGCTGCTTTCAATGTAATATTGCAAATGATAAGGATTATTAACTGCTTTGATGAGTCAAAAAACCTGCAGATGCCAACAGGTTTTTCACTTTTGGCTTAGGAAGAACTTTTTGGATGTCTTGCAACATAGTATAAATCATATTTACAAACTGAAAGATGGGAGTAGTCTCACATGTCACACCGTAATGATTTACAGATACTTAACATATTTGTGTTTTTTAAAGTATGTCATTAAGTGTCTCAGCTCTCAGTAAGAAATTCAAAGAGACAGATAACATTCCAAAGAGCATATTTCTCTTTATTTTCATTTTAAGTGCTGGACATACAGAGCAGATATTCGCATTCATCTCCACATTAGTAGCTTTTCCTAGGTTTTCAACCTCCCTTTTTTCAACAGGCCAGGATACAGTTAAAAAAAAATCAACAAACACTAAATTCACAGCTGCCTCAACCAATGAAGTAGGGGTACTGTAGGAGGGATGCTACACACAGATGTGAGCAGCCTGAGCAGAGTGAGATTAATTTCCTTGCATAAAGATCATGCTTTTTGATTCACACATTCTTTGCGTAAGGATGCATGCAAGGAACACGTGAATCAAAAACAAAACAAAACAAAACAAAAAAAAAAACAAGATATCAAACGGCACCTCCAAACTGTCATCACCAACGGAAAGAGGAAAGAAGATTCAAGGTTACTCTGTGCAGATCACAAAGCAATAGTAGCTTCAATGAAAATACTGGCTTGAAAAAGAATTTGCACTCTCTGCTGGTACTGCCCTGAGGCCACCTGCACTCCCCAGGCAGCTCAGCTTGCAGTGACCTGCTCTAAGCCAAGCCAGACCCACATTTCTTGCCCAGTATCAGCTCACTGCAGTAGATCCAGCTACAGAACAGCTCTTGCCAGCAAGGCACATATGATTACTGAGCTGCTCCCCACCAGCATGCAAAACAGGTAAAAGAAATTGAGAAGGAAAATTTAAGACGCAGATGATGAGCAGTGTTTAACATTTTAGCACTGGGGATGTAGCAAATCAAAATTCACCAAGCTGAGTGGCACAGATGAAACGTTAGAGAGAAGGGATGCCATCCAGATGGACCTAGACAGGCTTGAGAGGTGGGCCCATGCCAACCTCATGAAGTTCATCAAGGCCAAGTGCAAGGTACTGCACCCGGGTCAGGGCAATCTCAAGCACAAATACAGGCTTAACCACAGGCATGAGGAGAAGGACATGAGGATATCGATCATTGAAAGACTCAACATGAGCCAGCACTGTGCACTTGCAGCCTGGAAGACCAACCGTATCCTGGTTTTCAGCAAGTGAAGTGTGGCCAGCAGACTGAGGGAGGTGATTCTGCCCCTCTACTCTGCCCTCATGAGACCCCACCTGGAGTACTGTGATCAGTTCTGGAGCCCCCAATACAAGTAGGACATGGAGCTGTTGGAGCCAGTCCAGAAAGGGCTACAAAAATGATCAGAAGGCTGGAGCACCTCCCCTATAGAGACAGGCTGAAAAGTCAAGGCTCTTCAGTCTGGAGCCAAGAAAGCTCTGGGAGTACCTTATAGTAGCCTTCCAGATCCTGAAGGGAGGAAAGCTGGGGAGGGACTTTTTATAAAAGCACATAGTGACAGGACAAGGGGAAATGTCTTTAAACTGGAAGAAAGTAGATTTACACTCGGTGGTAGGAAGAAATTCTTTACTGTGAAGGTGGTGAGATACTGGAATAGGTTGCAGATGCTCCCTCCCTGGAAGCATTCAAGGACAGACTTTGAACAACTTGGTCCAGTGGGAGGTGTCTCTGCCTGTAGCAGTGGGGCTAATGAGATAACCTTAAAGGTGTCTTCCAACTCAAACCATTCTATGAAATATAAAGACTAACAGGTGTGGGAGATGACGGATGCATCTCGTTAGTGGTCATACACAGCTGCAGAGGATTGAAAATTAAAGGGACGCAGAAGCACACACACATGGTATGAAAGCTGGGAAAAAAAAGACACCATCATAGAGGTGTCACAGAGGCCTCAACATCACAATTCAAGCATCTTTTCTTCTGAAACATCAGTAACCAAGAACTTCTCCCAGTACACCTGTGAGTGAACCAGGAGGACCAGGACTGTTCTTAGCCCAAACCCACTGCCCTCAGGCAGCCTGGAGCTGATGTAATGGCGGGAACAACACAAAATGGAGGAAAGAGCAGCAGCACAGACAGAGCGCAATAGCTGCAGCTGTTTCCACTATTTAATCACAGCTTGAAAAACCTGAAGTGATTTGGAAAATTTTTCACAGATAGATGAAAGTTTTTTTTTGCTACATGAAGTGTCCATGCTAACAATTAAGTATGCTTATGTGTCATCAGTTAAAACTTTCAACAGATTTTAACAGAAAATCATAAGGTATCTCTAATTCAAAAAAAAAAAAAAGTTAAAAATTTAGTTATTGAAAAAGCTGGTAGAGAATAATAAAGGTTTTTTTTTTTTTTCTGTCAAGTTACCAGAATACACTGACTTTCAAGTGCTATTTGTAATACAGTACAGCCTGAGGCCCCCAAGTGAATTCAATGCTATATTATGCCACATTTGATTTTGATTTTCTATCTAAGAGCTTATTTATAAAAAAAAGTTCTCTTACCACTCTGTATCTTGAACTCCCAACCAAAATAAAATCCTAGCATAAAAGAAAGTACAGAAGTACAAAGCAGTTCAGCAGGCAGGGAGCAAGCCTCACACTAGCACTGCAGACCCGGGGGCAATTTCTTCCACTTTTGCTTAGCTTCCCCATAGCATTCACTGGATTGATCAATGCATGAATGTACTCATTTCTTAAAGTGCTAAAAACCAAAAAATAACATAAAGGCAATGTAATGCTGGAAGTTCCCTTCCGAAAGGAAACCACACTACCTGCCACCTCAGGGGAACAACAGCCACCTCAGCGACGGTGGGCTTGCTGTTATTCTCCCTCCACACAGACCAGGTGCTTCAACAACTGTGCTCAGCATGCCAAACTCTGACTAAAAATCCCAAATCATCTCAATGTTTTCATTCTGAAATCAAGCCACTAACCTGATTCCCAGCTCTCCATCACTCAGCAACTCCACAGATACCTGTTTCACTCCAAGGCCCTGGGAGCACTGCTCCTTCCTCAGGAGCTCAAGTAACCGACCTCATGGCCATCCTCCTCCCAGCTGCAGTGGGCAATCAGGCAGTGTCGGCCCACCCCCCCAGGGCACACAGGCACTGCAGGATTACATTGAGGATGTGCCTGCAGTGCCTTCAGGTTGAAGGAAAAGCCCACTGTGGAGAACTGAAAGATACCCATGAACATGGTCCAGGAAAAAGTTATCCGATGGAAAATGTAGGCTAAAATTACAAAATATTACAGTTAAGCGGTTTCATTAGTTGTACAATGTTGCATATAAATGGAAAAAGACAGTAATTAAAAGCCTAAATTAGGCTTAATTTCTAATTATGAGTATGTATTTACCACCTGATCATTAGACATCACATTTTTCAACCAGCAGTCATCTGTTATTTTGAGACCTTTTTCTTTTTTTCTTTTCCACTTAATCAATACAAAGATTGAAGCACATTAACCCTGAAGTTGTCCAACCACTGAAATACAATTTCTCATCATAAAGCTGTCTGGGGATGTAAAATACATTCACATCAGAGAATCTGAATGACAGTTTTTAAAAATGAATTAATAAACATTGAGATAACCCAGTTAAGTTAGCAGATAGGTTGAAAATGAGTTAGCAAGTATGATGATCTAAAAAAATAAAAAATTAAAAAAAAAAAATCCCAAAAGAAGACAATGTCTTCAGCTTTATTTACAAGAAAAAATAGAAAGGTAAAAATTTTGGAATGTTTCCAAATTATTCTAAGTTTAAAACTAAATAAGTACAGCTGAATTTACTTTCTCTCTGCCTTCATCAGCACTGAGGTTTTTATTTCCTGCCTCCATTCATACAATTTATTTCTTTCAGTTTGTCCCTCAGCCCCAGTGACTTAAAACCTTAAGAACTGAGCTTTCATCCTTCCAGAGAATAATACAATGTAACTACCATAATTATGTCACTTTGACACAGTAAATGTCTGAATCCCATTTATATTTAGCATCCTGTTTTTTCAAAAACTGCTCTTGGCCCCACTCCACCCTGACTCTAATCTCGTGTCCATCATCCAATTACTGCCCACTCATGCATTCCTCACCATCCCATCCTCATGATCACGCAGCTGGGGTTGCCCTTCAGCCTGTGCTGCCTCATCTGTCTGGAATTCCCTTTCTCCAGCCTGCTTCTCTTTTCAATTCTTACTTCTATGTGTGAGTTTACAGTCACCCCTAAATTCCACGAACCTTTTCTTTTTCCATTATCTACTAGTTTTATTATCTATTGGTTTCTATCGCGCACATAATGAAATTATCACTGACTACAATGAACTTTTTCACTTTTGCTTTTCATTTCTATTTTCCTTTATCGCTTTATGCTGGTTTATTTATTTATTTATTTTTGCCTCCAAGGTAGTTTTTGCACATCTCTCTATATTATACTTACATTAACCTGATGTCTACATTTTGCAAGACTGTATACCATATTGAATTCAGTAATTTCAAACATATTCCCCTAACACTAAATCAGACACTCTGATATCATACAACAATGGTGGGACAATGATGCTATTAATAATACCACTGTATTGCTCCATTCTCACTCTAATTCTTCTGCTGCTGAGCCCAAATGAGAAGAGTACTGAATGCTGCTAAATTGTCCTTGCTACTTAGCTCTCTACTTTTACAAAAACAAAAAAAAAAAAAGAAGAAAAAAACCCCCACCACCCTAAAGGATTTGCCAAAACCACTTTTACACTTTTTTTTTTTTTCCCCCCAAAAACTACTACGTTCTGCAAAACACTGCGACTCCATAGTAAGCAGACAAGGGCAGCTAGATACAAAGCAGAACAAAGGAAAGCCTGCAGTCACTCTCAGAGGCATACAAGGTGAATCTCTGACTGGAAGAGAAAGGAAGCTGTTCTTTACTTGAATTTTCTTCACTACACAACTTACTTAGAATTTAATGTTTACAGTTTTCTATAGAGTGCTTGTGACAGGAGATGAACCTTCCCTGGCTTCTTATATGCTTATTATGAATTCTTTTCACATATACCTCGTTGAACTCTACACTCAAAAGAAAGAACCATTCCTTTAGCTATTGCCCCTTCTGTTTCATAAAACCAAGATTGAAGCAACTTAGTGTCCTCTTTTTATTACTATTAGAATATAATCAATTTTGGTATTTGTCTTTACAAGACTGAATAACCTTTCAAAAATCAAGCTGCAGCTTTTCATTAGCGCATATTGAATAGGCACATTAGTGAATAAAATGAAAAATGTTGAATTCATTTCTTCTATAACTCCTAAACCTTCAGCACACTCTGTGCTTTTTTGGTCATTTTCCTCTCTTTTTATTTGAAGTGACTCCTGTAGCTGTGAGCTTAATTGGCATCGCTTAAAGTAGTCAGGGAAATTTCATACAGCTAAAGCGAACATTACTATTGTACCTGATTGAGATCTAAATAAATCCCACCTTCAGCCCAATGAAGTAAGGGAGGCAAGATTTGAACATGTACTAGGAAAGGAAGGAAAACAGCATTCTATATACTATTGAAGTAATAGACAACAACAGATTCCCTTTGCTGTGACCCCTTGCTATACTTCACACAACAGTAACTTTCCTTAGGCAAATTAAGCCTTAGATAGCTACCAGATAAATAAAACTTACTTCTCCATGGAATATTATCTTAATTTATAAGATGTGTAAGAGAAACAGTTACATGACATGCAAACACTAAAGTCAGAGAGCATGGCTGTGTAATAAAATCTCTTCATACTTGCTCATTAGTGTTTTGTTCTGTTTATTTTAATCAATATATCATTTGCCTTCTGTATGCCCTCATAATGTAAAGAAAACAAAAAATATTCGTTAAGGGTCTTCCACAAATTACACATGACTATAGGGATACATGAAAAGTATCATTATGGTTTCGCTGACAGAATTCTTCAAAATACCCTCTTACAATCTGGAACCCCCTCTCAGGGTCTACCAAATGCTTACATGATTTCCTGTGCACTGGTATGTCTGCACTAAAATCACACTAATTGAAGGCATTCACGTGCTACGAAAGGCCTCTGTTGAAACTTGGGACAAATGTACAAACACACCAGCCTGTAAGGCACATTGAGCCTAGAAGGATGGGGATGACCAGATACCGATGACATCTCCCAAGCATCTCCTTAGCTGGAGCATGGTAAACTTGACAAAAAGGCAGGGAAAATACATGGCTGGCATCTGTCCTAAGGGTGTAATTGCTGTATTTTAATCAAACCAGGAACTTTAATCTTTCAAACACTACATATCTTTCATTACTGCATTATTACCAAAGTTAAGGAAGCTACAGAATAAGTACTATGAATTTGAAATCCTAAATAACTGCACTGTTTGCTGAGTCCTAAAATCACTGCATGCTTTAAGTGTAAACACACTGCTTCCAGCTATACATGTATCTTCTTACTAAAAATCGAAATGTTTCATCTACCTTAAATATCCTTAACTTTGAATTTGCTCCTTGTATTACAAGAAATACTAGTTGCATACAGAAAATTCATCACTGCCTATTTATCAAAGTTCTCCAACGAGTCCAAGCTACCGTCCATTTGTACACACGATTTCTAACTTATAACATACAAGGAAATGAGAACTCATGTAGAAATAACCCTTTTATTCAATTTGCACAGACGCTCTCTTTTTCCAATGGAAGACTGCAGGAAAGTTTTGTTCACCCTAATTTCAATTCAAGTAACTGGTAAAGTTTTGAAAACACTTCAGGTTCTCGAACAGACAAAGAGACTGCTGCAAAAAGAGTATAAA
This sequence comes from Tetrao urogallus, assembly GCF_951394365.1. Taxonomy (NCBI): domain Eukaryota; kingdom Metazoa; phylum Chordata; class Aves; order Galliformes; family Phasianidae; genus Tetrao; species Tetrao urogallus. Next base: position 12,634,483 of record NC_136817.1, read on the forward strand.
CTGTAATGGGTAACAGAAAAAAACTGCGAACTAATACCTTGCAATACAGTTTACATGGCTTGAACTCCTCTACTGTGTAACAGCTAAATGAGTTATCAGGAACGTTATTCTACATTACACTATGCTACTTACTGTGCTCTTTCTCCCTGTCTGAGCCACACTTTCAATATTACATTGAATACAGTGCCTCCAGGACTGTCAAATGCTGGGGAAGGATGGCATAGCCTAGAGGAATCTAGAGGAGCAGGCAAGAACTGGGAGTACAACTCACTTCTCCTGACCCCAGACTTCCTTGAAACTTTTATTACCTTACTTTCCCTCTTCACACTATCTCCGTTTCTCCAATGACAGCATTCTTTTATTGTACACTGTAAAATATCCTGATGATAATTATTATATTGCTAGACTACTTACATCATCATTCCTTTTACTAACCTACCTCATTTTCAGATACATTAAAGTGGACTGGAAGAATTTGCTTTGTGCTTGCATCCCTAACAGTAGTTTACAGGACCTAACGAGGTTGCAAGAATATATGCAAGGACAGAATCGATCCAAAATGTTTAACTTGCGCCTGTGAGATATCATTAAAATTACCATTTGCATTTTTTCTGGTACGGAGCTTAACCTGAGCCGAAAAGTTGCATAAGCTTGATTAATCTATTAACCTAGCCAGTCCTCCTTAAATTGCTTCTGCAATTCATCTGATGTTAACAGGTTTTTTGGGTTGGTTTTTCTTTTTTTTTGTTTCTTACATGTACCTAATCCCCAGCAATTAGATAAGGAATGTTAGATTAGGGACACTATGAAGTAAAAGCCATTAAAAAGGTCTTTGTTTTCAGACAGAAAAGGTAAAAGCATTCCTTGATGCAATAAAAAGTGAGTATTTACATACTACACCCTAATTAAGATTTTTTTTTCTTTATTTCTATTGGCTGCCCTGGAAGAGCCATAAACATTTAGTAAAATAATCTCAATTTATACTGCTTTGTTCTATGCCTTCAAGTACCGTACATGGCTGTACTCCAGATCAAGTAGTTGTCCTCAAATGACTTCCAATGAGTCCTGCCAGATTCTGTGGTTCAGAAGTAATTTAAAGGCAGAAAGCTGTAGCAAATGAGACCTAATGGAAAACAGAGAATGCTTTAGTTCATCTTAACCGTTTGCAGAAGAGAAATGGAAAACCACACAGAAAGAAAGGAAAAAGAAAAGGAAGTGCCAAAAAGTTGTATTTTTCTCTACCAATGAAGCTAATGAATCACCAACATCATTATATGGCATGTATTTGCATTTTATTAGTTTGAAAAAAGTACGATAAAAACTTGAAATAGAAAAATACTGCCATGATGGAACCAAAACTTCATTTTTTAAACAGTTTTTTTCCCACTTTTCTTTTTCCTCTTTCTTTAACAATACTGTGCTTTTTTTTCAGTTTCAATCACCTGCACTGAATAAACTAATTCCTCCTGTTGGAACAGAAACCATCAACCACTGGTTGTTAAACGTAGCCAATTGTTTGCAGCCCCAGCAGATGGTTCTCCTCTGTTGGCCAACAGAAACTTCATGGTCCTTTTCCTAATTTTTCTCAAGAGATACAGAAATTCTTTATTTAGAAAGCAATCACTCCTGCAATACAGTGCTTCCCCTGTGCGGTCTATTTTCAGTTAGCCACGCTTTTTTTCCCCCTCCTTTTCTAAGTACACTGACAGCATCAAATAAAAATAGCCTGACATCAGACCTGATCTAAAGCCATCAGATGTAACAACAAGTCCTTTCATCACTGTGTGTATCCTCAACTTCCTTTCCTTTAGCCTAATTAACCCCAAAACATGTGCTCCCGGCTGTCTGGGGAAAGAGTGGAGTCACTGTACCCAGAGGTGTTTCTGAGATGCGTGGATGCAGCACTAAGTGACATAGCTTACTGAAGGAATTTAGTATGTCAGGCTGATGGTTGCACTGATGACCTTGAAGGTCTTTTCCAGCCTAGACGGTTCCATGATTCTATTCATATTCTGTCCATTACTCGGGGCACTGATGTGGTGGGGCTAGGCCTGGGGGAACTATCAAAAACATCTGTTTTCCAAAGAGACTAAGTCCCGTGGAAATTAATGGCACTCTTCTTGATCACAGAGGGTCTTAAAACCAAGTCCTAAAACCTAAAGCTGGTTCACACAAACTCAGTAATAAACAACAACAAAACACAGAAAGCAAAACAACAAAATATGTGAATTCATGTCCAATAAATTACTTGATTTCCCTTAGGTTCCTATAAGTTTTCCTGCATTCTCTCGTGGCAGCACACACACAAAAAAAATACTCATGGTGAATGGTTTTCCCTCACTACACTCAGGCCAAACAAGGCGGGCTAAGTTCATTTTGAATCCACGCTAGGCAAAATGCTATATCCAATCCTGGCCTGTTCTAAAGATTGGAAATGGGATGGGATGATCGTTTTTCCTAAAACAGCTTCCAGAGAGCCTCCATAGTGTATAACGAAACACCACTACTGTGCTCCATATCCATCCCAGCTTTTCCCTTGAAGTTTTCACTAACATTGTTAGAAAATAAAATCGATTACTTATTTACAGAATGCTTGAACACATTTTTTTCAACCTTCCCCAAATAATTATTTCTTGGGATGAATGCAAGCATAACAGTTTTCAAACTGAAAAGAATTCATCTGGCAAAGTATAAAGAAAAACAGTTACACAGCTATTAAAAACACAGTTGAACTACAGCATATGCCTCAAACACACAGAAATACACATGCATTTTAATAACAACTTAAAAGCAAAACAATCTAGCTGAGCTACTTCTGCTTGCCAAATTTAACTTTTGTAGGATACCTTCTATGACTTCTTGTGACGCAGTTATTAAGGATAACTGTGAATTATGACTTATTCAAGGTTCTGGTGTAACATGCACAATTTGGGAGCATGTACAGTTTTAATAGAAGACCGTTTTTATATATTGCATTGAAGTTACTGATGCACTCTTCAAAACAGCAGCTTTATGCTCAGCTAAAGCAGATGAACAGAAGTGTAATGTTTCCAGTTATCCATCCTGCTGTTCTATTTTTGATAGTTTATTAAACCCTCTGTAAGATTTTAGGCAGCTAAGTACCTCTTATTTATGTTTGACCAACCACGGAAAACTTATGCAATCCCTGTGGACAAACAAAGGAACCAAATGACGACAGAATAATTTTCTGCAATATGATAAAGATCTTCGGGCTAATGATTTAAAGGCTACTAGTAGCCAAGAACAGTAGCCTGACGAACTCCTGCAGCTCAAAGAGACACAATAACTCAGTCAGTACTGGCTGTTCCAGTAATTCTCAGTACTAAGCTTAGAGCATGATTTAGTTACAATGATCCTTAACATACAGGAAGGGTTCTGTTCAGAAGACTACAGAAGTCCTACTTTCAAGAGGCTCAGTATTTAAGAAGATACCTACGATAGCTATAATTTGGTTAGCTGAACTAAGAGAAGTACAAAGGAAAATAATGTATTTTCAAGAAAGCAAGCTACATAGCTCTTCTCCTCAACCTTAATGAGAATGCAGTTCTCAAATCTTCTGGAGAAAGGGAAAAAAGCCACGCTCCCTTGTATTCCCCTACAAACTGGGGCTCCTCTTCTGTCCAGCTTCTGCCTCAAAGTAGATGGACACATATGCTCTAAGCTTCTGAGAAGAAAGGCTCCCAATTCCAAATACCTTTCGGTAATGGTTCCATTTGAAAGTCCTTGTTAACGCTTTCAAGGCTCTTTGCTGATACTGCTCTGTGAGTTCCCAATGTTGGGATGTTCTTCAGAGAACGGGAAGCACAACTGAGAGTGGAACAAGAAAGGATCCTCAGCACTATAAAAAGGAAGGTGTGCAAGCAGGAAGTTACTGAGGGAGTCGATGGTGCAGAAAAGGAGGAAAACTAGAACATCTAGGAACATACCTCAAACTTCCTCGGGAACTGCAGAATCATGCATTTTCAAAAGTAAATAACAAAGAAGCATTTCATTCAAATACAACTTTTTTCCATATTAGTATATGAAAGCAATTGGTACTTCCAAACAATGCAACAGAGATCAAAACAACAGACAACAAGAAATATGTTGTAGGCAGCAAAACTGAGTCTCCCTGCTGACACTGAGACCAAGAATCAACTGTTAAAATGTATTTCTGCATAGTAGCATGATGCCGACAGCCCTCTCACACCGTCACAACAAAGACTTCTGCAAAAAGGCACATATAGGTGTTCACCTTTACATAGATATGCGCACAAATACATTCATTTCTGTATAAAACTAACATCAAAGAAAAGCAAAACAACAGTCATACCACAAAACCGGCAACAATTCTTGGCTGCATGGCTGTTGTTGGAATACATCTGTTAAAGAGAGGAGTCAGATAAAATCAGAAGGCTGAGCTTCTCTCACAGTACAAGCCTGGTGGTTTAATTGTGCCAAGGTCATTTTCTCTTAATAGATTTTATTTTTTAAAGTATGCATCAACTGTTCCATAAATAGACTTCTCATAACCGATATAAAACACAAAAACACCACTGTAAGTGTTAGAGCTGCTAATGTAATCCATTCAGTTTCTGTGGTGTTACAGGTGCTTACTGTAGTTCAGGCTCTGATTTGCTGGCATGGGACTGATGGGTGCACAGCTCCCTCCCTGCTCTAGCACTGCATGCAGCAGTGTGACCCCAGCCCTGAAGCTGGTCACACACCCCTACCATCCCTCTTGCCCTGTCACAGGACACAGACATCACAATCCAGAAACATTTGGTAAAAGGTAATCTTCTCAAGAGACACACTCTTTTATACAAATGAAGCATAAATTTCCATTTTTCCACCAGCTGGATACTTCTAGTTGGATACTTAGGCTTTATTTTAAAAATGTTGGTAAAAATACAGTAGCTCTCAGTCAAAAGTAGTGGGCAAAGACATGAAGATATTTGGTCTCAGTAGAAACAGTCATTTTTACAGCTTTTGAAATGAATTTAATTCAGTTTAGCCCTTTAAAAATATATATCTCTGCAAATATTGTCAACTCAGTGACCTATCTGCAAAACAGTAAAGCTGAAATTCTAAATTCCACCAAATGCGCGATTGTCAGTACTATGCAATTGCTATAGAGACTCGAGGATTTTATACAGTTGTCACAATAAAAAGAAAACAAGAAAGAAAGAAAGAAAAACAAACACAGCACACACTTGAAGTATTTATCAAACTGATCACCTTCACTCTAACATATTTGGTCAGACAACATCACTAACAAGAAGCATCCCAACAACAAAATCCTATTAACTGTGACCAAAGAGTTATATTTGGATGCTGCAAATAAAATACCAATAACAGCCACCTTACTGTTGCTTCTTCCTACTGTGATGTATCAAACAAAGAGAAAATAGAGAAAATATTGTTTTTGTTTGATGAAATCTTGCACACTGCCATAATATGTAGGGAAATTCCATTAAATTAGTTTGCCATAAACTCGTTGACACTCAAGCAAGATTTTATCAGCAGTGAAAGCAGTGTTTATAGATGTCAATCTCAAATTTACGCAGCTGGTTGAAATGGAGGAAAGATGAAGGTCATAATAAGCTCATTCATTTATCTTGAACTCTTACTTTCTCTTTACAGATTATCACTCAATAAATGGAGAAGCTCTAAGCAACATGATATTTATCTGAAATATTGTCATAATAATAATAAACACTAACATATCACAAAGTTATTTTACTTTTATCAATAGCTTAACTGCCTAATTCTCTACATTCTAATCTGTATTTACCAAATTTATTTATACAAACGCAAATATTATTTGTCTCAAGGGTTCCTAATGTAATCAGCCTTCCAATCACTCAGTACAGATGTTAACAATAAAATTTGAATGGATTAGCACATCAGCATAAAACCTATGAGGCTTTTAGCAAACATACTTTCTACTTTTATTTTCATTGTGTGATTGATAAAACACTGCTATCTGTACAGCAGATCTACTTTGAAATCCAATGAAAATAACTCCACAGATTTTTAAGCTACTTCTGAAGTTCACTAAGATTAATAATAGTTGAAGTTAACACTGGATGTTTATTTATATTTCTATGCTGCCAGAAAAATGCATTTAAATATTGCCTCAGAAAAGGTTTACAGCATTCAGCGTCTACTGCAAACCAAATTCACTTGGAAACACTGATGTGGCAGACTTGAAACCACAAAAATACATGCGTTATGACTCACCAGGGCTGTTTTCCTAAATGTTTATAAAAACAAATAGGTAAAAATCCTCCAAAACTAAAACAAGCTGGTATTTATCTGTTTCTAAAACATCAATATTAACTAATTCTAAAATGTTACCAGTGGTTAACGCTTCCAATAAGGACACAGATGAAGTTGGGCATTCTGTGAAGCATAATCTTTACATTGAAGTCCTAATCCTACAGTTCATTTCAGACAGGAAACTGCACTTAGGCCCCATTAATTGAATAAGAATTATTCACATGCTTAAAGTTAACAAATGTGTTTAATTACATATCGAATTGAGTTCAGACTGAGGTAAACTATGCTTCAAATTCAACAGCAACTCATTGTTTCCCAACTAAACTAATGTTGATATGAAAGCACCTATTTCATACAGAGATTTATCTAGCTATCGTTGTAAACAAAGCCACAGGCACACAGACTGATGCAGCTCCTCATGGAAAACGAACAATCGAATACATATTGGTTAGATGGTTAAACGAGGTCCTACAATGCAAGGCCTCTTAGGCTGTATTTTCAGGCTTTATGTTATATATAGCATTAGCTAGTTTAATAAGAACTTTTAAGCAGATCAGATGCCTAGTTATTAATAAGCCCATCTACTCTGCATATGTACTTATAAAAAGTTTGACCAGGAGATTACTGTCATCTGCAGGTGCTGACCTTGAAAATCTAGATGCTGTGGTTTCATCCTGAATACAGTGGTGATGAAGATGGCTGCAGAAGCAACATGGAATGGCAAAGTGAAGAAGTTCAGCTGCCTGAATTGGGCACATACTGAGCAACACACTCCAGAAAAAAAAAAAAGTTATTGTCTTAACTTTCTCCTTCTCATGTGAAAAAAAATTTGCTTAATCACATTAACAAAAATAGTTAGCATGCCCACATCAAAACATATTTCACAGCTAATGCTTTAAAAGTTCTTAATTGATACTTTCTAATACGTGGTGCAGCAGAGGGAACTGTCCTACCTGTGATTAACTCATCAGACACTCCCAGGACAGTCTGTGAATGTGACTCATCTTTTGCTCTATGACACTTGGCTCACACTGAAACTAGCACTGTGTCTTCCTCCTGGTCCAAGAACACACCAGGACAAAACCACTCTACATGCCTGTAAGTCGCTTTCCTCTGGTTTGGGTATATACAACCAGGAATAGAGCAGCTACTTATTCCCTCATCCTGGCACAGAGGAGCTGCCCCATCCATTACTGCTTGAATTGTGCAACCACCATGTAGTAGCAGATTATCTCATTTATTGGTTTGTCTAACTCTCTGTATTTTGCCATGTAGCTATCACTTTTTCTGGCCCCAGAAAAAGCAAAGGAAGAATTATGACCAATGTGAGGCAGATCACAGTGTTTTCTGGAAGCCTGCGTACAGCACCTTCCTGAAGGCTGCCATCAGCCCAAAACTGCAGTCCTTAATTTCAAAGTTAAGAGGCTCCTACTAAATGCATCATGGCAGTGGCATACTTCAAATGAAGGAAAACACCTTCTCATGGTGACTTGCCATTTTGTGTTCCCTACATCTGCTGTACTAGAGGCTTGTAATGGAATATACTGTCAAGATATTGAAGAATCCTTGTTTCAATATAGAATGTTAGTAGTGGAGTTTCAGGAACACTGCTATGAATATGCATGTTCTGTTACTCTTATAAATGCAAATTTTTGTCTAAATATAAAAGAACTACTCTGAAAGTCAGCAACTTGACCTACTATAACAAGTCCTCTTTCTCATTATTAATAGATTGCTTTGTAATTCTGATTTATGGTATTAAAAAAAATCTTTCATACAATTAATTTATTAATCAACAATTTGTTCCATTATCTACTTAAGCCATGAAAATAAATTCAGGATTGTGATCTTCATATTCAAACACAAGTCTTTATTGGTGAGGTATGTGCTTTACAAATAGATTTACTATAATTTTTGGCGTGTGCATTCTCACATACTCGCTGTTGAAGGCGGTGGTATTATATTCTGCTGCTAACCTTAATTATGAGTTGGAATTTCTTGGCCCATTTTCAATATTTAAATACATGGTTAACAGTGTCTAAGAAAATGTGGATGCCCCCACCTGCCTCCCATCAAGCCTTGAAAAACAAATAAACTTTACTAGCAATTCTACATCACATCTCAAGGGATTAGGCAGAGGAAACAGCACAAAAAAATTAAATACTTAAGGAGTATTTGAATCACGTTTTAAAAAACAAATTAGCAAGAGTAGTCAGAGTAGAACTATCCGTATGCTTATCAAATGCCATACTATTCTGTACTTTATCTCCATTATCATATTTTTGAATTAAGTATTTAACACAGCATAAACCAAAACGCATTAAGTGTCCTTCTTTCTACACATTTCTATTGATAAATACACATGAAGAGCATATCTTAAGCTCACCCTTCCAAAACGCGTGCCTCCTTTGAAAAGATTAAAATAAAACAGCTAAAAACTAAGCTAACACATGTTGGTTTTGTTTTTGGGGGTTGTTGTTTCAGATTTTGAAGACTGACATCAAAATTTCTCCCTGCTATGAGTTTGCATAGAACTTAACAGCTGGAACTCAGATTTAGCCAAAGAGCATTATTACTTTGCCAGCACCTTCTCCTGCGAAGGTATATTGAACTTTTATGGCTTTCATCACAGCTACTAAGTAACACTGAATATGATTTAGAAGAGGTGAAGACTCAACTATAGCAAAACCTGAACTACAAATAAGCGGACGTACGCTGAAATAACTCATATGAAACCTAAAAATGGTGGTTGGTCCTTTATTTGTCAAAACATTTTTTCAACGTAAGCTTCTGCCATGAAAAGATCAGTCTCCAAGTAAATCTTATATACCCTCTGCTATATGGAGAAGAAGAAAAAAAAAAAAAAAGGTCAGATTCTATTGAAAAGGCTTCTACTGAAGTCAGAAAGACTAAAGCTGCATTTTTCTTCATATTAAGTTCAAGACTGACTCTTTTCATTATTTTTTTTCTCACTGTCAAAGGATATCTGAGATCATATAATGTAAAAACAACGCATGAACCAACATGTTATATCTTCAAGCACAAAAGAATTAACGACTGAATTCAATAACTTCACTAATCATTACTTGCTGTTCTTTTTCTCAATAAAAACTTTAACAGTTCTTACATTCACAGTTCCTTATTGTCATTTTAGTTGAAAATTTGTTAATTTGGCAACTAAAATACAACTAAAATAATAGTTTTCAATATTTTGTTGTAAAAAGGTGATAGTTCACAACTAAAGAACACAAATACTTTCTTATGTTACTCAAAACAGCAGTATTTCTGATAATTTTGACTGTGCGCCATTTTTATGCATTTTTATTTTGTAATTTTAAAGTTTAACAGGATAAAGAACGAATACGATAAGCTAATGCAAAATGAATTCATTATTCAGATCAACATTTTTGTCTATATTATGGACTTTTAAAACTTAATTCTGGTTCCACTGAAACAAAAAATTGTGCCAATGTTGCTTAAAAGTTTTAAGATACCTATTTTTTGTGCATGGCAGTATTACATCATATATTTGATGAACCTAGATTGTTTATTCTTTACTGTGAAATGCATTACTGTCCAGACACACAGGGATGGGATTAAGAAAGCCAAGGCACAGATGAGACTGAACTCTGCAAGGGATGCTAAAAACAAGAAAGGATTCATAGGTACCTGAGTTGGAAGAGACAGGCCAAAGAGAGTGCACCTTCTCTGCTAAATGAGAAAGGAGAACTGGCTACAACAGTTCTGGAGAAGGCTAAGGTACTCAATGAGTTCAATGAGTACTTTGCTTCTTTGCTTTACTCTTCGCTGGCAGCCAGGATTCTCCTATTTCTCACATCCTTGAACCTCCTGGTGAGAACTAGGGGAGCAAACTCCCCCTCGCTCTAATTGCAGAGCAAGTTTCAGACCGCCTCAAGAGTCTGAACGTACACAAAAGTGTTGGGCCAAACAATATAGAACCCAAGGTCCCTAGGGAGATGGCTAACATGATTGTTGAGCTGCTCTCCATCATATTTGAAAAGTCATGGCTGTCAAAGTCCCTGGGGAATGGAAAAGAGAAACAGCACTCTCATTTACAAGAAAGGGAGGGGAGAGGGCCCAGGGACAGCGAGCCTTAACCTCTGCATGTGAGAAGATTGCAGAACAGATCTTCTTGAAAGACATGAGGGATGAGCAAGTGATCCAAGACAAACAGCAAGATCACCAAGGGTCAGGCCTGACCAATCTGGTGGCCTTCTATGATGGAGAGACAGTATCAATGACAAAGGGAAGGCAAATGATGTCATCTACCTGGACTTCTGCCAAGGCCTTCAATATGCTCTCCACCACATCCTTATCTCCAAATTGTAGAAAGATGGATTTGAAGGATACACTACTCAGTAGATAAGGAATTGCTTCAAATGTCACAGTCAAAGCCACTGCAGTTCATGGCTCTGTGTCCAGGTGCAGGCTGATGATGACTGGTGTCCCACAAGGGTCCATCTTGGGACCGGAACTCTTTAACATCCTAATCAGTTGCATAGATGATGAGATTGAATAGACTCTCAGCAAGTTTGCGGATAACATCAAGGTGAGTGTTGCAGTTGATGCAGCAGAAGGAAGGGATGACATCCAGCGGGACTTGATAAACTCAAAAGGTGAGCCTAACGAGGTTCAACAAAGCAAAGTGCCAGATTTTGTACTTCAGTCAGGGAAATCCCAGGTATGCACACAGACTGGGAGAACTCCTTGAGAGAAGCCTTGTTGAAAACGACTTAGGGCTCCCAGAAGATGAAAAACTTAACACAAGCCAGCAGTGTGCTTCTGCAGCCTGGAAGGCCAAAGTATCCTGGCTGCAATATAAGAGAGGTGGCCAATAGAGCAAGGGAGGTGATCGTCCCTCTTTACTCTCCCCTCGTGAGATCCCACCTGGAATATTGTGTCCAGATCTGGAGCCTTTCAAAACAGGAAAGATGTTGAACTTTTGGATGGGGTTCCAAAAAAGGACCACAAAGATGCTCAGAGGGCTGGAGCACTGCTCCTGTGAAGACAGGAAGAACTGTGCTTGTTCAATCTGTAGAACAGGCTGAGGAAAGACCTGATTACTGCCTTAAAGTATTTTAAGTGAGATTATCAACAGGAGGAAAAACAACTTTTTATGTGGGTAGATAACAACAGGACAAGGGGGAGTAGTTCTAAACTGAAAAAAGGAAAATTTAGATTAGATGACAAAAAAGTTTTTCACTGAGAGAGCGGTGAAGTGTTGGAACAGGCTGCTCTGAAAGACTGTGGATGCTGTCCCTGGAAGCATTCAAGTTCGCATGGACCCCTGGGCAACTCAGTGTAGTACGACTTAGTGGTTGGCAACTCCAACTGCAGCAGGGGGGCTGGAACTTGATGATCCTTAACGTCCCTTCCAACTCAAGCCACCCCATGATTCCATGCTTACATCATTTAAAATGCGCATTATGCGTTATTGCAGAAATTATCAAAATTGCAACAAAAATACGTATGAATATATTAAGAATATGAATCACACTAAAAAAAAAAAGTTTAAGAACAGCATAAAAAACCTCCCACCTATAGCATTTAAAATAGTTTTTTTTGTTTGTTTGTTTTTTTTGAAAACTTCGAGGCAAACCACAGCTCCTCACTGCTCTCCATAAATGAAATGAAAAATGAATGCATGAAGATAAAAATCAAAGTCCGTAAGGTAAAAAACAAAACTTGTATTTATGGGAAGTACCACTTTTATAGCAGAAGTTTCATTTTTCTCTTTGAAATTTACATCTTGAAGTACAGCATACCTAACAGAAACACATCCAACAAACTTTCAGAGTTCTGTGTATCTTGTCTTTCACTGACTTGTCAAAGAATATAGGAACAAATACACATTCGTGGAAAATGAGTAGAATAGAAAACCATATTTTAAAAGTTTCAAACCTCTTACTGTGTAATGTAAGGTGCAATTAAGCTTTGTTTCTACTGGCTGTTATCTAATTTAAATCTCTTTTTTATCTTTTAAGTCATCCTTCTCTCACTGGCAAGTCTTTATCGGATATTTACTGGGACAGTGAGTTTCAAACTAACGTGGGCAGAATATTTGGACAAACAGATGGAAAATGGCCTTCCTACATATTTGAAAATATCATTTTTCCAATCAAGTCATGAAAATTCTTTCACTAATGCCAAGTGTACACCAACAGGGTGGCAGATAGTTAACAGTCCCAAAACACTGCTATTTTCCTTTCCAAATCAAAACCCTTCTTATGTCCTTTCCCCAGTTATAACACTTGCTACTGACAACACAAACTTGCTTCACAAAGGTGAGCTACCTTTCTCCCCTAGCTAGGAACAATAAGACCGGATGGGACCTTTCAGGTTATCAACCCTGACCTGTCTGTCCTTCTATAAAACCAGATAAAACTCTACCTTCAAAAGCATAAAGTCTTCTGCCTCCTTGCCTACCAAGAGGCTACATTAAAACCTCAACAGTTACAAGACAACTGACAAACTTGCTCTTCCATTACACAACAGCCCTTTCCACCCTTAGCATCAATCTTAAGAAGTCATATGAGAAACTACAGACTTCTGTCCAACAGCTTTGTAGTTTATCGTATGATAGGCTCCACTGCACAGTTGTCAAACTGCATCACCTGAGAACGGCCCCCTCTTGCTGCTTCCTTTGATCAAATTGTAAGTAATTACAGAAAAGTAGTCAGATAGAAATCTGGGTATTGTAGTTGGATAGAAACCTGGGTACTGAGACTGCTACAATACAGAACAGGCAGCATAAGGAGAGCATTACTTACAGACTATTGTAAAACACGTTACAAAAAGAACACTGAAAAACAGTATTCATTTTCAGAAAGAGCAGCAAAATTGCCATAGTCATATTACCAGTTTCATACGGTCTTAGTAGAGTACATTGCCAACAAAGCAACTGGGAGAGACATTGTTCCTAAAAGCCACTATTTCCAAACTAACACTAAACTATTTGGAAGCTAACATCTCACCTTATATTGGCATCTGCCAATGCATTGGCATCTTTCTGAAGAGAAATCCTACCAGTCTTATAAACTGTGTGGAGGAAGTCTGGACAGTAAGAAAATGGATCACAATCAAATCTTTACATCAGTTGCCTAAGAGCAGCAAAATATAGTCTGTACAAACTGTATACTAGCACATCTGAATCTACTTCACATCTTGAGTGAAGAAGCTCTGTGTGGAAACAAATTTGGCGCTTAGTTTTCAAGGAGCAGCAGCAGAACTCCAAACTCAGTTCATTAGTACATGACAAGGATGCACAAGTGAAGCTGTGCTGGTTGCAGATACAAAACAGATCAAGATGCCAACCCGACAGTCACACCATTAAAGCGCTAAGGAAAAACAACAGAATGAGAACCACATCCTACACAGACCAGGCAGTGACTGAACAAACCTCTCTGGAGGTAGGATGCCAAGCCCCGCTGCTGAGGAGATTATGGTACTTAGAAACTACAAAGAAAGAGAAGGGATTTGCTCTTGATAATGCCTGCACTGAAAAGAGAAACGGAGGCACCAGCAAAGTACCCTCCGGCAGCACCTCTCTACTTCTGTGTGTTATAGATAGAGTCAACAACAACTGACTGCTAACTTGCATGCCTTTAGTTCAAAACCCCATCGGTGCAACAAACACTAACCTTTAACATATCAACATGAACATATATGTGTTATACACAGGGTTAAACCAATCTGTCCATTCTGTACCATTCTGGTACGGGGACAAGACCAAGCAAATCCCTCCCACCCCAAACAAAAAGCTCATGGGTACCTGAAAATTCCTCTGAGTCTGTCAACATTCAATCCACATATCTGTACGTTGTGATTCACTTTTTGCTAAGCTCAGACTCAAACAAGTATTACTGTATCTCAGCAGTGATGGAAAACAGTGTCATGCAAGATCCTCTTTTACTAGAATGCTACTTTCATGAAACATACAACAGTTACAGTGCACCGTTTGTATCTGATTATGCAGAACATCTAACATCACTCACATAAACTTTTTTCCCCCCTTTGATTAAACGCTGTGCCTGAGCTTCGCTGCTCAGAGAACGTCTGAAGTTAAGAAATGAACAATGAACGTATAATCACAGTGAAATTTAAAAATTCAATTCCCTTAGAAAAAGCAAATTTTTTCAAATAAACGAAGATCTCATTTGGTTAATTATCAAATTCACTCTGTGATTGATACTAAAAATTTTGCTGCGCCAAGAAACATTCTAGGTGAGTATTCATCTGTAAGCAGCGATTACCTATGAGTTTCAAACAGGCTGCTGGGCTGAAAGATGAGATCATCAACTTCAGTTCCTCAGCTCATTACCTTTGCCACTATTCAAACCATTAAGTCCCAACTGGAAATATATACCATTCGTAATATACAGGAGCTGCACTTGAGATTACTTGAAAATGACAGAAGACAGAAAAAGAATGGATCTACAGACCATTTGCTCACTGCTGAGTTATGAATATGAGACAATTTAAAAAAAATAGTAATAATCCCATCACAATTTAAGTACCCCAGCCACCAAAAATATCACATACAGAATTAACAAAATATTAAGGCTGAAGGTAGCATGGAACAGTTTAGAATCATTCAAAGTGCTGCAGTCTTGCATGCTTTGGCTTCATTTCATCTCTGATTTTTTTTCCATGACTAATAGTAAATTCTACACAGCACAACAGCCAGCGCCAAACAGATCACACCATGGCCACAGTCTCATTTTGCCTTTCTAATGAAACATACAAGTAATTAACCATTAACATCGATACAGTGCAGAAATTACAAGTACCTACTAACTAAACAAAATATAAAACATTCAATTAGTCTCTGAGACTTCAAATAGCTGTGCAGACCTGCAAGCATCTCCTTAAAGACCAGCACTACTCTTGTGAAGGCTGGTAAATATGTTCATTCATGTGCAGCGCACAAATACCCTCCCTTAGATCCACTGATGAGAAATGTGCTGTCCTATGCCAAATGATCCCAGCAGTGTAACAGATAACTTCAGTTTCTGAAACAGCTGTATCTTGAGTCCAGTCCTCATCCTTTCCCAGGTGACTAGGTTGGGTGCCTATTGTTCCCCCAACTGCCCTTCATGTCAAAGAACTTCTCCACTGCTCCTTTATTCATCAGGAAGATCATACCAGGAACAGTGCCAACTCCTTTTCACTATTCCCACTAATAATTTTACAGATAATGATGCACTTACCATCCTCTTCCACTCAGGGCGCTTGAAAATTCTAAAATCTTAACAGCTCTTCTCTTTCACTCTAAATGCCATGTTTATGGAGTTTATCAGATACAATGGAGAACCACTGTTTCCGTAGGCTCCCTGCTCTTTTATTGAGACATCTAATTCCCTGCGACTCATGGCAGCTCCACGCAGTGCCTATCTCCATGCACACTGATTGGGAACAGATGGCATTGCCTGACAAATTCTAGTGGCTTTGCTGAAGTTCGCTCTATGTCTTGCCTAGTCCTTTCACTGAGATTTCAATTTAGAAAACTTCTGCTACGCTCTTCTGATCTAAGTTGGTCACAAACCTCCCTCTTTTTCAGCTCACAGTTTCCTCAGTAGCCTCCTCTACCTGAACTAATAAGCGCTTCAAAATCATATATTTTCCCTCCCTTTCTGTCCACATCCATTGCTTTAACATAAAGGACATATTAGGACTGCAGTTCTGCAAGGGCTTGCCCCAGGCTCCCGTAAGATTTGCCTTTCTGCTGGTACCTGTTATTTGGAGATGACTCAGAGCCAAGGACTTTGACTGCATTCTGCTTTCCTGCAGTTTATGGTCACTAACTTAGCAGCAGTGTGTGCAATTATGGTACGTAATGTGACAACTCATTTTACCTCATCTCTTTGAGAAACAACGCTTGCAGATATCTGTAAATCAGCTGCTGTCTCCTTACAAACAACACAACCTTATCATTCAACCATGACCTTCACCACTTCACCTTCAGACAGAGGAGTTCACGAGTTCACAATATCCCCCTCTTCCTACAACTTCTAGGACTCTTCCTTGGATGGACATTCACAATCCAAACACCCTTACTCTCCTCTTAATTCACCACTGCTTACAGGGAGGTCTATTACCAAGTCTCTCAGCAAAGGGCACATTACCAATATTATAGAAAATAAGAGAAGTGTTAACACTGGAAATAGGACTAAGACAGCCCGAGTTCATTTCCAAACATGGTAAGCTTCATACACAAAATGGAACAAGTCACTGCAACTTCTTGCACCGCAATTCTTAGCCTACAAAGCCTAGTTTTTTTTCTCCATTTCCAAGGAACATACGATAATTAAAAAAAAAAAAAAAAAAAAAAAAAAAAAATCACTTTTTTGGCCAGGTCACTCAGATATTAATGTAGGTCACAAAATACGTAAATAAGAATTGATTATGAAAAGCAGGAAGTGAAAACAGTCCATATGTAGCTAATATTGCTACTGAAGCCTATACTTCTGCACTTCCTGCCATTGTGACTATAATTATGAAATGCTAATGTTACAGTAAGATAACTGCCATGTTTAGTTTCTTAGTTGTCTTTAAAGGAAATATTAAGGAGACTACAAAACAACACACACACACACACACACACACACACAAAATAGCTACAGCAATAAAAACAATAATGACCAGAACACGCAATTCAGGTTTTGCATGTTCCTTCAACTCATCAGTGACTTCTGAAAGGAGGTTCACTCGCAGACTTCCCTGAGGTCCCTCTTGATCCTTCTTGCTACCTGGGGTTCAATAGCACAGAAAGTTGATCAAACAACCCAAAGTAGCCAAGTCTATCCAGTTTTCCCTGGAATAAACCAATCTCTTCTGTTTGAAAAGAAAACATGGCAGAGAATTCTGGCCCAGAATTTGTGGAGAGCAGAAAAGTTGTTGCAGGGAATAAGTAGTTAAAAAAAAAAAAAAAAAAAAAAAAAAAAAAATTAAAAAAAAAAAAAGGGGGGGGAGGGAAACCACCACAAACAAAACAAAAAAACGTATCAATAACGACAATAAATAAATCAATTCCCACCTACACGTATATTTTTGCTTATGTACTTGCCATGGAAAAGGTTAGGTAGGTGATCCTCTGGCTGGAAACATCAGTGACAGAGGTCACAGGAGATAAACAGGCAAAACGAAAGGTAATTGCAAGTATGCAATGGTGTTCCCTCAAGCTCTGCAGGAACTCACGTACACATAGATGAGCTATTACAGCTCATGTTAATCCTATTTAAACCAATCTCTGCAGCAGGAAAAATGAGAGATAGCAAACAATATCAATTTCTTAATAAGTCTCCCAGGGGGATCCAGAGAACTACACAACAATTAATTTGGTGTACATGTTGAGCAAATTGATAGGAATTGATAGCTAAGAAGAACTGAATTCTTTAAACAATGAGCAAGATGTTACATGAGCCGGAGTCAAAGCGGCATTTGTAGAATTGCCTCATAAATCTATCAGCATTGCTGGCTAATCAATGTATGTGAGGACAAGCATGATCAATAAACAAGTCTGGTCATCAAACAAGCAAATAACAGAGCGGAAATAAAAGACAGTATTATGCATTCAAGTTTCTTAATCAAAGTTGGTCAACGTTGGTGTTCCGCAGGAGTTTTGATGGCACACAGTTGAATAAATTGGAAATGATGGAAGAACGCTGGACAGAAAAAATCCGCTGCTGATACTAAAGTTACTCAGAGTAATATAAACAAAAGCTGATGGAGATAACCGTGAACAATCTCAGATAAGAAGGGACTAGATAGTAAAAGTAGAAGACAAATCAGTGTTGACAGGTAACAGAACTGCAGGGAGTGGTGGTCAGGATGGGTGGGAAGGAAAACAACCCTAATGCTCTGTTTACAATACAGGCTGTGGATGAGCTTTCACCACTAGAGAACTGTATGCACTTTAAAGGGCCATATTTGTGAAAACATCAGTGTTTCAACAGCAGTGGAAATATCAAAAACTGTTTAAAATCATCAGGACCACAGAACAACACAAAACACAGTGCAGTGACAGCATGTAACCAACAGACATTGTATGCTACATTATTTATTTTGCACGTAGTACTCTGGACTCAAACTAAGATATTACAGAACTAGGAATGGCAGAGAGGAGCAAGGATGATCAAAGGCATGAAACGGCTCCTGCACGACGAACTAAGTAGACATGGATATTTCAAACCTGGAAGACAAGTGATCAAGGTTGTATCAAAGCAATCTGTGATAAACAGAACAGTGTAACAGCAGTGGATAAGGAATCATTTGTCTCATACAAGAACAAAGAAGCATCAAATGAAATTATCAGGTAGCAAGTTCAAAACAAAAGCAAGCACTTCTAACACATACATTGTTCTGCTGCAGAACTTGCTGCACAGGATATTGAATGATAGTGAATGATAAAAGCGCATATGGATTTTAAAGCAATCAGACAAACTAATGGAAGAATAAAAATCTATCAAGGGCTACAAAACCCAAGATACCATCTCTGTTTCAGGAAGTTTGTGAAATGCAGACTGCTGAAAGCTGGGAAAATATACTGGGAAAGCACTACCATGTGCATGCTTTTTACATATTTCCCTAGACGTATGCTGCTGGTCACTGGCAGAGATTGGATGGGCTGGGACAACAGCAGATTGGTGCTCTAGGAGTCAATGCCGAGGGCAAAACACAAGGTCTTGGGGGCCGGCCCAGAATCCGCATTTCGCTGAGATATTTTCACCTTCAGTTCAAGCCAGTATGGGTATTACCAAGGTGAAAACATCTTTTGTTGTAGCATCACCCCAGAAGCAGTCTGTTTCTGCACTAAGAGTTCACTCTGCAAGGCATGCACATCAGCAGGAAGCTGTGGCAATGAGCAGGCCTGCTGCAGCAGAGGTATATTAGAAACTTCACTGAAATTCTCCCATCACAACAGCATGATTTTTAGAACATACTTAGTCAGTATTATAGTTAAATAGTAGTATTAACATAGCATATTTTCTTCATGGCAAATGCTACTTCCTAGACAGCATACTCTAATATAAAGGCACCTTATAAATAAGATCATAAACTCATTTTGCAGGCTTGATACCTGCTCAAAGCATATTCTCCTGGAATGAACAACACACTAAGCAAACAAACAAGTAAAAAAAGCCACCAAGAGCCATCAAAATGCAGCTGATCCTGACTTTTGTTACTTAATTTTCCATGTCGAATTATGTAACATGGAAAACCTCAACAGAGCATAGAATGAAATGCCTTCACATGTATGAAAAGCCTTTTTATTTACCGTGAATTCGTAATTCCACCACCCAAAGTAGACCACTATTTCCTTAAACGAAAGGTTACGAGTTTGTTTTTCAAGTTCAGTGGCACTTTTGACCTTGACAGAGAATGCAAAATTGAAAGCAAAAGTCACCACAGAAGCTTCCAAAAGATTAACATGAAAGAGCTGAATACTTGCAACCTAATTCAAAAGAGGGACTCCCATCCCAAAAAACAGGGTGCTTATTATGATGTATTAATTAAAGTTCTGCATAACAGGACCCAATGGCAGGAGAACTGTTCTTTTTTTTTTTCCCCCTGTGTCAGAAACTAACAATACAGGACCAGAATTTTCCCTTCAGAAAACCAAACAACTGTTAAGGTACTTTAAAAAAGACCTGTAAATACAGATCAGTCTTGCTTCATTTCAACTGGATCTGGGAAAGAAAGAAAATTTTTCCTCATCTTGGTCTGTCTTGTACAGACTAAAATAAAATCAACTGCCCCATAGAAAAGCCTTGTAAAGAAAACACATAGATCCTATTTATTCATCCATTTTTCATCATGCTAGAGAAAGAAAAGAACAGGTAATTTCGTCAGTGTCAGACAGTAAAAGAAATGTAACAATCACCATTCTTCAACCCTGTTGACTATATTTACTGAAGATGAAACAATAAATACTAATTCAGAATTAGTTGACTTTTTGATTACTGCAATTAAAAAACATTACATTCCATCAACAATCACCCATAGTGCAAAGCCATGTGTGTAGTCTTCCAAAACAACAGAAGGAAAATGAAAACTTCACTGTAAGATCCACCCCAAGTTTACCAAGCTAAGTGGAAAGAGTTTTGTTTGCCAATAGAAAAATGCTGAGAATGGATCTTGTCTTTCCTGTATCTGACAATAAAGCTCATCTTGACAGTACATCCTTCCACTTAGGGTCCACGTTTTATCCAACAGCTAATGCCTGTCAAATATATGAATGGTCTTTAGAACAGGAACTGGAATTCATGAGTCACCTTCCTCACAGCACGGATGGAGTGAGCTCCGTCTTTGCCTGAGATAAACAAAAGTTGACCAGGTCCAAAAGGATTCATATAAAGTGTACTAAGTGTACACTTGCTTTAGTATTGACTGTGGACACTCACCTATGAAAACATGTTTGAATACTGTAAAGCAAAAGCTTGACTGTATAACTGGACCTTGGGTCCCAATTACTCTGCAACAGTTCTTACCGTATTGCAGATAAGTAACATATTGACATCCAACCACTCCTGCATGTTTGTGAGGAATCCAGCCCAATGGACACAATAATTGGACACAAGCAACTCTCAGAAAAACAAAAAATAACCATTAGCAGACAGAAGGAACACGGATTTACACAATGACAACAAAAGCCCAGAAAACAGAACTACCTCTGCGTATTGTGTCATCTAGAATCTGCCAGGAAACTAACCCATCATTTTAGATGTCATTTTTATCCTTCTGCCCTCGAGTCCTACCTGCGTTCCACATGGAACTCCGATTCTGTTTATATGTTTTCCACCTAGCCTTGCAGTCTTCACTGTTTTTCCATGACATTTATACACAGTTTCAGAGCTAGGACATAAAGGACAGCAAAGACTCCCTGACATTTATTATGAGCTCACCTGCTCTGAAGGCAGCTCATGCAGAACCAGTACCTGTGCTCAATGCATACACTTGAACACCGTTAGTATACTACAAAAAAGAGGGTTTTACACATATTTAAACATAGCCACACCTATAATAAACATAATAATCAACTAATATCTTTGCCACTTAAGTGTCAGAAAGTGAAGAAAAGAACTTTCACATTGAAGAAAAGAACTCCTAAATTATTTAAAGATTTCTAGCCGTTGCAACCATACATGCTGCTCCTTTTTGCAAGGAAAAAAATTGTTGTTTGCATCACAAGCAAACATCGCTGAACTTTGATAGACTTCTTTAGTCGATGTATCTGGCACCATTTTATTAAATAAATTTTGTGATTATCCTCCAAAAGTAGTAATATTACTTGGCACTAAAAATACTGAAGCATTTTTTACGAACGACATTACAAGCAACAACACATTTCTGTTTCTGTGCAAAAGTCAGAAAAATGTTCACCCTTATATGATTTAAATAAACTTAGTTAGTGGTATTTGATAGCAATTGTCAGATGGGATGTTTCCCAATCCTGGCAAAACGATGCAGAAACTAGCAGGTTTCCCCACTCAGAATTAAGCACAGAATAGCACTTAGCGTACTCGAAAGTCTCCCTGGGATGGCTCTAGTAGTTCAAAATAACTCAACCCAAACCAAATTCTTCATAGCCAAGGAAGGATTTGTTAAGACACTAGGTCATCAGAGGCTAACAGCACTGCAGCACACCTACTAAACCTTAATGCAATAAAGAAAATCCCTTAGCCACCGTTACACCACAGGTGTGGTGGCAGGGCCAGGGAGAGAGAAGTGAAGGAGCTGAAGAGGTCCTCAGCTCATCTCTGCCCAAGGCAGAGCCAAGCTCAGGAAAGGGAAGAAGGAGCCATCTAGAACTGTGGCTGTTCTGAGTCCTGTTACAAAGGAGAAAAGGGGATGTGACCTGGCAAAAGAAGCCAAAGAGTGAATGCAATGCTACGCGGCCTTGCCAGGGGGATAAAACAGGCAGCAGCTTATGCTGTGACCAGTGGGGAGAAAGAAAGAAAGGGACATGCCTTGTCAGGCCAAGGAGCTGCGGAACAAAGGGGGAAGACCTGCTGGGAAGGACAAATGCGTTCATACTGAAGGGAACGAAGAAGCACCTTTTTTCTCCACTCTTCCTTCAACATAACTTGGTTTTATAAATCAGAAATAATCCTTGCTAGGATGAGAGAAAGAGCAAGATACCAGCAGTGCTTTTTCTTTTCACGAGAGGCAGACACTTAAATGGTCAGTCTTGCTACCAATCTGGACACAAGCCATTGCTGGGGATTTTACTAGTAATTCTCACTGACATTAATTCACAGACTGGCTCCCTGATCAGAAAAGGTCCTGCTCTGGTCTGACCCATAACGAGGATCCTCGGGTAGAGGGTTCATCTGACTCATGATAATTGCCTTACTGGCATATCGGATAAAGGGCAGCCTCTGAGGCACTGGGGCTGCATTCAGGCACAGAACCTGCAAGCTCCTGGCACACACTGCAAGAGCAAAGGAAAGTTGTTACTGGAAGGACTGAGACTGTCAGTAAGAAGCAAGTGATAAAGCCATCCTCTGCTTCTTCCAAATATATATTTAAAGCAACTAAGAAATCTAGCTTTTCAGATCCCCGTAAGAAATCCCTGCATGTGCTAAGAGTGCAATACACTGTTCTTTGTTAAGCAAGTCACTGTAATATTTATATCAAGCACTTATTCCTGGGTTTAAAAAAAGCATACTGAAACTCGCTAACTAATCAAGATAACCTGCTCAAAGTATCGAAGAAGAAAATGTTCTTAGGTGACACAGCCACACTGTAACTCAAACTCTATAGAGATATTTCTTTATTTTCTCCCAAAAAAGAATGAAATTATTGTCACTTCCACTTAAAATAAACAATCACATTTACCAAAGACAAAATTAGCTTGTAAAACATGAGTGAAAACAAAATCATCAGAAAGTTGTTCTCTTTCTAATGTCAGAGATGCTTAAAGGATGAATTCTAGTTTTCCATGCAGGACGCTCCACTGAAAGGGCAGCAAATCCAAAGCAGTACTCCGGATAATCGTACGTCTCATCCAGCAATCTTCAAATGGCAGCAAATTTGTGATAGTTTTACAGTTCTAAGACTGTAGTTAAAGACTAAAATAAAACGTCAGCATGAGGGGAAGATCTCTGGTGGCTAACACTGAGATAGGGGGCTATTTTCTGACCCATGCTTTCGCAAGGGAGCCTTTTACGTTATTTTACGTACAAATAATACTCAATTGCCGAGAAAAAAAAAAAAACATGCTTCTACTATTTGGATCATCTCTCAAATTTAGTAATCTTAGAACAGTTCCATTATTCATATTTTTTTATTTACAAGTTACCTTTGCAAATACCTATAAAAATGTGTCATTGCTTTTGTATTTGTAAAGAACTTACTTCAGGAATCAAGACTTGTCCCACAGAGTCTGAGAAAAACAATCACAACTAAGGAAAGGAAGGAACTAAAGGAAGGAAACTTTGTAAACTACTAAATTTCCTGCATAAATACTTTCTGTATCCCTCATTTGGGCATTGCTAACTGGGAATTAAGCCTCAGATGTGTTCTGCTTCCACCAGAACACGTTCCAAACATTCAAGTTAATTTTCAGTTTTTCAATCTTTCTTTCACATGAATCGTTAATGTGAATAATTATACAAAAATCATTAAGGATCACTGCACTGTCTCTCAAACATTCACAAATTTATCTTTACCATAGTGCCATACTTTAAGGGAACAAGCTTATCTCCATTTTATGGATGAAGAACTCAGGAAAATAAAAATAACAACTTAAGCAAATTATTTCAAGAAACCTGGCAGATCTCGAAACCAAATCCGGATTTTTCCAGTCACAATCCGTCACTTGAAAAACAAAAATATTCCTTTTAATTTCCAGAAGCCTTAACTTCCAATTAGCCATAAACTATAGAAGGTAAAAAACATAAGTCCATGTTTTCTTTCAAAAAATGCTTCGAGCAGAGCTGTGCATACATGACCTAGACGGTACGCTCTAGACTTCATCAAGTCAGAAATAGCTATATGTTGATATTACCAAATGTTTGATAGATTTTAGGGAAGACAGACAGACTTTTGAATGAACCACTGTACATTTGGGGGGTTTAAAACAACTCACGGTGGGCTGCATTTTCACATTTAATCTGTATTTAACAACAGCAGTAACTTGTAAGTTTCATTTGAGCTGTGTATCATTAATGTAGAAGAGTATTTTTCCCCATATAAGTCATTAAAATGTGCACAATCTATACATCTCCATAACTAATCTTAAGCAAGGATAACTTTGCCAATAATTTAGCAACGCGATTGTCAGAAAAGCAATAACGTTAATTCTCTTTCCAACATAAAAGCAAAGCAGCTTTTAAGTCACATCTTGCATTTGAAAAGCAGCAGAAGGAACTCCACACTCCTCTACCACTTTTACACATAAGAACAAAACAAAAAACTCAGCAGCTACTTCAAGAAGCTTAGTTATATGAATAAGAAAATACTTACAAGCAGAGGCTGGGGTGCACTTTACAAAAAAGTATTTTCTAGAGACAAAGTACTCATTATTAACAGGAGTATGGAAGAAATGGGGAGGAAGTACATCTAAGGATCAAATCAGCAGCAGCCCTGTGGATTATTTTAAACTGCGCATGATGGATGTATTCTGCTCTGTCCTCATTTCAAACTCTGCACAGACTTTTCACTGCTATAATCTGTTCCAGATGAAGCAACTAATATTTCTAGTTCCACCAAAAAGAAATGGGAAAAGGAGGCAAAAGAAAAACAAGCTGATAACTCTTTGTTATTCAACGATTAATCAATATGAAACCTTCACTCAACATTTAACTTTCTCTTATTTACTGAACTCTTTAGCACAGAAGGGAAAGTAAATAAAGGGAAGAACAGCAATTCTTGATTTCTTGCCAGTTTACAGTATTAAAAAAAGAATCTGCGCCGCGGCTTGGCAGCCGGCCATATTTACAGTAAGCTATCTACTGTTTCACCCGGCAGGAAGGACAAAGGATTCAGTGTGGGGCTGCTGCTTTTCTCTGTGTCAAGCGTACCCTTCAAAACAGAGCACAGGAATATTAAACTGCGTGCAATTAAGACGGTATTTCTCATGGTTTCTTTCCGTGGATGTTTTTAAAAGCCCTTGAGCGTGTTCAGAAAGAAGGCACAAAGGGGAAATGGACGTGTTAGAGTCACAGCGTTAACATTTTAACTTATTAAATCAAGTTGCTCCGGCAGAAATATAAGGTATTAGGTTAAGTACCTCAGTTCATATTTCTATTTGCTCATGACACGACTGCACACACCCTGTTTCTCACTGGTTAGAGCTGTAGGGAAGCTAGCACCCACTTATACAGGAAGGCTTCAACAAGAGTGTGGGGATTTGTACTCCTTGCCCCGTGTCTTCCGGGGGCTCATTTCAAGGCTTAATACTATATGGAGGCAGTGCTATGTCAGCAAGTTGCAATGAGAAAATCTGAAATCTATACTGACAAAGGCTATGTTTCTTTGTGCATTTCTGCACTGCACACTACAGATGGGTGTTGTGCAAAATTCCCACACCTTCATCGCTCGAAGCCATCTAACCCAGCGGTAGGAGGCAGGAAGGAAGGAGGAGCAGGAGGAGGGGGGAATTAAGCACTAGGGAGAAAAGGAAGGGCAGAGTAAAAGAAAGCAACAAGAGAGAAACAGAATAAGCTGCAGTTAACATAGAGCCAAAAGGAAGTGAAAGAAAGCATGAATGAAGAGGAAACAAGTTGTTAAAGGACAAAGAAAATAGCACGCATATTTAAATAGAGAATATGGAGAAGAGTCAGGGATCAGCAACTAAGTTCTGCCTGAGTGATTCTTCCATAATTGATAGAAAACAAAATGAAAATAAATAAAAGCAACACTAAAATAAAAACAAAAATAAAAGGAATGCCAACATATCAACATAAAACAAACATCCAGATGCTGTGCTTTCATTTTATTATGTGGTCATGCAACACACTGTGGACTTTTGACTGTTTCTACCCTGCCTAGGTTACGTTGCAAGCTAGCTATTAACTGCAGAGGCTTCAGAAGATCTTTTCAAATAATTATTCTTTCAGAAAAGGCTTTTCTTTTTATTTTTTTTCCCCCTCGAACTACTGTGCTCTTGGACTTCTTATACTTTACATCCAATTTCCAAAAATTCAACACTTTCAGTTTTATATTTGACAGCATTCAAGCAGTTAGACTTTGATACACAGCAGCCACTCGAGTCTAAAACTGTATTTTCAACTTACATGGAAGGCAACAGTGGGATCAGTATCTTTCCACTAAACAGGCAGCTTTTGCTTCCAGTCCTGGAAGTACTTGAAACATCAATTTTCCCTCCCTTAAGTAAGTAAAATTGTCCAGAGTAACTACCACAAGTCAGTAACAGCCATGTTTAAATGACCTTCGCATCTGTCTGAACTTTTCATGCTGGATCTCAGTTTTGAGTGAAACCAGTGAAGGCTGTGCTTACACACGCAGCTTGACTAGACTCAACAAGATTCTAAGATCACTGACATGCATCTTGCTTTACAAAGTACTTCACTTTGGCAAATCTAGCACACTTCCTTTTCGCACAAAAAAATAAATTAGGAAACTAACAGGAAAACTGCTTTAATACGGAGCATATCATATGCCCAATTCCCTCCCGGACCGCACAGGCAGACAATAATTCAGAAATATTCCAGAACAAACAATCCCTGGCAAGGGTGAAGTCTAAGCACCGCTTTCCCCAAAAGGATTTCTGAGCAGAGAACCAGACCCGCCTGGCTCTGCATTGTCCTGGGGCAGATGCAGTGAGATCAGAAACGGGTGCGCATGAGCTGCGGGTTCATTTCTGCCTCTAGTCTGCAGCTCAGCCCAGCAAAACCATTCCCGTCTCCATGTCTGCGTTCACTAAACGGGAAAAAACAATATCACTTCCTTCCTGGAAGTATCATGTAAACAAAACACCTGAGGTACATTTTTCAGATGTCCCATACCAATTTACAAGTACAGCTTTCAGAGGAAGTCAGTTATCGCCTTTCTGATCGTCATCTATTCCATAGCTTACAGCACAAATTTGGGCTCGCTCACATACTCTTGGGAGAATTTCTCTTCAAAACAAAGTTTTCGACACTATGATAATAAGTTTATTGAAAATAAAAATCAAGATGTAGTAATTACTTTAAAAAGCACTACTCCCTAAATTTGTCTCATGTTTTCCTAACGTCCCACAAATATTTTAACTTCAGGTACAAAATGCAGCAAGCCATGATTGCTTTCACAAGATATGAGAGGAAAAAAAAATTGTCAACCTATGAAAAGAATTAACTAATTGTTAAGCTCAGCAGAAGCACTCCTGTATTTATTTTTTAAATGAGATAATGGAGCGTAGGAGAGAAAGAAAAATCGTAAGTAAAAGTTACACTTACTACTTAAATTCTAAACATAATGGAAGCTCTGATTAGAAGCTCTGATTATTCCTAAAAAAAAGTGAAAATATCAAAAATAAAAAGCATACACATTAGGAGTTTGCAACAGCTAGCTCCAACTGCAAAACTCTCAAGCACCCACCAGCTTGAAGGAATGCAGATACATGGCTACCATTTGCAAAAAAAAGTGTTAACTTCAGCATTGGAAATATTTATCTTTCCTAATCTGATTCTCCTCCCTAACAATTATAAAGCAATTACAGGAAATTGGAACATATTTCTAGGCAGAATTTTTACATATTTTGATTATCGTATCCAATTACAAATTTCCTTCACTGCTGAAATGAAAAATAAAATAAATCTTGCAGAGACTTCTTTTTAAAAATTAATTGCTTTCACACAGCACTTCAGCATCTTCAACAAAGAAAGGAATTCACTGGAGCTCTGATTCAAAACGCAGCAGAAGTTAACAATCTACTTCCAGTTAGCTTCAATGCACTTCTGACCAGGCTGTCAGAAAGCTGCCCTGCGTAGCCTTGAGAACTGTGCACTAATTCATGGAAACACGTGGAACTGGGATTTTTTTAGTTTTTATTTTCACTCTTGCTAGTCTTTTCAAGGACAAGATTCCTTAAAGTGCCACCAGCTGGAGTAGCACATTATTGTTTAAACCAACAAATGACCTATAAAACGCATGCCTAATCTTGAAAACCTGCAATTTTCATTAACGTGCAACAGGTTAAGCACCTCTCTTTTTGCCAAAGTCTTTTGCCAATTAAGTGAAAGTAAAACATTATTTTAACAGACAAAACACCTGAAGATTTTTGTTCTACCAGCACTCTATTCTCTATGAAAGCAGACTTCAATTTCTTAAGCTTTCCGTCTATACTTTGAAACATTAAAAAAAACCTGTGTTACAAAAGCTGGTTTTTAAGAAAGTTCCTCTAACCTGATAATCTTTGTTCACAGCATTCCAAAAAGAAATGTTTGAATTCATTTCAAAAACAGGATCTGGAAAACCTACAAAATTTGCACGCTATCACAAAACTGCTATTCCACAGCACAGTTGCTACCATAGAGCAGCTGAATTATTCTACAGACAATTTTGAAACAACAAAAATACATTCCTTAAAACATTGCATCTTTTACTACATCAACAAATATTTCCATTCATTAGGAAATCTTTGAAACGCCATTTATTTCATTTTAGGTAATGAATTGCTGTCAGTAGAATTTTCCACATTTTTAGTTAAACATACTCTCCAGGTTCTCAACCTAATTTAAGTCCGTGAACATGTTGCACAGTATCTGCAGCAACTACTTGAAGTATTTCTGTTATTTAAAAACTCTTTAAAAAATATATATATAAAATCGGTGAATTATCAACATTTTAATTCAATAGTTGCCACATGTTCTCGTCACTGAAGCCACAAAAGCAAACTGCCCTTGCCAAATGGAGGTCAACCTCCAGCCAGGTCTGTGGAGAAAAGCAAGCCTGCCCAAAGCCACCCATCTCCCCATGGGAAAGGAGAGAGCTCCTGCTCTCACCTGGACCTTGCTCCACTGCTATGAAAAAAAAAAAAAAACAATTCAAATATCTCTTCAACCATTTATTCTCAGAGATTCTTGCAACTCGTCTCCTCCTCACTATCCCCTTTCCAAGGAGTATCCTCCTGGACCTGACACTGCTCCCCACATCTGCAAAGCTCACGCAGACTGTGAAGCTCTTCTGGGCCAGCAGCCATGTGCTGCATTTCTCTGTCTGGAAAGGCCCCTAAGAAAATACTGACCCCAACCATATTCCTCACTGATCGTCTCTGGCACGGAAAGAGAAACATGTTGGAAACGCGTTGCCAATCGAGCGGAACGTACTTCCATCCTGAGGAGAGGTCGAGGCGCTGACACCAGGACACCCAGCTGGCTGGGCACGGGGCTCAGCAGTGTGGGAGACTGCAGAACTGGGGGACCCCACAGGACGCCAACCAGAGTCGGCATCTCAAAGCCAGCAGGCGCCATTTCCAGCAGGAGCAACTTCTGACAACAGGAAGTTCTGTGTGGTCTCCTCACCAGGCCGGCTCCTCCTGGAGCATGTGGGCATTGTTCCAGCCATGGAAGGCAAATGGTCCTGAAGGCAGAGACAGTGCCGTTCCCCTGCACGTCTCTTCTGCGATGGTGGTGAAGATGCTTGGGGACCTGTGGCCAAAGCACGGGATGCAGGCCTGACCACTGCCCAGCTAAAGGAGGTCAGTCAAGGTAGGAATGAGCCCAACGGATTAAAAAAAATAAGCTATCCCATATCACAGGGCTCTTTCAAGCACCCCTGCTGCCAAGAGAGATGTATTTCATCTTGGCATCGAGCCAGCCTTCAGACATCCCATTTCAATTCCTGATACTTAGGGCATTTGCTCTACCTACAAACGCTTCACCACTACAAGCAAGGCAGGGAAAAAAAAATAAAAATCATTCAATCATTCACCTTGTGCAAACACCCTAGGTTCAAAAAAAAAAAAAAAAAAAAAAAAAAAAAGGGGAATGCAAGGAATGGGGAATCGGCAATTTCGTGAAGAATTTGCTGTGCAGGCTACTTGCACAGTGGAGAAATTCAAATACGTGCTCTGCGCTCCAGAGAAGCAGAGGTTCCTTCCCTTGTCATGCTGCATTTTGTCTTTATTAGAAGAAAGCACTATTGGATTACACAAACAAGGAACAAATACATACTGAAAAAAGTTTAAAATGCTACAGTTCATAGACACACACAGACACTGGATATATATATATATATATATATACACATATACACATGTCTGCACGTATGTATTTAAGTAAACACTGAGATAGTTAATTCCACTTAACAAGCACAAGAAATAAACTGTTTGCAAAAACCAGTAAAAGGGGATTATGGCTACATCCTCCCTAAATTTCTATTCCCTTGTTAGATTGCAACCACAAATTAAGCTAATTCCTCATTAAGGGAACGTGGGGACAGAGCTCCAAGGGTGGGTGGTAAGGAAGTGCAAAGCTTTCAAGACAAATATAAGGGACAACTGTCCTACAATGCCACTGGCAGAGAACATTTTCTAAATTACATTTAGTAAACCAGATAGTGTGTAACAGGCCCAACTGACAAATTTCTTCCCTTTATATGAATACTTTAATGCAAATTAATTGTACTGAGCTAAATCACAGTTCTAATTTAGCAATATTTTTTGCAGCGCTTGAGAAATAAATGCAAAACAGAAGAGAATGTCAATGCAATAACCGTGAACAATTTCACATGTAAAGGGCATATTGTACATGTCAGTAGGACATATTTGCAATTGTTAACTACTTCCTGAATTTGTCTCAGATCTCATTTATTGTATTTTGGGCTTAATTTAAGTTTGTTTTTTTTTTAAATAATCATTTCACTTTTGCCTCTGAATAAATTCAGCAACATGGAATTTCATAGCTATAAAGTGTGCTTGAAGTTAAGCAACAATTAGAGCCATCCAAGTTCTCTACTACATAAGAACTCATAATGAATTATTATCTTTATGCTGCTGGATTGTTTCAGTAATTTATTTCCTGCAAGTAATAAAGTATCTGGCAGTGCATTCCCTGTTCTAGTACAACTTGATTAACAGCACTTCCTCTTAAGGAGTTAATACTATTTTTAATCCAACGATAGTTTCGATAATTATTATCATTAGTTCTAATCTACTGTTTTGCAGGGAATATAACATGGTAAGACAATGCCTAATTTTACCCACGCTCTGAAACCACATTACTGATGATTCCTTCAGTTCATCATTGTTATGGATGCTGTGCAATGCAGTATCTTTCTCACTTGATTTGAGAAAGTACGTTTCCAGAATACATTATTCAAACATATGATTAATTGGTGTTCAAAGTCACAAGTTTCATTGAAGTCAGCATTTGGCTTCTTTTAATGTAAATGCTCTCAAAAGAGCATTTTTGATGGACTCCGACATCCTTGTTTGAGCATAACAACCAATAGCAGATAGAGCATATCGATATCATCGCCAGTGTTAATCCCTCCTTTGTCAAAGACCCCTTCAATTAACTGCGCTCATTATGATAAGCATTATTTCCTCTTCAAATCCTGTTAATAATTTTGATTGTCCAATGCATTCTAGTTTTCCTTCTGGACAGAAAAAAGTTCAAAATGTCTATTTAACCTTTCTGACATACACCTAAGTGAGAAATAACTAAACAAAAGGCAGCTTAATAAAATGTACATGTTCAGACCAATTTCTTTTACTGCTACACTGGAAAACTCCAGCTCTGATTCTCACCTGTGGCCCATGCCCCATACACTCACTCGAACACTGCTTGTTCCAACAAGATTTAAAAAGGGACAGGGCAGGAGTAGCTACTCCATCTTTGGGCAAGCAGAGAGGCCCACCACTGCCAAGGGAATCACTGGGTAGCTTGAGTGTTTATTTTCTCCATGTTCATGCTGCTGAATACACATCTGTGGAGCAACAGCCACAATGACAAACCACTCTAGGTCCCCCTGAAAAACACCACGCCACCAAGCTGCATTGTTCCCTCAGTCACCTCAGAGGCTTTCAATATTATTCCAAAGATAACAAACTAATGTTAAAACATATGTGATCGGTACCATCACAAGGCTTTTGGATTGGTCTGAAGTAATATTTGAGGGAAAAAGTTATAACTTTTCTTTCACTCAGACCAGGGCAAGCTGGAGAGCTGAGCAGAAAAGAACATTATGAGGTTAATGGAGTGCAAGCATAGTCTTACACTAGGGAGGAATAACTGCATACCTCAGTACAGGTTAGGGAATGACCTGCTGGAAAAGAACTCTGTGAAAACAAGGGTGTTCTGGTGGATTACAGGTTCAGTCAGCAATGTGCCCTCATGGCAAATAAGGCCAATTCTATTCTGGGATGCATTAAAAAGAGTGTAGCCATAAGGTAGAGGGAGGATCCTCCACCTGTACTGTGCCCTGGGCAGGCCACATTTAGAATACCGCATCCAGTATTCTGGGCTCCTCAGTCAAAAAAAGACAGGGAAGAGTACTATAAGAAATCCAGCAGAGGGTGACAAAGATGATTAGGGGCCTGGAGCATCCCCTGCGAGGAAAGGGAGAGACCTGGAATTGCTCAGCCTGAAGAAAAGATGGCTGAAAAGGGATCTTTTATCAACACTTACAAATATCTAAAGGACAGGAGTCAAGTGAATGTTGCCAGACACTTTTCAACAATATTCAGTGACAGAGCAAAGGGCAGTGGAAACAAGCTAGAACACAGAAAGTGACATACGGACAAAAGAAAAAAAAGTATTTTACTGTGAGAGTTACATCACACTGGAACAAGCTGCCCAGCGAGGTTATGGAATTTCTTTGTCTGGAGATACTAAAGAACCACCTGGATGCTTTCTTATATAATCTACTGCTCTGTCATATATCGACTTGGGAACAGGGAGCTCCCCACAGAATGCAGCACTCACTCACAAGCATGAGTGACAGATTTGATGCTGGTATCTCTTTGCAAGGAAGCAGAAAATGACAGGCTGGATTTTCAATCATAGAAGAGTAAAGGAAAAATATTTTTTAGTGAAAATTATTGGATCTACACATTAATCAAGGACAAATTAATGTAATTCAAAAGAAATGACTTCTTTTTTTTTTAATATCAGTTCCACAAACTAGAGCTGTCCATGCAGCTCAATAAGAGGACACACCAGACCCTAACAAATTGGATCAGCTGGGCCAGCACACTCTGCTCCTACCAGGGCTCTTCCCTCAGGTGCAGTAGCCCAAACACAAGCACGTGCCTGGTGAAGGCCCACCAAGGGAAACATCGCCCAGAGTCCGCGAGGCATCTTCTGCAGCTGCCTCCCCATCCTGCAGCCCTCTCTCTCCCTCCTCTGTTAGCTTCTGGCTCTCATCCCTCTTATCTGTCCATCAGAGTACACGCTCTGCTCATGGCCCTTCCTCATCTCCTTCCACCCTTTCCTTAGGAACTTGCTGGCCAGATCCGGGAGTCACTTTGCAGACTGCTAGCAGAGAGGTGAGCTGCATCTCGGAGCCTCTACTCTGCATCCACGCATCTGCAGGCTTTTCTCTTTGGATTGTAAGCAGTGCAAGGTAGAATTTACCCTAAGAATTATTTATAGACTTCCTGTGAGTGACTGCCTATAGCACAGATTAGCAGAAGACAATAGCTTTGCTCATCTCCCGTAAGCAACCATGTGAGCAATAAACATTTCTATCAGCAATTTGTACAAACAACTGATCACATGCATCTTAAACCAGACAAATAACAATGGCAAGTAAGCTTAAGGGAAAGAAGCAGTACTCTGGCTTGCTCCTCTGCACCACCGTTCAAATCTGAGCAGGCATATCTACTGTCTGACAAAAAGCTGAATAATAATACATCCACCTGGAGAAAATATCAACTAAGACTTCCAAACTTAAATCCTAACCGTATTTGCTATTTACCCAATACATATTTTTAGTGCCTTCCTATGCAAACACTAGAATATTACAACAGAGTTACAATATAAAACCAGCAAAATTTAGTAACGCTTAATGCCTCGAATAGAGGTCCCAGAGCCTCAGACACCACAGAGGTTCCCTTCAGCAGGGGGGAAGCCTACAGGCTCCTATGTAGATGTTTTCATGAACCGAGTGAACGAGAAAAGCCGTTGTTTGTTCTTGGTATATACAAGTATTACCATGAGCCAAAAAACCATACCAAGACTTCACAGTAATACTCTTTTTTTTTAATTACAAGTCAAAACCTGCCACAAACATCTCACAGAAAAAACAGCTGACATTTGCTACTGTACTACCTATGGCACTGTCTGCAAGATTACAGAATTGCTCTTTAAAGATACAATCTAAAAATAATAATAATCACTAAATACAGAGAACAAATTCCTAAGAAAACAAACTCTTACTACATCAGCATTCTATAATATTAGGAAACTATTTGCATCATGTGGCTTGTGCTAAAATGCTTAATGATCTCATCCTTACCATAACAAATTATCTGCTAGAAAAAGACCTTGAAGGTCAACACTGGCAACAATTAAAAAGTAATGAAAAACATTCATCCCTTAGGCAGAGTTACAATTTCTAAGTTTGAAGCAATGTGCTGTATATTTTATTAGACATCACTTGTTAAATTATTCATTGGAGCTCCTCTTATGCTCCATACAGCCAACTCACATTGTTAGGATTTCCATTTGAATGCTATTATCAACTCAAGGACAAATCTCGTCTAAACTTGGACTTTTGTTTGTGTTTTCCAAAATATAAATTATGTTCATGAACTAATGGCTCTGTCATATGTATTATTTTCAATTCTGTTCATGCCATCTTCATCCTGGGATGCCACCCACCATCTCTCTCTACATTCATCTGCTCCAGCATACACAAGATTTTGACCCACTGCATCCCCTTCTTAGCCAACCAGAGTAATTTTTATTCCCACCGCCTCATTTGCAGTAGCAATTCACTCAAGCAGAGTATTTCCTTAAATAAACTCACAGAGTTCAATTAAGGAGATAGCACCATGAAATAACTTCTATGCTGTAACTGGCATTTAATTACACTTCCTGAATCCCTAACAAGTAAATAAAATCATTCCTGAGGTTTAACGGAGAAGCATGGAGTCATAAAGACAAGCTTAGATTGGTATTATCTACAGTTCTTAATTTATCCTTCTATAGGATCACATACATTTATGTCTTGCTGTGTACTTGCAGCAAACACAAGAGAAGTTACCTAGCATAATTCATTTAGGCTCCTTTATTATCTTCGGTCAACAACTTGAGATAGATTCCACATTTAAAATTTCCCTAGTGGAAGTACGTATGTGAACCATACTGAAATGGTGGAAAAGAAAAGGAATAACACAGAACAACAGATCTAAAAAGATCTAATTTTTGCTTTATATAAAGCCATTTTGGAAGAGTAAAAATGGAAAATGTCATGGAAATTGAAGTTAACTATCTTTCCACCTTTGTCCTCCATCTTTCAAAAACACACTCTAGTTATCAATAAAAGTGTGTTACCTACAATGCCAATACTTAGACAAAAAAATAGAAAAAAATAGAAGACTTTATGGCAGCAATGAGACAAGGAGGAAAAGACCATATATTGAAAATGCATATTAATTTTCACGTACTTTGAGTTTACAATACAAAGCAACTTAGAAAAAATATAATCAAAATGAACATGCATTTTCGTATCATGAATAGTCAAACTCTTTTACTTTCAGTAGTTATGATTTGGCTAAATCAAATCTAGCAACTCCTAAAAGACAACACAGCTCTCTAACAGACCTTGATAGGAGAGAAAACACACTTTGACCACCAAGGAAAAGATCACAATTATCATGCAAAAAACTTTCTACTATCACTTCAGCTTCATTTCGTGACACTTTCACTATTGCCAGGAAAGGCCCAAGTAGAACTGTTTATATAATGGAAAAAATTATTTGCAAATATTACTA
Organism: Tetrao urogallus; assembly: GCF_951394365.1. Lineage (NCBI taxonomy): Eukaryota > Metazoa > Chordata > Aves > Galliformes > Phasianidae > Tetrao > Tetrao urogallus. The sequence continues at coordinate 12,670,676 of NC_136817.1, forward strand.
GACTAACTTCATAAAAATAAAGCTGGACGTGAAAACAAATTTATCCAATTCTAAGTTGCAACTAAGTCTTAGGATTAAACAAATTTTGGTTTTTGTGATCTAAGTCTCCTTATTTGGACACTGAGGTTGTTGTCACCACCTTAAAACTTCCATTTGCCACGTCTGGGAGAACGCCAGGCTGACAGGGACAGAAATGGAGCGTTAACCCCGGAGCTCCTCTGCAGAAAGGGATATTGAGGGGATGAACTCCCAGACCAACCCTGCCAAGAAGATAGATAGGAATGTCTCTCAAAGACATACACACATTTCAGAGTGGAACCTCTCGCTAAATAATCACATTTTTGCACACAGAACCTCTTGTTGACTATAAAGGCTTGGAGAAACTTCAGATTTAAGGCTGGTGGGAGACTTTTGTACACTTAGTTTGCTTTACCGCTAGAGAACATGCTAGGTCTGAAACACACTGCAGAAGCGTGCAGAAATCAGCTGTAGTTTGATCATGCCAAAACTATTTAATTGCATTTCATCGTCCTTTCTAAAGGGTGACAGTACATGGGACACTGAGAACACCGAGGACACAAAATCCAGCAAATGCCCCAAGGAGATCACATAGACTTTTTGGTGAATTGGTGTGCTCTGCCCATGCTGCTGCTAAAACAATTAAATGTACAGAAGCTTTGCTGCAGAGAAAGTATTTCAAAGCCTTCCTGATGAGACCAGAAAATCCGGACAGACCTGTTCTTTGTTGGTTTTATTAAAAGGCCATCAGGATGTTAATCCAACAGTAAAACTTGAAGAAACGCATGCAGGAACACATACAATCTTAACTGGAGATGACAACACGGGGACAGCATTCACAAAGATTGTACTTGATCAAGAGTCCCTTTGCATTCCTCCTTCACACAGTAGAAGACGCAGGCTCCTCCTGAGAGCAATTCTCATCACAATTAAAATTCTGCTCCAAACAGCCCTCTTCTTCTCCTTTCCTCTACTGTTCTGAAAGAGACCAGCTCCCCTATATTAGAAATAATTTTTTAAGTAGTTCCTGCTGGCTTATTTCAGGTGCACTTCTCATTCAAGATGCCCGACAGAGCCCACATAGAGTCCCTCCAGCAAATGCTCTTCTTCCAAATACAGAGCCAGTGAATGGCTTCTTGCCCAAACAGCACAAAATGGCAGCATTGTTGGCACTCAAGGGCTGCCTAATTTCTGAAATTCTGATCCCCCCCATCCCCCCGGGTTGAAGAATGCAAGAATACCTGGGCACAGGAACTAAACAGCAGTGTCAAAAATCAAATGGCAGTCAAGTCACAATTGCTTTTAATACAGGGGAGGAAGAGCGAAACCCACACAAAGAGACAGGAATGAAAAGTAGATTTCCAGGGTATAGATTATGAACTTGCTAGTGAGAATGCACCATCTACTTCTAAATTTCCTGCAGGACTGCTAAGTGGTAGGCATTTGAAAATGGAACCAGGAAACAGACTTCCATCACAGTGCAATTTTAACACCTCTTCCTCATTTCCCCAAAAAGAAGACTTTTACTTCTTTGAAGCAAACTTCAATTATTCGCACCTTATCTTTTAGCTTCCTCTTTCCAACTGACTTTGTGGCAAACCTCACGTAACTGCTAGGCTGGATCTTCAGGACTCATACAAGCAGTGACGGCTCTCCAAGCTCCCAAGATAAACTGAAAATTGACAGCCATACAGAACTTGCTTTTTTGCAGTCTACCAAACTTGCCTTACATATATGTTGGTGTTTAAAGCCATTTAACACTCCAGAATAGGTCACTGAAAGCAGGAAAATATTTACTGAATTAGGTACAGGGCTAATGCCAATGCTAAAAATACCACTGACAGTACACTTATTTTTGTTGTTAATCACTAACCACCAGGCTTTTAATTTCTTGTCAGGCTTAGCTGCTGAAGAGGTAGATACACAAGACCTTTAATATCTGCATTACAGGCGTCAGGACTTCGTGAGAAATGAAATCTGTCTGCATATCCACCTAACTGCTGCAACAGTTTTAAATGAACAAATGCTGAAAAACAACAAACAAGCTATATAAGCTACGGCATCTTAAAACTGCTTTAAAACTTTCTGTTAACATTCACAAAATCATATAAATACGGACAAAAATACTGTTACCCACAGAAGCCAGTAGTAGGAGTTTTTCATAATGTAGCTTTCACAAGTGAAGTAAAGAGCTGATTTGATCTGGTACACCACAGTAATTTGCTGCGCAGCTTCAGGAAACTGCTACAAATAGCATTACAGCCAAAACTCAATTGTTGCTGAAACGCATTCAGTAAAATGGAAAGTATAGAGACATAAAATACAGTAATTGTCTCTCAACCTACATTATATATTATGTTTCCAAATTATATAGTATTATATTTTCTAGTTTTTAATATAGTCTCCCATTGAGGAATTGACAACACAAGAGACTTCTCTGACCTTTATTCTCTGGATATCTAAATAATATACCGCACAGACTTATTTGGTTTTTAAGTCGCTAGCCTTTTATTACATCCCAAGGGACAAAATCTGTTTAAAAAAAAAAACAAAAAAAAAACACTGCACGTAGCTATGCATAAAACAGCTAATGCAAAGTGCTTTCCTTGCTATGCTATTTCTCCCCTGAATCACAATTTTCTCCTATATAGCAACACTTGTAGTTTATGAACTTACATGCATCTCAAAGACAAAAATTGGACTTCCAGCAATAGAAAACCCGTATGGAACACCCTAATATAATAACAGACAATACAAGCTATGATCCTGCACACCCACTGATTTGTACTTAATGGATTCAACACACAGAGCCGCTGCCTCTTGAAATGTTTGACCCGAGCAACGGACAAAATAACTTATCAAGCTTTCTATTCCCCAGACAGTGCAGAAAGTATTTCATGGATTTGTTCCAAATTTAGGAGGATGTTAAAAACCACACAGCCACCAGATAAGTAATTTGTGGGGCAGCTAAATCAAAAGCTAGGCAGATCCTTTAAAAGAGGCCTTTCGGGGATTTTGATTTGATAATGTTTGTATCTCTACAATTAATCACATAATAACGAAGGATTCAAGCCATCACAGTCAGCATTTGGAAGTGTGAAAAGATGCATGCTCTGCATGACACGAATCAAAGTGTCAGAACAAGACAGGAAAGAGAATGTAATATAAAACAGCTGATGTTGATGCACGTTAGAAAAATTGAAAACTTCCAACCTGCAGAGGTTTAAGCAAAACATTTCTATATCGTCAGTCCCACTGACCCTAACAGGACCGCTATCAAAAAGCCATCAGGGCTCCGACTGATGGAAGATGAAATCCTCAGACTAAAGGTACAATTCTGAAACTTTGAGCAGATGCTACTTCAGATTATGGATTATAAAGCTGTTCAATTCAGAGCCAGTGCTTTTGAGAAGGCTAGGGCAGGTAGTGGTATATGACATATTTTGTAAGTACTACTTTGAAAAGAAGCAAAACATCCATTGCCATGGAACTTAGTTACAATCATCATTTTAGAACCACTTCAGAACTCTGTTCTGAGCTCTCTCAAAACCCAATGAACAAATGGCTTTACATAATCTAAGTCATAAAGTGGCACAGTGAACATTTAACATGAATTTTGAGCTGCGTCCTCAAACAAAACCAATATTTCAGTAATGATCTGAAATATAAAATGATCTGAAAAAGAAATAAAATACTAACAAGTTGCTTATCTTCCTTTTCAAATACTTTGTGTTTCGACAAATGGATTTGTTGAAATATTCCTGAAGCCTTACTGACACACATAGTTGATACTGTTTTGAAGCCTTTTTTAGTGGTTTTTTTTTTTTTTTTTTTTTTTTTTTCTCCCCCAAACTTGGTGCACTGTTCCAAGTTAAATCTACCTAGGCTGTAGATAAGTTTATTTTCCCCTCTTCCTGCTACAGATGAGCTGATCCTCACCATTTCTCCAAGGCAACATACACAGCCAGAATGAATTACAGTTTTAGATCTCACAGCCATCCTCTGGTGAAATGCCTAGTGAAATGCTGGCCCATGGAAAGCAAGTGGAGAATGGTCATCAACTCTAACGGAGGTGAATTTCAACCCTATGACAAATTTTTCTCCTTTTTAATTCAAATGCTTCTTTTTTGTTTTCTTCTTGTTGGTGGGTTTTTGGTTGTTTTTTTTTTTTTGGGGGGGGGGGGGGGGGGGGGGGAGTGGAGGGAAGATGTCTTCCCACATGTTAATGAGATAAAATAGATGGCTTTTTTTCCACAGAAAGACAGCGATAGGACAACGGGAACTGGTTTTCAAACTAAAGGAGGTGATATTAAAATCAGGCATTAGCAAAGAATTCTTTACTCAGAGGGTGGTGAGATGATGGAACAGACTGCTCAGAGAGGCTGTGAATTTCCCATCCCTAGAGGGGCTCAAAGCCAGGTTGCATGGGGTCCTGGGCAGCCTGATCTGATGAGGGGCAACCCTGTCCGCAGCAGGAGGTTTTAACTAGGTGATCTTAAAGGTCCTTTCCAACGCAAACCATTCTATCAGCCTATGGTTCTCCAACATTTCACCCAGTTGTCTTCAAGGACTGTTAATAACAAGATATTTTTTAGTATTTGCTTATAAACAAAATGCTTCTTTTGTTGTGTCTGAAAAAAGTTCTACCTGTTGCTTACTCATTTAACTCACGAATGTCTGAAATTATTCTACTGTTATTAATATTTAATCAATAAAAAAATTGGACAGCTGAGGACATCAGTTACAGCAAGATCCTACTCCTAAAAAAAAAAAAAAAAAAAAAAAAAAAAAAAAAACATCAACAAACAAAACGTTAACACTAGTTTGATTTTTTTTTAATCAAATATTTATGGAAATCTCATAGAAGCAATTAAGCAACTCTCTGGTATGCCATGTCTACAGACAGCTGGAAAGCCTAACAAGTGCTGACAATATTCTATCCCTTCTTCTCTTGACATCAACATTCAATAGAACCACTTTTTACAGTATCTGAAAAATGATAAACTAAATCTGAATTGCCAGGAAAGCCCATAAGTTGTCATAAATGCATTTACTTCCAAGTTATTTTCTTCTGGTGTTAGGTCAGTACTAAAAAAGCTCACTTAACACAATTTCAGCTCCCATGAACTCTGACATGAATAGATGCTCATCTGAGTACTCTGGTTCAATTCACATGCACAAAGCTATTCATTTGACTACTTACAGTATGAAGAATCATCCTTCTGTAGTTATTGGGTGGGGAAAGAAGAAAAAGTTCTGCTGAAAAGTCTTTTTTTTTTTTTCCTGTAAAAGCAAGATCTTTCTAAAATACAAAACTTACTAGTTATTTATTCTCTAGTCATACAATTTAACCTCAATTCAGAGTATTTTTCAAGTATATAATTTATGTTTCCTAGAAAACACCTTAAGTGTTTGAAAAGCTCATCATGACTCCCTTAAACACCTATTTCTGGTATCATAATGTATTTAATTAGTTTGCACATAAAATTATCAGCAAGACATTTCTCTTTTACTAAAAAAAAAAAAGTCACAACTGATATTATAACCTTATTAACTTAAAATTCAACTTTTGCTTGCATTTCACTGTTTCCCTTGATGCAACACTGGACTTTAGTTGGCCTTGTTGAGCTTGGAGAACAGAAGGCTCTGGGAAGACCTCATTGTGGCCTTCCAGTACTTGAAGGAAGCGTATAAACAGGAGGGGGAATGGCTATTCACATGGGTGGATAATGATAGGACAAGGGGGAATGATCTTAAACTGAGACGGGAAATTTAGATTCAATATTAAGAGGAAGTTTTTCACACTGAATATGGTGACGCGCTGGAACAGGTTGCCCAAGGAGATTGTGGATGCCCCATCCCTGGAGGCATTCAAGGCCAGGCTGGATGTGGCTCTGGGCAGCCTGGTCACATGGCTGGTGACCCTACACATAGCAGGAGGTTGAAACCACATTGTGCTCCCTTTCAACCCATTGTGCTCCCTTTCAACCCAGGCTGTTCTACGATTCTGTGAACACACCTAACACAGAGACAGGACTTCCCAGGTCAACCAGCACAGCACAAGGGCCAAGTCTAACATACCACCTACTACTGAGATCTCTGCTCCTGCACCCCAGACCCCACTTGGCTGCATGTGGTGCAGGCCCTCTGCATTCCCTTGGCCAGTGGCTATGGGCAAGGAGGTGAGCTGGTTACAAACAGGCTGACCCCGGCCAAAAAAACAAACAAACAAAAAAAAAACCTGAAGCCTAAATGTGGGAGTCTTCCAATTTCTTGATTTCACTGCTGTCAGTTGGTAGATTTTCAATAGGCCTCCTATCATACTTTTTTTTTTCCCCTCCTTATTCTGGGAGCACAGCCAATCCCCAGCACAGCAGCTGACTTTCCCCAGAACTAACTAGAAATATTCTGATAGACTCTATTTATAGACTCAAAAACTTAGGACTGGAAGCAGCCAACCAAATTTTTCCATTCCTTGCTCCCCTCTGCTATCTATCTATCTGTCCTGGGCTAACCTAAATTCCAGGCCTGCATGCATCTCCAGGGGAAATTATTCTATCCAGAATAGGTCTACCTTAGGTGAGTACACATCTTAAAAACCGAGAGCACCTCCAGAGATCCTTGCATGCAATTTACTGAACAGGCTGAAAGAATGTGAATCCTCCACTACGACGTCACATGAGGAAGCATTCATGCTGACCTTCTCTCTTGTCATTTTAACTCCAGTTTGGGCCTGTACATCGTGTGTTTACTTTGACAAAGCCCATGACAAATGACTTTTTTCAGTAGACTTGAGCAGTGCAAGTGGCATTTATTTATACTATTTTATTTATACACGCATATACACAGCTAATACTTGCAGAATTCATGTCAGTTAAATCCCTATTAGTTAGGGAACAGTACAAATAGACAGCAAAAGAAAATCTATGTCCCAAATTAATAACAATACTTCTAATTACTTATGTCTCTGTGAAATTCTTCACAATATTTTCAGATTTTGTTGAGCACTTCATATTGCAGGTAAGGTATTAAAAGTATAAATTTTGAAACAAAATTCAGAAGAGTGCTCTAGAAGCAGTACCTGGCAAATTTGATTTTTACTTAACCTTACAATTGTTGCTAGGAAACTCCACTCAATATTTACCTCAATTCATACTGCTACCGGTGGAAGCACTGAGGACTTGGCGGAGAATTCCCAACCTAAATTTACTCTTGCCATCTCACTTACCTAATCCACAGCCCTAACATAATATAGTACATAATTAAGATGAGGATATGTAGTTACCTTGCATTTGCAGAACCTGTATTTTGGAGATGTTCCATGCAGTACAGACAAGGAATCAGAGAAAAACAAAAAGTTCTGCTCTGCTGTTCATTGTTATGTATACTTAATGGAAAAAAAAAAAAAAAAGAAAAAAAAAAAACACCAACCCACAAACATTAATATGAAGTTTTCTACAAATAACAGAAGACTGTTACATTTCTGTCCTTTGAACACCGGGTATTTTAATGTATTCCATCATCAACCCTGATATCTAGTGCAGAGGCACTCAACCAGTCCATGTGAAATGTCAGACAAAGGCTAGATGGTTCTCAATGTGCAATATTTCTGTATTTACTACTGTTCTTCAACTTAATTACATGAAATACATCTGTAAAATTGATCAAATTAATTCATTTAGGCTGAAGCAGAGAGATGTTGAATATTCTCCGTTTTTAGTACTGGTGGACAAAACCACAACCTCTACCAGGATCTGGTGCACTGCATTAAGCTTACATCATCCTATACCAATGCCTGCTCTTTTCCTAGCTGCTATAATCTCACTCTTTCATTAAATCGTATTTCTTACAATCCCGCATTTGTGATCTCAAGTTCATTCCTGTTCTGTCCCAAATACCTTCTGCTCAGCATGAAGAATGCATTAATTTCTACTGACTTACTGATTTAAGCCACGCTAAACCCGTTGTCACCTGAGAGCCTGGGGTATCCGTGTGATGTAAAAAAGCTAATACCTGTCCCGGTCAGCAGGAAGCCTGACTCTCAACAGAGACTGATAGGGCTGGTGTGGAGAAGTCTCCAGGAACACCCACCAACTCCATCTCACCACCTGAGTGGCCTTATTAGGAGTTTCTCTTAATAAGCATAACAGCAGGTGTATGTGCTGAAGCAATCAGAACCTGAAATATCTTTAGATCAAGGGAAGGGCTAAGACCAGAGGATGGAAGACAGGGATCAGCACTGAAGGACATGAAGGAATTGGTCACAGTAAAAAGTATGAAAATAAGAAAAAAAAACAAAAAAAAAACCACAGGAGGAAGATCCACTTAGTAGTCAGTGAATTAGCTCAGAACTCATCTTGGTCCTGGAGTTATGGTACTAGGTCATTAAAAAACACAGATTAAGGCTTAAAACACATTTTCTTATGTCTGTCTTCATAAATAGAGTTAATGGCTGTAGGCCATTTACAAGCCATTAATACATCACCTATCTGACTCGGTTAGCATCATATTAAAATAAATGCATCAGGTATTTGCAACATATAATTAGCTGCAAAGCAACAGGTTTGCTTTACAAAAATGTAGTTTTGATGTATTTTTATCTGACACCGTAATTGTAAGTCATTAAATCAGTTCACAAAAGTTACAGCTGTTTGGAAACACTTCTTTAAGCTGCCTGCAATAAAAAACAATCCAGTTTCTCTTTGCAGATCAGTATTATTGTAAATGAGAATACTGGCAAACATTATGTAGATTTTCCAACTAGTTCAAAAGAAGTGAAGTTCATTAACAAAAAAAAAAAAAAAAAAAAAAAAAAAAACAGGATACAGCCTATTTGTCACTTCAGTCTCATTTCCTGCTTCCAGGGTTTCTCTCGTTAGTTTTCAAGAATTCTGTAGTGCTGTGAAGGAAGAGTAAGTAGGTACTCTGGTAATTCTGGATATAGCTTAAAAACACAAATACATGTGCACAAAGTCGTGCCTCCAGTTCTTCTCAGGAATCATTTCTTCTGCCTGTAATTCCTTTTTTTTTTTTTTTCCTTCCCCTTTTTTCAATTACAAATGTTTGAGCTAACAGCTGAAAACTACAATAAACACACTGCCAGCACTGGCATTAGCAGGCAGTACAGTGCAGTGATGTAAAGAGAGAGATGGCTGGGGACTGTCCACCCACACTACTCGTGTCCCAGGGACTGGGCCTCAGGGCAGCTCTGAAGAGCTCCCATGGACCAAAACCATTAGAGGCTGGAGTACTGCAGGTAATCCTAAAGCATTTCTGTCATGCTCTGCTTTCTAAGAAGCATCTCCTTTTTCACTCCACAGGCACCCCACAGTAAACAGAGGCAGCGGAAAGACTCACTCCAAAAGCACATTACTGATGCAAGCAGAAATGCTAACACAAACTTAGCAAAGAAGTTAGCAGCCTTCAGCACACAATTAACTCTTCTTTATGTCAGGAAGAAAACACAGGACCGTTTGCAGACCTACAATGGCTGCAGTTTTGGTCCCAAAAAGCAAGAAAAAAACACAATAAATGAGCAATTCAGTCTTTTCACTTCATACTTACGTATAATTCAGCCCCCTTCAATTTTTTCCCTCTTTTTCGAATTGTACATCCATCCAAAGCACTCGACCCTCTTGCTTCTTCCCCCCATGGGTTTAATGTGAAATGAGTAACAGTCTTTTATCTTATGATCTGCTTGCTCAGTTTGAAGTTGTCATTACCACAGATCAGTCAAAAAATTCCATACCTTATCTACTTCTTACTGTAAAATCTTAAAAAACCTGAATTCCAAAGTCTCAAGAAACATAAAGGATAGTTGGGAAACAAATGCAAATCAAGTACATTGTTTCATTGCAACATTATCTTATGTCATTAGTTGGCAGCAGCCATAAAGCTCTGGATCTTTTCCAATATTTACTTCCATACACTGAGTAGAAGTTGACACATCTAACCTCTACTTTATTCATCCTCCAGTAGTTTACACAAATTCAGATTAAAATAAAAACTTAATTCTAATTGAGTCCACTTAGATGAATCAGTTTCCCTACTGTGAATCAGAAGTAAGAGTACGGTAACTTCTATAGGGCTTGCAGAGCTCATCCTGCAGAAATGCTGTTCTACTCGGTGAGTTTCACAAAGGATGGGCTATTATAAAGGTTTGGTGATGAATTTTGACAAGCTAGTAACGTTTAGTAACTTCATACAACCCTTAAGGAACGCTTACTGGACAATACTTGCTTTTAAATATTAACTTAAGAAAGACTTAGTGCCTAGAGATAAACAAACTTAAAGCAAAAGCAGAAAAGCAAAACATGCCACAAAGCTTCCTCCACCCTAAAGCCAAGCAGACAGGCAAGCAACAAAGGAGCAGTCCTCAACAACCAAAGGATGATTGTCATAGAACCAGGGGCACCCCTCCATGTGCTCTGGTACCCATGCATCCATACAGGCAGCTTCAGAGGGCAGATAAGCTGCCAAAACTTTCTCACACGTAACATAGGGCCATGCCCAGCTCTGGGACACTGTCTTCTGCCAGTTAAAGAAACATCTGCACTGACCCAGAAGCACGCGTTCCCAGCCCAATGGGCCAGGACTGGTGACGTGTGTTTATTTTCTATTTGAAATTTAAAAAAAAAAAAAAAAAAAAAAAAAGACCTTGACCTTTAAGCATGGCAAACATAAGGTTATATTTGTTGTCTTGAAATGGGACTTATTTTCCTGAAAGTTTTCACACATCCTAGGATGAACAGCTGAGTAAGCCTTCATCCTTCATACTTCAGGATTTGTTCTGTTTTGTGGTGTTTTGTTTTTGTTTTTTTTTTTTTAAAAATTTCTCCAAACAACTTTGGAAAGTAACGAAGTCAGAGCCAGTGAAGAAGATCTGAACATACCACCGGACAAGCAGCTCTCTGACCGATCTCATCTACTGTACACAAATTGCACTTACTTTAAAATACTGTACCAAAGCAGACAAGTCAAACAGCCTTACTGGAAGCATTCCAAGTTTACCCCCAGCCTTCATAAGCAATGTCCTTGGAATACAGGCTTCAGAACTCCTGAACAGAACAGAAGTGCACCTTTGGTCTTTTGGAGCAACTGCCTGAACCCACACCCCTCATCCCAATGGGCCACCCCCTAAACAATGCTTCCAGAAGCAACACTTGATTTAAGGGCAGTAGTTTGAGGACCTCCTTGAGGCCTTTCTTCTCTGGACAAGAGGCCACTCTGACAGAAAGAGCGTAGCTAAGCCAAGAGCCCCTTCCCCACTCCTTGACCAGCAGCCGTACCAGCGGAGAGCCACATACGCGAACAATCGATTTTCCTCAACCAGACACTGCCAGAGTAAACCGGGACACACGGGTTGTGAAACTTGAGCTCCCCAAGGGCTCTGGGAGCACAGGTCTGGGTAAGGACAGACAGCAGGGTGACGCAGTCATGCAGGTACACGGACACGGCCAGATTGCACAAGCGCTAGGGGATGCACCGGAATATGCAGCTGCCTGCTGAGGCGGGGCAGCGCTTAACCTGCCACCAGGGAGCAAGGCACAGCCTAAAGGTTATCAGCAGGGCAATGCTCTGCCTGCTCACACTCATCGGGGGACTGCGGCTTCACCTTGAGCGTCACGTGCAATTCTGAGCACCACAACGTAAGAAGGACATAAAGCTGTAAGAGAGCAGCCAAAGCAGGGCTGCGAAGACGCTGAAGGGTCTGGAGGACAAGCTGTATGAAGAACAGCTGAGGTCCCTTGGTTTGCTCAGCCCAAAGAGGACGCTGAGGGGGGGGCCTCATGGCAGCCCTACAGCTCCACACAGCTGGTGGGGGAAGTGATTTATATAGCCATCACTTTTTCCAAACTAGGGATAGCAGCAAAAAAGCAAAAAGAAGAACAGAATAGAATAGATCAATTTGAGTCCGAAAGTCCATTCAAATAACTCATTACACCTCCAGATGCAAATAAAAAGCACTGTTTAGCAGGGAGGATGCAATTGAGTGAAACGATATAAGAATCATCAGAAACATTCAGCAATTAGTCTGAAATTTACTTTTCAACCTCAGGCCTAAAAATCTTTGATATATTATTAATTATCACTAACCACAATCAGTAGGGTTCCCATGCATCCTCAGAGAGCATACAAAGTCCTATAAGGCATTTTACAGACAATGGATTCAGTTTCTGTTCAGACGTTCCAACTGAGTATACTTTTTTTTTTTTTTTTTTTTTTTTTTTTTACGAAGTATCTTTCTATATCTTTCTATATTAGCCGAGTCATCCCACTTCAAAATATAAAATTCAATCTACTTTTTTTTCCCCTGAAATAATTCTCTGCTTACAAACAACAGATTTATAAAGATTTAATGTAGCAAGCAGCTAACAACACATTCTAATGTAATTGCAGAAGCTTAATTCACAGTTTAAGACCAAGAAATAAAATTCAAGTCATTCTCTTGTGACCTAACTACAGTTTGGGAACTTCTGTCACAGCGCAATTCACTGAAGAAACACTGCCTGCAAAATGTTCATGTACTGAGTAGATAGAACCGATGTAAGATATCCTTTTAAGAATCCAGAATCATTTATCTTATTTGACATCCTGCAACAACCATTTCAATAAAGCCAGAGGGAGAATACCGAGATCATGTCCTTTCAGAAAACACGTTAGTTTTTGTTAATAAACTTCAGGTACAAAAATAAATGAACAAGTGAAAATAAAGAAAGTAGAAGCTCTTTTTAATTTAAAAAGACAAGCTACTCAAAATCCTCACCCAGAAAGTAAATTAACTTTTAAAATTTTCTAAAAACTCAGGCGTTCCTGAACAAAAGCATGCATATTATTACTGGTGTGCACACACTGCTTCAAAGCATTACAAGAAACCCTCAAACAACTCCTAAGCACGTGCAGAGCCCAACACAAAGACAAGAGGTGCTGCAGTTGCTTGTGACAGTAGTAGTACTGGAGCAGACCATGCTGGGATATGCTAGCAGGGATAAGCAGGGACTTCCTGGCCTATGCCCCATCTCCCTGTGGTATAAATAAATAACAACAAAAAAAATACACCTTCCATCAAGGTCAGCGTGTCTCCTCCAACAGCAAAAGCAAGGCATCTCCAGGAGGAAAAGGAAGAAGGAAACTATAATGCAACTCCAGTGAGCAGTGACTCCAGGCACCATGCACTACTAAGGCATGCAAGGGGCTGTTTAAGCACTCAAACATGCCCAGCAACTGCTGCAGCCACTTGGGCAGCTGCACACAATTGTAGTAGTTCTCATTTTTTCTCCACAGATCTCTTTCACCTGGAAGATACTGCAGCTGAAGTAAATTAATTCATATGCTGAGCACCAAGCACTGATTAGCAACTGGCTGCATATGAGTGCAGGGATAAAATTACTAAACTTACACATACTTAATACTTGCTTTTCACACACCCTTTTATCACTCTTATACAGACCATGTTGTCAAAGGTATTTGTCAGAGAACAAGTCAAGGTCTTATGTTCATCATAAACCATAGTATTTTCTGACCTCTCAGAGCTTAAATCTGAAATCACAGTACTCCACTGTTCCCTGAGGGATTTTGATTGAAATCAGTCCATTATTAACTGCAGCTTCCACAACTATGTTCAAACATGTTAATACATACAGACACCTACAGTTAGAAAATAGAAGCTGTCTTTGGAAAGTATACCCTGAAAATACAGCTGCTGAGACTACGGCTTGATGATACATTGAGCAGCAGCACACACTTGTGATATTTCAGAGGCACTTTTACCTCTCCATCCCTTCAGTTTGCTCTCGTGCCCACAGTGCTCACACAGTAGAACTGGTGGACAGTTAAAAACTAAAAAGACCTTCAGAGTGAACTGGATCAGGAAGCCGATCTGGCTCTTGCATGTAACACCTACAACACACCCAAACCAAAGGCAGAAACAGTGTCAAACCAGACTCAAGGGCATTGCCCAACAGCACGTTTCATCACTGAAAACAATATATTGGTCAACTGCAGACGGCATCCAACAGCAATCTCTACACAAGCTGCAGCTCAATAAAGCACCAATACAATCTGAGTCAACCGGGCAGAGCACTTGAGAGCACGTTTAGGTTCCATTAATGCTAAGTGCTTGTTGAATAAGGACAAGTTATCAAATCAGAACTTAACAATTTACTCCCTGTGCAGATAACAGGAGTACTGCATGATTACTGATACCCCTGCAACAGTCCATATGGACGCTCACTTGCATAACTGCCACACAAATCCCATAAAATAGAATGGCAACATTTCTGCAGAGTACATATTTCAGACACCAGTCTCTTCCTGTCCTCATTAAGGGGGATGAATCCATACTGTCAAAATATGGATAATCAAAATTTCTTCTGCTTGCTTATTTTAAAATCCGTGCACTAAGATGAGCCTGACTTCCCTATTCCAGAGAACAGTCAGACAAAGGTGTCACAGTGAGATTCTGTATCACCACATGATACAAAAGCTAGAAAACAGTTACTAGTTATTATCAAAATAAACTATGGCAAGCCAATTTGTAACAGCCAAGTTTCATACAGTTTAACAATACAACTGGCCACATAAATGCTTCAGTGCCACACAACACGATTTACCCTTCTACACAAAGAAAAAAAACAATCCCCAGATACAGGTACAGGGATTGAGAAAGGAGTGCTTATTTCCACAGATTCCAAAGCTCCACTTATTCATGGAATGCGTTTTCCAGCAAGGTGGACTTCTCCCTCTCACAGGAGTCAATTTTCACGTGTAATTTAAATGGAAAAAATTAACCATCCCTAGGAGCCTTAAAAGGCTTTTTCTTTATAAAAAGATACTTAATAGAGATTTTCAATGCCCCAATCAAATTAGCAGAACAAAACAGAGCACCCTCAACAAAATAACATTAAGCAAAACTAGCAAGTACAAGGCTGTGAAATGAATGCTGGTATGCCAAGGAGAACCTTTGGACCTTCTAGTTCCATGCATTAATGCAGGCTGATAAACTTCAAAGTGAGAAATAAAGACACATGTTGAGGATCCTGTTACATATCAAGATTATATCCAGAAATATTAAGAAGTACATTTGTTTTTTGTAGTTCCATGTGTAATTTCACGTATTAATTTCCAAATTGAGAAGAAAAAAAGTACAAATTTAAGGCTATAGTGTACAACACAGGAGAATTGCCGTCCAGCCTTTTCAACAGTGAACTTATGGGGAAACTAATGGGGAAAACAATTCCACCAAAGCATGGAGACTATTTTGAACAAGTTGGCCTTCTTCATATGAAGTCCATAAAAAAACAAACAGAGGTGAAGGTCAATCATAAATTCTAAAAATAATATTTACCAGACCTTTATCTCCCTGGCAGGTATCATTCAGATAACCGACTATTCTAGATAATTTTTAACACAACGTTATTGACAGAAAATAATTGCCAATAGCCTGAAATCAGATTTAAACCAGATCACCTATTCACTTCAGGGAGGGTTACCCATAAATGAAGCCCACGTTGTTGTTATTACCAGCATTTTTTGGAGGGGGGGACTGCAATAAGCAGGGTCAGAAGGATGGACAGGGACATCCTGCATGCACCCGGTGCTCTGGGAAGCTGAGATATACCACCCAGATCAAGTTCTGGGCTGCTCATCAAAGCACTGTCCTGACTTACGCAAATTGCTCGGGAACAGTCAGGTATAAAAAGTCCCTAAACACTGTCGCCTTGATCGTAAATCCTAAGAAGTGAATGACAGCCTTTCAGGCAATTTTAGCATACCTACATTAGACTCTAAAACCTGATGATGAAATGTTTTGAAATTTCCCCAGCCAGTAAACAATTAAAATGTAATTACTAGTAGGTAGAAATAACTCCAGTTGAAATAGTGAACTTATTTAATGATAGCAACACATTGTAACTTCGTGAATTCATCCCACGCAGCCAGGGAAACTTTGCTGAAACAATACTGCTTCACAACTCACCTCCATACACAGGCTAGCACACAGAAAGAACTTCAGGAACCTGTATCATTTTGTACCTTAAATTCCTTTAAGGCTACCCACGTTCCAAAAGAACAGATATTCACATGCTTAAATTTGTACATTCAATCCAACTCTTTGATGTGTTTACAATCTAAGACATGCAGCTACGCATCGTCATCATAGAAAAACAGGTTTGAGGGTACTGTTTAGTTTCTAAACCAAAATCAAGGGGGAAAAGGAGATTTTTTTTTTTTTAACATTAAAAATAATAAATGCACAAGCAAACCATGCACCAGCTCAGCAGTTGGTACGACACTCCTTACAGTCACTGGGAAAAACAAAACAAAACAAAAAAACCCCACAACCTGAAAGTTCGAAAAAGTTTGGAGCAAAACTGCTCCCGAATCATGGGAAACTAAAACTGCATCTGAGTCCTTTTTTTCCATCACCTGTCACAGCAAGCAACACCTGCACCTATTCACCATCATCCACACAGGGAAAAACTCTGCACGTGGATCTTTACCCCAGAGCTCTATGGCATGGAAATGTGCCATCCTCAGGGGTCTTCTCTCCCTCTGGGAGCAACTTTGCACCTGTTCCCAGCCGGGGAAGAAAGCAGCTTTGGGGGAAACACTTGGCAAGGCAACGCAAGGACGTGTTACCAGGTAATGGAACCAAACAGTCTGACTTTTAGCCAAATCTGAAAACTATCCAATTGCAACTGTTTGGAAGAATGCACAGTAGGCACATCAGCCCTTTGTTTCTACCACAACTGCTGAGAACAGCGAGTATGCACATGTATATACAAGAGTTAACATGGAAATTAGAGGGAAAAGGCACATTTGCAGAAAAAGCTTTAGGTAAGAGCTAACACAGCAGAAAGGTCATCCTCCTCAATTTTTACTGTTGTTTCAAGCAACCCTGACATTTTCCTAGGCCATTTTGGAAATTACATAATTGGCATGATCTTAAGTCTTAGGCTCATACCCTGATTCAGATGAGCAATCACCTTAAAGCAGATTTCCGTCAGTGACATCACTCCACCTCACATACCTTATTTTCTAAGCCCACTTTGCTATTATTTGTTTAAAATCCGCCATTTCTTAGTAATGTCATTCATTGAAGGGGGCCGGGGGGGGGAGGGGTCTACACACACACGATTCACCCTCTATTAAAAATAATGCATGCTCAATCCTTCAAAGGTATGTTCTGCATGCATATTAACAGAAACAGCATTTCAAAGGAAACAGGCAAACATGCTTCTTCACTTAAGCTCTCCTTCCCCAAATCCTGCAGATTGTAATCTTGTAAACAAAGTTCCCACCATCCACCTTAAAGATAACCATAACCATTCTTTATCAAACAAAAATAACTAAAAAAACAAAAGAGAATGTTGCAGTTGACAGTGGGCACTTGGTCAATAAGACAGCAAAGTATTTCACATGCCTAGGCTGTGCTTATTTGATACTGTCAGCAATTGTAACTGACTCAAGAAAGAACCAATTTAATAAAAGGTGATATTTGAATAGGAAAGGAAAATCATTTTTAAGAACATTCTAAACATTCCCAATGCGAAAAGCCTTCTTCATTCCTGGTCACCCAGTCCTTTCCACAATGTAAGCTGCATATCAAAGAGGACACAGTATTGAAGTTCAGATCATAATGCTGTCAAAACAAGATCTACTCTATGCAGATCATCTACCGACTTCAAAGAATCATGTAGCCTCTTTTTTACCTTCATTTTAGTCTTTTCTTATGGCACTTATAATGCAAAATAAATATACTTCAGAAAAAATAAAGACGATATGGAAGGCTTAAAACATCAGGAACTTGGTACTGCAAGCTACGAAGGATTAATCACATGTTTAAACAACGTGAACGAAGAGAGATTTTGTCATACCAATACCCTCTTGACATAGGAAAGATGAAATGCCCTTTGGGACACAGCTTTAAAATATGTTTTATTACAGTGCTTTGGGGGATGAACAAACTTAATCATGATTTTCTCTGCTTTAGCTGGAATGTGGCACAGGAATTGAGGATAAAGGTAAAGATGGATTTGAGGCTCATTAGGAAGAGTGAGCTTTTGCAAGTCTTTGATTTGTTTCGTCAGCAGACAAATATCTGTATGGGCACCTATGCATTCAAACTTGTACTGCTAAGATAACCTCTACATTAATTTATTTTGAAACCTGAAAGGCCTTCGCACAGGTCCCCTGCTGCATCTGTTAGCACAAAGTCATTGCCAGACAGATTAACAGTAACATTTAGTTAAATAATGAGGCTGAGATAGAGATTTGAAATGATGACATGTATCCTAATCTGAAACACAGATCAGGATGTCTGAAGTGTTGCAACCTTGCAGATCGCTACCACCTAAACAGAATTTCGCACATGCATAATTGCTCTGAGAGGTAAAAACGTCAGAATTTCAATCATGTAAAGCCACAGCTACACTCAGATGCATACCTTACTAAGATATCAGCTTAGAAAACAAAGGAAAGCACAGTCACATCTCCCCTGATGACAGATGATTCGTTTATGGGTCTAGAGGCACAGGTGAGAAGAGCTACCATGGAATAACGTCAGATCAGAAGATACTCCTTCAAAAGCCTTAAGCAAAACTGTCATAAAAACATAACTATGGATGACCACACTCTTGAACAGCATTTCCCTGTTTACTGCTCAGTGGATTGCATCCTGCAGCAGATGACAGCCTTGGATCAACGTGAGCAGCACTTCCTCACACAAGAAGTCTCACGGACCAGCTCCCAAGTAACAGCGCTCAAACACAAAGGCAAGTAAGTATTGGGTCTTTGTTTGCAGACTGCCTATCACTCTTCTGGTGAACTTTTCCCAATGTGTAAATAATGCATTTTATGAACATTTATCTGGCAAAATAACTAGGAGACAGTAACTTCATCTCCTTTGATCCAGGAAGTACATTTGATCCAAGCACAGATGATGACAAACATACAGCTATGTGCAAAGTTCAGCATGAAGGTGGGGTACAGACTTTTCAATTTGAGCAAGATGTATTAAAAAAAAGTGTGCTCTCTACAAACAATATTTGAATTAGACAAAGTCAAGTAGACTGAAGAGTCTGAACTATTCAAATAGACCGCAGAGGTACTGGACAGGTCTGAGAATAAAATGCAAATATTTCAAGTGCTTCCTCCCCCTGCCCCCTTGCCCACGCCAAACTCTAGGTCCACAGACTGTCTTCCCTTCCCAAAAGCACAGTTAGTTTAGCCACTATGTCCTTCATTGGAAGATCACTCTTTTCCAGAAATATTTTGAGTCATACAAGTATTGAGAAAAGTACACATTCTCTTCACTCCAATCAAAGGATACGGTAGAAGCTGTGCATCTTTTGATGAGGAGAAGCACAGCTTTAGACACGTAAATGCAAATTCTGTTATCAGCTATTTTGCTGATAGCACAAACCTGGGGTCAGCCAGTTTGACAGATGAGGAGGCTTTGTAGCTACTCAGTCACATTGCCAGATACATTTAATAATTTGTAAAACTGACTATGCAAGTAGACGGCTTATGTAAGTAAGCGTCCTTCACAAAACACATGAACACCTGTTTGTGGAAGAAGTATGCACTTCCATGGATTGGCCAGTACAAACGCTTAGGACAGTTGCATATTTCTCTCACCAAAAGTTAGGAGATCAGTTCATCCATTTTTCCCTTTCAAATGCGTCAAGTTTTAACAGCCCTCCTCCTTCTGGAGGCATTTTTCTATATATACAAACCAAATGTTCCTACAGTTACAATACAGAAATAATATGTTGCCACAGGCTTGTAAGGTTTAGTTTTCAAATTTAACCAGTTGTAGCCCAGTGCAAAATTAGAGCCACGCATCTCTACAGAAATGGATTCCTAACGTTACCGTCTTACCCTCATCTCAACATTTCACCCGAGTTACAACACATTTGAGCACCAGCTAAGGAACAGTACCCTTTATCAGACACACAACAGCAATTTTACTAACCTTTCATTATGGGAAAGACAACGTTTGTAGTAGTAAGAGCTCACGAACATAACAAAGCGACACTTCCAAATCTAATACCGATAGAACATAATACGCTCTTTTTAAAGTGAGCACTTGGTTTTATTAAATCCATAGCAAACTACAGCAAACAACCAGCAAGTCTAGCAGCAAGAACTGAAATGCAAGCACAGAATTACACACCAACCTGAGAAATACCACCCCAGACCTCATTTTAATCCACATCTTGTGGAAAAGGGAGGGGAAAACAAGTAGCAGTTTGCTCGCTTACCTGGACACGTTTTCTGGAATGTACTCTAGAACTGGATACCCATCACTTCTTCTGGACGCCAGCTCCGAATGCGATTTCCAGGTCTCCACTAGCGTGCTGACGGGAGGGAAGGAGCTCAAGTGCTGAAATGCTTGCTCTCTAGCAACGGGCCGTGACAGAGATATCGTGCCCTGGGCACCGATCCTGTAGTGAAATGACTGTCCACCTGAATTTACACCAACAATGGCAGAGGATGGTATGCTACTGTCTTGGTAATAGCTGCCATCATCAGGCTCCTGCTTAATCCCCACAGGGAGGCCTGGATTTGGAAAACCGCTACCTTCACAACTGCTATCAAAGGAAGAAACAGGTGGTCCTAAAATCCCAGAAAGAGAGTAGTAGTCTTTGTCATCCATGAAAGAAAAATATGAGCCATCTGTAAATGGAAAAGGATTTACTGTTTGATTCCCTTTAAAAGAGGCACCGGAACAAGGATGTTTAGCTGACTCTTGCTTCACCGGTACCGAAAAGGGGCAATCAGAACTTATTTTACTGTTTTCACCAATGCACGCACTACCGAATGAACCGTCTGGTTCGGGCTTTATGAACTGAACGAGGTTCATCTGGCTGTTGTTTGAGATGGCATTCTCCATTTCCTCCATTTTGGGAAATGGGATTTCTGGAGCACCCTTGTCTTTCGTTTCTGGACTGGGAACAGTATCTTGGCTTCTGCTAGGTCCAGCCGGCGTGCTGGAAGCAGGGAATCCTAGCGAGCTGTTGACGGGGCTACAGATCGAAGATCCCCCCACAGTGCTAACCGCTGGGCTGGAGCGAGTGGACCTGTTGTTGGCATTGGAAGGGCTGGCAATAGAGCTTCTTGAGTTCAGGTTTGCAGGGCTGGAGACAGAAGACCGCATAGTGATATTGTTAGGACTGGAGACGGGAGATTTCACGCTGCAGTGACTGGGAGGACTAGAAATTGGTGATTTCATGCTACTTATAGGGCTAGAAAGTGGAGACCCTACGTTGCTAATGTGAGCGGGGCTGTGCAACATGGACCCCCGGCTCTCAACGTTGGGTGATCGTGACAAGGGAGTTCCCTGCCCGATGGGGCTGTGCATAGCAAAGTTCCCAAAGTTAGCAGTAGTTGAGGACACTGAGTTAACACCAGCAGGACTACACACCGAGGAAGCCATGTTCTGAGGACTGCAGCCTGAGGGACTTTTCTCTTGACACACGATGGGGCTTTTGACAACAGCATGCATGGCACCGCCATTCATGGCGCTTCCCGAGTCCGCCATCAGGGACCGCAGGGGCCTGCTGGGGCTGTGCAGGGGAGAGGAACAGTGGCCGTTCTCCTTGTAGAGCTTCACCAGGTGCTCCACGTTCTGGTAGACCTTACCCGGGCTCCCCTGGTTCTGCTGGTCATACGGGTAGTCGGCGTCTCGGATCGAATCCATATACAAACCCATGGATTCGGCCACTGTCGCTGACAGTTCTTTCGACTCGGTTTCAGTTTTGATGTCAGAGGGCAGAACAGTGGGATGGCTGCTGTCCTGCTGCAGGCAGGAGAGAAGCTCAGGTTTTTCCTTGTTTCCTGGAGCGCTGCTGTTCGCAAAGGTGCCGGCAGCACAGCTCACATTCACAATCTCCATATAGTTACTGGCATCAGCCTGCTCTCCAGGACCTAGGGAAGAATACTCCACAGACTGAGGAACTTGACCCCACCGTCTCTCCATATCTATGCCTTCAGGGTAGCTGTGGTATCCTTTTGTCTCCATAACTAGTAAAGACATACACACACACAAAGAAGTGAAATTAATAAGTGGCAGGACAGTGCAATTTACTAAGGAAATTTCCTAATTTCCTAGGGAAACAAGGCATATCCGCTCACTCTGTCTATCCCTGTCTGTCTGCTTGCCAGCCTCGCTTCCCACCCCATCAGTCTCTTCTCAATCATGCCACGGGAAAAGGTCTCACAGATAAGACAGTCTGACAGACTCTCAGACAGAGATGACCAGTCATCAAAAAACACCCAAATTCTTGCCTGAAAGCTTATGCTGGACAGTGCCAGCCCAACCCTGCAGCACCACCAAAGACCTCATGCTACCGTGCCATAGGGACAGCAAAGCAGCAGGGGCTGGTGCTCTGCAAAGGTTTCTCTTGATCTTCCAGCGCTGTAAGCGATGCTTTGAAGGAAAGCTGCAGTTCTATGGGGCTGGGAGCCAAGCTTTCAGAGCCCCACTGATATAGGAGGACAAGCTGAACGAGGAGAGAAGCCCCACAGAAGTTCCTGCACAGATGGAGGGGATGATGAAAGGCTGTAGGGTCTGCAACCCCACCAACCACCACGGTACGCAGCAAGAGGAATGCATAAAGGAAAGTGAACCTCCTTCTAAGAAGTGGCCCTACAAAGCCTTTCACCCAGCGTGGCACTCTCCCTAAGCATGGCTGCTTTCTGAGTGGTCACACGTGCATTATTCTGGAAGAATTCTGTTATTCTGAAAATCACGTATAGGTAGCAGCAACATTCTGAAGAACAGGCTCATCATCTTGTCAGAACTGTAGAAAGTCGAGTGCCAATACTTATAATATCAGTATTACATAAAGATCTTTTTTCCCCTTTCAAAATGCACTAGTTTTGCAATGTTTAACACCGTGCTTAACCGCCTCATTTAGCACTGCTTAAGAACTATCATTTTTTTTAAGCAACACCGTAAAAAAAAGAATAAAACAAAAAAGCAAAAAACCTTCAAGGGAAAGGCTCGAATACTACTTTGCCCTTCCTTAGGGCTACGGCCTTACGCCTGCATTCCTGTCAGGCACAAACGCTGTGAGAATATCATCCTGTGGACCCAATCCCACTCCTACAGTCGAAAATCTCCATCCAGAAGTGCTCGCTTTCACACAAAGTCACTTCTAGATCATCACTTAGCCCTCACGTTAAGTGCTGGGCAAGCCTAATTCCGACAGAAATCAATGGCGGCCGCCAGTGACCGCCACTTCGGAACCCCGGGGGCTTACGGAGGGTCAGCACCGGGATGGCAGAGCCCCGCAGCCCCCGCAGACAGCGGCACGGTGCGGGGCCGCTCCGACACAGGCCCGGAGCTGCGGGAGCGCTGTGGCGCTGGCTCAAGCGAACCTTCGCAGCAGCAAACCTCAAAACTTCGTACAGAATCAATAGGCGAGCGTGCTTCAGAACTTTAACGGATAGAAATCTGGGTCACTCCACGGGGGAAAAATAAATAAATAAATATATAAATAAAATTTCACCCCCTCCCTCCCCCCCTCCCCGGTCCTGCGCTACCGGAGGGAGAGGAGAGATCCTGCGCGGCTCGGGGAGCAGCAGGGCGCCGGGCTCCAAGCAGCACGGCGGATTGCGGCGGGGGAGGCGGCAGGCGGCGCGGTGTTGGCGGCGGGACCACCTCGCGGCGCGGCCCCCCTCCCTCAGCGCCGGCCTCTCCTCGCCGGCCCGTGCGCGGCCATTTGCGATCCCCCCCCACCCCCCCCCGCGCACCGCGACCCGCCGGCGTGAAACGGAGCTCGCGGTAACTGCGAAACAGAAGGACCTTCTCACCAATCAAAGAACCGAAAGCCGCCGCATGGAGGTCCCGCTCCCCTCGAGGGTCACCCAGCCCCAAGCGGGACCCGCACTAAGTTTCGCACCCGGCCCCCCGCAGCCGTCGCCTTTCACGGCGCTCGTTTCGCCGCCGCCCGCCTGGCGGAGCATCCCCGCATCCCCCCCACGCCCGCTCCTCCCGGGGGCCCCGGGGCCGCGCCCCCGCCCGCGGTACCTGTTGCCGCCGAGGGAGGGAAAAGGAGGAGGAGGAGGAGGAGGAGGAGGAGGAGGAGGGAAAAGGAGGGAGGGAGGGCGGGCGGAGTGGCGCGGGGCGGCCCCCCGGCCCCTGCCCGCCCGCCCGAGGCGCGCCGCGCCGCCCGGTGTCACGGCGCGGCACCCGGGAGGGGACGGGAAAAGGTGCCAAGTCCTTTAAAAACATGTCACATGCCCGCAAGTTCAAGTTTACGTCCCGGCGCCGCGTGCTCCCATTGGCCGAGAGGCGCGCGGCGGAGGCCAGGCCGGCGCCCCATTGGCCGAGCGGCGCCGTCACTCAGCCGCCGGGCGACATGACTGATACAAAGTTGCTGCGACACAGGCGGCAGCCGCAGCTCCTTAAAGCCGCAGGGCGCCGCGCCCCGGGACGGCGCGGGGCCGGGCCGGGCCGCAGGGGGCGGTTCGGGGTATGGGGGGAGACGGGAGGTGCGTTCGCCCGGGGCTCGGGGACCGCAGCAGGGCGGCGAGGCCGAGCGTCACCCCCGCGCCAGCCCCGGTTTTCCGCGTTTCGGCGGCGCGTGGATCCGAGCGCCGCCGGTGCAAGGATGGGTTAAAAAAAAACAGAATAAAATGATAAATAAATAAAAAACGGGGAAGAGGGGAAAAAAAAAATAAAAAATTAAAAAAAACGGCGGTGGCGGCAGAGCGCGCCGAGCCTCAAGGACTCGTCCTCTGCTCGCCGCTGCCGCGCGCATCCCGCCCGGCGCTGCTTTTTCCCAGGGAGACGCGAGGAGAGCAAAGTTTGAGCCCCGCGCTGCCCCCCGCCCCGCGTCCGACGTCCCCACCCGTCCTTCCCCAGCGCTCGCCGCCCCCTGCCCCGCGTCCCGCCCGGGAGAGGCCGTCGGGGCGCCGCGCACCTCCCGCCCGCAGCCGTGTCCTCCGCGCTGCGCCCATCCGCGCGCGCTGCCCGGAGCCGCCGCCGTCACACGGCTGCGTCCCTCCTCCCCGCGAAGTTTTCAGGCTGCGGCCGTGACCTGGATACCGCGCGGGGTCCGCGCTACACTCACCTCTCTACGACATGGTGGTGGTGGTGGTGGTGGTGGTGGCGGCAGGAGGAGGCGCGGCCCCCGGCTGCTGCCAGCGAACCATCCGACAGCTAGCGCGCACCGGCTCCGGGAGGGGAAGGAAAAAAAAAACAGGGGATTTGGGGAGTGCGCGGCGGAGCGGGCGCGGAGGGGCTGCGGCGCGGCGGGCGGACAGCTCCCACCATGGACGCCTGAGGTGGGTGGGTGTTCCCGCGGGTCACACCCTCGGCCGGCGGCGGAGGGGAGCGGGGGGTGGATCCAGGAGCGGGGAGGAGGTGAAGAGGGAGAAAGCGGGGGGGAGGGGGGGGGAGAAAGGGAGACACCCTCAAAAAAAAAAATAAAAAAGCCACGGGAATAATAATAATGATATTAATTGAAAAAAATAAATGCAACAAACTTATGTCATTCCAGGTAAAACTCCCATCTGCGCCACCAAGGAGCGGGAGGGAGGGGAGCGCTGAGGGTGTAAACTTTTTCCTCCCCCCGGTGCCGCCCGGCCCCTCGCAGCGCCCCGCGGCCGCGCCGCCTCCTCCCGCGCCGCCCCGGCGCTCCCGGCGGCACCCGGCGGCGCGGCGCCGCGGGGTTCCTCACGCACGGAGCCGCCGCCGCCGCGGTTCCTGGTTCGCGGAGCCGCCGGAGGAAGGGAAGGAGGGCGGGAGGCAGGGCGGGCGGCACCGGGGGAGGAGTGTCTCCGCGCCCTTCCCCCGGCGGAGCGGCTCTCCCGGCCCTGGCGGCGGCACGGAGCCCCCCGGCGGGCTGCGGGTTGCGGGCGCAGCGCTCCGCGGGGCCGGGAAGTGCGGGAGACGGCACCGCACACAGCACCGCGCCGCACCGCGGAGTCGAGCGGGCGCGGGGCTCAGCGCTCACATCGCTGCGGGCTTTGCATTCATATTCCCGTCGTGGCTGAGATGTTTCCACGCGGATTATTGGGAAGTTCGGGGCGTTGCACGCTTCTTCCTTTAAACATCCTAAAAAAATAAAAGGAAGCGGCGGAGGGAGGGAGGGAGGCGGCCGCGCTGTGCTCCTGGGCGGAGGGCTGCTCGCCCCTACCTGCGGCACAGGGCCTGGGCCGGCGGCGCTCCATCCGCTGCCGTCCGCAGCCGTCAAACTTTGCGGGAACTTGATCGATGCGGAACGGGGCGGCACGCGGTGCTGCCGGAGCTGGGCTGCAAGATATCAGCGCGCTCGGGAGCTTAATTTCACAATTAGTTTGCCGTATTATTGGAAGCAAATCATATTTCACTGTGCCTACACCAGCGTGCTATTTTTAGCCAGAATGTCGCTAAAAAGGAGGAACCTAGCGAGATGTATTATCGCGCAGAACGCGAACAATTCCCTCTCCCTTACCTCGCTCCGTGCCACGCAGCTGCTAGGGAGCTCGGATCGCTCCCAACCCGCCGCCGGTGCTCTCCGGGACAGAGGGCAGCGCCTGCCCGCAGGGACCCCCGGCAGAGCCGGCCCGCTTCGTGCCGCGCACAGCAGCGTAGTGCTGGGCCGAGGGTCGCGCTGCTTTGTCTCACTCTTCCTGCCATTCTTGTGGGGTTTATTTTTATTATTCAGGGCAAAGGTGTAAATACAAACAGCAGCTGGAATGCTTGGAGGTAGTCTCAACCTTCGTGGTGTATAACTAAGATTATTACTGTTGAACAAATAGAGTTGAGGTAACGTTCCTAATGTCTTGGTACCAAATGGTTGTTGGTTGTTTTTTTTTTTTTCCCCTTTTTTCCTCATCCCAGCAGAGAGATGGCAGCTGGAGGGGCAGAGTGCCTGCCTGGCGCGCGCAGGATGCTTGCAGACTTCGTGCAGATTCAGTGCAAACCTCATTTGTTTTCTGCCCGCAGTTCGCAGGAGCACTCCGCTTTTTAGTGGTTGACACGGCAGCTATTTTTAGCGGCATTTTAACAGCTGTCACTAACAACCAAGATCTCATCTTGAGCGGGGAAGGGAGATTATCTGTTTTATTTTAAAAAAATAAAAAATAAAAATCAAACGACAATTGCCAGATTATAAAATGAATTTTAGATCTTTATCTGTAAAGAGAAAAGGCTATCTGTTCCCATTATGCCAATCCCATAAAAAAAGTTCCTATGGTGGGCTTGATAAAATAATGACTAGGGTCTACCAGACTGGGAAATACTGCTGTTCTGTAGATACACATACAAACGTATAAACAGAGCTTGCAATTTCTACTTGGAGTGGCCCTGTGGCCACTCCTGCTGTTGTGTCACAGCTTGGGGAGGGGCACTGTTCTCCAGGTGGTCCGGGGAGCAGTGAACTCTTGCAGGAGAGCTCCCTACCCTGGCTCTGGATGGAGGTCAGCCTATGTCAGACACATAGCATGGAGCAGCGGGCACAATGGGGTAAGCCACACTGTGGCAGATGTCATCCCTGCTCCAAAGATAGTGGCAAATTTGCCCTGGATAATGCGATGCTGAACAAGATAACTCGGCGAGCGCCAAGCATTCCCTCCTCCCCTGCTCGCAAAGCCAGCGACTTTGCACTGTGAAAGCAGCCTACTGTACTGCCTTGCTTAGAGGTCATGTGCCCTATTTTGAGAACTGAACCAAAGCGGATGAAGTTTTGAGCCATGTCCAAGTGAGGCAGCTGGGCATTTCCCACTGCTCCCGGCCCCAGCGAGGCAGGCAGTCACATGCTGTGATGGACAAGTCCTTCAGCTCAGAGTTAACTTTGATGCTGCTCACCTTACCCGTGAGTGCAGAAGATGCGTAGCTGGCTGGGGATCGCTTTTCAGAAGGACTGCAGCCAACTTTGGGAGGATGCGGTAGAGCGGAGGTTGCTTTCCCAGTACCAGTGGTGTCGGTGTCCCGAGAGCACCCTGCAGCCTGCCGGCTCCCCAGCTCGCTGCACTGAACACCTGGCTTCCCAGGCACACTGAAAGCCTTACAAACCTGACACAAACCCTGGAAAATTGTAGGTAAACATGTTTCTGCATGGCGTGCTCTTGCGCTCCTGGATATCAATATTTTACCTGTTTCGTCCAGTTTTGAGCAATTTTATTTTCTAATTATGGCTAAGTCTTTTAGCTGAGCAACAGAACATGTTCCCTTTTAACCTGCTTATTTCTTTCCTTCTTTTTTCCTTTTTTTTTTTTTTTTTTTTTTTTAATGCTTCTTAATGGCCCATGTTATAACTGCGGTTGAACCACATCTAAGTATAGTACAATTGCATTTCTAATGCATATTGGCATTAGAGACTACTTGCTTGTGTGAAGGGCCAAGACGTGCATTTGAAAGCACGAGTTTCCAATATGTTTTAAATCACGTTTTTTATTGATGATCAGCGCTGATAGTTTCATCTGGTTCAAAATGAAACTGTCTCACAAGGAATTGCATGTTTTGAATTACAGGTCTTGTTGACAAGGGTAGGGTAAATGAAGCACAAGTAATAACGTGCAGGCAGTACTCCGTATATTTTGTAGCTTTAATATTGCTGTTTCTACCTTGTTGTTTATATTCATCCTCCAGCTTGTTTATTACTTGTGCTATTACTTGTGAGAAAATGTAACCTGATAAAAGCACCATGCTACAAAAATTGTCACTACCACAGAACTCAGACTTATCTCAATATTAATGAATTCCCAGCAATAAAAGGCAGTGGTGGCTAATTGTATCTTAATATTTATCTACTTCCTACTGGCATTTTTACAATATCAAATGGCAACTCATACTGTAATCTGATTAAAATTTTGAAGTAACCATAATAGCACTGTACCTATGCCAAAGATCCAGACATAGTCTTTAACAGCAGAAAAAATAAGAGAGTGAAGAACACCCTCCAGCACTTAATAAACATATCAAATGCAAATTGAAGGAAATTATTTAATCACTCTATAGGCTAGTTAATTTTGATGATTATTCACGGTTCTAGTAGAAATATGTACAAAGAACAAGTTACTACCAAAACTGTCATGGCACCAAGGCCATAAGTAGAATTTGAAGCTTGCTGCACTGTGGAAATTACATTTCTGATTAAATGAAAGTGCAGATTTAAATCTCCAACAGCAAAAGGTGAATTCTTCTGCAGTTTTCCCAATTCTTCCATAATCCTGAAATTTCCTGCTCTTCTCATGCAGGCTGTGCTCCAGCTGGAGGATCTCATTCAGTGTGCCACCAAATATCCTTGGGCCCAAGCTGGGCAGCTGATCTCACATGGCAGGGAGGATTGTTCTGTGTTGGATGCATGTTGATGTATACAGGTTGGACTGAAAACGAATACATTTTCCCCAAGGATCTGTAATTTGATGTTCTAAGAAAGTACTATGCCTTTGAAGATGAAGGTCCTGCCATGATTCCTGGCTTGTATCAGGAATGATGTAGTGAGCAGGACTAGGGAAATAATCCTGCCCCTGTATTCGGCATTGGTGAGGCCTCACCTTGAGTACTGTGTTCAGCTTTGGGCACCCTAGTACAGAAAGGACATTGCAGTGCTGGAGCAGGTACAAAGAGGAGCAGTGAGGCTTGTGAAGGGCTTGAAGAATATGCCTACAAGGAGAAATTGAAGGAACTGGGACTGTTGAGTCTAGGGAAAAGGCGGCTGAGGGAAGACCTTATTGCTCTCTTCAAATACCTGAAAGGTGCTTGCAGCAAGAGTGGTGTTGATCTCTTCTTACTAGTGACAGGTAACAGGACGAGGAGAAATGGCCCCAGGTTGTGCCAGGGGAAGTTTAGGTTGGATATCAGGAAACACTTCTTTACAGAAAGGGTGGCTAAGAACTGGAATAAGTTCCCCAGGGAGGTAGTTGAGTCACCATCCCTGGATGTGTTCAAAAGCTGTTCAGATGTGGTGCTCAGAGACATGATTTAGTGGTGGGTTGTTAGAGTTAGGGTAGCATGGTTAGGTTGCGGTTGGACTCGATGATCTTTAATGTCTTTTCCAACTTGAGCAATTCTATGATTCTATGATTCTTTGGGCCTAGACTAGTGTTCTGGTAATCCAGGGTGATGCACTGCAGAGTTTTCTCACTGTCCTCTCTGATACTTGACCCACAAGTCAGAGAGGGTTCCAGCATGGCACAAATTTTGACATGTTCAGCAGGTTAGCCTCTACCAGTCCTTAGCATTAGCAAATAGGCTAAGTGACTCTCCTGTGAGAAGAAGCACCCTTACCAACACAGCTGCACGGCTATGGCTTATTCTCTTTTGTGAGCCTGACAGTTGCCCAGGTTGGTTTCAAGAAGCAATGCTGCCAATGCGTCTGTGCTTATACAATGCTGGCTTCTGCAGCAGCCATGCAGATATATTCTGAGCTCAGGAGAACTCATTTTATAGGCAGGAGTGGAGTAATGAAGGATCTGTCTGAGATCACCTCAGGAGGCTACGGCAAAGCCATACTGGGTATTTCCCAAATCCCAGCCCACTGCCTTTTGTCACAGGAGCAGGTTTCCTCTTCAGCCACTGCCTTCCCAAGCTGGTTACATGAGCACAAATAACGTATGGATAAAAAACACATTTGGTTGTTGTCTGGGCAAGAGAAACACACCAGGATCTGTTTGAATTCAGTATTGAAATGAATATAGAAAACTCACATTGTTAGGGCTTTCTGCCTCCCAGATTAGCAGCAGTCACCAAAAGCTGATGTTACCTTGCCTGCTCAAGCCTGGTCAGAAGAAGCGCATTCCACAAATGTGCAAGAATTTTTGGCATGAATTCTTGTACATGCACATTTACATTTTGGCTTCTGCGCATGCTGTTCTTGAGATTGCCACTTTGAACTCTGCTTTTTGTGAGTAATTCCAACAACACAATTCAGACCTTCATATACACACAGAAAGCAAGCACAGAAGAGGCAGGAACAGAGCCATATGAAAGTAGTTTTAAATGTTTTTCTTTATTTTGCATCGCACTCATAGCTCTGGCTAGACTGTGATAGAGTCAAAATTATGCACCCCACTCAAGACTTCTAAAAGAAGATCAGCCAAGACTCAGAGGAAATCTTGTTTATTTAAGAATCAAAGTTGGTCCATGGCAGGAATGACAAAGAGTTTATCCAACTAGCATGTTTCAGTTTTGTCTTCTACGCATGACTAAAAATTGAAAAAGGAAGCCTATCTGAATTGTTTTTTGTGTAGTGAAGACATCACTACTTTCTAATTTAAGATGAGGTACTGATTTTTTTTTTCATCGAGTTTCTTTAGTTCTCTTCTTGGCAAAGGACAGCTGCTATTGTGATATGAGTCCTGCAGATGAGCTTCACTTTTCAGGCCCTGAGCATTGCTCTTTCCTGTAAGAAGAATGTATAAAACGTGTAAATGAAAAGAAATACGTAAAAATATACTCACATGTTTAGTGATACTGAGCAGCATTTGTAGCGTTTACACTACTTCAATAGTATTGCAGCAATGGTGACTGTAATATGGTTTACACTGTTAGGACAGAAGGGAATAGACCTTCTTTGCTGACAGTCAGAGAAAGTGAATAAATAAAGCAAACATTTTTACTGCAGAGCCTGTGCTGAAGGGTGTCTAGTTCTAAGCTTCCTTGCAAACCTAGTGTGGAGAGTAAATGAGTCCCAGAGATTGTCACTCCTTGTTGATCATCAGTGGGCGTAGATGCAGTTGATGTAAAGGTCTATGACTCACTGAGCTTGTCGAGGTGAAACCAGAAAGGAGTAGATAATTGCACCATTGTGAAAAAGATTATCACAGTTTGATTACAGAAAAAAAACCCTCTAATGGTGCCACGACTCTTGGGAAGTTGAATAAGTAAAGGGACCAAAAGTGAGGAGTTTATGTCACGGAATGGCAAAGTGTCCTCTTTAATTGATCCATTTTAATCAAACGTGCCAGAAAGATTTGCAGGACTGAAGACGTAATAGGTCAAAACATGCTAAGGTACTTCCCCATGCCAGTTCTGATTAAAATAAAGAAGACAGATCCAAGTGATTAAGTGAGATAGGCAAGACATTTCTGAATCCATAAATTACTGGAATACTTCATCAAAGAGGTTATGTGACCTCCTGTTGTATATACAAAAAAGGTACTGAGTTCAAGTTTACCCAGTCTGGTTTCATACTCTGTAAAATGAAAATGAGGAAGAAGGGATTACAGGTAATTCAAATTGATAGGAACACAGCAATACGAAGAGGGCATCTATGTTTGAGGGTTAATGAAAATTGATTTGCTGCTACATAATCCAGAAAATGTGTATATAAAATACAGAAAATATATAAGCAATTGAGAGTTGAAGTAGCAATAGTATAAAACAGTATGCACCTTTACAGAGTGCATGAAACTTGGCAGGATGGTTTCCATGCTGGTGAAGACAATATAAGGAGGTCCCAGCCCCTCCAGGGATGAAGCCTCCACAGCTTCTCTGGGCAGCCTGTGCTGGTGTCTCACCTCTCTACACTGACGTGAAAGGACTCAGCATCCTGGCCAAGAGGGCAGGAATATATTTGGTTTCCAGCTTGTCCCTCTCCCTGTGAGGCCTCCTCATGTACAGCACCTAGAGAGTCAGCTGTGAGACAAAGCTTTGTATCTGGGATGGGTGAAGTTTTTATGGGGTGTGAGCTAGGACCAAACCTCCAGGGATACAAGAGGGTTGAGAACAGCAGTCGTCAAAATAGGATAGAAGATTGGAAGCTCTTCCAAACTGTGTCCCGGTGACCTTGGTAAGGAATAAGACATGACACTCTTATTGTAGACCAATCCAAAGAGCTGTTCAAAGAAACCTTAGTTTGAGGTGAAACGTAAAACAGTCAGTCAAAACCAGAGCAACGTATCTCCTCTATCCTCCTTTGCCTCTTTCTCCAGCTCTTTGCACTTCTGTAAAACTGAAAAAGAAGAGGAAGGCTACAGATGCACATCGTAAATCTTTGCCAAAGATCATCTGTAAATGACAATGTATGGCTTCAAGTGTGTTCAGTGGTTATTCCTTGTTTGATGCAGCAGTGGCCACATAATTATGTTGCTTCAGGGCTTGCAAGAACATAATATTAAATCCGATTCCACTTATTGCTGTGCATCCCTGCTATTTTTACTTGTTGGATTTAAATTTAATAATATTTTGACATTATCTTCAGGTTCAGTTGAATGAGTATCTTCTTTTCAGAGACTGTGAAGAAAAGAAAGAAAAGAAAGAAGAAAAGAAATAGAAGAAGAAAAAGAAAAAAAATAAAAGAAAAGAGAAAAAATAAGAAAAAAAGAAAGAAAAGAGAAAGAAAGAGAAAAAGAAGAAAAAAAGAAAAAAAGAAGAAAAAGAAAAAGAAAAAGAAAAAGAAAAAAAATAAGAGATCTGTCCTATAGCTATAACATGAAATAGATACCGTTCAAAGCGTTGCACATCACAAGAAAAGCTTAATACCAGAAATGCTTTTGATAAAAGCAATGGAAGACACAGTGAAAGTCACTGTAAGGCATCAGCGCAGGGTCACAGAGCACCTAAGTTTGGGCACGGATCCCATTAGGGTGCCTTGTGCTATCAGGTCTGCAGACACATCTGGAGACAAGAAGCTTCACTTCATTAGGATGGTAAAAAGTAAAAAAAAAACAAAAAAAAACCAAAAAAACCCACAAAAACAAACAAACAAAAAAAACATTTTAGGAGCGTGAAACAGCAGGCTGAAAGTCTTCCAGTTAGGCTTGAAAGTTTATCAAAGTATTGGGTAAATCCTACAGCTCTGGTGGATTAGATTTTGCAGTGTGTTGGACAGTGACCAGAAAAATGAGAGATCCAGAGAACTGGGAGATACCACTTCTCTGAATTTTCCTCTTAGTATCAGCCTAAGTCAGCTGGCACTGTCATGTGTGAGCATTCATTTCTGTGAGTGACGGTGGTGGTACAGATGGCTGTATCACTAGTATTTGACTGCAATTTGGGCTTGACGTACCTCAAGGTCTCTCATTGTTTACCTGCAGAGGCTGACAAGTGAATCAGTGACCAGCAGCATGTCTGCTGAGCTCCACCATCCACAGGGAAGCAGCCAAAAGCCCTGGGAAGGAGGAGTCAGCATGCTTTGTCTCTCACAGGTGGTAGGACAGCATCTCTGATGCATGGCTCATCCTACAGGTTGCCAGCATCTCTGGGCCCTGTGCAGCAGATGAGCAGGATTTCCTGCCTATTGCAGGAGATCTCTGCTGATGAAACTCTCAAGCTGACAGTGTGCGTGCATCTTCTATGGGAATGCCACCTGAAGCGAGCTGCTCAAGCCCATGTGGCCACAAAGCCTACTCTGTCCCAGTGCCTGGCGGGCTTTCCTTGTGGCTTTCTGTGTTATCTTTAAAAATATGGTTGACTGAAGCTGCACAGCCCTTGGAAGCCATGTGCAAATACAAATTCTTTGTGCGCAACTGGACTATAGCCACTATAAAAGCAAGTAAAACAAGTTGCAGTACCTAGATCACAGATATGCCCATTAATTTAATTTACATGATAATTTAACTCAAGAGGTACCATACTTTTGGCCCCTTACCTGGTTTCTGGAGATAGATCAGCTGCCTCTGCACTGCTTTCAAAGTGTGTTATCTTTCTTGTAAAGATACTCTTTCAGGAACAAGAAGAGAAGAAAATTGAGTTGAACTTCTGTCAATTGCATTCTAAAATGAAGCTCAAGAAGTTCCTCAGAAGGAGGCAAACAAATCGTTTGGGCTTTCCCACAACTTTAAGACTCCAGGCTGAAATAAGTGAATAAAGGAAATAAGTTGGCTGAGGAGATAAATAACGGCTTGCTGAAAACTTCAGATTGCAAGAAAGAAGAATTTCATAAAATTCAAAACCCAAGATCCTGGAGATATAAACTGACCAATAGACAACCATTTTTCTATCAAATATATAGCTGATCAGCAAGTGCACAACCACATATTCATAACCAAGCAGAAAATAAACATCCAAACACGGCCAGCTGTCTACTGAACATATGTACAAATTCTATACGTTTTTATGTAACACAGTGCACAGATGAGGATATATGCAGGGACAGAAGATCAGACCAGAGATGAAGAAAACATTTTATTTTGGGTCAAAGAGGACATCAACTGTGGTAGTGCTTTGGCATAGGATATATTAACAATAGAAAAAAAAATGAATTGAATTGTACTCTTCTGCTACTAACTTCAGTTTTTACTTTGTTGCCCATCATTCTGTGATGGATAAAAGCTTAGTAAATCTTAGTAAAGCACATACATAACTCTAGCTGCTTTGCTGTTACAATAGTTTCAGCAGTATGTTTACTCAGTGAATCCTCTTTGAAACGCGTTTCTTTGAGAGCTGGTTTTGGAAGTATGCGGCAGATTATTTTAATAAAGTAAACATATGTAGATATAATGAGAGCAAGATTAAATATCTTTAAGAAGGTGCTTGTATCCTAACCCTTTGTGTAATTTTCAGTTTTGAAGTGGCAAAATCAGATAATGAGAGTCACAGAACACGATTCCCAGATTCACTTGGGTTTGGAAAGGGAAAGTTTGCTTGAAGTAAGTATGATGGAGCTGGCTTCCTCACAAGATATGGTGGAAGAAATTACTCCTTGAGCCCAAGGAAACAATCTTTATGAAGGAGACAACCAAGAGGTTGCAAGCGACGTGAACAGATTAAATTTCTTGGAGATTAAAGTGAGCTTTTTGACATTTGAGAGACCCTAATAAAAACTGGATCGTGCTTACCGTCATCTGTGGACAACATTGGTTACTGATCTGTTTACTGGTAAAAGGAATTCTTGCTTCAAATCAAATGGTCATATGAGGTGGTTTTAGGAAAGGGAATGACCCCTGCAGGATAGGGGTGAGTACTGTCATAAATCATACCAAATGTGATTGAGACTCTCCCATAGGCAAGACAGAAAATCAAATTAAAGTGAACATTGTATTAAAGGAGTTTCAGTGGATGCCTTGGAGAGCTCTGATTTTCATGTAAATGCTCATTTAGACTGAGGTTTACTGCCTCCACAGAATAATGGAAAAGAAAAGAAAAGCATATTTAATTGAAAAGGGAGGGAATGCCAAGGAAATAGATGAACTGCATTTCACTTTCTGACTTTGCTTCCAGATCATGGGACTATGGTAGCTCACTGTCTTAAATTGTAAAGAGAAAAACAGTAATTGAACTTTGAACCACGTAATTTGGGAAGTATTGCTTTTTTTTTCCTTTAGCAAGCCTTATAGATTATTGCAGCTTCAGATAATTTCCCAGCCAGGTCCTTCTGCATGTCCTTGTGGGAATTGCCTAGTGATTGACAGCTTTGATCTGGAAATTTTTGCAGCTAAACTTCTACAATTCATATGGAAAGAGCTGCCAAATAATTTGACAGATACACGCCAAGAAGTGACGTATACGAATCTGTGAGCTGTCATGCAAACTTTTTACAGGAACTGACATCGGAGTTGTGCTCTGTGGGTACAGTGAGCACTGGGGACAGCTCTGGGTGGTCTGCAAGGGACTGACCCTACCGGCAATGGACAATGGCTGCTGACACTTGATCCCAGCAAAATGTTTGTCAAAAGTGATGGATTTTGTGGTCTTGGTACCATTGTTCAGGCAAATAGTTTTGTGCCTGAAAGAGTGAGAAATTAACTAAATGTTTCCTGAAAGCAAATTCTTAATAAGAAGCCCAAGAGTAAATAAAATCATTTTAACTGAGCTCAAAATGAACATACGAGAATACAAAGAAATACTGCTTTTGCATCTGTTTTCTCCACCTCCCCCCCTCTGCCTTTGCACACATTTGCTCCACCTGAAAGGGAGAATATTAAGATTTATCTTAGCAGTTAGAATCAACAAAATTATAAATGTCATGGTATCATGTAGGCTATCAGGCGATTGACGCTGGACATGTTCAAACCAAATTGAGCAAATACATTCTGTTTGCATTCAAGCTAATGCCTGAACACTGGAGTTAACCTACACACAGAGCAGGTGCAAGGTAGTTTGCCTCACCTAACAAACTAAGATGCTGACTGTGTAGTCTGAACTATCTCATTCTAAACCCTTGTGTTGCATTTGTCTACTGAAACTTCACTCAGTGGAGTACAAAAAAATCTCATCAAGCTTCACAAAATAAACCTTAAAAACAGCTTTCAACATTAAATGCTTTTATACTCTACCATGTACAAAGTTACATAACTGTTTTAAGGAGGGTTTAAGCTGGAGAAAGTGACCTGAAGCCAAAAGCTGGCAACATGCTCATTAGGATACACAGGGGAAATGTTAAGGCAGTAACCATAAAGAAGGAGGGAAGGAGGGGTGCCATCCCAGGCAGCAATGCGTGACACTTCAGCCAGTGAGCCCCATTCACAGGGGAGGAGGAATGCATAAACAGGAAGAAACGGCAAAGAAGAAGTCATTTAATTGTGGGCTAGAGAAGAAAACATCTCTTGGGAGATTTATTCTGGACAGCTCAGTGTCTGTGCTGGGGGGAGCAGAGCAGATGCAGTTAAGAGCTCTTGGGTCCCGCCTGTCCTGGAGGAAGTTAGAAATGCCGACGAGCTGAAGTGGTGAGATACCATAGCAGTGGGGGAAACTGAGGACACTCAGCAACATACTAATAGTATTTCCTGCTGTCTCATCCTTCTCACACCTTTCTAAATTACTCTTCTTTCTTCAGAAATTTCTTCTACACCACCTCCTAGAAGATTTTTCTAGGATATCCAACTGGAAGGGAATGTGCAGTAAAAAGTTTTGGGTGCTGTAAGCCTCAGCTAAGTGAGTTCTGACAGGACACTGGCTGGTTGATTAAACCACTTTTTTTTTTCCACACATTCTTTGTAGTTTGGTGTTCCTCATTTTAAAGATACTTGACCATGGTCTGCAGACATATAAGCAGACACATCCCCAATGAACTTCGAATGCATAACATGATATGTTGTTAACGCTCTAAGCAAATAAAAAACATGATTCAGATACGAAAAGTAGTAGAAACTCTGGACCTTTATTTCTCCTTAATTTATACTGCCATGTTTAAGTGTTGTTAGCATCAACACAGAGTCGTGTAAATGAAGTCACTAATAACTTCCCAGTCACTTAAAAACTGTGATGATGAGCACTGTAGAGAAGCTGCCGAGCAGATAACTTTGCCTTCTTTATCTTTTCCTAGTTTGTTTCTCTCTTCGTGCTTGCTCTCCTCATGATCTCCCCAGTTGGCCAGGCCATGACTCCTCACTCATTTCATCCTTTCCACCCTCTCCAGCTTCCCAATGTGTGGTTTACTCATTTCTAATCCCAACAGCAACAGTCCCTGGACTCCTGCCCTGGACTCCTCCCTTTCTTTCCACAACCGTATGCTAATCCCCAGCTCATGGCATAGTCTCCCTTTCTGTGTCCATGACCTGCCATCTAACAGTATAGTCAATGAATATAACAAAGTTATAACCATGAAACAAACAAAAGAATTTGGCTAAGCAGATTATAATAACAGAGAAAGAATAGAGAAAGCCTACCTATGCCCTTGGGATCCCTGCAAAACTCCAGAGGAGTAATCTCCAAAAGAGATCCTTCCCTACTGGTAGTCAGCTCTTAAATGGGTCTAGGAGAGGTGGAGCCAGGCTTCAACCCTTCCGGCAGCACAGGTGAATTGCCTTCACCTGTGCTCCCAGGACTGACTCATTGGTTGCCTCAGGCGATCAATCAGAGGTTTAGGCAGTGATTCAGTAGTTCCCATGCAGACAGCAACTTCTCATTGCTCCCTGTACTTAGTCCTTCTTCCACTCGTTACCAGGGCTAGGCACCCAGGCTCAGGTCCTGATCTAGCACACAGCTGGAGCTTGTTCTCAGTGGACACCCTGATGGAGTATGCACAGTAGTTAGCAGCTCCAGGTCCTTGTGAGGGCAGCTTATTTTCATCAAAAAGTTCATTTTTGTTGGGCTGGTATACTTATAGATGGGAGCTGTTAAGGGATAGCAAGTTTATGCCGAGCACGTTCAATAACAGTTTTTATAAAGTTCACCTTCTAATAGAACATTAGTGGTCCTGCACAGAAACTGGACAGGGTTCTTTGACACAGTTTCTTGTTCTGACAGCAAAGTTCTGGAAGGATGCTAGGATTTTCACTAGAAAGACTGTTCTTGTGTTTGCTTTTAGAAACATCTGAGCTAATTCAGCTGAAGTTAGTATTTTAAAACAAAAGTGAAGAAACCACTTGGTGTGGAAATATTTTATAGTTTCTCTACATGTTCTGAGCAATTGGAATTAGGATCTGCAAAGTGGTTAGCAATAAATAAAAACTACTGCTTGTGCTGATACTAACAGTGTGGGTAGGAATTATAAATCTAAATGCATCCATATTGAGGGGGTGTTGTAGATGCAAGCTGCATATTATCATTTGAAGCTTCGGAAAGTTTAGTGAGTAAGCTCAGTTTGATCATAGAGGTCCTGAGATGCCTCGTCCAGCTTTGAAGTTGATTCTGCTATAAGAAGGATGTTGGACAAGATCAGCTCCCAAGATTCCTTCCAACCCATATTTTTCCATAGTTCATTTTTATCATATGAACTTCCAAGTGTTCTATACTCTAGTTTTCATTATGGTCATATTTTCAAATAATGAACCATTACTGCCTGTTGAAAATACTGCTTTTGAAGACTAAATATGACACAAATTTTTAATCTGTTGTCTTTGGCATAGAGGGTAGAGAAACTGGAGTAAAGAAGTACATCTGTAAAGCTTAAATGCAAGT
The DNA here is from genome assembly GCF_951394365.1 of Tetrao urogallus. Classification (NCBI taxonomy): domain Eukaryota; kingdom Metazoa; phylum Chordata; class Aves; order Galliformes; family Phasianidae; genus Tetrao; species Tetrao urogallus. The sequence continues at coordinate 12,710,415 of NC_136817.1, forward strand.
AAGCTATGATTATTTGTGGGCTACGTTTGCTACCAAGTTGTTTAACTGCATTGTGAATTCTTTCTGTGATTTAAACTGCTCTGTATGACGAGCAAATGCCATCATGATTCTAGTGAGAAGAGCAATCACAATAGCAACATTGTGCTGTTTCTAAGAACTACAGAGCGAACCCTAATAAATAACAAGCTTAGTCTCAGAGCAAAACGTGTCAGGATATGAAAATCATCTTTTTCATAGAAATGAATGTGAAGTTTGATTTAGTGTTTCATATCCTAGGTGTATCAGTAACACCCTAGCAGCAATCATTGGCAGTAAACCATTATTTTATTTCAAACTGCACATAATATTTAGAGCTGAGGGAGCAATGCATTTGAGAACGCTAAGGCTGAAAATCTGTTCAGAGCAGAGATTTTTCAAATATCCCCATTCTTCATACATGCATATTGATTTTTGTTTCATGTTTGGAATCACTTAGCTGGAGAAGTCAAGTGCTAACACGTCCCAGCTTTGCCTGCAAAATAGGAGTAAAATGGAGGCTGTGGGTATGTTGTGACTCCCACTGGAGGAGTATGTGGTAAAAGTAAGAGAATGCAGACTGTAACTGTCTCCTGCAAATCTCTGAATACACCCTGAGAAACTAAAGCATGCAAGAAATGTCTGGTTGCCAGTACAACTGGTTGCACAACATCTACTCCCCTTTGGTCTAGCAGATCTCAGATCTGTTGACCTGGACAATCTCTCTTAGTCAAAGTGGAGAAGTTACGAAAAGCACCTCGCAGTAAACCCTGAGCATAAGAAGAGATTCATTTAGCATGATTCTCTATGCTTTTATAAACTTGTATTTGGAGATCCTGCACCAGGTAGTCTCTCGGGAGCACATGACGGCCTGAGCAAAGTGTCTTGTGATCAGCATTCAGAGCTGATCACAAGAGCCCAAACCTGAGCCAGCCAGGTGATACAAGCTTTCCTGATTAGCCCAGTGACAAGAATACTCCTTTCCTTTCCCACTGCTTCTGTGTGCTTCGAGCGGGGGATAAGGTGCAGCAGACTTTGCACCACAGTGTTAGCACTTACAGAGCAGAATCATCAGCAGCAAAACATACATGGTATTTCCTAACTACTTCCTCAGTTAAGCAGTAATGAGGCTTCTTAGTGTGCAACAATTAGGCCTGATTTTGTTGGGAATCAGAGCAGATAAGTTATTAGCAAAACAGTCAAACTAGGAGAGTCAAATGATCTTTTTTAAATCACAATACTCTGTTTTCCAGAGTAGCATCTTTCATTCTCTTTATAAGCAGTGGATAAAGAAGCAACATGGTTTCCTGTGTGCTCATAAAGATATACTATAGGGTAATAAACCTGAATAATATTCATTTCCATTTGTTATAATGATTGTAATAAATCTACAAGGCATAGATGAAAGCAGTTGTACTAGCCTTACATCTCACAGAAGATAAAAAAGCTTCTAAAAAAGACAGAATGGAGTGTTTATTATGCCTTCTTAACTTTAAGTACATTTAAAAGAATTGTCGTTTCCTTCTGTTGCCGCATTTACAAGCAGCAAGATAGGTGGTAATTATAAGATAATTCAGTAACACTCTAAAATAATGATTCAGCTAATTAATGCTGAATTACAGAGGCAGTCCTACACAGATACTTATAACACCCCCATTAGCACTGACAGAGTTCATGATTATTCCAGCAAGCACTGAAAGAACTGAATGTGATTAAACCATTTCTTGAAAATGTTTGCTGGGTTATTTTTTTTTTTAATCAAATGGTGGTCTTTGATGAAGTTCTCCATAGTGCAGGTGTCTTAGTAAGGAAATGGGCCACAAGAACCCTCCTCCCGCATGCAACATCAGTGCTTGATTTTCACAAGAGCCTAAATTGAGATATCATGTTGCCCAGTGAAATCATGACCACAAAAGGGTGTAGTCTTTGGGTTATGAGCTGTGGCCAGGGCGTATGTTGCCATCTGTGGTATTGTTGGCTGGGGCTGATGGTGATGTAGGGCAGGGGAAGGGAAAAGCTTCTCACTCGCGGCCAGCAGAGAGGTTTTGTTGCCTCAGCATGCCAGGACCCAAGAACTCCTATTTGTATTTCTCCCAATTGCTTTGGAAAGTCAAAGTAGACTACTGTATTTGATGAAGCTCTGAATTCTGGAAGGGCTATAGTATTTGTATGTGTTGTATTTAGGCTTCATTGTGGAAAGGGGCAATATGAAATTTCTTTCAGCTACTTTTTTATTAATTATTTTAAATGGGCAAAAAGATTAGTAAAAATAAGTAGATTTTGTGTTTTTATTTACATGGAGAGGAACACAGCTCAAAGTAATACAGTGTCTCTGATGGATTTGAATACAGCTCAATCGGAAATCTCAGGTGAACTTTCTTGTCTTCCCTTCCTGCAAGTTGATGTCACAATTCTGTATGAAGCATTGCTCATTGCTGGCAGTGATGGCATTGACAATTGTGTTGACCTGTCCAGTAACAGCAGCTGCCCAGACATCACTACTCCATGTTCTGCCTGACACTCGCACTACTTACAAGATTTTTATAAAATCACAGTCCTTTTCTTCCATAAAGATCTACACAACCAAATGTCTGAGAGGAGAAAAGTTAGAAATTGAATATAGAAGTGCAGCCACTGGGAAACCGAACACAAAGCCCTCCAATTAAGATGTGTTGGTGAATACTTTTTTTCTGCCCCAATCTTAAGATTTTAATTCGTGCGTGGGAGTTGTGCAGAGGCTAACGTGTGAAAACCCCCATGGAGAAGCAGGCAGGGCCCTGTGCATCACTGCTGAGCTCAGCCCCAGTTTCCGCTCCTGGAGCTGGAGAGCAGGCTCTTAACGGAGGCAAGCAGAAGCAGCACAGCATGAGATGGCAGCAGAGCTGCCTCAGCCCCACAGTTCTGGCTGCAAGATGGGAATAGTCTGGCGATGGTCCTTATGTCCCTGCAGGGGGCAGTGGGTGTTGGATCTGCATGCTGGCACCGTGTCTACAGCCCAACTATCTCCAGCTGTCAGAGATGACATCCGGCTGAGCTACAGCCAGTGTGGAACTGGGCTTTATGGTTTCTTTGGGTTACCAAAGCTCCCTTCATTCTGCCCAGAAGAACTCCAAAAATGCAGTGCTATGGATACGCAGGCAATTTCAGACTTGGCAAAACAGAGTTGCTTTCACTTATGTAAGGCTGAAGCTGCCTTTCAGTGCTTAACGGGCTGATGACTTCCTCACTCTTCATTGTGAAAGCACTGCTGATGCTGTCCTGGTCAGCTAGAGGTACTGCTGAAGTGTGTCCATCCAGCCCTTCACAATCAGTAATAGCTTTAAGACCTTCAGATGTAGATTTGGAGGATTCCAGTGGTGGTGCTGAACTTGGACCTGAGCTCTGCTTCCAACTGTGCTACAGACTTTGGGGGAATAACCCAATTTTTTCACTCTCTCTCTTGCCTATCTGTGAAAAGGGATGATAATCTCTTTTCTTTCATCTATCTTACCTATTCATAGTATTTTAGTATACTGAAATCTAAGTAATGATAACAGAACATTAAGCAAATGGGCCTGGGATTATAGAAGCTACAGAAGTGGTTAGAAGGAATCAAAACAAATATAATGACAAAGAAATCACAACCACTGCTGGCTCAGTGAAAATCCCTACTTAGAAACATGGCTGAAGAAACATGGCTGAGGGCAGGATTCAGGTGCTGTGGTTTTTTTTTTTTTTTTATTTCCCTTTCCTCCTAAAATGGAGGTAGGGGGTGGAGTTCACTCTGTTTCAAGAGCCAGAGGTGTAGCAATTCCATGGGCTGGGGGGGGGGGGAGTCTTTTTGCTAAAGGAGGAAAGTATGGGTGCACATTGGGTGATGCTCATCTGACTTTAGGACATCCAAGGTGGGTGAGGCCTTAGAAAAGCCCCTGGAAATTCACTGAGTGCTTACTGAGTGCCCAGGAAAGGATAAATTTATTCTCTGATGAATGAATTGTGGTCAGCCAAGCAAGAATTTCAGAGATCATATATCTGTTGTAGAGACTAGTGAAAGAGAGGAAGAAATGGGCCAGTCTGGCCCGTGTAAAGATAAACAGTGATTTGAGAAAGGAAACAATCCAAGGAACAAGCTGGATTTGGCAAGAATACATCAGCACAGTGTTTTCCAACCCTGCAAGTGTACAGCCCCTAGGCAAGACCAACAACTCCAGTGGAACACTTCAGCCAGCAAACTGCAAACACTTAAAAAAACTGATGATAGGCTCTTTGGGAGCCTCTCTGGGAGGAGGATTCTTGTCTGGCAAAGTTACTTGCATACTTCTGGCGCTAAATAAACCATGTCTAACTATGGTGCTTCTGTGGTCATCCATCGCCACACTATTTTTGTGCCTCACTGCATTAACCCGCTCCATGCGTACAGTCCCTGTGGCAGGGAAGGCAGCTCTCTCCAGCTTGCCAACAGATGGCAGAGGCTTAATTTTGGACCTGAGGATGGACTTCTGATGAAATCCAGGATCATAAACCATTCTCTGGCATTAATCATGCAAGTCAGAACCGCCCGTCGTCACTGCAGCTGCGAGGGTTGGGCGTGCTTTTGGGACTCTGGCAGCAGCTCACACCACAGGAGCAGCACCCCTTCTCTCCCTCTTTGGGTGGCCCTTCAGTGGTCAGAACACTTGTTGAGGAAGGCTTGGGCTCAGAGCATCCCATGTTCTATGGGGACCAGAGTCTCCAGTGTTGCCTGGCCAGCAGGATCCAGTGGAGGCTGTATTTCCCATGGCATTTGCCAAAGCAAGGGTGTGCAAAACCAAAGATTTCCAACATCTGTGAGGTCGCTTCTGAAGGCTTGTGTTTGTTGGCATACTTAGGTGGGAAGCAAACGCTCATTCTCTCTCTGCAGAGAACTTTTATATTGTGAAATGTATGTAACTGGGTTGCCAGAGCAGCCTGAGGCAGGGCAGCATGTATCATGACTGCTGTGAAACAAGACCCCTCTCCTTCCAGCAGTTTCTTATCTTTCCATTGTTGAGTAAGGCTTTTCTCTGTCTTTGCTATATCTCCTCTGTAGAATAGCCTCTTTGAAGAACAAGTCACTGCTGTTGAGCCAAGGCTGGGTTTTGGCTGGGGTCAGACTGAGTGTGTTTGAAAATTATTAAATGTGTGACAATCTTATCAAAATGACCCCTTGCATGAGTACTCCTTAGAACAACACGCGTGCTCGATGGGCGCTGCCTGCTTTTGTCCTGTTTCAAGACTTTGTGCTGTAATGCTATTACATACTTTGCTATAAGGGCTAAAAACTCTAGAGTGGTGACTCCTAGCTCAGTGTGATTTACCCTGTTGTTTTCTGCTGTGCAAAGCTTTTTCAGCGGAGCTGCGAATTCAGGAGGATGTTTGCACAGAAACATAATGAGCCTTGGCTGGTCCTCAGGAGCAGGAGCTAGGCTGAATGGCTGATGACCTCACAGAGAATCTGGGCTATGCTCAGGCAGAAACCACTGAGCCAGAAACAAAAACCTGGAGGAGCTAAAGTAGGCTCTCCATCCCTGCTCCATGCTAGTAAAGGGGCTTTGTCCAGAAGTCTGTGGCAAATGCTAGAAGACTCATTCATACTTCTTTTTTGTTTAATTTTAAAAAGTGATATATATATATATATTTTTTTAAATGGATCTGTGCTTTTCAGTGTATTCGCATAAACTACTCACTTGCAAATGTGTTGTCCTTTCCTTGCTCTGTTCTTATGACTAGCTTTGAGCTTGGTCTTCCTTATGGGCATGGGACCAGCCAGCTAAGTCCCTACATAGGCTCTATGAAAACAGGGGTTTCTTTTACACTCTTGAAACCACACAAAGCAAGATTGGTTTGCTTTGTTGTCATGTTTATCTGTTCCCATTTTGTAAACAACTGTACAGCAGTATCTTTCTGATTTTCACCATCATACAATACATAGCATTGGAGGAAAAAGGAGTTGTTTGAATAAGGAGCAGGACAAAGCCAGAATTTTTGTACAATAGCATTCTTCTGGCCTCTTTTAGCAATTAACTATCTTACAGCAATAAATCATGTTTTGCACTACAGGGATGTAAAGCCTCGAACAGTAAGGCTGTGGGTTATAGAATTGCTCCTCACAATGCTGTTCTGACCTCTTTCCAAAATCTGTTCTGCTTTCAAAAACTGAGAGCTTACTTAAAAGAAAAGAAAAAAAGGAAAAAAGATGAGTTGCCTTTGGCCAGAGATCAATCATGGAAAATTTCAGCCTCATCAGAGGATGTTTTAGAAACATATGAGGCCGTAAGCAGATGATCTGATCCTGATCCCACTTAGCTCACAGCTGTTTTACTCCTGCAGTAATGCCAGTAACTGTGGTGGCTTTACCCATGATGTGCCACTGTAAGCTGAGATCAGTTTTGGGCTGTGGGTTACAATGACATCTGCTCCACAGCCGCTGCAAGAGCAGTTGCTGATGGGCGATAAAGATGTCTATAGTGGGATTATTCATCCTGATTAAGGGCTACAAGACCATGCCCCATGGAGCTATAAATGTTGAGATATAAACCTCAGAATATACAGAACTTTAATTGACATGGAAATCCTTACTTTCAGGTGTTTATCTTGACCAAGTGCCTCTGGCCTGCAACACGCATTTTGTTTTGGTACTTCAACCTTCTGGTGCTGGGCTGCATCACCCGTGAAGTGAAAATATCAATTACAATTACACGAAGCTGATTGGACTAAATCATCTGTCCGTTATAAGGAGAAGGTATTTATAACCATTCAAGGTTTTTGCAGGAGGTGGTATTTGGGCAGCATGGAGTACACGAGACGAGTAGGACAACAGTGTTGGATGTGCAAACACCTCTAAGACTGTGGGTTTTTTTGTGTGTCTTGTGTCATTGTATCCATCACCACCGCTGCGGGTAACAACACCGGTTTTTTCTCATTTTCCAAATAGACTGGTGGAGAGAACTGCAGTTGCCCATCTCTCACACAAGAGACAAGGGGAAATGGCTTTTAAACTAAAAGTAAGGAGATTTAGATTGGACATAAGGAAGAAGTTTTACAGTGAGGGTGGTGAGGCATCAGCACAGGTTGCCCAGAGAGGTGGTGGAAGCCCCGTTCTTTGAGACACTCAAGATTAGGCTGCATGGAGCTCTGAGCAGCCTAATCTAGCTGTAGGTGTCCCTATTCATTGCAGGGGAGTTGTACTAGCTGACCTTTAAGGATCCCTTTCAACTCAAGTGATTCTATGATTATATGCTATCATGATCTTATCCTCTGGAAGTGAAGAAAATAAGAGAAACGGTATAGCAAAGCTGTATGATTTCTTTTAATAATCATGTGTCCTCTTCAACCACCGATACAGCTGTACTCATTTTAAATTATGTGGATTACAGCATTGAAAATGGCATTTCTGCCTGTATATCTACTTCTCATGAATATTTCTGAGGGAAGAAGTGTCCTCAAACATGCTGCTCCAAGACTTTGAAGTATAGAAATTTAGCAGCTGGTCTTGTAAAATGAAGTAGCTCATCTATACACTTGAGCTGTTGCTTATCTTGTTCTTCCCTGGGTTTTTCCAAGAGCAGCAGTTAGAGGCAGGATGTTGGGTGAGGTGAACCTTTGGTCTCACCTGCAAAAACTCTTATAAAGCCCACATTTTTATAAATACAATACCTTGTTCAGATATGCAACATAATCTTGTCCTCTTCTTCCTCAGGCTGCATTGTACAGTTTCAACCACAAAATTAAATTATGTTCTGGTACTTCGTATACTCTACTCTGAAGAGAGCTCCCGGGCAACAACTCTGGTGCTGCAATTGCAGATACTGGCTGCACCTGTTGATGCACCTTCCCCACTGGTTATCTAAATGCATGCAGTCTTCAAGGTAGCTCCTTCTGTTATAAATAAAACTTGAAATGAAAAACAATTGTTTAACTGTAAATCACCCTCAATTTTTATCATTCCAGATCTTGGAGAGCTGAATTGGACAAATTTGTAAGTGATCTCCAACTTACTTCCATAATCATAGAATCATAGAGTGGTCTGAGTTGGAAGGGACCTTAAGATCACGTAGTTCCATCCTTCTGCTATAGGCAGGGACACCTCCCACTAAAACAGGTTTCTCTAAGTCCCATCCAGCCTGGCCTTGAATGCCTCCATAGAGGAGACATCCACAACATCTCTGGGAAACCTGCTCCAGTGTCTCACCACCTTCACAGTAAATAATTTCTTCCTAGTATGTAGTGTAAATCTACCCTCTTCCAGTTTGAAGCCATTTCCCCTAGTCCTGTCACTACATGCCCTTATAAAAAGTCTCTCTTGAAATGTTGCAATTATACATGGCTGAATGCATCTATAAAAAAGCATGGCAAAACATTGCAAGTAACAAATGAATCTGGACTACTTACCTAAGTTATATTCAGTTTTTCTTTGAAAAATGTTGAGCTGACAGGAGATCTTATTTGTTTCATTGTGAATTTTGCCAAGAAGACTCTCAAAGTGGTTATTAGACTGATTTGGTAAACACCAAAGTCAATGGAAAAATGCAGGCTGTAATGGAAATGAAAATACAGAACTTCTTATGATTTTATAGCTAATAAATGTCTAAAATTATTAATCTCCTTAAATAATTCTTAAATTCTTAATTAAATGGAGGGAAAGGCTATATTTTACAGAAGTTGAGCTAGAGATGTAAATTTGCAAATCTGCAATCTACTTTCTTTTGGCAGATGGAAAAACTGAAGCAGAATAGTTGCAACTGGTTTGCTCACAGTTGAAGGATGGGGCCCCAGATGTAAGGAGGTGCAGCGACCTTTTGGGGGCTGGCTGCTGGTGATTATTTAACAACCTATCTCTTGTTCTGCATCATCTTACAATTTTTTTTCTCTTCTTGTCAGAGTTATCCAGACAGATCAGTGAATCAGAAACATCCTTGTAAATAATATGCAGTGTATAGCTTTCCTAATGGGAGGATTCAAAAAAGCCATTATAAAAATAAGAAAACAAAGACTGAGAAATCTTCCTCTTGTTGTATAAGGTTTGAATAATTTTTTTTTTCTAAAATGAATGAAAATAGATATTAGGGTATACACAAAACAAGCTTACATTTTAAAGTAAACATATGCTACTTTAGGCCACTTATGTAAAGCTGGATCTGACAGTTTCAATTCAAGTAAATATTGATAAGCATTCAGAAAAATCCCTTCTTTCAAAGTTTGGACACCGAATCTGGGTGTCGCCATTTTGATGATAGTGGGCTGATATCTCAGCATAGATAAGTTTGACATACAAATAGGATAAGTAAAAGTGATAGGATCTGGCCCATGATCAAAATGCTTTATGAATTCTACTTTTTTGTTTTCAGAATAACTCTGTCTTACAAGATGATGACATGACAGTCACACAGGAAAAAAAAAATCAGACAGACACTTCTTTTCTGGATAGATTAAACTCTCTAGAGGCTGGTAAAAATGAAGCAAATCAGGTACATTATCTTTCATATTCACATCAACCCATCTATTGTTGAAAACATCAGAAGTCAGCATGTTCTCATTCAGCTGAAATATTATTTCTGTGCTATTTCTAGAGCAAAGAGACAAGTATCTGAGGAGAAGAGAACACATTTAATAATCAGCAATGGGAAAGAGAAAAACAATGAAAAAGCCAGAGCACGATGTCCTTCTCTGTCAACAAATCCTGCCATGTTCATAGAAAGCCATTTGGAAGAGTAAACACCAGTTCCCATGAGTAAAAGAGCTTTGGTGTTTTACCTGGAGTGGTTTCCTATCTGTTTCTCTCATTTTTCTTCCCTTCCTTTGTTTGGAAGAGGTTGATATCTGCTTCTTTTATGATAACCCACGAATAGGGAAGGACTAGTCAGCTGACTGGAGGAATTGGGTGCCAGGAGATCAACACCTGTCCCATTCATGTCATTTAATATGAAGCAGACTGACCACCAGGTAAACACAAGTGACAGAAAGAGTAGGTGAGATGTTGCCTATCCTGACAGGTAGTTCATTGCCAGTGTATGGTCTTGAGGCCTGAAGGCTTTCCACATTTGTCCTTCCTTCAGTGGGCCACAAGCCATTTAGTGCAGCTGGGCATTAGCAGTCTAGAGCACGTTTAGTGATGTACTTGTGCAAAGCAGCATGCAAAGATAGAAGGTGCAAAATACTTTTGCTTAGTAATTATATCTTTACCCATACTCAGTGATGATCTAGCAGTTCCTGAGTAAACACCAGCACTTCAAAGAATGTGTGTGTTAATTTGGTTTTTGAAGTGAGAAGACAAGTAGGTGGAATGCATGACCTCTAATAAAGAATCTTCTGATGCTACATATTATTACTAGTTTTGATGGCTGCTCATTTTAATTTCTCAAAGGGTATCATCAGTAACATCTTATTCTGCCCGCCTGTGGGCTCTGTTTCTCACTTGGGCTGGTGACTGTCAAATAGTACGCAGTAGGAAGTGAAGCTCAGCCACTCTTTGTAGTAACTTGAATGGGACAGGTTAAGAAGTTCAAGATGTACAGGATGAATCCTTTGTGTGTTTACAGATATCATATGTGCTGGAAACACATGAGCATGTCTTCCTGAGAAGTCTAGGTTAACTTAGCCAAGACGACCCATCTACATTTCTCCTTTGCACATCTCCATTTATCAGGGGTGTACTGGTGTGTGTGCCTATAGTAGAAAGTATCAGTACATTACAAATCTCAGTCTTGCGGGTCATTCATAGCCAGCAATGGTGGTATCTTATCAGCTTTCTAGTATATATTAGTAGTATACAGTGAAATACTGTTTGGATAGCATGCATTGAGTTTTCTCTCTGACACGATATCTAATTATGAGCCAGCACTGCAACAAGAATGCCCGTATCCTGCTCATATATGGTGAATCATACTCTATTTTTCCTCTTAATGACTCAGCAACTCACAAACTGGGAGTAACCACCTACTGTCTTCTTGATCTGCAAAATGGCATCTGGCAACAGCCATTGTTGTGCAACATATTTGGCCAGAGTGGGCTTACTGATGACAGGAAGTCAAGGATGTGTCTGGATGGTCACACAGTCATGCCTCATTAGTGTGACCACATATGAAGTGCTATTATTTGCATACTGATGGAAGCATGATGTGGACTTACAACAGAGAGGACTGCCATTCTGATGATTATATCATGTTGCAAGAGCTCGTGCAGATGTCTGACCATGGCTGCTGTACTGTGACACCTTTTTGTGGCCATTTTCCTGTACAAAACAAAGAATCATGTGGACTGTGCCAATTGTCCTGTTTGATGTAACTTCTTGTAGTCTACCCTGAGGTACCACAGGTAACTGGGATGCTTTTTTCTCATTTGAACATTTCAGTCTTCAGCTCTCCAGCTTCTGTGACTGCCTCTTCTTCCTATGCAAGGTCTGTCCCTTTTTCTACTGAAGGTAAACGGCTGTGTGGGTGAGCTGCTGATTGATCGTTTAATGCTCTCTCAGACAGAATTAAGTAGGCAGATCTTTGTGCAGAACTGTGCACTGAGAGCTGCATTTCCAAGAACACCTCAACTTCTCATCTTTTTCTGCTCATGCACTTGAGTAATCATGCTTATCCTTACCCTGACTTGTGAGAAGTTGATGAAGAATTTGGCTTTTCCCATGTATTTTTGTGCTGGATCTTGGTCCCTGCTGCAAATCAAACAGCTTGAAGTCAATCACAACACCGTCATAGAATGCGTGACATGAGAGACTGCCCATGTCATGCCAAGTCTGTGCCCTGGATCTTGAGCAGAGAGCAAGTACCCAGCAGACAATCCTTGCTGCATTAGCAAGCACATGTAGGACCAACTGTAGGACTGGAGAGCAGCTGTATCCTTGTTTCTTCACCCTGACATTCCCCAACACAGTTGATAGGGAAGGCTGGAAATCAGAATGATGCAAAAAGTTACTGAATGCATTTACAGTCTCAACAGTCTTCTGCTAGTGTACCTTCGATTGGGCACAGTGGTATGCATACAGAGATGAAATATGATGAGTGAATATACCTTTTGGAGTTTCAAATTTAGTTAAACTAAATTAACTTCTACCCAGGGAAAGATTTCTAAAGAAAGGAATAGCTACCTAAATAACTACCTACTACCTCTTCATAAGGTGTTTTCCAAGGCTGCACAGAAAAAGGATTTTAGAAATGGAAAATATTGCATTAGATCCATTATTAATAAGATTCCCACAGCTTTTGCATTGCAGAGATTAAAAGCGTAACTCCAGAAATTGAAACGAAGGGAAGCTCTCTGTAAACACAGTGGATATACAGAGTACTTTGGGCTCTGACAAGAGGATGCCTGATCTTACTTTTTAGCCAGTAAAGGTCGTAGTGTACATCTCAGTATTCCTGTGCTGGAGGATCCACCACAGGACTCCCGTGATCTTCTTGCTATGAAACAATTTCATTCTTTGCATTGCTTGAGACATCCTGTATGGCCTCAGGGAAGTCATTTAGCTTCTCTGTACCTCAGTTCTTCTTCTGTAAAATGGAGATAAGATTTCCACTCTTCATTATGGCATTATACAAAAGAAGAAGCCAGAGATACTCAGGCAGCACAATTGTAGGATTGCAGATAAAATTTAATGTTCATTCAAAACTAATTCTGCATTTAAAAATCTGCATAAAACTTGCAAGATGTAGATATGTATACCGACAAACACAAAAAATTCATGTTAGAAATATCAACCAGTCACAGCAACAATACTACAGTTGCTATTATAATGGTTCAGAGCATTATCCTGACACCAGCACAGCCTTGTCAGAAGACCCTAGACTCTATGGAAGAAGCTTGAGAATAAGAAATCAAGAGACAGACATGCCCTAGCAGAGTAAGACTATGCCAGCAACTATGAGGGTTCTATCACATTTACTTGGCAGGTTTCCCTCTCTCTCCTTCTCCGCTGTGCCCTGCTGTGTTTCCCACCTCCCTGTCCTTCCTGACCTGCACATTCCCCTCCGCTGCCTGACCCAGTGCTCTCACAGGCCCACGTTTGGCGCCTGCCTGCAATCCTTCTGCTGCTCCTCAGCAAAGAACCTGCACTGCAGGTTTCTGCTCAAAACAAACATTCATGGCTGAGTTATGAACCCCCAGAGGGATAGATGCTGAAGTGGATTAAAGAACTGACTCTTTGCCTTTGGCTCCAAGCCATGCTAGGACAAAAGTTAGGGCAAGTTTCAGAGTTAACTTCTTTTTTGTCCGTGCAGCTTGGGTCTGGACACAGTGAAAAAAGGACAGGGATAAAGCACTGCTTTTTAAGACACATCGGCAAGGCTTCAGAATGAGCCTACACAGTGCTCCAGCCAGTCTGACCTATTTAACAATGACAAGTTTTGACAGCATTTCAGGAAATGTTTCAGCTTCTGATGCAAAACCCAACTGCTGTGGACAGCCATCTTCCTGCCTATGGGAGGAGGAGGCACCCAGTACAGTGCAGCTGTGCAGGTGGAAAAGACCCTGTCTAGGAAACACTTAAGGTCCTCTTACACAAGGTCATCTGTGACAGCGGCGCAGGAACATTGGGGCAGGCCCAGTGCCTTTCTCAGTCCCTTCTCAGGGGCTAGACTGTGTCCTTCATGAGTGACTGTTGCAGTCCTGTACCTTCAAGATGGTGTCCCCTCAGGGTTCTTGGTGCCTCTATGATTCACAGTGTCCTCCGCTGAAGAGCTAGTTCTCTCACACCTCACTGACCCTATGAAGACTGCCTAGAAAAGTCTCCCATCATAGTTTTTGGGCTTCTCCCCTCGAACACTTGAGTTAGAGAAGCTCCTGGGCTGTCTGGAAGGCTTTCTGCCCTCCCCACATCCCTGGTAGAGAAGAATGAGCAGTGCAATACTCAGAGACATTGGATCAAATCGTCAACTTACGAAGACTGAATAACAGAAGATTGTTTTTATAAACAAAGAGACAGGTCCTTATGAAATATGTACCTACAAGTCAGTGTTTGCTCTTCCTCTCTCTCACTGACAGCCATCGTGAGGGTTTAATTCAGTTTGCTGTTTGTGAAGTGGCAAACAGAAGCACAACAACATTAAGGAAGTCTTACCTGAATAATAACAACAATAAATATTTTCCTTAGGATAAACAAAACTTCTCAGTATACCAGATAGCCTAAGAATATTTTGCAGCCGTTCACTCATGCACAGCCCCCAGGACTTGGTACAGGGAGGGTGAGTGGCTGGGAAGGGGATGAGGCAGCAAACTGGAGTAAATGAGCAAACTCTGTAAATAAGAGCATATCTAGGCAGATATCATTCTAATATCATAACGAGAAGGACAGAATGCTGGATAGAAGAGGTGTTGTAGCTGTCCTACACTGAACTGGCTTCCCCTGGACTTACTCAGTCCTCTCCAGGCACTCCAGGTCCTGCAGGCTCAGTGGTGGCTGTGGTTCTGAAATGGCCCCAGCTTTAGAAATTCTGCTGAGGAAGCACCATGGCATGTGTGCTTGTTATTGCTTTCTGGAGCCAAATAAGTTTATTCTAAATAAAGAAAAGTCTCTTGCTGTATAAAAAGATGCTGCAGCTTTGAAAGAAGCTGTTTGAATGCAGTGTTGTGGCTCAGAATACTTACAAGGACTTATTCCTTTCTGATCAGGAAGGGTCTCAAGTAGAGGTTTTGAAGGAAACAAGAGGATTGTGGCTGCTTTCACTCATCTCCTCTGCATGCTCTCAACCAGAGCATTGAGGATCCTGACAATGAAACAGCCAGTCAATGACTTGAAGGTCTTTGAATAAAGCACCGTGACCTCTTCCTTGATTCTTCAATTGAAAAGAAAGCCAGTGGGGAAGAAGGTGAGCTGAGACTGAGACCATACCCAGCCATTGCTTTCCTTAGATACCTGCACAGGTTGCACCGGTTGGGATGGTGCTCATGGGTCTTCTGCACCCTCCAGATTTCCTTTAAGCACTTCTTCCTATCTCCTCCTTCGCTCATTTATGCCAATGTCATGGGCACTGTTTCTTGTTAATGGCATATTATAACATCTACAAGAGGGAACAATACAGAAATGAAAGGACAACACCCTTTTACTGTTGTTGTTAAACACTGAAGTTTTCAACCTGTTCCAACTTCAGTTAGGCTTCTGGAAACATCCAACAGATACTGAGATAGAGGCTAGCAAAAACCTTAGATTTACAAACTGGCTCTTGTAATAGATGAACAAGTCTTGCAGACATACTTGAAATTGTTAATAATAAGCTGCCGCTATTTTCCTCAGAATTGGTTAAAAGAAAGTTACTGAACTGTACCACACCTATATTCATTGATTATACAGGTATTGCAATTAAGAAATGTAGAAGAAAATTTGGCTAAGCAAGCTATTGCATGAAAAAAGAACACAGAACTTACCCACATCATGAACTTGCTGAAAAACTCCAAAAAGAAGGAACTCCAGAAAGACAACCTTCCCTCCTGGCAGTCAGCTCTTAAATGGCTCTAGGAGAGGTGCAGCCAAGCTCCACCCCTTCCGGCAGCACGGGTGAATTGCCTTCACCTGTGCTCCCAGGGCTGACTCAGTGCTCGCCTCAGGTGATCAATCAGAGGTTCAGGCCGTGATTCAGCAATTCCCATACAGTCATATTTAAGCTTTGAGCTCTTAAAACACATCATGAATAAATTTGTCTACAGGTATATCTAGATTTATATCACCGTGTTTTCCTCTTTGGTATCCTCTACAACAAATTCAGTCTACAGAAAAGAGCAAAAAATGTACATTTATTTTTAACAGTTAAATTCCGTGAAATTAATTGTTACTTAATGAGTAATAACATGGAAGTCTGTGGATTTAGACCAGAAACTAGTGTGGTTTCACCGATGAGCAAAACCTAACAGTGATAGAATACACCATATGAGAGGTAGCAACACATTCTTATTGTTACTTCATTATTTTTTGGAAGGGTTGTGTTTTACAGTAATAGCTTACCCGTTTGCTTTTACTGCGTGGCATAAGAAGCATGAACAACTGGATCGATCCTGCCTGGCTGGGCATATGGGGATGGGAAGCAGTTGCCTGACATTCTCTGCATTAAAGACGTCTTTGTCACAGCGCTGCAACCTGTGCTGCTTTGTTGTAGAAAACAACCTCTGGAAGGAAATAGGCGTAGCTCCTGATTACAGCCGGTTGGGAATTTTACAAGAAAACATCTTTCCACCGGAAAGAATGCGTGTTTCTCAAAACAGAGATGTTTGGGGAAGCTGACAGGCTCTGCCCTTGCTGGGCTCCAGGCTGAGATTCAGCGGGTGGATGCCACCACTCAGGGATGGCAGGTGCTGTCTGCCCTGGAGGCAGAGCTGATGCCTGCTCCCCTCATTTAAAATGGCCGTACATTCCCAGAGTTACTTTTTCAGATTTTATTATGTTATTTTTTTAAGAAGTACAGTCTTCAAAATATGCGATTTTCTGTGGTGATTTTCTTCACCAAATAATCCCAAATTTCTCAGAGTACGTATTCTGCATATCTAAAGTAATTGTTGTTGTGAAAACTTTCTCAAGTACCAAATGAAATTACTTTACAGACAGAGGGAACGTACGTACTTTCATTTAATTAAATAACTCAGAATATGATTTATTTCCTGAAATTGGAAGTGCTGTGCATTCTGAGTTCATTATTTACACACGCATTCACAGCTCGGTGATCATTCTATTACCAGCGAGTTTCTAATAAAATATAACTGTTTTCAGTAGCAGAACACTGACCATGTTTCAGTGGCACAAATATTCCAGTTTACATACCACAGCCACGAATGATTCAGCATTAAATAATGCAGTAAAAGCTGTGTCTGTTTCAACATTTTTTGAAAGCTTCATTAAAGTAGCTGCTATCTTGCAGAGAAATGCAGCATGAAGTACACTGTTCTGAACTTTTTTTTTTGCTCTATGTATCAAATACCCATTTTTCTCCTTTTATATTATATATATGCTAAACTCAAAATGTCTAACTTCTTTTCCTGACACCACGGCAGTGCATTGGTTACCCTGTAGTATATCGTGTTTTAAGTGTCTGTAGGTCTCTGTCTTCTGAGTTTGCAATCATTTTTTAAAGCTTAAATGCTTTTTTCCCTCTTAAAATTGCTCAATTCTTTTGTAAACTTTCTCACTCCATATATGTATACTGAAATATGGGCTACACAGTGATACCTTCTTAATTCTGCAGACTGCTGGGCATTATAGAAAGAGCTACTCACACCCATTGTTGTTTATTGTAGGTGTTTCTAGGGAATCACTTAGTTTGTAATCCAGCAGAGATTTCATTGTGCTGTACAAACACGTTTCTCACAGTTTTATTATCCTTGGCTCTTTATATTCAGCATTATTTCTTTCTGAAGTTGCTTAAAAGGTGCTGTTATTAGGAGGATATTTAGAGGAAAATAAAACATTGGCTAAATCTGCCCAGTGAACATCCTCTTATTTGTGGTATATAGCCAGACTGAAAGGACTTTCCCTGTGCCAGACCAGGCGATGTTTTTTCTGCGGCTATCAATGTTTACACATCAATAGAGAAGTCTTGTGCAACACAACTCTTCTCTATTGCTAAATAAAAAGCAATAGAAAGCCGTGTCGAACACTCAGGGTGCATTGAGAAATCCTTCAGGATACAATCAGAAAGGTTGGTGGCAGCCAACATGGTGAGGGAAACTAGAAGAACAAGAGGCCTTGCATGAGCACACAAAAGAGTGCCGGTCCATGCGCAACTCAAATTATCCCTAGAAAGGCACAGTCACGAAGGTTAAAGTTCTGATGCCACTGAAATAATTCCCATTTATGTGCTGCTTGTTGACAAGAGCTGCTGACTTCTTTTATGCAGTATATTCCAGGATTTTAGGATTTGCCTGTGTCAAAACTTTGAGATGAAGTCTTCTGAAGACATTTAATGTTGATCTTTTCAAAAGCAGCTTGCTTTGAATTGATTGTTTTGACTTGTTCTCTCTTCTCTTTTCACTTTCTATTTTCTCATCTGTGGAGTTCATCCATTATAACTTTTGAAGCTGTCTGAGAGCTCAAATAATCTAGATATGGGTAGCTTATGCCTCAGATGTGAGAAAGCCCATTACTGCTGAGGGACACAAAGCAGGGATTTTAATTAAAACTACAAGGAGCTCTTTATAGAACCATTGCTTTACTATTTAATAACTTCTGACTCTAGAATTTTTTCTCAACACTTTCTCCTCAGGTATTTTAGGTTTCTAGATGCTGACTTTAGATTTTCTCATTTGATTTCTTGATCTAGAGCTGATATGAACAGAATAAGATCTACTTATGGGCAGGAAAAGAAGGCATAACCTTTCAATTTTTTTCTTTTACCGAAACAACATTTCTTGAGTCAATTGGGAAGAAGATGCTTCCATTTCCATTTCCATTTCCATTTCCATTTCCATTTCCATTTCCATTTCCATTTCAATTTCCCTGTACTGCTACATAGCTAATTACTGTCACAACAGCATCAGACTGAAAACAGCACCAAGCCTCCTTTATTTTTGTAGCATTTATCTCCCTACCTCTAGTGCAGGATGGTGCCTGGCAATATTAATAGTCTTTTGCTTTACTAGTTCTTTTATATAGGGACATTAAAATTGATTTTCTGCATCTTGGCATATGAGGATTCAAAGGTGTGTTACATGCCCTATTGCCCAAAAATGTGCAGTCAGAGAGCAAAGGTTCTGGTGACAGACACTTTTATGGTATCAGGAGACCTGTGCTACTTGAACTGGAGGAGCAGAGCATGACAGGTGTATTTATAGTGCTGCTGAGGAATTAGCCTACATTTGAACTGGCTGCCCAGATATTCTGATTTAAAAATCTTCCTTCTCGACATGAGGGGAGCAAGGCTGAAAAGGAGAGTCAAACTTTGCAAGGAACACTTTGTCATAAAGTAAGGACATCATTCCTTACAGCAGCAACTTGCCGTGGGAACTACTGGAAATGTATTTTCAGTTTTGAAAGCACAAATTAATGGAGATACAATTCTCAAAAGAGAGTATACATAGGGAAATTAAAAAATAACGTGCCACCAGAAAATGAAAGAATTCTGAGCATGATATAACCAAGCTACTGCCAAAGTTTTCCAGTCTTAATTAAAACCAGTTTACTTTTATAACAGAGATTGTGGAGATCATCTGCAGACACGCAGGCCGGTAAGCATGAGTTTGGGAAAAAGACAGCTGGATGGAACGAAGATGTAAGATAATATTTTGAAAGCCCAAGAGGAAGATTATGTGCTAGGAACAATCTGTTGAGATCACTTCAAAGGAAATAACCTCTCCTCTTACCGAACAGACTTCTTCAAGTTTAGCCACAAAATGACCAGCCTAGTTGAGGCATTCTACCAAGGTCATGTTATGTATGTGCCCATGGCCCCTTGTTCTGCCACTGGGCACCAGTGAAAAGAGCCTGGCCCCACTCACTTGACTCCCACCCTTTAGATATGTATAAGCATTGATAAGATCCCCTCTCAGTCTCCTCTCCTCCAGGCTCAACAGTCCTAGGTCTCTCAGCCTTGAAGAATGAAGATCTAGAGTACTCCAATCCCTACTGAACAGTCCTTTTTTAACACATGGAAACCAGATTTGGGGGTATTTATGGATTGGTTTGGTGTTAACATTGACCTTTAAACAGAAAAACAGTGAGTGTGGAATCACTTATGACCAAGTAGATCACTGCAAGAAAGTCCTTCATCTCTCCTCTTGTTCAGTTTTCAGGCAGTGGGAAAGAGCACTTGTTTCAATCCAAAGTCAAGGGGAATCTTTTTATTGACCACAGGGTGCTTTGGGTGAGGTCTTTAATGATCATGGTTATCCTGAAGTTATTAGAAGGAAAACAAAGAAAAGAAGAAAAACATTTTTCTGTCACTAAATTCATGATCTTATTATTGTGTACAGCTATCATCCTTCTCTTAGAAAGCATAAAGCAGAACTAGAAAAGAAACAGAGAAGGATAACAACAGCAATCAAAAGAATGGGACCTGCTCTGTAAGATATATTTCATTGGGCAAAGATCTGGAGAAAAATATGGTAGAGATCTGTGTAATTATGCATGGCAATGGAGAAAGTGAATTGGGAACAACTGGTCATTGTTCTGCATTTGATAAGAATTAGAGTAGGCCAGATAGGATTATTATCCAGCAAGTTCAAAAGAAACAAAAGGAAGTACTTTGTCATGTAAAATGTAGCTGAAATATGCTTGTCATAGGATGCTGCTGATGCTAAATGTTTCAATGTGCTCAAGAAATGATCTGATAAATTCGTGAAGGAAAAGACCTATCGTGTACAGGAATATTATATTTGGCTCAGGACGGGCAGAAATCTCAGAAACAGAGGAGATTTCATGGGAAAAAAAACACTGTGGTCTCATTCTGCTCTTATCTGTTTTCCAGGCAATCTTTGTCAGCTACTATTGGAGACAAGAGACCTTTGGACCAGCACAGCCAAAGTGTTATGGTGTTAAAACAACATTAATTTTCTCACTCAGCCTCACTCAATCCAGACAATTTTCCTTGGAGACAATCAGGACATAATCAAGAGCAGTCAGGCTCCTCAGTAGGAGGAGGTGGTGATAGGAATGGCTATTACAAATCAATTTGCAGAAGATCTGTTTCTAACATATGTGACAAAGCGCACAGATTTGGAGGTCTAGTTTAGATTTTTTTCAGTTAAATAGTTATAGTACCAAATATATTTATTTCTGCCCTTGCCTATAGCTAGAGAAACAACATTTTACACAGACTCAGCTTAACTATTCCATGGTTGCACCATCTGAGCAACAGACCTGGCTAAACACAGAAACGACAGAAGGATTTTTTCTTACAAGTGGGGAGGCTTAATGCAGATGAAGTGGCCATATGGAGTGAAAAACATAACCATTAAGAAGATGGAAAGATACTATCAGCACAAGGATTCCCAAAGTTTGTTTATGGAAAGCTGGCACAAAAGCAGGGCATCAAGCCACAGCACCTAAAATAATAAACCTGTAATTCACAGATCGTCTCCATTCTCAGCACCCTAAATCTTTCAGTGGCCTCTTTCTTGCTGCTCTCCAAAGCAGAAGGGTAAGCTACAGGTTCTTGCTGCTTTCAGAGAAATGAAAGCAGCTGAGTGGTGCAATTTGTTGATATTGTGACACATTCAGTTCTCTGGACTCTCTGGGTCCCAGAAGTCTCAGCAAACACTTTGCATGTATGTAGAAGACTTTATAGCTGCAATAGCCTGAGACATCACCTGAATTTATCCAGGATGGCTGCAGCTAATGTCAGCTTGTGGGTCTTACCCAATGGTGTCCCAGGTTGCCCTTCGGGGACTTTGCACCAGAAGAGGCAAACGAGAAGTCCTGGTGAGGGAATGATGTCCAGAAGTGAAAAACTGGATGGAACTTTGGCTAGATAAGGAGAAGCTGGGTAAAATAACAAAGGTGTTGTCAAAAAAAAAAAAAAAACAAACAGTATAGCAGACAAAGAAACAAAACCAAATAACCTAGGATTTGAAAGAGCTTACAAGTTAAGATTTCATTCAGAGTGTAAGGAAGTGACCAGTATTACTCCTCCACTGATCACAAGTGGTGTTTCATAACAGTCCTACAGCAGATACACTTTCATGCAAAAGATACTCCCAGTCTGATAAGAGACAGTTTTTCATTAATCTCAGTAATAATCACAGCAGATACGGAACTGTAGGCAGCTAAAATGGGCCGATCAGTAGCTGTCAAAAGCATTTTTGGGGACCAAAAAACAGAGAAACTTGAATGGCACCTGCAAACTGTTCAAAGGCACTTGAGTGGACAAACAGAGTTGTACATTCACAGCATGGATAACAGACCACAGAGAAAGAAACTCAGAAACAGACAAACCTTTTGGCATGAGTATGTAATATGAAATCACTTTAAAAAGAACACAGAAAACATTAAGCCTTCTGGTCATTTATTTTGCAGTATGCAGCGGTACTGTGTCTCAAGGTGATTAACGCAGAATACTGCTAAATCTCTACCTGTTACAGAGAAAACCCTTAAAATTCCTCTCAATTATCTTCCCATGCCAGAATAGTCAGATCTTTCTGCATTTTTAATCGGTATTACTGTTAAGAATTCTCATGTTTATTTTTCGCAATTTGAATATAAAGATTTTGTTGTAATAGTGCTCTTTGATACAAATAATTTAAAGAATGTGTGCCAGCAAAGCAAAGTTAATTATTTTGTCTGAATGCTAGGCAGATGAAAATTATGATAGACCTAGGACATGTCTACACTGGGAATGAAGGTGTGGTGCAGAAATCCCCAGAGGAGTGAATGAGCTAGCTCCAAACTTTGAGCTGGAACAACTGTGTTTGCATGGAGTTACTGACAGGCATCTTCAGTAAGCCTCTATCCAACCGTGGGCAAATGTTGATGGACCATTAGCTTTCCAGCTGGCTGCAATGTGATGCTGCGCTACTTGGGTGATATCTGAACCCATGTCTAACTTAAAGTACAGCTCATATGAGATTGATGAAGTATCTAGTTGTAGCTGACTCTGACTGGACATCAAAGTTTGGATGACTGTTTCATTGCCTCATTTTTTTTCTTTCCACTCGGATTTTTTATAGTTTCAGTCTTTAAGAGGAAGATGATCAAAGCTAGTCCAAGTCAATTTAATGAACACTACACGTCCTTGCTATTCCACAGGAGAAGGCATGGTAAAGCTGGTTGAACTTCATTCCTTGCATCAAATGTCAGAAATGTTGTTAAATGGAAGGTTAGTTAATCATTTCAGATTCCATTTATCTTATCACATGCATTTACATAAAGGTAATTATTTATATGGTACACTAATTTGTTTGTATTCCCTATGGAAAAAATTCTAGTTTAATAGAATGAAACCAGCGGTCACCCAGAAGGTGAATTAATGCTCCAGTGCTACCTTGTGCTACAGTTTCCAGTGGGATGGGGAGATGCCCTCTGACCTGTCCTTGCTTGCAGGTAGGAATCAAAGTGATGAGGAATTCAGGGAAAAAAAAGAAGAAGAGAGCGAGGAAGAAAGAATGCACTCACAAGCATCCTCAATATAGGCTTGTAACCTAAAAGCAGAGTTCAATCTCTTTGTGAATCCTTTGCTATGGAAACCACAATTGAGCTGCTTTCCGTATTTCCCATTCTTGATGGAAGGCCTAATTCTTGTAAGTTACTTTACAAACTGACCTATCTCTTTGAAGCAGAACCAATGAAGACTACTAGCACACGGTAAGTTAAAAAAAAAAAAAAAAAAAAAAAAAAAAAGAATTTGATTGATCAGGGACTTAAGTCCATAATGCAAAGATAGAATGTTCTTTGTTGTGCAGGCAGGCTTTGTTGTGCACCCTGGCAGAGCAAGCCTGCTGGGCTGTGATAGTTGAAAAGCCAGGTCTCACTCCAGTGGAATCAGACCATACTCTCAGGAGTGTGGTGATGAGACTTTAATAGCTTGATAAATATTTGAACTATCATTATTAGAAGTTGTTTATACAGCAATAGTCTGCAAGCAACCATCGGTGATTTGGTTACAGATGTTTCAGGTAGCATTTAAAGACTGCTGCTGCCCACTGCCCACATTTCTGAAGGGCATTACCTGCTGCATCTGTGATCAGGTGCCACAGGCAGATGCAACCAGCATCCCTAGGAAGCACCAAGGATATGATTAACCTTATCAAAATTAGTCGTCAAGGCTGCTTAATCATACATGTATTTGGCAGGAATCTTCAAGGCTTCTCTCACTTCCGCACACCCCACGTGCCCTAGGCTAGATGTCTAGATAGACACTGAGCTTACATCTGCAGGAGAGCAGCACCCTGGTGTTCAAACACACAGAGAGCCTAGCTGCCTCTCTTATGTGTGTGCCAAACAGCTATGGCTGCTTCATCATCTACACAGCAGCCAGGTCCTAAGGCAATCCATCTCCTGTTTCACAGCCTTTATTCCTTGGTCGCAATCCACTCGTACTTACACGTGTGAGGTCTGGGACAAATCCAGCTGCACACCTCTGGGATGAGGCTCCCCGGGTGTCCCTGTGGAACGTGGCAGGAGCAATGAGAAGCTGCAGTGGGGTACAATTGCCTTTCTTTTTCTTGCTGGCATGATCACGTGTGTTTTGTGTTGCTTCAGGGAGAATGAGGCACGTTCAGGCCTACTGGCTGTACGGGAAGCAACAAACCAGACCCATGAGCCGGCAGGCAGCCAGAGCTATAGCTGCATGAGCCGATGCTCATGTGCTGTGAGAACAAATGCTGCCACAGGCTGCCTACCTGACCTCTGGGGTAGATCAACGAGCACATTTCCCTAGAGATATGACAGGAACAGATAAGGTTCTAAAGAACTACCTCTACTGCAAGGGACTTAGCATGTTCTAAACCTGGAACTGTTCGGCAGGACTGCCCTGTCTTTTCCCCAAGACTTTTCTTCATGAAGTTTCCATGACTCCTTTGTCCTTGGCATGGATGTAACACTTAGGATTGTTCTTGGTCAAGAGCTGCTGGACAGACTTGCCCTTCTGAGATGGATGGGCTAAGGAGAGGTGGGGGCAGACAGACGTTGCACACTGACTAGAACAGGATAGGCTGGTGGCAGGAAACCTGTATTTTGGTAAGCTGCTGGAAGCTCCCAGCTGTTCTTCCTTCCAGCTTTACTCTTTTTTTTCCCCTTTCTGCACTGTGTTGGAGGATGCTCCCCTGGACCAGGCTGTTGTTGTTGGTGGTGTGTGCCTGTGGTGAAAGCCTGCAACATGTCTGAAGAGTGATGGTGAAGTGGGGATCCAGTGCTGGCCTAGTAGCATGTCCTGGGTGCAGACTTTCTGTTAGGACAAAGGTGCACAAGCACACTCACCCTCTAGGTAAGCAGGAGAAGGGGATTAATATACTTGTGCATTCCCTTTGAGCTCAGGATGGTGCCCTCTTTTCTGCAAGCAGGGGAGTTTGCAACCACACTGAAAATGGTTGAAATGCAACCAGTGCCTTGACACCTTGTTTGGGAACAATGGCTGGCTGGACTTCAGTGCTTCAGACGAGATTAATTATGTCCAAGCTGACAATGAGAAGACAAGAGATTAACAAAAATTTCATGGTAATGGTAACTGCCAATAACATCAAGCTACAACGTGTCACTTGTCATTAAAAACACTTTGCAGGCTGTAAGGAGTGTTTCCACTCAGGCAGTACTGTGTGATCCAAAGCAGAGGCCAAAGTATCCTGAGGTACCTTGGAGCATCACATAGTGCCCACTGAAAGCAGGTCAAGGTGAGGGCTGTTTGCTGTTGGACTTTCCATTAAGCAACTGGTGTGCCTTCTAGCCAGGCAGCAGAGCAGCCTGGCGGGAGGCAGGAGAGAAACTGGCTCACACAAGCGAATGGGAAATTTACCGTGCTCACTCCCGACTACTGCTTTTCAATGGAGGGGCAAATCACAACTTGCCTCTGCCACCTGCAACTCCTTAGACTAGTCCTGGCACACTGCTGGAAATTCAGTCTGAATTCCAGGGATGTGTCTTTCTTCCTAAGGGCTCCACCTGGCACGTGACAGCTTGTTGGAGCACAAGCAGAATCGCTGTGAAAGTGACCCTGGAGTAGCTGTCAGCATAGGAAAGCTCGTAGTTCCTGTGCAGAGCTGAAAAACAGTTGTCAGATGGGAAGGATGGGTGCAAAGTCCTTCTGGGTTCAGCTAGGTGAAGAGGCAGAAGCAGGCTATGCCTTCCTAGCCAGGTGAGGCGGTCATCATCACAGACTGTTTGCAACGTGACTACAATCTCTGCTGGGTGACAGACTGGCTAGCAAGAGGTAGACCAACGGTAGGACAGAGGAAGAACTCAGCCACTCTTGCACAGTCACAGAACTGGGTGGATAATGGCATAGATATAAAAGCCTCTCCTCCAAGGTCTTTTCTTCATGTGCAGTTATCAGAAGAGGTGTGATAAGGTGCTCTTTTGCAGCCAAATACAATAAATATGAAATATTGCTGTATGTTTGTTTCTAGGAGCACTCAAGTGAAAGCACAGCTCAACCACTAGAGAATTTAACTGAAACACTATGTATTTCCCTAAAACTTCCTCAAAAACCAAATGAACCACCATGAGAACAGCTCAGACTGCAGCTCACGTGGGGAAGCCCAGGTTTTTCCAGTGACCGTGTCCCTGCCACCTTCAGCTTCCCCTCCTCTCACCCCACCCTGCAGGAATGAGCGATCAGCTAACTGGAAGCAGACACTTATACAATCTCTGCAGCAGAGGTTGGACGAGGCTGTAACGTACTACTCTTAATGAGGTACTTTGATCTTGCCTCTCCCTCTTTTATTTGTTTTATAGTCCTTTGCCTCACTTTCATCCTTTAGCAGACAGCCATCACGGCCCAGAGATCCTCCTTTCGCAAATAACTTTACAAGGAAGGAACCTGTGAAACCAAGTTACATTTCAGGAAACTCAAACTCATGTAAGAAAATACATGTGAAACATCTATAAACTGACAATTCATAGGATTCACGAGAAGCCATTCAGACATTAGACTGCGAAAGTCCTAAACAACACAACTAACTAAAGAAAAAAGTAGTTTTGCCCTGATTTTTCAGAGTAACTGAAGTGTATAATCATAGCTTTACGTAGCCCAAAGATTCCAATTTGAGTGATAATTCTACCATGCAATAAGGACTGAATATAGCCCATTACCTTCTTCATGTGTGATTGAAGATATTGATGTTCAATACTAATAACATTAAAAGCTTGACTGTCCTTTAGCAATTTGTGTTAAATTAAATGTCTCTCATGGGAGCTATAGCCAAATCTGAGGTATTATAAATTTAATCTGTCTTAACATCCCTTCCTACACATTTTTATTTACACCTTTATGCTCAAAAGATAATTTTAAGAGAAGGACTAAGACATCTTCTTGGATATCAGCAGGTCTCCAATAGGAGCATTTGCACTCACCATATTGCTGGAACAGATTCTATATCTTCAGAAATTGTTAAAAAAAAAAAAAAAAGGAAAAAAAAGCCAGATCTTGTGAAAAAGACCTCATCAACTACTTAACAGCTCTAGCAGATGCAAAGGCATTGGGCAGTTGCCTATAGCAATTTCATACACATAGAAGTTTGGGAAAATTGAGATGAGACTGAAATGCTAAGATATCAACTTACGAGGAGGGGGGACGACGAAGCATCACTTCTCTTTCCAGACATCTCAGAATCACGGTTTTATAAAGATGTAATGCTGTGTCCATGTGCTTTCCCTGATTGGTGATGCACACAGGTGTCTGCCACCAGCACCAATAAACACCCACTCCTTTGTCAGCATTGGGACACACGCACGGGCCATCTAAGTGATCCTGGATTTGTCTTTCAGTCATACCTAACTGAGCAGCCACATGAGATCTGCGGCCCGTGAGTCACTGTCAGACATCAGATATCACATGTGGGAGAATGGCAAAGTATGACAGATACTGTTACCATTATGTAAACTTCCTGTCATAATCGTTCTTGGATGTTCATATTAATCAGTTACATTCTGTACGCTCCGACATAGAGGTTTGCTTTCTATGGAGGCACAGGCGAACACAATTGTTCCTGGTCAGGAGCTAACAGCTGTCTTTTCCTACCGCTTGGAGTCCCAGCTTTACTTTTACCAAACAAGAAATGCTCTATACACTTAGTTATTGCATGTTATGTTTCTAACGCTAGGATTGTCAAAAGGCTCAATTATTAATTTGCACCTGCTAGTATGGAGACTACATGTGCAGACTGGATATTCAGACTTGAAATCTGCTTGACATGCAAGTGGTTGAGGGGAGTTGTCCTTCATTTTGTGATATTTGTCTGACTTCATCATATTGTGCAAGTTTTTTCCCCTGCTGAATGAAAAGATCTGTAATGCCCTTTGGCACTATTATTTTCTCACATTAATAAGGAGAGCATCTGTGTGTCTCAGTCCGGAAGATAATCTATACACATTCAGCCTGGTAAACAGAAAAGGAAATTGAGAAAGCCCTGTTTATCTGAAAGACTGTGTTGTATAAGCAACACACGCTCTGAGGCTGAAATGATGTTTTGGGGCAGAGATGGATTGATCTGCTACATGTACTGAATGGGGCCAAAATGAGAAACTCTGGATGGCCTTCCACCCTGCAAAGTGTGTACTTATCCAGTCACGCACCATCACGGACAACCACAGATTGCTCCTGGACCTTAGCAGGCAGACCAGGTAACGCTGAGTGAGTTTCGCAAGCTGGCAGCTTAGGACTATAGAGTCTGTCGAAAGGTTTTGCTCTTAAAAATAAAGCGAAAGGTGTTATCCAATGCCACGAAATGGCATGGAGAAAGGCAAAAACAGCTTTGTTCCTGCAGACAGTCTGAACAACATGTTAATCCTTACCTTTGAGATTCACCTCTAGAACAACAGAGGAGGCTTCCAATCTCTCTGTCGATGTGAGCCAGTTTTTCTACTATTGGTGCCAAAAAAGGTGCCAAATGATGACAAAATAGGTGTAGTTTTGTGATGAATAGGCTTGGGCAAACCTTGGCATTGTGCATCTCAACAAAATCAGAGAGGTGGAAGCAAAACATTATTTCTGAAGTGAAGGTGGAAGAAAAATGTATATGGAAAAAAGTGTGGAAAAAAGTTATTATTGGTTCTCTGCTAATGGATGACACTCAAATGCAGCTATACCAGATTTAATGATGCAAAAGAGGATGCTGCAGCCCTGTCTTTGTATTGGCACCCACTTTGGTGCAGGCAAACAAAAGCTGCCTTAGGAAGCCCACCAGAGGCAGGGAGCTGGTCACTGCAAAGGGTCTGCAAAGTCAGAGAAGGTAAGCTCCTTGCCCCAGAGGAATGGGAAAGTGTTAGGTATCACCTGCAATGTTTTTGATATGGAGGCACTCAACACCCTGCCCACGTTCCTCTCAGGATATGTGGAAACCTGCACTGCTGGAGCGTTCACGCATTTCTATTCCAAAGTTCTTATCCCTAAGGAAGGTATTGGAGGAGAATAGGTTTGTTTTTTTTTGTTTTTTTGTTTTTTTTTTTTTAAACACAGAAATGTTTTGAAACAAAAAAAAAAAAATCTTTTTGAAATGTTTCTGTCCCATTTAAATATAAGTGTCAAAGAATCTGCTGTTAATTATCCATCCAAGATGATGGCATCTGTTATTTCTTTTTAAATGCTCCATTTACTTAAACTTTATAATGAAATGCAGTAAGTGTATTTGCAGTGGTTAACTCTTTGAATTATTGTTCCAAATATTTTGTTTGGTGCAATATTTCTTTTATATACTTTTGCCTCATATTGACCTGTTAATGGGTTGCCAAAATGATAATCTTTAACATTTCACAGAGGTTTAATTCTGACCCGTTATGAAATTTCTCCTGATGCTTCCTAGCAAAAGAAGAGCTTCAGAAGTTTTGAAGCAAACAAACTATGCCATTCCTCTCAACGGCTTATTTTTTGAATTGCCAACATTTCATACAAATTTGCAGTCCAAAATCTTTCTCTTGGAAGCTATTCACATCAGAAAGAAAGAATGGTGACGCTGGGGGCAGAAAAACAGAACTTACACTTTTTTTCCCTAGCATTTCACATATATTTAGTGTTTCTTTTTTTTTTTCTTTTTTTTTTTTTCCAGGTCTTTGTAACACTCCGTGTTTCAAATCTCAAGCTGGATAGATCAGTGGCATGCCCTCTATCTGACATGTCAAATTTCTGTTACTGCTGCCTGCAATACATGGGAGCAAATGGCACTAGTATTTCTTGAACATATGCAACAAATTTCAACCTAGAAGTCAGCTCATGGGTGTCTGCTTTTTTTTTTCTTTTTTTTTTTTTCCAATCTAGCAATGCCAAAAGGCCTTAGAGCCAATCTAAATGTAGCTGACATCAGGTCTGTGGTTCCTTACCCAGAGCATTTGCAAGGGAACTTCAGTAAGAAAGAATTTTTCTCTATGGTGTGATTCTCTTAGCATATGCAGCCCAAGAGAGCTCAAAAGCTGGGAGAGCTTTGTATGTCTGCTTAAGTAGGCTGACAAAAATCGAAAATCTTTCCCTTTGTAAGAATGCATATTAGGTCCCAGCTCCGCAAGCTGGGTAACCTGGTCAAATTCAGCAAAGCTGTTGAAAGAAGCAGAGCTGCTTTTCCCCCCTTGAATGCCCCTTACTTAACATGCCCACTGATGTGCAGGACCATGCAATGGGAGATGGTTTCTGAGGGGTTAATCTGAAATGAATGCCTGCCTAGAGCAGAGCCTGGGAAGCAAGAGCTGGGACATGGACAGGAGCAGTGGTTTGAAGGGTTCACAGTCCCCTCTCTTACGGTTAATGATGAATGACTCCTGAGAATGTATATGCTTTCGTTACTTTTCTTGATCTAACAATTTGTTTTGTTCTCTTGCAATAGCTTGTGTTTTATTTTAACTTCACAGGGCTATTCTAAAAAATATCTCAAAGATATGAATGCTATTGCAAAATCTTGCCATCCTTTTAAATTGGTACCATAAGTTATTTCCTTCTCAAAGCCTGTTGTTATATGTAGGCTGCAATTAATCAAGGAAATAGGTTATCCTTTCTAATGCCAAACCAGTTTAAAAATCCTTCTCATGGGTTTAAAAAAGGATAGCACAAAAAATATCAGTATGGTCTAAGAGGCAACAATTGTGCAGCAATTCTTCTACTTTCTGACTACTGCGGACTGATAATATTGTCATAGTGTTTTGCAGAAGTTCAAAATATACAGGAGAAAAAAGTCTATACTGGAAGGAAAGAAAAGAAAAATAAAATCAATTTTTAAGCTCATTTTTCATAAAAATATTTAACTTGACAATAAATAATTTGTTGAAGTGCCATAAGTGGTTGACATTCACTATGTACTGTTGCATTTTTGCAGTACTGTGTAAATTTGAAGAAGAAAGTAAACCTAGCAAAGAGGGTTTTTTCTTTCTAAGCAAGTATAAACGATAATTGTATACCATTTCATAGATAATTTGGAAATTCTCTCCTCACTACGAAGGAGTGTTTTGTCTGGAAAGACGTATTAGATTGGAGATACTTATGAATGCCTTATCTCCTGCAGGAACAAACCGAACCTGTATTTATGATTACTGGGTGACCAGTTCCTTTGAAATTTCCTCTAGGGCGATGGAAGAACTTTCAGATGTTCTCCCAGTTTTGCTGCTTAGCTTCCAGAGCAGGTGGAGGATGGAGGCTTCCTTTTTTCCCCAGTACTTTCAATTTTCTCCTCCAAAGATTCCTGTCGCACAAAAACTGCAAAGCCAGGGAGATTATTTATTTAAATATGAAAGCTAATCCTACTCAAAGTGGAATTAACTGCTGTGAAAGCCTCTGATTAGCAGCCTGGTGTCTACGCAAAGACAGAAAAATCTCTGATAATTAAAAAAAAAAACTTTATCTCTCTTAGCTTAAAGCAATAGAATCTCTCCTAGCACACTGAGCTGTTCTTTAAGGCTTTCCCTTTTCAATTCTCTCTCACTCTGCCACCACTCCCCTGGCAGAAGAAGAAGAAAAAAATTTGTTTTAGCAGACATAAACATTGCATTTCATACAATTTGAACCTCACTATTCAATGGAGGAACTCTTATTTCCTCAGCCCCAGAATGCTGCCTACCTGTGCTCTGGTTACCCTTGGCTTTCTGCTCAAAGTTTAAGTACACATTTAGTATCTTTTTAATATTTCACGTGCCTCCCATCTGGTGGGCTATGTTCTAGTGTCACAGTAAATGGGCTTAATGATCTAAAGTTAGGTGGCCATTTTTCACTACATTTTGGGCTTTATAACCTGGCCTATTAACATACTGAGCGACTTTTTGTTAATAACTACCTGGCTTTCTTCTTTCTCAGGGTACTGTATGATCACTCAAGTGATGCTACAACCCACGTTTGGATTATTTTTCTTGCAGTAATTATTCTATATTTAGCTGCACTTAAGTGTATTTTTAGCCCATATCTTTCATCAGTTAGAGGATCCACGTCCCTTTAGACCTATTACATTCCTCCCCGCCATTTGCCATATTTAGATAACTGGCATCTCTATGCTACGACTTTTTATTTCAGAAATTGTTACGCTAGTGCTAATGTTTTGCCGGAGAACTGTGGCATAAATTCCCTTGCTCATTAATTAATATCAAGAATTATATTCTACGTCCAGTTCAGGATGAAAAAGGATTTCCCCTTCCTACAAAATACGTCAAGGATATATGGATTTTAGAAATTACAGACAGGCATGCATGCACTCCGCATAAAAAATGTATTCCCAGGAACCAATTTCCTGGTGGCAAATTATTGGCTGAATATATCAGTACAGATGGCTGTCTAAAATGCAATAATGCTAGGCATGTGTCACCATGATGTGGGAACTCATTCAGAAATGGAATGCTGCGGCATTGGAATAAATAGATATGTAGCTGAAATTACAGATTGTGAAATACAGCATGGGCACAGGCTGCTGCTGCTGCTTGGTACTGAAGCTGTGAGTTTGCTTCCCAAGAAGTGTAGCTCTCTGTCATGGGCATTTTACCATACGTTTGCTGTGATGCCTATTAATTATCTATTATAAAGAGGAAGAAAATAAAAAAAAAAAAAATCAAAAAACAAAACATTATAGTTTGGGATATACAGAAGCTGATGCTCAAGAACAGTCTTCGTAATTATCAAATGAAATATTTACACAGGTAGATAATGATATAACAGTGGGGAATGATTTTAAACTAAAAGAGCGTCAATTTAGCTTAGACGCCAGGGAGGTTTTTTTTACTAAGAGGGTAATGAGGTAAAGGAAGAGGTTGCCCAGAAAGGCTGTGGGTGCCCCATCCCTGGAGGTGCTTAAGGCCAGGTTGGACAGGGCTCTGAACAGGTCAGCCTGTTCAGCTGGGTTGCAGCCCAGCCCAGGGCACATAGGCTGGAACTAGATGATCTTTGATGTCCCTTCCAATTCCAACTATTCCATGATTCTATTAACTTAGTATGAGCAACACAGAACCAAGCCATGCGACCTGGGATAAGAAGCCAGAGCATGGCATGCCTTGTGTTTGGAAAGAGATAGTCTGCTGTCCTGTGGACACATGACACCCACTGCGGTATAAGGCAATTTTCTGTTGGTGATGTTTTCTATTGTGAAACCGTCTTGAGACAGACAATTCAAATATCCTAAATGCTGATGTAAATGGGGATGGAGCGGTAAGTAATCAAACAGCATCAAACATTTGCCAAAAATGTCCTTAAAAACTATTGTAAGAGGGCATGCACAATAAAAAGTAAAAGAACTGTCAAATGTTGAGAAAGTATTCTAAGATGCCTATGTTCATGTGCTACCTCAGTATCAAACTAGAAGAGCATTAAGCAGTCATAAGTCGAAGTGTGAACTACATTCCCGTCTGGAGAGCAGTTAGAACTCTAAGACAAAAGTAAGTACGTGTCATGTGCATTTGTGTGCATGTGCAACCATAGCACAGTGGAGGCACAAGTTTTTGCAGAGCAAGTTTTCTCTATGCACATAACATGGGAGAAGGCAAAAACTGCATCCCACATAACTGAAAGAATGCAAAAATCCCATCATTATTCCTGGCCCCAGCACTCCGCTGGGACCCTTTTTTAAAAACATTTGTAACCATGTGCAAACAGAAAAAAGTGGGATATTCTCCACAGTGCAGTGTCTTATAATCTCTAAAAAAGTGTATACATGCAACACTGGTTTTATTTTGAAAGAAAATTAGCTGGTGTTTCTAGCAGCTTAAGCTACCTATGCAAATATATTCCATACATTCCTAGCACAGGAACGAGAGTGTGGGTGGATGAGGGCTAGTTTGATGAGCACTGTTCAAAACAGGACTTAGTTGAGGAAAAGGTGCTTGGGACAGGAACTTCTGTAAACCACTGCTGTACGGCCTCCGAAGGTTTCAGATGATCAGATAGTTCAGCAGTCAGGGATAACATCTTATATGCTTCTTGCATGGGCAAGATGCTACTGGCAGCCTCCACATTCAAAATTGAGGATTATGTAAGTGTTAATGCCTTCCAATGTCTTCTCAAGCATTGACCAGTCAGAAGCCATGAAGGCAGGTTTGGTAACCGTTTCCTTTGCCATTGACGTCTTTCACTTTAGACAACAAGAAGCCTTAAAGTACTGTGGATGTCCTGCATTTTGAAGAAACCCTTCAATTAGGCTGAGTGTTTTTGGCTTAGAAATATAATACTTTCAAAGGCAAATACACAAAATCCTTTAACTGGCAGTGTTTTAAATAGAAAGTGAAAACAATTATTTTCTCAATCTCCAGGTGTTTATACTTTGAACACTGGCTTTAATTTTATGATAGTAGCCAAAGAGATCAAGTCCTCACATTCTATTTCTGCTCCGTAACACAGTACTGTAAGCATCTATAAATGCTGTGAACCCTATAAACACAGAAATAATTCCTTGTTCTGAAGGTCAGTAATGAAGCAACTGTTTGAAATCTTGAAAGGCATGCTTTAACAGCTGCATGACAAATTTTGAGTTCACAAGAAACCCTCTTATAACTTCAGTAAGAATGATTAATGGGGCTCTTACAGCTTTTAGACTTTACTGCACTTCATGCTCCTCAATGACACCACACAATCGGTCATCATCTGCTGTATGAAATGTAATGATTTTACTTTAATTCTTTTCTATTGAATTTTTGTACTCATTCTGTGCTACAATAGAATTAAAAAAAAAAAAAAAAAAGACAGATCAGACCTTGACAGCTGCGCCACGCTAGTACATGCATAAAATTTCTTTCTTGCTTTTTCAAGATGTGTAACAGTTAATTTATAAATAGAGGGTAGCAATTCTGATTAACAGTAACTTTCTTTCTGTCTACCTTTGCCACATCTAAAAACAATGGGCAAAACAAGCAAGGAAGGCACAAAGCATGTACATTGTCCTCAAAGAGCAAATTGGTGATAGTTACTTTGTTTGTATACGTACATGGTAAATAAATAAATAAATAACACCTAAATACAGGATTCGCTTCAATAACATTTGAACTAGAGATCAGAGGAAATCAATTGTGTCTCCTTAGTATGTATAACTCACTGTAATACCCTTCTATGAAGCTATCTTTCTTAATACTGTTAAAATACAAAAGCTCCCTAATGTACAAAGATCAGACTATTCACTCTGTATCGGACTATTTAGATATGTTGCTTGTAGATCCATAAATGGAAGATGAAAATACAAATATCTGTCATCAGATTCAACTTCCATTGACAGATTTATGCTATACACGGACATCCAAAGTATTCCGTCAAGAGCAAAATTTTGCTGTCCAAATTTGCTTAGAATAAAATTTGCTTTTTTGAATTACTATACATTTTTGGAAAGATCACAAGCTAACTGCAATTCAATAAAGAAGTTCTGAAGTACTTTAACATTTAAACAAGCAAAATGTCCTGTTGGAAGCAGAAACTTTTTTTTTTTTTTTTTCCCCTCCTCTCTCTATGTCCTATGAAGGTTTGTTCTTGAAATGTAGAAGTATAATATGAAAATCTGAGAATTCATGATATATATTTGGGGAACAGCAATTATAATTGCTTTTCTCACTCACTCTTCTTGTATGGGTATACTTGTACACACATCTGCTAAATATGGTATATATATTTCACTCAGATTAGAAACAAGCTTGACCTTCATGATCATGTGTACTGCCTAAGGATAAATACATTTTCCTTGAGAACTATTGGAAGACTTCTAGTTAGTTAGGTAAAGACAATTCATGCTGTAAGAAATGTGCAATTTTATACTCATCTGGAACTCTTTCCATGTGAAACGAAAAGAGATTAATCCATTCAGAAACTCTACAATTTAATTTTCTGTCTTAAACATAAGAATTTGTTCTACTGGTTTTTTTTTCCTCCATTTTGCAAGTTAAAAGTACTTCTAAGTATTAAACCATCAGATGAAATATCACTTTCATTTATTACATCATCAAAAAGGTGTTTCACTAGACCTTTACTTTGTAAGCTGAAAGCTAATTCAGTTTTTTAAGTCTAAGGGTGGGATTTATGGGTTATGAGACACCCTGAACTGAGTGAAAGCAGCCTTAGTAATAAGGACTAAATAATACAAAGGCTTTAATATATGGGTCAATGGGTCAAAAGACATTCACTACTATTATGAAACTGCTACTCTTCCTCATCCTAGAACATTCCTGATTTTCAAGAGCTGCCGCTAGAACAATTTCTGAGTTGGTCTCCAAGTTGGTTTACGTTTTATTAGACTATGGGTTACTTCGGAATTAGTCAAATCTCTTTTATGGGGCACAGACATCTTAAAGGTTATTTGCAAACTTTTCAAGTGTCTCTCCAAAAAGTTAAACTTTTAAAGAGAGCTTTGAGAGAGCTTTGAAAGATCTTTCACTTCACATGGGTTGGAATAAGAAATTTCTACAAATAAACAAGTGGATAAAACCAGAAATCTGTGCTTGCACATGCACTGTCCTTCTCCCATCCCCACACAGGAGCACACACTGCAGGGTGCATCTTCATCAAGTTAAAAAAAGTTAAAGTTACATTTTAAGTGTCTCTGGTGCTTTGTTGCTACATCTATAATGATCACTTGGAAAAGCTTCATAACACCCTTTCTATATCACAGTATACAGCACGATGAATAAAGTAAAAGGAATTTAAGGTTGCTGCATCTGGTCCAAAGCAAACTTCCTCCCCTTTCTTAATCGCAGAATGAAAAGGTTATCAGTCAGATATAGCTCCATATTTCTGGGAGCAGTGACTACTTTGAAGTAGGAAGCGTAAAATTCAACTGAAGAATGAATTTGTAGGAAGAAGGGAATAGCCTCCTCTGCATTTTTTCTGAGCTTGGCAGAGCTATTTATGGGCTTATTACAAAAAAAAAAAAATAAATAAAAAAACAAAAAAAAAAAAACAAAAAAACAAAAAAAAACAACCAAAAAAAACCAAACAAACAAACTGCATTCGCCACCTTATGCTAAAGAGTTTGATGCTTTCCTCTTAGCTTTTGTAGGCATTTTGCCCAACTACAGAGCTCTGAGGTACTTACTCGTGAATGAAATCTAATTAAGTTGTTGCATGTTGACGTACCAGAGATTCCGGTTCCAAACTATCCTCTAACGTTTATTGTATTATTTATTTCCTTCTGTGCTCAACTCTTACTGCTTTGGAAGCCATAGGTGCGTGAGGCAACTGGTGACCATTTTGATAGAGCTGATGGAGTATCCTGCTATACCCTATCCCTCTGCTGGAGCGACTTACTGCATGTCAGGATCTGTTACATCAATTCTTACTTTTGTCAAATTATCACAGTTACTCAGGTAGACTCACAGAAAATTTTTTGCATGGCATATTTCTGGATGAAAACATGCTTAATTAGCACATAAGAGACTGCAGAGCTCTTGACCCAGGTACAAAAACACAAGCAATTAATAATGAGAAGAAATACCTTGCTCTCAAACATTATCTAAAAATTGTAATAACCATCAAATATGAAATAATGGTAATAAATATGAAAAAATTGTAATAACCATCAAATTTCTGTGCTCGTGTGACAGCAATTACATATTGCATATTATAACCTACCCACAACATGTTCTCATTCTCATTGGTGTGCACCCATCATCTCTCATTAATTCTGTAGTCATTATTTCTGTAGGAATCTTTATCCAACACAACAGCGACTGGTCAAATCTCTTACCTTGACATTACAGGTCTTTCAGCAGAAGGCAAAATTACTCTTTGGTGCCTTTTCAAATCTTCCATCCTCAGGGAATTTTTTTTTTTCTGACTTCATTTTTTGCCCTGAAGTACAAGGATTGACAGTCATTGTCATTTCAAAGCAACAGGTGTAAGTGAAAAAAACCCTGTTTTGATTCACACCCAGTGCGGCTGTTCCCCGAAAATGTAATTTATGTCAGTAGTATGCTGAAGCAGTGAAGATTTTTTCTGGTTATCCAGTGCAGCAGGAAATTTTTCCTTGGATGTACATCTTTGCCTTTAATCCTTACATTTTCAGAAGCTGTGGGGGCAGTCCACGCAGCTGGGTCAGATCAGACCGGCCCCATTTAGCCTTGGCTCACATTTGACCAACTGACCTCAGTGCTCATTGGACCATGTTGTAGAGGACTGCCGCCTGCAGAAAGTCATTTCATGTAGAGGTGTTAGCAGGTGGCTTTCACATAGCTCAAACATACTTTAATCTGTTCTCAGTCTCTGGGCATTCAAAGGTAAGCTTCCCATCTCTAAACAGATGCCCCAAGCAATGAGCAATAAACATTTAAAATGAAGAGGTACCACACTCTCTACATCATTTCTTGAAATCCTTCAGTGGTGGCAAAGGGTTCAGCATATATTGATCTTCATTGATCCTGACTATAGGCCTCCAGATACACTTGATTTGTGTTCGATTTGTAGGTGTCACTGTGGCCCAGTATGCGTGCTATATTTACAAACAGATCATCAGTATATCTTAGGAGTAGATGGACTTCCTGTGAGGTCAGGCACCTGGGATGTGCTCAGGATCAACCTGCTGCTGCTCTGCCAGCCCTACAACAACTCAGGATGTGGCCCTAACTCACCACTTCCTCCTTTTCCAAGTAAACAGGAGCCAGGGAACTACAAATTGGATGATGTGACTGCAGACTTAAGTAAACCGAGCTGAAAATTTGGACCAATTTCCAGAAAAGAAGGAATGAGGAAAAGGATTTTTGATTTAGAATTCCATCAAAGGTGTTTTTTTGAGGGGGGGAAGCTTGGGTTAAAGCATTTTAAGATCTCCACTGTGAGAGAAAAATAAGATTGCTGACGTAAGCTGTGCATGTGAAATTCCATCTCCAGGCTTTGCAGAACATTTTAGACAGTGCTACATACATGTTTAGTTTTAGTCACTGGATGGTACACAGAGACAAGGCATTTGTTTTTAGACAGCTTCTTTGAAAAGAAGAGGAAAAGTGCATGCAGGCAAATTTTACTCTGGCAGCACAACGTAACAATAGTTTGCTTTCAGTATGCAAACAAATTTTAAACCCTATTTTGCAGTATTAAAAATAATGTAAAATGAACAGTTAGCACAAACAGATAGCCTTAATGGTCCGTGGGACTCTCAGTTACATCTGATAAAAAAATGTAGATGCCCATATGTTTAGATGCTGCAAAGTGAGTATTCAGCCAACTGGTCCCCAAAATAGAAGCAAAAATCTGAAGTTCCTGGCCCATTCAGGCAGCACATAGGCACATCAAAAGAGCTTGTAAAAAAAACCTCAAAACCACCTCACATCTAGCCGAGCAGAGAGATGTGTCTTGAGATAGCAAGCTAAAACGCTAAATATAGGGCTTGGCTGTAAAATTAGTGTTCTGTACTTCACATATATGGGTGCTGGGCGTGATGCTGTGGTGCTTTGCTGCGACCACGGAAGCACGTGGCCACAGCAGCAGTTTCTAAGTTTCCATTCTCCTGTGGTCAGATCTTGCTAAAACATTCCCCCAGCTTATGGGAGCACTAGTAGGCAGGTTTGGAAAGGAAGCCTGTGTGGTTTTGCAGGATCTTAAAGCTAATAAAATGATAATAAAGAAATCAAGAGAGAAAGATGACTACAGATGTGACATGACTAATCTGATCACTGTGGGAAGACGAGCATGATTTGTGGTTTAAGGTCAGAGGTAATCTTTGTTTATGGTAACTGAAAACAAAATTAATTGACCATATTTTTTTCAGAATGAGAAAGCGGGTACTTTGATGGTGGCATTCAGGAATCATGAAATACAGCACAGAAATATATTAATAACGTTCTGGCCATACTGTGATCAAAGAAGGAAGTACCTGAGTCTCACATCTTAGCACAACTGCCATGAATGAAAGAAAACATATATTTACTACGTGCAAAACAACGGCAGCATCCATAGCTACTCAACATTTCCTTGAGTCCAAAAATTTTTCTCAGCTATAATCACTGAATTACCACTTTCTGGTAAATAGGAAACACATTCTGTTTGGTATTAAAGAGTCAGTTCTCTGCATTAGAAAAATAAGTATTTTTGGTGAAAAATTGGAATATTTCACATTTCCTGAAAGTAGAGCTTGAAGCATCTACGAAAAAAATCAATATGGCTTGAAGAAATCCCCAAGAAATAATCAATTTACACTGAACTGCCAAGCTATATCTGGTACTACACTGTCTGCTTCAAACAAAAGGATATTCTAGAGAGCATAGAGGCTAGATTTTTGAAGTTTTTTAGATGTGTACTTCCCACTGATTTCATAAGAAACATCTGAAAGTCTTGATTTCAAAGGGAGATCAACACCTTCCTGCTTTAACCAGTATGGTTCTAAATTTCCTGCACATGAAAGCTTTGGCAGAGTTGGGAAACAAAGCAAAACTTCAACCTTCCTGAAAAATCCTTTTGAAACATTCATTTTTGGTCTTTTAATAAATAATTACAGAGAAGTAGCATGCCAGAGCCCAATAACCTGCAGATGTGATGGTATCAGAAGTATCCTGCTGAATCTCCAGGCATTCGCCACATATTTGAACAGCCTAGAAATAATCACAATTATTGCTACTTTCTTTCATAGAATTCATGCCACATTTTTCTCAGATTGAGAAGGTTTATTAACAGAAATATTTACTACTATTGTAAACATATTAATGGCATTCTTTCTTATGAAGAAGCTATGCATCTTCTTGTAACCCATCTATTAGTGGCACTGGGTTACACATTAAACAAAATATTTAAAGGCCAGATTTTTGGGGATGAATTTGAAGTACAGAAACATGTATTCATCCTTAAATACTTGTGCTTTCAATGAGGCAAACGTTGCTAAAACTCATTTCTGTTTCTCTGTTCAGCAAAACCAGTTTTTAATTCCGGAGAAGTTCAACTGTTCTCAATCAAATGCATCTATAAGCAATTTGCATCTCACATCCCCATGCATTGGGAAGAAAATCCCTAGCTACTACTTATTCAAGACTTAGTAAGCTGAGGTAATTTAGGGCAAGAAGGAAATATACGGGACTTACACAAATATTCCAGGCACGTGGTAATTAGATTTATACTCTCAGACATGGGGAGAACGATAAGCTGTAGGCATTTTGAAGTCAATCTGTAGGGGTCAACATCCTACTATTTAGATGCATATGCATGCATGGAGCAGACGAGCAATGCAGTGACACAACGCAGAAAAATGTTACGCTACATCTCTTTTTTAATTACATACTGAAAAATAGTTACATGAGCCTCTGCAGGGATTTTTTTTTCCCCCCCTCATAAATTATTGAGAAATCAGTTTGTTTAAACGTTAAGCTGTTCACGGGAAAGTAAGACCCTGGAGGTTAGAGAAAGTGTTGTCACTCAAATCTGTTCTCCCAAAGAGCAATTACTGTAGTCATTAATGTGCCTTGCTCCAAAATCTAGTTTGACACTAAATACTGCTTGAAATGTTCGACAGGCAGTTAAAAGGTGGGGATGGATCCTTTTTTCATGTAACACGCTGAAAAGCTTCCCTGTGCATTCAGTAATCTGGCTCCACAAATCCTACTGGTACTCTTATGAAACTGTTGTGGAACATATTGGTTGCATATTTCACTTGTTTCTGGCAAGAATAATTAGATGAATGTTTAATTAGCCGTGATTTTCTTTCATGAATCGCAGCCAGCTGACTGAAGGGCTGATGACAGTCTGTAATAACCAATAGTGTGAGTATCAGAATAACTCTAACTTGCTAGCGTAACAAAAATATAGGCACTTTAGAAACACCTCCAGCAACAGCATAAATCCCTAGGTGGCATAAATCAAAGATTCACTGAAGTTGACAGGACTATTGTACTAGAAATGTCTCAAGAATCTAGGCAAAGTTAACGAAACAAACTTCTAAAATCTTTCTGCCTCACTGCACTTCCCAGTATGGATAAAAACCCATGGGAGTCACCAGGTATCTTTCCCCCTTGTGTCACCAGCCTCTCCCTGTGCACAGCTGACTCGGACTAGCTGTGCCTGCTCCATTAGTCCTGCTCACCTTTCCCACATTGGACTGCGTTCCCTTCATCCACTGGGGATGAAGCACATCAAGACATCAAACATCAAAGAGCAGACACCTCCACCTTCCTCCTCTATACCTACATATGCCCATAGAGCAGCATGGCCTGGCCAAACTCTCCCTCTAAACACCTTCTGCCCATTTGCTGTCACTACTTGCAATTGTGCCTGAAGAATGGCCAAGAAGCTGCATATTACAAGGGTACGAGGGATCTGCAGGCAGCTAAACCTCTCCTGCATCCCCACGCAGAGGTATTCATACCCTTTTTAATACATTACATGTGGAAGATGGCCAACTTGTCAAAACTGGTTTCGTCTTACTTCGATGCATTAATTTGTTGATTCAGATGTTATGTCTGTATCTTTTAGAGATCTTCCGAAACCTGTTACTTTTTATTTCTACATTTGTACTATGTAGAACATGTATATGTGTTCTTATAAGCTGGTAAATTCATATTCTTTCACCAAGAAATGGGAAGTTTTTCACTCCATACTTTTTCTTGTTATTGCTATTAAATTTAGTAGTTGGTAGCACTGATATCTACAGGCTTTTATCCAGCCATTACCAATTATTTTGGACCATGGAAAACTTGCTTGTTCTGGGGGTACCAGCAAGGAAACAATAATTACTGAGATAGTTGCTACTTCCCCTTGAAAGTTAAATAATAGGATTACACTCTTTTGATAAACTAATAAGCCTGAATCAATTTAATATACTTCATAGGAACCCTTGATAACAGGAAGACACCTCAAAGCTTATGCTG
Organism: Tetrao urogallus; assembly: GCF_951394365.1. NCBI lineage: Eukaryota > Metazoa > Chordata > Aves > Galliformes > Phasianidae > Tetrao > Tetrao urogallus. Next base: position 12,753,199 of record NC_136817.1, read on the forward strand.
TGAACTTTTCCCATTACTTCAAAACTGCAGACAACGAAGATAAAGGAAATTGCACTTCATCAGTTTTAGTAGAAAGGGTAGAGGATGAAATCTGCCTAGAATCAAAGCATAAGCTGAATTGTGATTTTCTAATTAATGACCATTATAATTCTTCTGACATCTGCAAAATGCTTCGCAAACGTCAGCTCTCCCATGAGTTACGAAGTGGTATTATCCCACTTTTACACGTTAAGTGCAAGCCACATTAGTCTTTAACCTGCTCTTTTCCTCTTTTTTTTTTTTCTTTCTTTTTTTTTCTTTTACCTGAAGCATTTAATTCCAGATCCAATGAAAGCAATAGGGGTGGCAAATGTGAGGTATTGGTCCTTTTTGCAGAACACGGTACAGAAACAGAGCCATAGTTTCTGACGAAGCTTGACTGATGTTTGCAGGCTTAAGGCAGTGACACATTTGGCTCAATAGGATCAGTTGTGAAATCTATGTCTTGACCAAGACCTTAGTGCTCGCAGCAGGATTAATTCTAACTGTAAACATTACTATCCAAAACCGTCTTTTATTTTTAGTGTTCACCTGAAAGTGGAACCAACTTAAGGCTTTATGTACACGTGGTTTTCTATTGTTAAGACAGCTAAGATACCTGCATTTACTCCTCCTGCAAACCCACAGTGGACTTGGTCTGAGCAGCTTCTGCCTATGTCGTGTCCAAGAGCAGTCAGTATCAGGGAGTGGCATTTATTTGACATTTTCTAAGGGCGTGCCTCAAACACTGAAGCAACAGGCACCTCACAAATAAAAACCAAAACAAAAAAAAAAGTCAAACCAACATAATACAACCAAAAATCCCATAAGGCAAAACAAAAACCCCAAAGCAGTAACTGCTAGTGCTCTCTCTAGCCTCCTTAATTAGTCAATCAACTATGAAGAGCGGTGAATTTAGTGCCCTTCAGTGGGAATCCCTCAGTCTGCCTCCAGCAGGCAAAAACATGGGAGATTCTGGATGACTCGCTGGCAAGTCTCCTCTTGCAATGACCGAGACTTCAAGAGTGAGTGGTCCTCCTCGGGTAGCTCGTGTTCTTTATGGCTGGCCTCTCCCCAGGACTCTGAATCCTGCTCAGAGCACATTAATAATCTGCTCAATTAATGTGGGGCTACATTACACATGGACTCTTCTTTTACTACGTACTTATTAACTATGGACATAAATCTTCAGATTTCTGCAGGAGCCGGAAGTGGAACTCATATCTCTAATACCCTGAATAAGTTGTCTGATATTCAGAAATACTAGGTTCTCATTTCACTCAGTAATTCTCTGTATCGTCTCTTATTCAGTTGCATGTCTTTGTTTGTTGTTATATCTACCTTTATGGTAAGAGCTTCCCCTTCCTTCCTTTTATTTGCCTACTGACTGCCTGTATTTCAGTCTTGCTAATAGTTGGCCAAATCCCATCTGACCATTCCAAGTCATTTTAATCAGTATGCAATACTGGCAGAAACTGGAAATTCACTCAATTCTCCATAATACTCTAATAATTTTTTCTCACAAGTTAAATTGAAGTAGGAACAGTTTGTTACTTCAGAGAAATTTTGTGAAGGTCAATCAGCAAGTGGTCCGAGAATCCACAAGCTAGTGGGACAACACTGATGAGACTGAAAGAACTGAAAACCTAGTACAATAGTCTGAATGCTGGGACAAAGCCAGGGAGAAGAGCTATGTGACTCTGTGATCAGGGAGAAATATAGAGCAGTATTTAAACGTTTTTGGAAGGATATTTTATCCCTCATGAATAAGCAACAGTGTTGCCATGTGAATATGGGTGGAAAACGCATTTGCTAGGTTTTGCACTTTGTCATCTGCAGAAGGGATGGGTTAGATAGCTCCACACAGTGAATTATAGCTTCTGCTTAATTTTGCTGATCATGAATGGGATGAGGAAGAGAAATTATCTAAAAGACAAACAATCAGAACAATTACATAGCTTTACAAGGTTAAGCTAAATGCCTTCAGACAGGAGGGAGAAAAAACCCAACTTATTTATTGCCTTGGATTGCTTCTGTCTACAAATCTCAAGCACAGTAAAACTCCACCCTGTCTTCTGGGCAAAAAGTAACTGGCGTTAGGTACATAAATTTAAAGCTTATGTCAAGGTAAACCCAGAAGTCACTCACTGGTGGGGGTTAATTTCTACTGTGCGTTACTAGGAAGAGGACTTTCTCCCTTAAGAAGTGTAAAGGTCTTTCTTTTTTCAGTTCGTGTTTGTTTACTTGTTTTTATTTATTTTACTTTTACTAATATGTAGTATTTCTTGCACACTATAAACTGGGAAAAACCAGTTCTACACGATGAGCTTAAACCTGCCATGACACATGACCACGTCACTGGTGTTTCTTCAGTCTGCTAATGAAATATTGTTTCAAATTCTCTAAAAGAAGATGCTTTAGCTTATAGTGTCTGAGTGAATTAATATTGTTATGGCCTCCTTTTCCCCACACTATCAGAAACACAACTATCTGTAAGTGAAGTTGGCTTGAGTGGAAAGGAATGGTTGCTAGGTAGCCACTGTCATGATAGTTAAGGTACCAGTAACTCACAGAGAGATGAGTCCTCCATAATTGTAAATATCCATTTTTCACTCTCCTTGAAAAAGAGCCTTTTTTTCCCCTATACTGATGACAAGATGACCAGATCAGCAAGAAGAAGTCCGCAGAAAAGCACAAGGCTTTACTGCATCTCCTTGCAGAAACATAAAGGTTTTCAGATGCTTCCTAGATGTGGGTGGGGAAATGAGGGAAAGAGTCCCTGCATTTCAATTATGATAAGATATAATACCAGTGAGTGACAAACAAGAGCTGCATCTAACTGCTAGCAATGCATGATTATCAGCATTAACTGCTAGACCATGAAAAAAAAAAAAAGCTAGAAACTTCAAGAGCAACAAAAGCAGCTTCAGTCTGTGGCCCTCAAGCAAATCCCAGCTTTGAGGTTCTCATTTGGCCATTTGGATGGTGATGGCTTTAAAGGACAGCGAGTTACCTAACTAGGAAAGATGAGAGGAAATGGCCTTAAGTCATGCCAGAGGAGGTTCAGTTAGGACATTAGAAAAAATTTGTTATCTAAAAGAGCGGTGTGGCATTGAAACATGCTGCCCAGGGAGCTGATGATGTCACTTTCCCAGAAAACATTCAAGAAACGTGTAGATGCAGTACCAAGGAAAATCAGTTAGTGGGCAATATTGGTCTTAGGTGGACAATTGGACTAGGTGATCTTAGAAGTCTTTTCCAACCTTAATGGCTCTATGATTCTGGGAAATGAAATGCTGCTAACCAAGGCATGCCTCAACTTGAGCCTCTGGGCTCTCTGGTGTAAATGGGTAACAGTTCAATCATAGGTTGGCTGGAAATCCTCTCTCTTTCTTTAAAGACCGCATTAGTCACACTAGGCTGGCAACCTGTGAAATCACTGCTGGCTATTTACTTTGGTCCTGCTCAAGTCCTCCTTGGAGCAGGGGTTACTATGCCAGGGATTTCGGAGCTACTCAGCTCATACTCTGAAAAGGGGCATTTGGTTCTGCTGATTGTTCTTAAAGAGAAATGAGCTACAGAGAAGATTAATTCATTCGCTTACATGCGGACAGAAAATCTGCAACTAAACAAGGAACTGATACCTGCCTAGGACTGGATCTACTAGTACAAGCTATTATTTCTATCTATTTACAGTTCATGTGCATATGTCACATTTTATGATATGTTTTTAAGAGACAGCTGCTTTTTTAAACATTCACTAACTGAAACAATAAACCATAACTGCACTGTCTGGGAACTCCTTACAATGAAATTTGCCATCACACTTGGAGTTTGAAAAATTCAGTCAGATTTCAGCCTTGTAGAAGATAAAAGCCATATATTGATAGCAAACGCAAGGACTCAGGATCGCCTGTGCAGTGTGCATTTTGTAAAGGTAAATACTATGTAGCCCAAGGGCAAGATGTTGATTACTCAACAAGACAAATTTATCAAATAACTTCACTTTGCAGTGAATGCCTTAAGGTTGCGGGGCTTACTGCAGATCCAAGACTACACTATATTAGAAAAGAAAGCAAAAGCCCCACATTTTCCTTTTCGTGCACAGAAGGAGCAATCTTCAGAACTTGCAGGACTCAGCTGGGCACGGATATCCATGTCTTTCCTCCCTCAGCACTCAGTTCATATCATGTCTGATATATGTTTTTCTTACTTGAAAGAAGAGAAACCAAGAAGCGCAAGACAATAATACATTCACACAAAGCTGACTGCAAGGCTTCTTCAAAAGGCCAGGCACCAACAGTGCCTGAAGTGACAAAGTTACGGGGAGGATTAGGTTGCATATGCCTGCACAGCTCACAAGGATAGGCAAATGTAGGGCTTTAAGGCTGATGCAGTGTGCATAACGCTGGCAAGAATTTTACTCAATAACCATTCAAAATCAGCTGGAAAGGTGTGTATTTGAGGCGGACATAGGACGTTGTTCACTTGTAAGTATTCCAGGTTGATTGGCACATAAAGAGTTAATTAAGTTATCAATCAGTTAGCTTAGTGGCTTTATCAGTTTTATACTGAACTTCAGTTAAGACAATGGTTAACCACTTATCTCACTACGAAATGTGAGGTGTGGCCTCATGAGCAGTTATTTTCACTGGAAATAGTGTCTAGAACAAATACATTGATTGCACATTTCCAGCAGACAATTCAACAAACAGAATTAGAACTCTCGCTCTGGCCACGTCACAAAAAAAGAGGAGAACTTGGAGCTCTCCAGGTGGCATGCTGAGCCATGTGCCAGTCCAACATACAACTTAATGGTAAGGTAAAACGGTTTATCAATGTCATTGATCTCTAGCACAGCATTAGAAAAGTAATGCAGAAAATATAGTTTTCAAGACACTGTAACGCTCTCATAAACAGTACTCACAACATGACTAAGAGGAGCTAAATAAGCACTATCCACGTTTTATGGTAGATGAACATAAATAGGAGCGGAAGGGAGATATGCAGCACGACACTTCAGGGTCAGAGCTGGGACTGAGGAAGAGAAGAAATTGGCTCCTGCCTTACTACTTGCCATTTGTAGTGCTATAACATGATAGAAAGTACAACAATAATAGGAGGATGGCAAAGTCTATAGCTATGGCAAATGAGGACAAGTACAAACGTAAGAGCACTGGGAGAAAAAAGCAGCTTACCTTTGGTAGATCTCAGTTACGCAGGAATCTCCTGCAAAATACTTTTGCCTCCACTGCCAACCCTTAAATGAGGTCTGGGAACAGGTGGATCCTGTTGCATCCATTGCATGCACCTGAGCTCCCCTGGGTTGGCCCTGCCTTCCCACCAGGTGCTCAATCACTGCTTCAGGCCATGACTTAGCATTTCTGCCACACCATTCATATCTGCACAGGACTACCCTCTGCTATCTGTTTTCTGTTGCTTCAGAAGAGATAAGATACAAGTGGGAATAGAGGAAGGGACCTCTTGGTGTGACTCCCAGTGTCATCACCATCAGCAGTAAGGGTAGATGGGCTATCTACCATTCCCTGCTTGCTGTGGCTGTGTGTTTCAGCCCACATGGTAGGGAGAAGCTGGGGAGCTGGGGGAGACTTACACCACTGGGTATACTGTGCGTGCTGTGCTGTCCTGGTGTCTTTATGTGGTAATGGGAAAATTCACTCTTCTGATATTGCAAAAACTGACTGAAACATCTTACAGTGGGATGCCAGCCTTTTCCCCCTTGTTCTCACATTCCCAGTAGATGAATCTCATTTCTAGAACTCTGTGAAGTATGATATGAGTGTTTGAGGAAAGCGCAAGCAGATGCTGATAGCTGAGGATCCCACATGTAGCAACTTCATGTTTTTCTCATGGGTAAGAGGAGGCATGATTTCTGGTGAGATCAGCTTTTGCACATTTGTGTTGAGTGCCTGCAAGCAGCAATGGCCCAGCTGCTGAGGCAGAGCCTCCCTTTTATGTCATGTACCCGCTGTGAAGCAATGGGTTACATCATGACATCTGTCCAACTCTCTCCACCTAACCACATATTTTGAAGAAGGCATCCTTTTGATCAAACAGAACTTCCTTGGATTACTGTTGATCCATGTGTGGATCCATGATCCATGTGAGATTGATGCTATCCAACACAGAGAGATCAAACTTCTCTCAGGGTTGGACAAAGCAAAAAGCATTGTACAATTGGCCAGCAGCATGAGTGCCAAAAGGCACATTTTATAGTGACTTGTTAGCCATGCTGAGTCCTTGCTGAATGGAATCATACGTGATTGATTCTAGCCACACTCCCAGCAGTCTTTGTAGCTGAGGTATGGAGATTTCTGCTTAAGAAACAGCATACATTATGGATATTTGACTGTTTCATCTTCAGAAACAATTATAAAATGTAACAGCAACATTTGTCTGTTCTTACTGATGGATGACTAAATAAAACTGAATAACTTCTGTGAGTCTGGGTAGGAAGAACCATAGAAAAATAGTACTGTTAATTAGGACAAAAAAATTAGTCTGCAGTCATCACAACATCTATGATTCCTAAAGCTAAAATCTGAAGCTGCTGAAATCAAGTCACACTCTCCTTTAGGAGTGTATATAACCGAAACGTTTGTTTTTTTCCCCCGCTGCTTCTGTCACAACACTGGGAAATGCACTAAGGTACTGAAACTTTCAGTCGAAATAGGATGTCTGTGAATATCACAGACATGTTCCTCAGCAGCTGGACTCAGAGCAAGAAACTCACTTCTCAACAGAAAAGAGTGATTATCAGAGAATACTAAAGGGTTATAAGTACAGACTTTCGAGATGACGTCCCTCAACATGAAACTTTGTGATAGACAATCTTGGGCACTAGAAATTCATGGAATTTGAGATGAACAAACCTTCCACAGATGTTGAGCAAGGAAGGTCGTGATCCTGCAGTTATAAAATTTGTTGATTTTCTTGCAGAAAACATGCATACCCCATTATAAAATTGAGGCAGCCAGTAGTGACTGGTGGTGACAAAACATGGAGAGCTCTGAGGGAGTGCCTGCCAAATTTTTTCCCATTGATGTTATCACTTTGAAATAAATGATAGTTTAAAAAAAAAAAATCACAGGTTTTGAAGAACTGAGTTGCAGGGAGATGCTTAAATTACAAATTGAAAAAAAAAAAAAGCCTTAGCAGCTGAAGGATAGAGGAGTTCCTTGCCCCCGGAATACTAATTTAACATTATTATGTGTGAAGTGTGAAGGTCAACAGCTTAAGAGAAGTCAGTGAGCAAGTGGAGCAGGCAAGTTTTGCCTTCCAACAATAGGGAAACTCTAAAGAGGCAGTAAATGATTGTGAAAGCGTTTCATGCACTCCAAAATCTGAACATGTAATAAACCAAATGCATGAAAACGGCTTCTGTACTTTCAATATTAGTGCTATACTCTTAGATATGAATGTGGAAATGAGTCATCATACTTGAGCATGTTTCCCCCTCTTAAAGCATTTTACGTACATTGATAAAAGAAGCCTATTTTTATTAGCAGAAAGGCGTGTAAGTTCTTTTTAACATAGCTGGCACTTCCAGGCTGCAGGTGGCCGTGCCCAGTGGCCTCACAGGGGCTGCAGCCACTGGCAACTTTGCCTTGGCTTCCTTGTGCCCTTCCCTGGGGCATCTCTCTGATGCAACAGCATGGTGACAGCGTTAGTTCTTAGATCTGTTTAAGCTGCCAGACCTTCAAGCAGTGCAGTTTGGTAGTACAGCCTTCTTTATAACGGTACACAGCAGCAGCATGGCTAAGGAATGCCATTTGCCCACTTTTCAACAGTAGCAACTTCAGCAGAATACAGTGCCTTAAGAATAAATGCTGCACACGGTGCAAGTGGGACGGTTATGCTCCTCCTGAAGTTAGCTGTCATTACTAGTTCCTTCTCTGTCTTGAAACTTTGTAAAGAGGCAGGTGGAGATTGTGTAGGACATTCTGTCACATTTTGGACAGTATGTATATGCATATAGGCTTCCCTATGACTTTGGTAGCAATTCCAGCACTGAATTGCTGTGACTAAGTTCAGCATCTAACATCTACTGTGCTAAGGCTTGGAAATCTGCTCCTGGGTACAGTGTGGCTTTTACTGTTTTATCTTTTTCTTTGTCATTCCCTAGAGAGAATTATATCTTAGGGAGATTACTGCATAGCATGGACTACAATAGGCTGAATGCAATCCTTTTTTAGGACAAGGGGGTCCACTCTGCTGTCCATGGAAACCTCTCAGGAAACTGTACTTAGATGCATGCAAAGAAGTGGATTTCCAGAACTGTTCAGCATCAGCAAGGCCAGTTTTTCAAATGACCTTGCATTTCTTTTGAAAAATGAGGACCTAACAAAAATCATAACTGGAACTACATGTTGAGGGCTCTGCAGAGAATTGCCCGCAGAGTATTGAAACAAGAGGTGAGCTCATCTGAAAGCTCAACTCCAGATGTGGGGCTGAATGCTTGAAAATTTAACCCGGATCTCCTTTGAAAATCTGGTTCTGTGTTGGAACATCTGTCACTGAAATGGTAATCAGACTATTATTTATGTACAATTTTACCACTTACATATTCTAATTTGTCTTGACTCTTTCAAGCAATTTTGAGAATGTATTTTCTTCAGGCGCAATGGATGCATTTCCAAAGGCAAACCCAGGTCAGACATTCAGGCTTCCATCTTCCTCATGGACTTCTGCAAACCAACAAGGGGATATTGCTGGGCACTCTCTGGTTTGCTGATAAGGCATGTGGAGATGAGAAGGCCATATGGGATGTCTTGGTATCGTCCCTTCTCCCTCCATGCCAAATCCCCACCCCGTGGGGATCGGTGGCAGAGCTGTGCCAAGGCCCACCAGGGACGTTCCCAGCTTCCTCAGGCTCTCATGGAAAGAGACTGATTCTTGCTTGGTGCTGAGGAGGAGTGACTGCAGAAGGAGTAGGAGAGATTAACCTCATTTACTCCTCCCTGATGAGGTTTTTGTGGATCTCTCCCATCCCCACATGTGTCAGCAAGCAGAATATCAGGCAGCAAAGAGAATAAACTGATTCCTGGAAACTCCTCCCTGTGCATTTCTCTGTATGGGCTTTATATCCTAGAGGCAATCTGGGCCCTGTGTTGGCAACAAATGAGGAAAGTCATCACATCACCTTCCTGAGATATCTGATAGAAACCACAGGCAGGGCTGCCTTTTTTGGAATGGTCTATAAAGCACTGACAAACCCGAATGCTTTCGGCTGTGTGAAGAAGATTTGCAAACAACATGTTTGTTTGTTTAGTTGATGATGCAAAAAAAACAAAATTTGCATAAACAATTCACTTGTTAAATGCACAACTTTATCCAAAAACGGTGTGCGAATTCCATCACAGCAGGGGATAGGGACATATGGAACAACTTCCATTACTGGCCAGGTCGGACATGGAGACGTCCAATTCTCAGAGGCCAGCTGGTGGGTTCTGAGCTGACGGTTCATAAATAGAGGCTTTTTATTTATAAATTCAAAAGCATATTATATCTGGAAGTCATTGAAATATAAACATTAGAACACTAATGCCATTTTTACAATCACTTTTAACCATACTTGAGAGCACATGATGGATGATTTGCTTCTGCCTAGCTATAAAACAAAAACAAAATGTGAACATATGCCAGTTCTATATGTTTGTTATTGCCCTACTCAGTCAGTGTATTAACTTCTTCAAATGTGCAATTTCATTTATTTTAATGCTTCTTTCATAGTTTATGTTCAAACCAACAGCAAAATTCCCATCAGTATAAATTTGTTTCTTGCATTCACATGTATTTACCTACATCTGATAACCAGCTAGGTGCCCAAATTTTCCCTCAGCACTGGTGTGAAGCCCCATTGCCTTCAGTAGGGCACTGAGCCACGGCATCAACATCTCCTGCAAATGGGTGTCCAGAGAGCATTTGTAAGAGATGATAACCCAGATTGTTGCCAGCTCCATTATTGATGGCTATTGCCCTGATGTAGGCATGGTGCCAGTCCTTGCTCCAGAAGCTGTTTCCCTGTTTTAAATGAAATCTTCACCATATCTCCTCCCTGACTTGAGCCTGAAATCCTAGCTTACTTTTGCTCACCTCAGTATATTTACAGCTAAGTTGTGAATGGGCTAGAACTTCTTAGAAACAGGTTTTTCTGTGTGTTTCTTCAGCTTTCAATGGAAGAAAATAAGTTAAAATAACAACATACTTGTGTAGTACAGCAGAAGACAATGGAAGACAATAATGAAACAAAGCTCTGCATGAGGGAGTACAAAAGAAAAAGGAATTTGTAGAGAGTCTTCAAAATGTGTTAACAGCAAAGAGCTCATTAATTTCAAGTTATCACAGGTCCAAATAGCTGAAAGCTAATATTCATATTTGCACTGCTTTCCCTGAAGTGGTAATATTATTCCTTGATGGCTATTGTTAATAAACAAGCAAAGCCTGGTATTAGTTATGCAATCAGCATGCGGCTGCTTCAGAAACCAAAGCCTCCCAAGTACATTACGTGCAGTAAAAAGAACCTAGGGCATTTTTCTTTTGTGGAAGGAAACCCTAACTTCCCTGTTTTGGTTTTGTCATACATGACCTGCCACTTGCCTGACATTTCTACTTGAGCGGCATTTATTGCATAGTCAAAATAACATGACTTGGTCAGCTAAGATGACAGGCTGTCAGAAAATACTGTGAAAAACTAATGCCATTTGATAGGGTTTTATGGAGGGACCTGACCAACACAGGTGCAGGGGCTGAAGAAATATTTTGATCTTAATGAGACAGTATAAGATAAAAGAGTTACAATTCAAGTGCATTTTACAGGAGGAAACACAAAGGTTGCTGGATGCTTAAAAGGTTTCCCTAACACAAGCAAATCTTGTGCTAACACAAGTTTTTCATGAATTATAATGTTTCTATAAATGTCAGCCTCTTGTTATTGATGAGCAATTCAGAGAACAAATTGGCATGAAGCTGAAGCCATGAAGAAAGCCATCAGTACAAAGTACAGTGCAGATCAGCACAGAGAAACCAGGCTGAAAATCTGTTGCTGGTAAACATGTGAAGGAGGTCTCCCATCTCAGCAAAACCTTGGAAGTTCAGTGCAGTAGGAAAAGATGCAGCAGACTAAGAGAGTAGCGATAGAATGATGAAGCACAAAAATCACGCGACCAGCAAAGAGTTGGAGGCAAGACTCCATGCGGGCAGACACGTATTGATCACAAGAAAAATATCTGTGCTTGCTCTGAATGTAGACTTGGAGACAATTAAAATAGAACGAGAGCTCAGGCACTACTTGCTTTGAGGAAAAGAAAGAGCCAAAAAAGGAGTACACCTGAGAGGAAAATGAGAACAAAAAGAGAACACTTGCAAGGAAAGATACAAATGATACCGGAGTTGGCTGACAACTTTTCAGTCAAACATTTTTTTTTAAAATGTATTTTTCTAATTATGTTATACATTACCCTGTGCACATTTTCCTAGAAAAGTTTATTTTAAAAGCACTTCCTTAATTAAAAACATGCTCTGTCTTCTCCCAGCCAAAATGAAACACATTTTTTAGCAACTAATTATTCCTTTGTGGTTGAGTGAGTAGGAATAGGGAAAGTCCATGAGGAGCATGGCATGAGAGAAAATACCTTTGTTGAAATTTTTCCTGCATTGTTGATTCTCCATGGTCAAACACAATCGAAAGTTAAGAGAAATCTTTTCCTCACTGAAGAAAGCAAAAGCTATTTATAAAGTTCAAGATCTTTTAGTATTTAAGAAATGTTTTTAAGCTGAAAACAAAGTGACTGAAGCTTTTCAAAGGCAGCTTTTTTTGTGTGTCAGTCACACGGTTGAAGACAGACATACTTCCATACCTTTTCCCTGCTACGCACACAACATTGTATATCTTATGTGAGGTGGGCAAGAACAATTTTATATCCATTTTTCTTAAGTCTAAGTGCACAGACTAGAGGATAGAGGATAAGCAGAGGAGAGAGAATCAGACTCATAGTATTACACATTCATCCTTCTCACTTGTGTTAGTAAGCCTGTAATGGTGAGTATGTGCTATTGCTAAAACTGTGTAATGGCAGAATAATTTCTGTTTGACTGGTGACGGAGAACACCACAATAACTTATTTATCTGCTCTGTGCACAAGTGAGAAGCAAAGCATATCTATCTGAAGCCGTAAATGGTTCTCAGACTTCAGCAAATTTGACACTCTGTTAAGGTGCTTCAGTACCTCTTGCTGCTCAACAGCTACACAAATAGCCTAAATGCAAACATGTTACATAATCAGGTATCTGTGTACTCAGAGATATCAGAGCCTACAAATATATGCTTTGATAAAGGAGGGTTCATGGTCCAGATATTCATTCTTATAGAAGTGCATTAAATGCAATTGGAAATGAAGAAATAAGCATGTGACCATGGCAGCAAATCGACACAAACAAATGTGGCCTTGAATATACAAAGATGTGTGGACGTGCATGTCTTCCAAAACAGGTCTCTGCTTGTGCTTCAAAAAGGAAACAGCCCCCAGAGGGCAAGGAAGAGATATCCAAAGACTCACAAACAGCTTTTAACACTGGTAAAATCTTCTGGCTGATGGAGAAGCACAGCAGAAATGACGAGGCCATGCATATGATAGAGGAAAACAAAAAGGATTCTTTAGGAATGGATGGAAATTTCAGGAAAAGCAGGAGACTGATACTGAGAGCCACACAGCAACTTCTGCTGTGTTTCAAAGCTCTCCTTAGGACAGTATCTGATCAATTAGGGGCACGTCAGTCTTTATTAATCATTTTCTATCTTCAACTGATACTTAAACAGAAATGGAGGCCTACAGTGTATTGCTCTTCGAACAAATAAATGTTTGTACCAGCAGAAATGCACATGAATTTCCGCACATCCTTAGATATCAATATTATTCACATTAGATTATTAAAGCGTCTCCTACAGATAAGCAGACAGAATATTAAAAGATTGCAAGCTAAATACAAATATAAATGAAGACTGTAACTGCATACAAGGTGAATCTTTTTAGAAGTGTTGTGGATCAAGGGCATTCTATTGATGTTTAAGAAGCACAGAGATTGTAAGAGAAACAGAAGAGCTATTCGTCTTGTATCCACTTGCACACAGGACACTGCAGCCATCATCAGGATGTAGAAAGTTCTGTCATTCCTGAATAACATGGCTGCAGTACAGACAGCCTTTACCCAAATGCAGCATGTCAGAAAGCGGCCACTAACAATGTAATCTGAAATAACTATTTCTCCATCACCAACTAGCATGTGACTGCTAGCTTAAGCAGTTTCCGTTTTCTAGCTCCTCATATAGAAATCTATTGACTATCCCTTTCCCAAGATGGATTATTGAACAACATAAAATAAGCACAAATATATTTTTTTCCTTCCACACACACAGACGAGAAACCTTTCTCGGTTCATTGTAACTCATATTTCTTCTCTCTTAAATAGCAGTGAGCTGAAGAGAACAAGAAAGTGTGTTTTTTTCTTGTTTCTGCTTGGCTTTTCTCTGGACCCAGTAAATCCATTTAATCCTTTTCTGGGCTCAAAGGCTTCTTTGGCTTTTTTATCCAGGCTTCTGGCTCCAAGACATTTAGCCTCAGGGCCCTGGATGAGGGTTTTCCACGTTATACGACCCTTGGCTTCCTGTTCTTTGCAGCAAAAGGCATCCCAATTCCAAAGGAGTGCTGCCAGCTTGCTCTGTGAGCCCAGCAGGAGCTGCACTGAGGAAAGGGCTGGGTCAGACACCTCCAGTCTGCTGCCCCTGGGACTGCCCACGTGGTATTCATGGGTCAGGGAGTTCTGGCAAAGCCTTGAGCATCCATGGCTCTCAGATGACAAGGATGCATAGGTGGATAAAAGGCACTGCTGTTTCTCTGCCTGTTCAGGCTACTTCTACTGTCCATAGTGCAAGTGAGGAAAATGTTCTCTGATCAGACTGCTAGAGCTCTTCTAATATTTTTGTTGTTAATACCATTTTTATTTTTGTGATTCAAGCTAATTTTATCTTTTGAAATGAAAGTCTAAATGATGAATGAAGAATAGAAAGAATTTTATTTAAATTTAATAATTCCCAAAAGTTACAGTTCTAGAAGTTAGCCTAAGGATAAATCTGATGGCTGCAAGCCTTGCTGATGTGTATACAAGTTGATCCAATCAGCCTGTGGCATTAGATGAGTTGTAATGGAAAGAAAGAATCAATGTTAAATAGATTCTACATTAATATACATTATCTTGTCTAAATATTTATTTTTAGTAAAGTATTTGTGATACTATTGGGAAAATTTTAGTTACAGAAGATTAAACACACTGGAGTCTGAAGTACTCTGTTAACGTACAAATTGAGGGCTTGATCCTGGAGGACTGAATCTTGCTAGCTTCACTGGGGATAATTCGTACGCATATGAAATGTGTGAGAAAGCACAGAGTTTTAATACACCACTGTGAGATATAGGCATCTTTTATTTCCTGATCAGTTCCTGTAAAATTATAGGACCACACGTGTATGGAACAGCTATTTCACTGTAAATAATTTTTACATTCATCTGTTTTATTTTCTGAAGTACATATGTGTTTTGGATTTGCCCAATGACTACATATCCATACAAATGCATAATGAACAGCCAACTGTCCATTCTATTTACATTTTTGATACTGTGCAAAACGCCTTTCAGCTGGCTGATTTTACTAGACAGCATTATTTTGAAAGCGCTTTGTTGGATTCTGGCGCGGCACATGGAAATATTCCTGGTACAAATCATCTCTTCAGTGAACTCCACTGCTGCTGTCAAATTGCCTAGTGGAGGGTGAGTCAAACTGCAGCACCAGGTATGAAGGAGGTACAGAGAAAACAAGGCCACAGCATGCTCGTATCACCCGGCGTGGGGACATCTGTGGCCACAGCTCCCACTGCCTAAGCCAAGCAGACCCTGGGTACAGGTCAGGGATGGTCTGTGCAGAGGAGCAGAGGTGTGGAGCTATGAGACCTCTGATTACGTGCTCCTGGAAAAGATGCTCTTTTGTTACCCTGCCTTGCTGCTTTCCTTCCCTGTCTTCAAGGGATTTGTGCCAAAAACTTCTGCAGAGTGGAGACAAGAGCTGTCCTCAGCTGGGATGCAAGTCTGCAAAAGCAAATAGGGCAATGTTTCACATTTGCAGTATTTCAAATACAGCTCGTCAAGGTGCCTAAAAATTTTGAATCTGTGTTTTTACAACATAACTGTGGTTATCTGTCCCCATTTGGATTAAAACTAACTTTTAGATAAAGAACTATATCTGACAGCTTGATTTCACTCCAAATGCAACAGCGTCCGAGTGGAACTGCCATCACAACAATTTTCTGGTAAGCAGAATGTATGTTTGTAACTATCCTATACCTATCCTATACCACAGATCACAGAAGCTGCTCATATCTCTGAATACACAGGATGGTGGTATCCCCTTACCCAGGCTCTGTGTCCCAAAATATCCATTTGTATTAGTGGTAGGTGATGGCAGTTCACTTCAGCTTTGACGCAGCAGGGTCTAGTTGTGAGACAAAGGAGCTGAGAGCAGCCAGTCAAGAAGATGGGCATGCCTGAAGTAAGGGAGACACGCATTATATAGTCTTGTTTAGTGAGCCTAACTGAGACATATTGTTTACAATGACTGTTTCTCATAATGCAGCTATTTTCACTGCTCTTCTTCCTACAAGTTGACAAGAACTTCATTATTAGCTTCCCTAAGAGGAGCTAGCTTTATGTAACATTTAGCTTCATCTCAAATCAGTCTGTGTCCTTTCAGATGAAAACCCGAACTTTTTAGCCAAATTCCAGACGTACAACTAGTAGGAATACTTCTGAAAAACAGAAGAAAAATGTAATGCTTGTTCACACAGCAGTAGCCTCTGGGTCTACATAAAATAAATTTAATTAGGATAAATTCTGAAAATATAATTAAGACGATGCTTAAAGCCCATCTGACCTCAAATTCAGCTTTATATGACTGTCCGTTGGAGGACAGAGTCACAAGACTTTGGATGAGTGAACAGTCCTGGCTAATAACACTTTGCTAACTATGCAACAGCAGGAAGAGGGCAGCATCCTTTGGTGTTTTCATTGATGAAGGTGTTGCCTACAGTCAAATGACACTTTACATGTCTTTAAACTTGCTGATAATTCTCTGATTAGTTTTTATAGGTCTAATACTAATAGGATCGGATAACAATATCTTTTTTTTTTTTTAATAATTAAGATTTTAAAAGTCTCTACGATTTTTTAAAAGTCCTTATATGTGTTTCACTTATTTATCACTGTCAGCAATTAGGGTCATATGCAAAGACATGATGTAAATAATTAATCATAAGATTCTATTAGTCTATTATTCATTCACTTAAGTGAAGCTTTAGTGTAACAACTTCTTTTGTTGCGTTTATGGGAGGGGACCTCTCTTAGGTCCTATCGAAAACAGTGAAAAATATTTGAAGGACTCCCTATACAAAAATTTCAGATATGCCACACTACCTCTTGGTTCTGCTACTGGGGAAAGGGAGTGCGTGCAATAGCCAAAGTAAGCAGTTCATTTCATATCCTCTTCTACAAGGAGTAAGACTGTGTCAGCCCTTTTTGAGAAGCCCTTTTGAAATCCGTCACAATATTACACAGATGTTGTTTCCATACTTAATTCCTGTAGACAGCAGGGAACTTAAAGAATTAAGAAAAAGGTCTTAATATATTTTCCAAATTCTGTACTAATTTTTTTTGTCTAAAGCCCTACCCAGAGGAAAACTCTTTGGTAGATATTTGAATATGCAAATAAGATGTTAAACTTAAGTAAATTGCATAAATATACTTTCATTCAACTTAAATACAGTACCTGCAGAAAGAACAAATCAGTACAACAACAAAAGGGAAACAGAAATGGCTTACTATGGTTGCATGCCATTGCAGTGCTTGTAACTTGGGTGCTGGACATCATGTTTTCTCTAGATGTGAGACAAGTGCATGGTGAGTCCATCTATGTGAAGGTGAGCAGTAGCTCAGCTCTGTACCTATCTGGAAAATCCCTTTGCTCTTCTCAAAAGAAAGGCAAAGTGACCTTTGTTAATGGCCACTGCATTTCCTTAGCTCTCTCAGCTGCCTGACACACGCATGAATGTGCTGACTCTTCTGTTGGATGAAATCTCAAAAAGACCAATGTCTATTCCTGTCATTTGTATGTGAAGAACCAGGCAGCATGCTCCCTGCAAGCCTGCAGGTCTGCTCTGGGCTCCCTACATGGATCTACGATTGAGGGAAGCCAGTGCAACTGCCTTTGCAGACTGAGCTGAGCCCCAGTTCAAGTCCCACCTCACCAAGGCTGAATTTGCAGCAGAGCTGCAGGAAAGAAAGAAAAAAGAAACAATCAATCATATTTTCAGCATGAATGTTACTTGCCTGCTTCTGGCTATACTCTCCTGCTAACACAGCCTTGCTGGCAACTGCTGAGTTACTCTTTGTAGTTTCACCCCCATAAAAATGTTATCAAGATGGAGTTTTGGCTGCAGTCTCTCACAATACCTCCTTCAGCTCCTGGGATGTGGGAGAAAAAAAAAAATACCCAAGCAAACATTAGAAAACCAGGAAGCGCTCAGTTAAGATCTCCCCACAAAACCACAGGGTGACTGAGAGTGGGTGCTGCTCAGGTTGGTTTCCCCTCCAAGCTGCAGACATGTTCTGATACACGTTCAGTGAGCTGTTGGATCCCTGGGGAGAGATAGCATGGGCAGTGACCTTCTGTCAGTGGGGCTGAAAGCTGGCGTAGGCCATGCTCTGACTGCAGCCAGCAGCGAACAGGGCAGGAATGGGGCACAGCCTAACCCAGAAGTTAACGCATTGCTTTTTATGGCAATAGCACCAAGGAAAAAGACCTGAGCAAACTGTTTAGCGATGGTTTTGCATCCAGCAATCATTAGCTCTATTCTAGCAGGTGAAAGCCCAAGGGCGTTTGGGTGGAAAAGTCCCATTCCTGAGGTCTTGCTCTGTTTGCCTTTGTTTCAAGCTTGTGTGAAGTTCATAGGAGAAACTGTCTTGATGTTTATTTTCCTTCTGCAGCCTGACTAAGGATAGGGTAATAGACAACAAATGGACAAATGTATACCAAACACCATCAGGAGATGACCTGGAAGTATCTTCAAAAGGATGTTCTGCTGTTCAGCTACTTGCCTGCTTTTTTCTTGACACAAGGCAAAGGTAAAAACATGACAATCCAAGAACATTAAGAACAGCTTTGGGCACACTCATGCTATCCCACAGAGCCCAGCTGGGGACAGAGGGGGAGGCCAGGGGCCTTTGCCAGGTCACCAAGTAGGTCAACAGTGAGGACCAAGGGAGAACGAGCTCTCAATCTCCTGGTGAGCCGCTGCTGTTGGAGTGATTTCAGACCTTGTCTACAAAAGCCAGTCCTATGGCTGGTTCAGGATCCAATGAAGTCATAGAATCATTAAGGTTGGAAAGACCAATAAGATCACCTAGCCCAGTCATCTCACTCATACCTATGAACACGCCAGACCACGTCACTCAGTGCCACACGTACATGGTTACCGAATACCTCCAGGGACAGCAATTGCACCGGCTCCCTGGGCAGCCTGTTTCAATGCTTCATCACTGTTTCTGAGAAGAAATTTTTTCTAATATCCAACCTGAACCCCTACTGGTGCAACTTGAGATCATTACCTCTCATCCTATCACTTTTACCTGGGAGAAGAGGCTGATTCCCACCACACCCTCCCTTCAGGTAGTTGTAGAGAACAATAAGGGCTCCCCTGAACTTCCTCTATTCCAGAGGGAGCAAACAGTTAGCCACTCCCCATAAGATGTGTACTCCAGATTCTTCTCATCTTCATTGTTATTCTCTGAACACGCTCCAGTATTTCAATGTCTTCAATGTGAGTGGTCCAAAATTGAGCGCAGTCACATCATGGTACTGCAGGCTAGGCAAATCGAGGGAAAGATAAACTTTCCATCCTGTGCCTGCTGCAGAGCGGTGACAGGGAAGCAGTATGAATATGTGGAAATGTCTGAGTCCAACACCAGTAATGCTGGAAAGGTTCAGACAAGCCATTCCTCAAGTGAAGGCAAAAGAACGTGCAGATTAGCAACTGGAAGAAGAGCAAGTGAAAAACGTTCTCCCTGGCAGGCACAACTGTAGTATAAACACTGACCTCCCACAGGAAGAAAAAAAAGAATATGGTATGTTCTACTATCTGAAAAAAGCATGTATTCTGGTCCTCGGCAATGGTTACATCATTCAGCACTTCACGTATTTCTGCAGTTTTGCAGTCTCTTGTACCCAGATCTCTACTGATTGCTTGGGGGGAAAATCATCAGACACACTTTCTCTGGTGCAAGACCTTGCTTCTAGAAGGTGCTTCGCCATGGACTGTAGGAGGAACAAGAGTTGCCCAAATGGTTTATCTTCATCCATTTTAAAATGAAAACCACTTTGGCTTTTTACACTTTGTGGATGCAAAAACCTAATCCTTTTTTTTTTTTTTTTTTTTCCTCCAAAATTATGGAAGAAAACTTAGTTTGCCTTCAAGACACTGAAAAGTAAATATCTACTGTAATTTTGCTTTCTATTGTAATAGTGTGAACAACAGTGAAAAGATATGCAAATCTATATTTGAATTCCCCTATCAAATGCCATATAAACAGAGAAATTTCAGAGAAGTCCAGCTGTGTTATTTGAGAGAAAAATTGCACTAAGTAATAAGAAAATCAAGTCTGATGGAGTCTGTTTACCATCTTTGTTTACTCCAATAGCAACACGAGTCATATTCGTACTGATTATTACACTTCTTGCATTGATCAGTCCTTCTTATTTTAAAATTTCTTGGAAAATGTACTAAAACCATAGCCTTAATTCCAATACTGGGATATAAGAGCAGCTGAAAATTTTAGACTGTGCTCATTGTCACAGATATTTGTATCTCAGGCTGAAAAGCTAATGCTAATTTATTCTTCTTCACAGAAAGCACTCCACGACCTCAAATTATTTTTCTTTGTAGCTTCTCTTCCTTTACAAATGCATTTCAAAATCAAGAAATGTCACACTCCCACATGCTTCAGGTCTGCTCCATGTCTCAGTCAAGTAGCTTATACTGTGATGGCAGTACAGAATGGAGAGTTGTCAGGAACCGGGAGCTGTTACAACACTGAGAGAGAGGACCATCACCATGGAAGCACTAATATTACTGACTTAACTGGGGCCAGCATCAGGGTGTGAATGAGAAGCCCTGAACCTGGGGCACAGGGCACCCTGAGTTCAGAAGTTCTTCAGGGGTTTGCTGCTCCAAAACCGAGTAGCATGCCACTGCAAGTTAATGCTTTAGAATGCGGTAACTCGGAATCATGGATTCAAGAAGATTTTCTGTGTGTGAGTACAAATACCTACTGATTTACAACACTGTTCACTGTGTTCATTCAAAGTGAATGAAAAAGAGACACGATATTTTGCGCTGAAAACATCCTACTCATACACAAAAATGTAGGTTAGGTCTTCATACTAATTACAAATACTAGGATGAAAAATAAAGGAAAGGGTTAGGTTTTGTTTTTTTTTTTTTTTTTTTTTTGCAAGATTTTTTTAAAAGAAGTTATTTGTAGATCCACAGAAATTTGTACTAATATTTGTTTCTGAAGAGACAACAATTTCTGTACAAATTACAACGCAGTTAGCATAATGACCTCTACTTCAGAAACCTCAAAGGCTGTGGATCAGACTCTCTCACCAGGGAAAATGGATTCCCATTGTAACAGATCATGCAATCTCTTCAGAGTAGCAAAAAATTATCGATACAGAGTATGGGATGTAACCTCATTGTAGCCGGATTTTACTGCAGTTGAGAAAGTCTGTGTAGGTCACCAAGAAACAGGCAATCCAATTTATACAACTTATTAGTTTATAACTAGAGTCCAACGTATATAAAGCCAGGTTTTCACATGAGTTAGGCTTTTTCTTTCATGTGATTACATTCACGAAAATATTTAGTCTGAAATATATATATATAGGCATATCTAATATTTTAGGAATCTTTTGGATCATCTCACATGATCTTGGCTGTTTGCAGCTGAACTGAAATTGCCAGAAAGCTGTCTGAGCTTGATGTGGCTTGGAAAGAAACTGACCCATTACTAAAGTCAGCAATCCAGAGAGAGATAATTTTTTTTTTCTCTGTTCTATGATTTTCCTTCGACAAAATAGGAATTGGGAAGCCATGCAAAAGTTAAAGCTAACGAAAAAAATAAAAGAGAAGAAACTGAACATAAGGCCCATCCTTCAAATCCTGCTATCAGAAGGTTAAAACATTCTATAGAGTACTATGCTTAAGATGTGTATACATAAAGTTGTGCAGTGACTGCATAAAAAAGAAAAACTTGCATTAAAAAAATATATTTTTCTTAAAGTTTACAACAATTTTCTGTTGTAAACAGAATGAGGACATGCATTTCTGCCTGCTCTCTGTCCTATTTTTTTCCCCACTAAATACGTTTATGAGTAATAAAACTATTAGTCTATACAGGCAGAGAATCTAGTCTGTTTCTAGTAGAACTGCCACATGGATGGTGTGTTTCAGTTCCACAGTAAATCCACTTGATGGAACAGTAATTGCTTACACAAGTTAGGAACTCGGATTTATGTATTTTATGGTATATTAAGATGGTGAATGCAGCTGTGCAACTCTTCCACTTAAGTGAAATCTTCCATCATATAAAATCTGCCTGCTCTTTTCTGTGCTTGCTGTTATCCAAAACTGTCATTACCGAGGATTTTATGTCATTCAGGTCCTACATGAGCAATTCTTGGCCCTAATTTTTCATATATTTATTTCATATATTTAATTCATATATTTCATATATTTGTATTTATGGTTTTACTTTGAAAGCCATGAGAACCTGTAACTACATAGTTTCATGGGGCTAGCTTGTCAGGCAAAGAAAACTGATGCTAGAGATTGCTTCAGCTACACAGAACTAGGAAACTTGATGCTTATCTCAGGATTTTCCAACCAACTGCAGAAAAGGAGGAGCTGATCCTTTGCACTGCTAGCAGTGGATAGCATTGCTCCATCAATGGCACAGTATCTTCTCTCAACAGTGAGAATGGGGCTTCCTTTCTCCTGTGTCTAGAGTCTGTTCTCCAGAGCAAAGGGACAGATGCTCAGTGCAGCTCTCATTGCTGAAAAGCTTTGCTTGTAGCTTACCAGAGCCTACTGCCCATTACCTGAGGCAGCCTTTCTCTGTATCAGCCTGACCATCATCTCAACAGAATCCAGGATGCAGCTCAGACAATAACCTATACATTCTTATTTCCTGGCTGATTTCCCTCTGCTGCATGGAAGTTATTTAGCAGGAAAAAGCACTACTTTCTCATTTTGTCTCATCTGACCAAAATTTAAAATGATGCACTGCTAGTACATGTGCTTTTAAGCATTCAGCAACAGAAATTCAATTTAAGCTAGTTTTGATCTTGCAGATCACATTCATTCCTCTTTTGAATGGATGAGGATACCTGTTTGGAATAAATTTCTGGAGCCAGCACCTATATTTCCAAATTAAAAATTCATTTCCCACATACATTCTCTAATACTTGCTTAAAATTTGCTGTTTCTACAAACATTCTTGCCAGAAAATGCAAAAGCTAGAACATGCACAGTAAGCAATCACAAAGAGGGCATTGAAACAGTTGAAGAGAATATGTTTATAAACTGAAATGAATATTCATTGGAAACTTTTTTAACAGTGCTCACCAGTTCTATATTGGAATACTGTGTAAAGTTTACACTCCATATAAAGAGTTGCACTGTTCCCTTGTGAAATCCATCTTCTCTACTACCTCCATATTGGATATTTGCATTTTTAGAAATACCATCTGCCAAACCCCACACAGACTGCAAGTGATTTCCTGGTTATATATTTTGGATATTCTGTGGTTAGAAAACTATGGAGCCATATTACATGTCCTACCCTCCAGAACATCTGTGAGACTAAAACCACATGAATGTAAGCAAGTCAGCATGATAAAAATGATGAAGAATTTCAATTACATTGCATAGGAATACTTGAAATTTTTTTCTTTTTCTTTTTTTAATTTATCTTTATGTGTTGCTTTTTACTTGTGTGTACAAAATAGCTTTTCCATATTATTTTCTGGTATTGCACCAAAACAGCTTCAAAACTTTTCTCTCCTGATTCTTCTGCACCCCATACCTTTCTGGCAGCATCAGCATAGGAGAGTACTATTAACGTAGGACTTGGGCTTTTCATTGCCCCATAATTGATTTGACTTTCAATTTTTCTTTTTACTTTTCTACAGATGCAAATAAAAAGTAGAAAGCTTACATGTGTGAAACTGAGCTTCTAGTAGATCTGTTTTACTATGGAAAGTGATCTGACACAGCGTTTCAACACACTCTTCAACTAGAACGTTTGCTTTTGCATGAACTGGGTGAGCAGCCGAATGGTGTATATGGGCAGCTAATAGAATAACTATGATGCTTCAGATTCAGTAAAACCAGAGACGAACTTGTATGCTATGCCATTTCCTCCTTGAAAGATTGAGAAGTTAGACCTAGTTCCAGTTCTATCATGACATTGTTGGGTATTCTTGTCAAGTACTTCACTTGTCAAGCATTTGTTTCCTCAGCTTCCTCATTTACAGGACTTGGATAATATTTAT
This sequence comes from Tetrao urogallus, assembly GCF_951394365.1. Lineage (NCBI taxonomy): Eukaryota > Metazoa > Chordata > Aves > Galliformes > Phasianidae > Tetrao > Tetrao urogallus. The sequence continues at coordinate 12,776,950 of NC_136817.1, forward strand.
CCTTTTCATAAAATTGCTGGGCTCAGTCATCTAATATTTCTCAGTCACTTCTGTGAAAAGATTTGCTATGTTTCTTTGTCAGTTGAACACATTATGCAGTGTCTTGAAGATGGCAAATCGCTAAGGCATAAATAAAATAGTAACTGCAAGAGACCCCATCCTGATGCAAAAATCCCTATTAAAATCAAGTAAATATATGCCTGTTTAAAGATCAAAGGAGTAACACAGTAAAAGTAGCAAAACAGCTAAACACAAAAGCTGCTCTGAAAGTAATGCCTCCTTTTCATTATTTTGGCCCACAACATCAAAGGTGGATGTTAGTGGTATGGCATGCAGGCTCTTGTCCATTGCTGGGGAAAATGCATAGCTAATGATGGTGACTATGTGGAAAAATAGTGTTTCATAGTGAAAAATTGGCTCTATCAAATTAGCGTTATTGTGTTCTTTGTGTCTGTGTAACTTCCACGGAAATAAATGGGAGACATCAATTCTGGAGCAACCTACAGATTAAATAAAGGGTTGCTTCTCTCATTTGCTTCTGGGAACATGGTCAAAAAATACCATTGAAAGGTAGGTCATGAAGGCTTTGCAGAAGGCTATGGTAATTCATTATAACAAAAGATCTCCACCTACAAACATGAATATTACTCATTTCACTAATGTGATGAGTCTCTCTGGAATTTATGGTGCTTTTACCAGGGCCTTAAGCTATAATTTTTGTCATGACTGGTTTGTATGATTGAGCCTGCGACCACAGAATAGTTCCTAAAGCTATCGATTGCCATTGTGGTCTCTCCTTTCTTCATTAGAACTTCTCCAAAGAAGTTGCGGTACTCAGTGATTATTTTTTTTTCTTTGTATTTTACTATCATACACATACTTATGTTTATATGTTAGAGAAAGTCAGAGACATCAGGAATTCCCACTACTATTTATGTACAAACATTGTAAAAAATACATGTCCTCACTTTTTAACTAATTTATCCTTAACTGCTGTGGGAAAAAAAATCCCTTTTATTAAAAAAAAATAAAAATAAAAAATAGTTCAACCATAAATGGAAAGGCTATGCCCACATGCCTAGATTTCTGTTAAATGTAGTTAAGATGAGAAATATATTTAGTACACACATTGTTTTTGCATATTTTATATTTACATACATGTCTGTTTATAAATATATCGAAATAATAGAAAGCTAGTTGCCTGCAACAGGAGTGAAATAGCAAAGAAAGTCAAACCTAGCTCTAGTTAAGAAAGAAAACACCTTCATTTTAACAGAGACTTTAAAAAACAGTTATTGTTAATAATTTGCTACCCTTATCAAATTGAAGTGCATAAATTACTGCCCTACTGAAGGCCATGGAAAGGCTCCCACTGTCTTCAAAGGGATCTGGATATCACCCGGTGTATTTTCTCAAAGAGAGCTGCCAGTAACATCTGCCAGCTGGAGATCCAGTTAGATGTGGGTTAAGACAAAAGAAATGCACGTCAGCATTTCATTGTATGACAAAGGATAGAGGCTTTGAAAGTCTGCTGTGGTAGATTATCACAGAAAAAGTACTTTTCCCTACAAATGGGAAGCATCTTCCCATTTGATCTTCCTGGTTTTGTCTATCTTTGTAAGTGTATTCATAGAAGGCACAACTGTGAATTGACTGAACCTCATCAGAGCTACCACGTTTCAGACTATTCAGTCTTGTTTCAAGCACAATCTCCGTCTGCCAACAATCTTTCCTTTGTTGTGCTCTTCCTTTTCCAGGGCAGCATCCTGTACCCTGCCTCTTACTATCTGGATTCTCAGTGAGTAAGGGTGTTTGTTCTCCCTCATTTTTCCAAGACCACTGGGTGTCCTTAAAGATAATGCTCATTTTCTATCTCCTAGCTGCATTATACCTACTATTCTGCCCATCTCCATTGTTGTTCGTTAAGTAAGCAACGTATAAACTTCAGTTGGACAGTGCTGGAACTGCAGCAGATGTGCTCTTGAAAGGGCAATGAGCGATACCCATGTTGGGGATTTGGATTTTTCAAGATTATTCCTGTGTGCTCATGGACAATGCTCATGATGGCTTTTGTATATTTTCCATTCATTCTCTTTTAAATTCTACATATGGGTAGGAATAGCTTTAAAATATTATTTTTTTTCTGATTAAGAGGCTACATATGGGTAGGAAAAATTGGAAAGTGTAAAGTCTCTATTCCTATGGGCCATGAATTAAAAATGAAAACCACAGGTGGTTTGGGTTTTCTCCTTCTAAATCAAAACATGATGATTGAGGCTTAGCCAAAACCCAAGTATGGCTGCCCATTGCCATTTTTCAATAAAAGTCTCCCAGATTTGTTATACATTCCAGTGAAAAATCTGTTTTGTTAGTGTGCTTGTGTCTTGCCCAGAAAGGAATTCCTCATTTAAATGTTTGTATACTCCTTTCCGCATAGCATCACTAGCATTTTGCAAGCACAGTACTTTTTATTTAAATAGGGTGTATCTATCAGATTGCTCTCTGTATTACATTCTGATATTTCTTTAAGAAAGAGATCCTTGTTTTGGCTTTTAATAAGCGTTATATTATGATAGCCTAAGAACCCTGAAGTCATGCAGCTAAAGCATTACAAAGATAAGAATTCGTTCTTTTATCTTCTCTTTGTAATATCAAAAGATGTTTTGCTTAGTTTATTGTGTCAAACATTTAATAAGATTAATCATTTTCTGACCTTGGAAATTCAAACACTTCAGTACATTGGAAAAATGATCAGGCTTATAAATGGAAAAGATCCACATTGTTTGTGGTGTCCAAGAAGATATAGATCTGTGCAGCAACGAATACCCAAGCTATTTCTCATCATTATGAATAGTAAACTGTAGGCTTTAGAGGGTCAGGAAAAGGTGAGTGTTTACTTATTAAATCCTGCTCCACTGTAAAAAAAAAAAAAAAAAAAATCAAGAATTAACTAAGTAATAATCCTGCCTAAGCTAATAAAAAGAAAGAAAGAAAAAAACGCTACAGACATTGGAAAAAAGGCATTGTATATATTCCCCTTCTTATTTTTTTTTTCTTATTTATTTTAATAGCTCTGAAGGTTTATTTATTTCAAAAGGCCTAGAAACAGAATTACAGTTTTCTGAAGTTTCTCTGTAAAGACTGTAGAAAAATCTGTCAAGTATCTAATAACTGTCCAAGAACGTCAATGGCAACGAAATAATAAATGAATGAAGAGCTTGAAAGATAGAACTGGCAGTATTTACAAACTGACTGCCTCATTTGGGTTTCTGCAGTAATATTTGGACACAAAAATAGAAGTGCCCTATTTCAGAGAAGTGCCAAACATTGCTCAGTGCAACACAAATGAGACGCGAGAGTGCTCAGACAACTTATCCATCAGCCATGAATTAGGGTCTGTAATCTTAGACGCATGGACATGGTGAGTTTTTTCTTTATTTATTTATTTAGTTTTCAATCAAATTCCTTAGCTGAAGAAAGCAGGTATTAAATGCAAATTTAACCGGGAGAAGTAAAAATTTTTTTTGATTCTTTGAATCCTTTTCAAAGTCAGAGGCTCTCTTGAAACTTGAATTACTGATTTTGTGATCCTGTGTGATCACACTAAGTCTTTATTTCAGAAATCATAAACAGTGTTACACTTTGATACTGATCAAGTAACCAGCCTGTGTTTGCAAAACCTCAGATAGATCACCAAAAATACGAAAGAACTTGTATATGCCCCTTTTTAAAGGTTTCACCCGCATTCTGTATTCCTTAGGATCAGAGTCTGAGCTACTTTGCAAGCAGCTGCCAAGATCTATTCACACAACTTTATCTGAAATTAATTTCTTGGTACAGGGTCAGCTCAAAAACACGCACAGAGTATTGGTTTTGTTCCACTGCCTGACAGCAAATCTAACTTTTTACAGACTTTTAAAACCTTTTTGAAAATTTATCTCTCTGATTTTAGTATGGAGTTTAAGAGCCAATTTTTGCACACAGGCACTCTTTTTGACTTTACTTCTTGCAGGGAGATCTGCACATATAGCATCATGGAAAGTTTCTAGCTGGTGAAATGGGAGAAAATATTTTGACAAAGCACAACTAAAAAATCTGTTGCCATGTCAGTGTCATACAGCTCACTTTGATTGCAAGTGACCACTATATTCAGTCTCCGTATTCTGAATAAATGAAAGTAATTAAAGCCAACAGTTAGTAGAGGGATAACGAATATCAAAGGGCTTGCAAGAAACCATTTTTAGGTTGGACACTGCTAAGATTTGAGGGGGTATGAGCATCCATCATTGTTAATTGTTATATCTTCTTAACACACTGCATAAAAGATGGCAGTCTTTTGCAAGCATTTTGCTTGTACTGTGATCTCTGACCTCACTGTCACTGAAGAAGGTGCATGATTTGCAGATAAAATAAAGTATTTCACCTGTGGTTGGAGCAATAACAAAACACTTTTTTTTTCCATTTTATTTTCAGGGTTTAAAAATCAATAAATATACCAAGCTTGAGCCATCAAGTCTCCTCTGCTTTTTAAAAATTAAAGGAACTTTCAGCTAGGAAAAGGTAGGTTTAGAAAACTGACTTTCTTTTCTAATAAATAATTTAAAATCAGCCAAAATACCCTGATGTTTTTCAGATTTTATTTCAAACCGCAGTATTTTGGAAAACAATGTGCCTAACAATGTATTAGCAGATTTGGGTGCATTAATGATAACCTCTCTTGCTAGAGAAATAAATAATATTTTCTAAACACTGAGTGAAGTTCTTTTCATTTGTCTCTGGTAATTGAATTTTTAGGTGCTAATACTGATACCAACTCTTCCTCTGTAATACGAGGACAAATTCCTCCTATTTTTAAAAAGCTGAAGTTGGAATTTCAGGAGTAGAAACTTCAGAAAACAGCAAATTGAGAGACCTCAATGAACTCCTGGGAGTTGGCAACACCATAGACTTCGATTTAAAAAAGCCTTTTATTTATGAATGTAATGAAATTTTCAAGAAGGATGTAGCTGAAAGTTCTGTATCTTTTTGTCTGGTGTCTGGTAAAAAATAAGAAAATATTTTTATATATAGGATTTGATTGGTTGTGTTGATAGATTATGTTGTTGCAGGTTTATACAAGTATATGTAGATAGTATAATCTTGTGTTTTAACTATACTGTATATCTACTAACATATGTATTTTTATGTAGTGAGTAATACTGCAGCATATGTTCATGTTTTAATACTTTGGAGACAGTTCAACTGAAAAGGAAATGGGATTTTATATCTCCTGGTTGTTTACTTTGACCTTTATATGTACTTCTGCAAATCCGGGGGGATAAAATTAAAGTTAGATGGGCAGTAGCAGTTGTCTGAGTCACGAGCATCACCTGAGAGTTAAGAGCAGCCTGTGTCTTGCTTCCATATCTTAGAGTGATTAGGTTTTAGTTTCTTGCATAATATTTTTAAAGCCAATTATCATTTGCAGAATGTTTTAAGGTTGGCTGGACATGGTTAACCTGGCGTGCACGCATCCCTGTATTCTCCTTGGCTGCAGAGCAGGCTGCTGGAACTGCTCCTGGGGCAGGACCCCACACAGCCTTTTCAGAGCCACAAGGACTGCATACAACATCCCACTGCTGCTGAAGTCAGCCACATCCTTATGAAATAGACTTCATATTCGATGTATTATTTACATGGAAATGCTGACCAGGAAGACTGCATTTTTATTAGTCACTCAAATAATTTACATTTAGTTGCCTGACATAAGGCCCAATAAGAGAGAACTATGCAGTGCTTAGCTACCTGCTGAAATAAACCAGAACAATATTCTGAGCGCAACACCTATATATACTTTGATGTTGTAATGCTATAACTTGAAGGAAAGCACAGTTATAGTAGTGGGGTAGCACAATCCCAGGTGCAGCAACTGAACACAAACCTAAACGTAGCACCAAAACGACAAAGAAAAAAAATCTGCTTACCTTTGGAAGAAATCCAGTAAATAAGAGGGATCTCCAACAAGAAACACTTATAACTACTGCCAACCCTTAAATGAGGTCTGGGAAGGGGTGGACTCTGGCTTCACCCCTTCCTGTCTCTCAGGTAAATTGCATGCACCTGAATACCCCTGGGGTGGCCCTGCCTTCCCACCAGGTTTTCAATCACTGTTTTAGTTCAGGCTGTGAGTTAGCATTTCCATTACAAATGCACACGTGAAATTTATGTAGAAATAGTATCCTGGTTACGTAGTGAAGACCTACAACTTTTTCCAGTTCAACTGTCTTAAGTAGGAGCCAATACATTTTAAATTTTTTCAGCAATCCTGAATACATCAAATTATAGATGAAACATTTTACACCTATTTCTGATCTGAACTCATAGCTTCACAGCTGAAGAAATTTGCCATCCCTGGTTTATCAAGAGAACCAACATCATAAGTCGAACGAGATATGACTTTGGTTAGCCTCTTTTCCTGGGAATTTTTACAGCAGTGATTTAAAGATTTTCCTTGAGAATGAAAAAAGTTGGTTACTAAAAGGCAAGGTAAGGACTATGGTTAAAACCAAGGCAACCTATATCCCTTTTAAGAACACCTAAATCTTGCATTTCCATCAGTGGTGAGTTCCACTGTCAGGATGTCTTTGTTTTAGGATAGAGAAAGAAGATGCTTTCTATGATCAATCTTGCTGCTGCTAGCAACCTCCATATTCTTTTTTCCAACACCTCAAAGCTTGTATTTTGAGAAGTAAAAGTTCCCAAGATGCTTGGGGCCAGGCAGGGGAGTCCACTAGCAATGTTGTTCTTCCTTGTTGTTTTTCTGGCAATCCATGATATGCCCATCATGTTCCCTTAACTTCATCCTAATTTTCTTTTCTCTTAGCCCTCTTTTTTTTTTTTTTTTTGACTGAATGTAATTTACATATGCACATACTCATAATGATACAATGAAGAATGGTCATAGTTAAAATGAGATAAATTGAGGTGTATAATAGTGATAAAAATACAGGTATTCTTTTAACATACTGCAGTATTCAGTATGTGAGTTGATTGGCATTCAGTGTTACAGTCAGGCTGTACTGGTTTCCATTGGCAGAGCAAACATCTGCTATTGTTATCCAGTTCAGACTTTGGACAATCATTCTTGCACATAAATCATTTTTTGATTAATTTTTTACTTTAGCTTTCATTTTTAATTAATGTCACCACATATTTTACAAGAAAGACAATCGCCTTCAGGAAAAGTCGAAACCTAGTGAAAAACTTAGTTATTGATCTTGTTAAACAAATTTATATAAATGTTCAAATCTAATCAGTGCGACTTTTATATTTCCTGTTCTGATCATTAATGACATTGCTAACACTCTCCAGACAGCAGAAGCAATAATTAAAATCACTTTCCTGATTTGATAGTATGAAGGGGATGTAGTGGAAAATGTCTGAGATAGCGAAATGGAAAATGCATTAATCACAAGAAAACAGAATACTTACTGTTCCCTCACTGTTCAGATCACACTATTTAATCTTTTGCTACATGTTGGAAGGGAAGGAGGAGCTGGAATAGAAATTAATCAATTAATTGCTGCCCATGTTCCTATCTGACAGGAGTACTGCTATCTGATTTGGATTTATACAGCTGAGTCCCCTTGTATAATTAAGACTGACAGCACTTGGGGGGGCTTCTCTCTGTCCATGGAAATCCTTTTTTGATGCACTTTTGGAGCTGCAGTTTAACATGTGCATCAATATTCTTGCTTATGGCCAGTAATATTCTGTATTGCTATCACCTCATAGTAGGACTGAGTCTTCCTTAAGTTAGTGTACCTCTCTGGCTTCCTTTCACCCAGTTTTGTAAGACCTTCCTACTTAACACTGTTGTGATTGGTAGTGAAGAAATTACTGACAAGGAAAAATGTAACCAGGCCTACACTACCGATGTTTTACTCCATGTAATAGTAACAGGAGTGACTGACTGACATACGTGTGTCTGTAAAAGCCCTACCACAATTGTATTTGTCACTGAGAATCTGCATTTCAGCTGCAAGCGATTACCTTGTTCAGGGTGGGCAGGAAGATAAAGTTTTGCTACTTCAAGAAATATTGATCTTGTATCATACGGTCATAAGCACCTAGACTTGGCCTTGGGGGAGAAAAGAAACCGGATGAGAAGTCAACAAGTAGTTGTTGTGACAGACTGGAAAAAAAATAATGAAGTGAATAGCTAATTGAACTAATCCTTATTTCAGATTATTTTTTTCTTTCTTCCCAAATATCATCTATGACTTCAAACTGCTCAACACTATAAGCATCATTTTTTTTCTTTTGTTGAAAGAAACTGCTTTATGACCTGAAAGCTGTGCAGTTTGTTCACTGCCAAAATATAGAAAACAACAAACTGAGATTAAAAAAGGCCAAAGCAGACTGATTTTCTTTTGATGTTATGCTCAAAATGGTGCTGCACGATGGGATGCTAGCCCTGAAAACAAATCCACTATTCAGAAAAATCAACAGGACTTTCAATGTTGGTTAATTCTTTCCTTCTTTGAAATAAAGGGGATTCCATTTATACATTTCAGTACTGAATATCATGAAAGAATGGAATGTGTGTACTCCCTGTGCTACTGTGGGAACTACAATTTAAATAGTATAAGCCAAGAGAAGGCTCACTTGAGTAGAGACCATCTGTAAGAACAGTCATTTTGTTTGGAAGAGACCCCTAAGACCACCTGGTCTAACCAACAGCCTGTCCCCACCCTGCCCATTAACGCATGTCCCTCAGTGCCACATCTGCACATTTCCGGAGTATCTCCAGGGATGACTCCATCACCTCCCTGGGCAGCCCGCTCCAGAACCTCACCAAAAGAGGTGCCAAGAGAGAACTTCTTAAGTACACAACCCTTTGAAGAGGTTTGCCTTTGCAGAGTTCTGCTGCAGAGGAGCTCTCTCTGCAGGCCAGGCCCCTTGAACTGTGCCCTGCACAGATCTTGAGTCTTCACCTCTCCACGTCCAGCTCATTTCCTAATGCAGTCTGGACTGTTTTCTGTTTCCAGGGCAACCACAAATACCTTTGTCGTTCCTTCATCTTTGTCATCTAGGTGCACAATTCTTTAAGGATCTGCGCAGGGGATGACTTGAGATCTAGTAAAACTCCAGACAGCAGCAATGAGGTGGAGCATCTCACTCCAAGGTTAAAAGAAGGCCCAGGAATGGCAGAATTTCTACATAAAGCTCTCAAGCTTCAGTGGCTCTCAGCTGAGCAGTAATGGGGTCACTGCATAATTACGGACAGGAGTTGTTATTTGTGCCTGCATGGTGACTGGGAAAAAAAACAACAAGAAAAACAAAGAAAAAACAAAACCAACATAGAATCATAGAATTGTTTGAAGTGGAAGGGACCATTAAAGGTCACCTAGTCCAACTCCCCTGGAATGAAAATCTACCCAAAGCCATAACCCATACTGAGTGCTTTAGGACTATCAGAGAAAGGAGGGATAAAGCTTTCCTATGGCAGCATCCATAACAGGCAATGAAAAAGTACCTTGAGTTTGTCAGCACATCTGAGCACCAATTCACTATGATACTTACTGCTAAGAAAGCAGCATCAGCAATGGGGTAAGCACAGGGTGGAGACAACCCCAGTGATATCTCTGCAGTGTCAGTATTTACTTAAATGCTGTTCTAACACTGTCCTCATAGCACACTTTGAAGGACAAGAGAAGACAGATAGCACTAACCTAACAATATTAAACATAGTATTTTGAGACATCAAATGCATCACTAAAGCTTTCAGACGTGTGCAGCATTTCAGACCTGTTTTTAACTCCTTGTCTGCCCTCTCACATATGTGGTTGATTCTTACTGATCTGGCCTGAAATATATCACACAGCTAACCTCAGAGCTGAATTGAGTAATAGAGAAACAAACAGTTTCTCTCCTTTCAACATGAAGTATGTATTTTCTCATGCTTGAATGTACAACAGATACTACCACTACCAACTACCAAGTAGATGGGATAACAATCAGACAAATCTGGGAAAGTAATTCTGTACTGCTGAGGTATATGAACTCTTTCACAAAGGAAGAACGGGGAAAGAGAAGAGGAGGAAAAAAAAAAAAAAAAGACTCCTAAATTTTAGCATTAGTGGTATGCAGCCCAGTGCTGAGATACAGCCTCCATACATGAGCTCCCCACATGTTCCCTCTATAGAAGTAAGCTTTAGCAGATGCGTAACTAAGAAACAACATCAACAACATTCATCGCTAATACCAAAGCTCACCATAAATTACTTTGGAACTTACACTAATCTGGAACTCTATTAGAAAACAGGCAAGGTTTGCTTGCCTCTGCAGGACATGGCAGAAGCAGCAGAGCCTTGCGTGAGCTCCCAGCAGACTGACTGTGACAATGACTGCAATTAGCGGGCAGGACGCTGCAGGTGACGCTGCATTGTAATGCTGTGTGGGAGGATGCTCCCACCGCTCTAACTGTTGCCTGTAGAAATTGAAAGCAACGCTGAGGAAAGCTAAATAACAAGGTCAAAGATCACTGTAGCACTCGGGTTGGTTGTTTTTTTTTCTTTTTTTTTTTAAAAAAGATCTTTTTCTAACTAGTCACCTAGCGCTGGGACTTTGAAATGTTCGCTTCCGTGGTTAGCTGCCTTTCTAAGAATTTCTGCTAGGAGGAATAAGTGGTGGAAGGGCAGGAGAAGCACTGGGGGCTGACAGAGCAGCTCAGGAGGCTGTGGTGCTCCTGCACCTGGAAGCATTTGGGGCAGGTGGGATAAGTGCTGCTTCCAATACTGGTAGCTTTCTTTGGAAGCACTCACAGTGCTTGAAGCACAGCCTTGGGTGATCTCAGGCAACTTCAGAGGCGAATTTGCTTTAAAAGGATTAAGGATGTTAACTAATGGAATTATCCCTTTTCTCACTGACCATCTTGGATCCAGACTCTTCTCAACCAAAAGCATCACTGTGCAAGCAGTTGCCTTCCTCACCGGTGGATTTTGATGTGACATTCACTTTCCCAGCAACCTCACTCTTAGTGCAATGACCATGTTCCTCAGGCTATGAGGGTCAGTAGTGCAAAGGGAGCAGGAATCTGCAAGACTGTTTTATCATTTTATTGTTACCAAGAACTTTGCTCCTCACAGATCTGGGATTCACCCCTCTGACTTTCTGACAGGCTTCCAACTCCTGAAACATTTGACAAAGGTTTTATTATTAACTTTTATTCCTTTAATGAGTTCCTTTAATAAGTTGCTCCTCAATAAATTGACATGTCTTCCTGAGGTTTAACATTTAACTTGTCAGAATTTATGTGCCTCCCCTTTTTTGGACATGATTTGTCACTTCTGAAATCATTTTCCCTACGTCTACCTTTCCTCTGCCTCCTAAATTCACTTCAAGCCTTCATGCAGGCGGTCACGTTGACAGCAGACACAGATTCTGTGCCGTCGTTAAGCACATCTCCTGATTGCAGGCATTTCACTCTTTTTTTCACTGCTCCTTTCGCTTTCTATCTACTTTCACTATTGTATGTAATACTGAGATACTGGATTAGGGAGTGTTTCTCACTTCCTGTGACAATGCTGAATTTGAACTCAGTGCGGTCAATGCAGATACTGGAGTGTATCTTGGCACTTCACCTTCAGCATGGCTCTGAGCACTGTTCAAGGCCTAAATCAGGAGAGGCTGCTTCTGCGCTAAGAGATCAGACAAACATCTCCAAACACACAGATTGTGTCTGAGAGTTGTGTGGATACTGGGGATCTTTCCTTAGCTAGGTACAAAACGGTACCCATATTTTGGCTGCAGCCTGGGATGGCCACCCCTACTATCAGATGAGTGGCTTTTGTGAAGGTGGATTTTGCTCAGCCTCCTGTCCTTATGTGCAGCTTTGGTTCTGGAGAAACAGAGCTCATCTCCCTGCTTTGAGCAGGTTAAACACCTAGAGAGCATTGCCAACCTGGTGTGGTGGCACGTAAGGCTAATCCCTGCATGACATGAGCATCCCAAAATGACAAGGCCCAGTGCTTGTGCTGAGGTTCTGCCGTTCTCCATCCCTCTAGTGCCAACAAGCAGCATCTTCAGAAGACAGCTTCTCCTCCTCGCTCCAACCGAAAATTGTTCCCATTTTATATGTCATTCAGAAAACTGAAAAACAGCCAAACTTTTTTTTTTTTTTAAACTGTTGGTGATAAAAATCTGTTCCAGGTTGGGATTTCGTGCGCCAAGTTTCAGCACAGAGTGAGTTTTTATGGTTGAGTTATAAACCCCCTAAAATATGGTTTTATAATGGAAACGCTGACACAACCTTTATACACACCCGGCCATAATTTCAAATGATGTAAAATACCTTATATAGAAAGCCAAGATAAGTGAATTTTTGCTATAAAGAGCAACTAGGAGATGAAAAGTATACCTTTTAGCTAAGTATTTTCATTCTTTGTTTTAATTTTGACAAGAGAACAAACCATACATCTAGAAAAGTATTTTTTTTTCAAGTCATACTTTATGTTTGTAGAAGACTAAATTATGTTTTTAATCTTTCTAGCTACATAAAGTAATTCTTCCAGGAAGTTTGCTATTTCCCAAGGCAAAAGCAGGTTCGTGTCTGTTTCTGATAAATAGGCATTTTCAAAGGAATTTTATTAAAAAATCAGGAGGATATCAGGGCAGAAGTAAAGTAACATTTTCAAATACTAGATACAGCGCTCAGAGGAAAGCGTGTTACAAGTAACAGACTGGATATAATTGAAACTGACCTCATAAAATCTACAATGTATTTTTGTGATGCCGCTTTTCCAGGTCACTTCAGGATAAGCGAGTGCCTGGGAAGTAACAATACCCAACACAGATCGACACTGAGATTAACTCAGCCATAGCATCCAAAACTTGGGTTTTTTGCTTAGTGGCTACGTGCATTACCAAAGTTCCTTCAGTTGGAAAATCAACCTAGTAAAGAAATAATAAATTAGAAAAGGATACCTCTGCAATATTCTGTTCTATGTTTTTGAAATCAAATTTTCTCAATACTGTATTTTATTTTAATATTTAGGTCTGCACATATTTTTCTTTAAATTCAGAAGGTAGGAAATGGGTGTTTTCTCAGTTTTCAACAACTTGCGATGCATAGCTTAGAATTTCACATCTTGAGTTCCCTTGTACCGCATGTAACATCTCTGTTTTTCAGCTGTTCGAGTTCATACTGAGAAAATACTTTCACTATAAAATGATGCATTCATACATACGTAGATATGTTTTAATAGAAAGTCATAAATTGATTTAGTTCATCACATTCGGATGTCAGTAACATTTCCAAGGCTTCACATTTTCATCTTTGAAAGAAGACTCAATTGTGAAAAACTGATTATTCTCAGCTTTCTGACATGCAAGTTTCTGCCATCAGCTTGGTGGAATTACATATCCTCTGCACAGCAGACAAAGAGGTTGAGCTGCTGATCAAGCTACCAGTTTTTTGTTTGACAGGAGGTGAGCAGAGCAGTTTACGCTATGACTCCTCACGTGTCTCTGCCAAAATTAAAAGGGCATTTTGAACTCAAAGCAGCTGAACATTTGATTGCTTGGTGCCTCAAGCAGGTTGTCCCCAGCTGTAATGATTTAGACTACTGTACAACCTTTACAGAGGAGGAAACAGGAGATATCATATGCCCCAGACTGTACAGGAAGTATGCAGTGGGGCCAAGAATAGGTCTGAGGTACTTGAATTCTGTGCCTAGATTTCTGTGTCTCAACCACAACGCCTGTTTTTATTTCCTCTCAATTAATGCAATGAGCAATGAGAATGCTGCAAGAGCTAACAGAGAAAGTGTTGCACTATGCTAAGCAGTTACTTGATCTCTGGATCTTGCAGTATATAGATCAAATATCTCTGCACATGTTCACCAAATATTCATTAAGTGAACTGACAGCTGAAAATATTGATTGCAGCCATGTTTTTTTTTTTTAAACGAAGATACTTAGAAGAAAATATTTATTCAAATTAAAACAAAATATTTTCTTCTTTACATGAAGTTCCATTTCTTTGTTTTTGAAGAAAACAGATGCTAACACTGAAAGTAGTATCTTTTTTTTCTGGTTTCAGTAAACATTCCTGAATGCTAGTTTATTGTCTCTTTGAGTTAGTCATTATTCACAACAAACAAGGGCTCCTATCTAACTGAATGCTACAGGCATAGCAGAGCCATGGATGGAGTTCGGGGAGGCAACCGCAATGGGCATCAGTGGAGAAACAACATTGAAGCAGTGCAAGTTGGGGCAAAATCCAAAGGCTGTTGGACCTACTTTTGGGCAATTCTACATGAGACAGGAAAGCCAACTGTAACTTTTCATTCCACTGAAGAGGAGAGCTGGCAGGTTGCTGCTCATGAAATGTCTGGGTGTGAAGTGAGATTTACTGTCAAAGTGTTAACGAAGAGCCTCAAGATAATGAGCTACTGTGAAGGACAGGAGAAGCTACTTTGTAAACTGCACCCCTTAGAAATAATTCGGGTTCATAAGCAAACCAAAGTGTTTGCTTATACTTTGAGATACTAAAAAGAAATGTGCAGTTGGATGACACTATGCATGCAGGGAAGTCATATTCAAAAACGTTACAGAAAATGATGAATCTATTAAATGAGAAAAGCTCTGGGCTGTGTGATAACAGTGCAGGTTTTACAGAAGGCAGACCATAGATATTTCTGACAAATCCAGATTATTTTTCTACCGATGAACATGCCTTCATTTGTTGAAGCAGTGGACCAGAGAATTATAGCTACCTGTTAAACAGAGTCCCACGCTTTGCTCTGCTGAGGCTGTGTGCTTCACTGAAGCCAGCAGTGATGAACATGCTGTTGCATTGGCACGATACTGAAACTGCGTAATTCTTTGGTTTACAAGAGAAATTTTTCTTTATCTATCATTCACAGAAGCTAAGGAGAAAGAGTTTAACTGAAACCATTACCTTCTTTTCTAACTCGTACACAGTAATTCAGTTTATTCTGGGGTCAGCACAGACCCCTACTCAGTGAAATAGCAGAAGTGTATGTCAGAGCGAGCAATGGTGTAAAGAGGAAGAAAAAGTCTTCCTCTTACATTTCCGTATTTCCTCACTTTCCATGGCACAACATGACTCGTACCGCAGGTGACAGAATCAACCTCAGAAGGAGCTGAGATTTGTTGCCATCTATCCTGGAAATGAAACAAGATGCAAGCTCTAAATACAATAATAATGCTTGTTCATTTTAATTATGGTTTGGGGTTTTTTTGTTTGTTTGTTTTTTTATGTGAGGCTTTTTCTCAGTCCTGAAGACTTCAATTCTGATCTAAATATGGTGAGAGTAGTCAGGGATGAAAACCTATAGAGTCTCATCTTCTATTGTTTACTCCATTTATCAGTCAGAAGAGAAGCAGATTTAGGGATATTGAAGGTCTACATGCAGTGCAATCAATGTCTTGCCAACGGTATTTCAGCTTCTTGGTGACCAGAAAAATGGCGTATTTTCTTCCTGAGTTATAGAAAACCATAAGGGATTTGTATCTGTTTTCTTCTATCGGCTAACTTACACTTAAAACCAATAAAATTATAAATACATTTTATAGAATAATGAAACAAAATAAAATAGATGTTTTGCAGTCTTTGGTGCTGTTCAGAAGACAGCTAAGATTCGGGCAGATTCTTGGATGCTGCCGATTTTGTTCCAGGACTGCTAGAAATGAAGAGTGTTCAGCACCTCCTGGGAACAGACTTGATCCTGAAGTCACTATTTATGCAACACTCCTATTCCAATCTGTGGGAGTTTTGCATGAGTTAAGTGTCAGTCACTTTGACATTTAGCCCAGCTGGTAGAATGATATACCATGAGTATCTGGTGCATTTTCATCTGAATTTCCTTTTCCACACAGTACTTTCTCTCCTGCTTTGCTACCCATCCTCTAGCTATTCTGCTAAAGGCACCATGTGGATTGTAATGGTACCAAGTAGTGTGTCTGGTTTAGAAAGCAGCCTTACAGGGAGCTTTCCTGCAATAACAGAAAGGTGGGTAATGTCAGGAATGGAGAGGAAATGAACACGAAGAAGAGCCAGGAATTTCTGAATGTAACTTTACCACTAAAGCTCACATGAGTACATCCCAACATGACATGACAAAGGGGCTGGGACAGCAATGTTTACTGTTGCTTCTGACTCAGAGGAGCATACCAGTTCTACTGCAGAACCCATGAGAAACTGTATCAGTAGCAATAGCTATAAGCTGAAGGAAGTCTTTGTTGGTAAATGTTGCTATATACATTTCTATGGTAAAGTGGTTATTTAGCTAGTTTGAAGTATCTTGGGTTTTTTTGGACTCCACAGATCCCATGGTATTGCACCATACTGGTTGAAGTACATACAGCAAGATACCTCAAAGAAAACCTGACAATATCTAAAACAGAGTTAGTGTTCAGCAAACGCTGTCTTCAAATTTTCTTATAACTATAATCACTGGAAAATTCACATAGAACAGTCAATACTGACAAATAACCAAAGATTCTTTGATTTTTCTTTCCCAGCAAATATTTCCAGGTTCTTTCACTTGCCAGTCTCACTGCCACAGACTGGCCCAATTTCTTTACTTTTACCTTCTGATTTCCCGTCTCAATCTCAATGTTTTTTGTATTTTTGTCTCTGTTCTATATGCATTTTCTTTGGCTTCAGATTAACGTAGCACTCAAGAATGCTTGTCTTGGAACACACAAGTCCTATTTGTCTATGGTGGGATTGCTTATACACCCAAGTAATTTGTTTAGCCAGATTTTTGCTTCCACAAAACTATTTCACTTAATAATTCATCCATGTGAAAAAGTGTGGTAATTTTCACCCAAATTACATCATCATCTTACTTCCTATATTGAACAGGGAGAAGCTTACCATGCATTAAATTTTTTAGTGCCCAAGCCTCACAATTATTGCTTAATTCTAGACCATTCATTAATTCTGCCACATTTCTTACAGGGAAATTCATATACACGCACTGTAGAAAAAAAAAAAAGAAAAAGGGGAAATGAGCTCTCAGGTGACCTGGAGAATTGCTCAGGAGCCTAGAAATATCATCTTCCGTCATTTCCAACACATTCTGTGTTTGAAGTATCTATTAAAAGCTGGCAGACATCATAAAAGACCCAAGGGTGGCCCATTCCATAAATTACCTTGCTGGACATTTCAAATAGCTCTAAACAGATGTATTTGGGCATTTACATTCCACCCCAGGTCCATGTTTTAGCTCTCTGAGATCAGTTTTTGTAAAAGAGATAATGCTCATTTAGAGCAAATAGTTAGCATCCTTAATCATTAGGATCACAGAACGTTAGCAATCTCTGACAAAAGCATAAAAATAGCCACAAAACTGAAGACATGTAAGCATAACAATAATAAGTATCCCTTTGTTGTAGATTTGCCTGAACATTTTTTTGGCACAACTGCAACGCTTCACCCCAAATCACAGAGAGAATACTTTAAATTTCTGAGTCACACCTTGACTACAAGCTTTTATTAAAGGTGCTGAAACGCTCAGTTCAAGGGTGTCAAATATGATGATTTAACCCCCTAAAATGTGTTCAACATCTTGTATTTGTGTATGATTTAGTGAAGGCTTTGAAGTCCTACAATCTTCCTGGTTTGCAGGAGTTTATGAAGGCTACTTTGGAACTCTATATCAATCTATTCATTAGCAGACTCCAGTGCATTTTAATGCTCAAGTTGAATACGTCTCTTGCACAGCAGGGCTATAAGATACATATCTTTAAACTCTAGGATCAGATGCCATTGCAAAAATGTTGATGTGAAAACTCTGATAGTCAGCATGATAAACCTGAAAAAAAAAAAAAATCTCCCCTCCCTAAAATTAAAACCACACATTTGATTCAGTTGTGTATAATCAATAAGTATTAAGATATTACAATTACGAAATAAACAAGAGAGTTTGGCAAAACAGATTAAGACAACAAAAAGAGAATAGATAGAAAGCTTACCTGTATCCTGGGCTCACTTACAAAACTCCAGCAGAGTAGATCTCCAGAAAAGAACCTACCCCAGTCCCAGTCAGCTCTTAAATAGGTCTAGGAGAGGTGCAGCCAGGCTTCACCCCCTTCCGGCAGCCCAGGTGAATTGCCTTCACCTGTGCTCCTCTGGCTAACACATTGCTTGCCTCAGGTGGTCAATCAGAGATTCAGGCCGTGACTCAGCAGTTCCCATACAAGTTGACTTAACTTTGTTGCTGCGGTAAAATATCCCATGACTAAAAGTAAAAAAACACAGTGTAACCTTCCATCCATTAAGCAATTTATTAGTAAAATTAGATGCTTTAAACAAGCCTATGTTAAAAGATGAATGCTTATTAAATAGAAGGTTATCTGAAGCACTGTACTAGAACTGATGGTTGCATGGAAAAAGGAAAAAATTAATGTATGAGAATTCAGAAGATTAATGAGAAAATGTGCCATTTAAAAACTTTTTCCTTCTCAGGCACTTGCAGGAGCACTATCTATTTGTATTCCAGTAGTAAAAAGGATGAAATATAGTAATCAGATTGCAAAATCTTATTGGTTAAGTGAGTCTTTAAATGCTACAAGAAGTGAGAAATACAAGCAACTGCTGCAATATGTCACCTGTATCAAACCTCCTTTTTTCATTTTTCCTTTCTGTGTCGTTTCCCATCAGTCTTATAAAACTGTACAACTGCACCCTTGTGTAAAGCTCACTTTACATATATTGTAGAATCATAGTATCATTTGAGTTGGGAGGAACCCTTGAAGGCCATCTAGTCCAATTTCCCTGCAATGAACAGGGATGCCTACAGGTAGATCAGGTTGCTCAGAGCCCTGTCCAGGCTGACCTTGGATGACTCCAGGGATGAGGTATCCACCACCTCTTGGGGCAACCTGTTCCAGTGCCTCAGCGTCCTTACTGTAAAAAACCCCTTCCTTATATTCAATCTAAAGCTTCCTCTTTTAGTTTGAAACCATTTCTCCTTGTCTCATATATCTTGCCACCAAAAAGATAAATCACAAAAGAATTAACACATGTGTTTTAAAATAACTATATGGCAGAGAACTAAACTGGGTAGCCAATTTCTGCTGTTTCACAAAAATCTCACAGGCTGCCCTGCTCTGTCCTGCTTCATGCACCCAAGCAGGATGATAACCTGCCAGGTGGAAAAGAGAGTGGCATCCAGAATATGTATCTGTACCGTCTGTTCAGGCCTCTTCAGAAGAGAACTCCTGCTGATACACAGCAATTATATTTTAAACAAAGATATTCTGCAGACCACAAATTCCTGTAAATCTCCATTATAATTCACACAAACAAAATAGAGATGGAGGGTTATACAGATGGCTAGGTACTGCAACGACTTTCTTTAGCATATAAACATTCTCATACTGTTTGAGAAGACCAATTAGGAGCTGAAGACTCATTTTAAGATACAGTTTTTCTCCCCTACCACTTAAACTCTATTAAATATAAATACTTTATTCTCATTAGTGGCTGAAGAAAGGCTTTATTTTCCAATAAAACGACCCAGAAGTCATGAAATCTCAAAATTATGTAGTGTTCTTATCTCTAGTAGATATTGCCTTTTTTTTTTTTTTTTTTTTTTTTTTTAACTTTTCCAGAAATCTAAATCTATCCTTGAAAGAACTCTGAGCCATAAGTGGAGGAATGCATTTAATACTCTGATACTCATCACTCACGTAGTTCTCCATTCTTGTTTACAGGATAATAACCAGTGATCCGCCATGCAGCATGGAAGTTCTGCTGTGAGTCAGTTTCCTCAAGTCAAAGCTATTGGATGACTGATGCCCTGACTAATTAAACAACTAGCCAAGGTTTATAATTCTTGGACAAAACCTGTCCCACCCAGAAGGCTACTCTGCCTCACCCATTGTGAGCAAAGTGAGTAGATAGGATCAGCAAAATATGCAGCTCTGAATTATAGGAGTATCTTTGGCTCAAATTGAAACTAATTCAAGAGACCTGCACATCATGGCACCTCATTTGTCCCCCAAAATAGAAGCTAATGTGAAATATGAATTTCAATATACACACCTATGAACACCTATGGAAAGCTTCCTCCCCTTCCTTAGATGAGGAATTTAACATACGTATCATGTATGCATTTGTCTTTATTCTTCCTCTTCCCAGCCACATCCTCAGGCACAGCAAACATAAGGTTTACAGCACTGTCTACCTGTCATGGTTATGGGGAGCCACTCAGCTGCAGGAAGAGTCCACAGAACTGTACACTTGACCACGGTAGGTTTAAACAATTCCTACCAAAAAGTGAGCTTCAAACTTAACACAGAAATGTGCCAGAAAGTACAATTTACATCCTGAGGGGAAGAAAGAGTTGAAATAAAACCAATTTAGATTATTTAGGGATTTATTCTGACCTCTATTGACTTAATTTATAAGGTTTCTGCCTTTTTGTTTCCACAACTACTGCGAAGTTCCTGCAAAGTATATTCAAGCTATCCAGAATTCTGTCTTTCACTAAGTATTTACATGCATAATCGACATGATGAAACATAAATTTGTTTAAAGTGCCACCATAACTCAGAGGCACTACAGTTTAAAACATTAAAATACCGTGTTGAAGATTTTTAAGCCTAACTTTGGATTTTAAAAATCTCAGGCTCAGAATTCCCACTTAGACACATCAGGAAAGAGCCCAGTTTTCAGTAATTGGAAATGCTAATTTTTTTTGTGAGTTTCAGAAATGGACCACAAAAGATTATTAGCTGGATAAGGAAGCATAGGGAGGACACTGCAGGCATGTCTATTCCAATAAATGAAGAATGGAGGAGAGCTCAACAACTAATGGGTAAAGTGGTCAGAGTACTTTTAGGAAACAAATTTTCCATCACCTGGAACTAGAAGAGGAAACCTGTTCAAAACATGGAACATGATCTCCTAGCTGCATTCAGTTTTAAAATGGATGACCTGGGAATCCGTCTGACATGACCCATGCAGGATAGGGAAATATTTTTCTGCTCAAATTTTCTTTCTTGCCAACTGAACAACTGAATGATGCTCCCCTGGAAATCAAACCAAACCAAAAGAAAACAAAAACCTGTGAGCAGTCCTTATGAGCATTTTTCTGTATTTTAAAAACTTTGCAAAAACTTCATCACTGAAATAGTCTGAGAAAATGTGTAAAACACAATAGAAGAAAATGGAGAAAATGCTTTCAGTTTCTCATGATGTAACAGCTTCCTCATGTGCTTGTCATTGCTCCTATTGTCAGCTATGCATGGCCACTCCTCTCTTTCTGTTAGTCATATATGTGTCAGCTCCAGATGACAGCATTCCAGCCTTAATGGAAAATCATAAATAGGTTTTCATTCTTCATCACAAAAATGTAATCATTATTAACCACACTGGCATTCATGTGAGTGCAATAAGCATTTTTTTGTAAGGATCTTATGATAATTTTATATTGCGTGAATTTCACTTGGTATAGAACTTTGGTGACAGCTTTGAGAGAATAGATGTTAAAGGTTATTTCTATTGTCTTAGATAATGTTCTGAGCCTTAAATGAAAATTGAGGACTTAATCCTACAGAAGCAGAATTTGTGTTAAAATAACTGGATCTCCCTTCAGTTGTAAGTGGAATCAAGTTCTTTGCTATCATTAATCAAAAAGTTTTCTTAGTGAAAGTTAAGTTTGCTTCAAGAAATCCTAGACAGGATGTTAGAATAATCAAAAGTTCATTGACTACCTCAGAAGAGTGCACAACTAATTACACAATGAGAGCTCACCTCATTTTACCATGCCTAATACTGTAGTGAGGACCATTCATTTTCATGAGATCAAAGTCATGAACAGCTCTGGAAACAATGAGAAGTGGCTTTGTTGCTACCACCTCTAAAATGGGGGGTCCTGGGTAATCTTTGTTATATATGTAAGTGAAATTATGTCCACATTCACTTCCTTTTTTTCTTTCTTTTAAGAAAACTCCTTGATGTGAGGAAATGGAGAGAATGAAACAGCATTTGTTTGAAAAAGTGAAGGCAAATAGCAACGTCAGGATGATGCCTATCCGCTTTGACTCTTCTGAAGGGTAGAGTAGCCCTTACAAAGGCATGCATCTGACATTCCAGGGCTACTGAAGGGTTACTCAACAGACTCTAACAAGAAAACAAGTGTCAGTGCCAGTACAGTAACGATCTGGTGGAGACTTCAGGAGGAGCTATGCTTTACCCAGTCTTGAGATAACAGACATGCCACCTGCATGTACTACTTCCTTGCATTCTGCCACCATGTCACCAATCTGTGACAACATCATTAGCTCTCTCATTAGCTGACTTCAGATTTATTTCTTTGTGATATCAAAATCCAAATTGCTTGAGAAATACCTGAGTATATACTGTTTAACATAGTATCAAGATTTGTTTAAGTGCTAATAAACATGGATGTAAACACATCATAAGAGTCTCTTTCAGCACACTTTCTGTGTGCTGGTGAAACTTCCCACCATCTGCTGGAAGCTTGCCTATCTCTTAGAGATAACTGTGAGCAGGGGGAAGGTGCCATACTGAGGGTGTACAGGGCGGTGAACTGATGGAAGCCCACAGCCAATATTGGGTTGCCTGCCGTCAGCCACCAGAGGTGACATTTACTCTACAAGAAAAAATTATGAATGCTGACTAACACCATCCTGACCTTTCTTCAGGATCTCACGGACAGAAATTTAGAGGTTTATTTCAAACATTCAGCTTAAGTAATTGCATATCTTATTTTTTAATTCCAGAGGTCTTGGGAGCAGTGCCAGAGCTGAGCTAGAGGGGATATCATTCATTATCAGTAGTCTAATCTGTGCTGAGAGACAGAGAGTCCTCCAGCACCAGCATGTCCAAGTTTCAGAGGATGGTATGGCACTTTCAGCTCCTCCATAACTCAAGCAGTATGAGTTTCTTTCATGAAAAAATAAAGCACAATCTGTGGTGTTATATGAACAAAAACTTTAAATTGTGGTGCTTTTGCCGTCCATGTTTGACTGTTGAGTTGCTGTCAGATGGTGCTTCTGCCAGCCATCAAAACAAAGAAATCACCAGTTTATCATTAATTTTTATGCTATATTTTATGTCATTGCTGTCATTACCTAGATCTGTGATGTATCCAAATCTCTTTTGAAAAGAAGAAGAAGAAGAAGAAGAAGAAGAAGAAGAAGAAGAAGAAGAAGAAGAAGAAGAAGAAGAAGAAGCCAGTAATTCTATCTTAGGCATTCCATTACTTTGTTCTTTAAGGATATATGTGTAGTCAGTGAATAGATCCAACTGCCATGAGCAAAGAGTAGATGCATGCCCTGCCCTGGCCCATTACCCTCTTATTCGTTTCAATACACTGCTTGATTTGTAACTATTACTCCTTGCTCAGCTATTTATTTTATGGTAGCTCATTGCAATTCCTGTCATTGCTTCCTCCTTTTTTTTTCTTTCCATTTTACCTGATGCAGCTTGGCATGTTTGATAAGCGTAAGTGGGCCCAACTCAGTCTAGGCATCTGCAAGCACAGTGCAACTGACATCAGTCAGAGCCACTAATAACAGGATGGACTTGGCACCACGGATGCACTGCAGGTATCAGTGCAAACCGATGACTTCATTACTGCCTTTATCAGTTTCACCCACCATTACGGTCTCAAAATCCAAAATGTAAAAGTCTTCTTAGTTTCAAGAAACATGAGAATTTCCTTCAGTGTTTTCTACCAGGCTCCTCTGCCACTCTAGCTAAAGATTTCCATTTCTCTTTGTGTTTTCTGCTCTCATCATGGGACCATATTTGTTCCCATCCTCTACGGTCTAAGCACCAGGACTCGAAAAGATGAGGCAGTTTGAGCTGTGCTGTATTATTTATCTCACCTACTTTCCCTTCAGCAAGAAATGACTCTGAACTCTTCCTCCTTCCACTCTCCCCCGAATTTCTTCTCTCCTCTGCTCAGTATTAAGAGTCAGCAGAAATAGAAATTCTAGGTATTTGAGTGGTGGCAGAGATATTTTTTTGTTGTTGTTTTAATTTTGCATTACATATGTACGTCTATCTCTGGTAAAAGTAAGTTGTTTTTCTAACTGAAAATATGCCCAATATGCTTATCTGTTAATTTTGTATTCGCAAGAAGAATGAAACAAAATGCTACAACTGTTGCCATCATCTAGAAGGAATAAAATTTCAGACTCTGGTCCTAACTTTATGTATTTGAAATGCAGATTTGAGTATTTCAGTGCTAGCTGGTTTATAGGAAACTCATAGGTAATGCTTCTTGAAAGTGGTGAGGTACATCTATTTGCTTAGTCTCAGAAGAGAGGAAAAATAATTGTAACGCTTACGTTTTCAGAGTAGTGGATATATCTTGCTTTTTTTTTAAGAATCTTTAAATATTGGATTAATCAGAGTCATCACATAAAAAGTACGAGATTGCCAGGTGTGACTTCCTCTCTTCTCGACAATCTACTCTGCAGCATCCAGAAGAATAAGCTATGTGAAATAATTAAATTGCAGCAATAAATGTTAGGCATCTAACATTGCTTTGTGAAATTAAAATATAAAAGCAGGCATAGGAAATGTAGAAAACGGAGAAAAATCTGCAGATTTTACAAGAGGTGTGGACAGAGAAGGGAGAACAAGGAAATTGTACAGACTTTTAACACAACTACTTACGACTTTTTCTGGGGGTTGTATTTCTTTGTAGTCTTCCTCTACCCTTCTTGACTCTCCCTATAAAGTATTTTATGAGACATGTTAAGTATTTTATGTAAAAAATAAGTTGTATCACATTGCACTGTAGGTCAAGGCAGGAAGGACACATTGCCTGAATAGCCAGTTAATCTCTTTCATCTTTCTCATGCTGTCATTAATGCTTATCTGTTCCCATAGCTATTGCAAAGTCATCTGTTTTCTCCAGTGGCATAGTGCAATAATAAAATCTTTTGATTTGACATACTAGTTGTTTGTAATGCTAGTTTTATTCATGTTCATTTTGAGATCAGATTTGTGCTTTCTTGGTTTTATCATGTTCTCTTGATTCTACTGTCTGGGAATTCAGGAGTTTAACCTCACTTTTCTGTTATCTTGTGTGAGATTGGTTTGATGTTGATGTGTATATCGTTAAGGGGACTTGTTTTTGGTGTTACTGATAAGGATCCTATAAATTAGTTGGTGTTTCTCTGTGGGGCTTTTTACCCCAGTGATTATCTAATAGTCTGTCTTTTGCATGTAAAATCTGTTTAGGGTTTCCCTGCTTGTTTTATGCTGAAAGGGGGATACATCATGAGCTTCTATGTCCTGGTCTGATGGCAGAAGCGACCTTACCTAATTCAGAGTCTTTGACCAGCTCTGTCAGCTTTCTGAGCCTGTGCAGGGAATGTATTTCATCTGTGATGGTAAAAGGTTCATCCAAAAATGATTTAAGGCAAAAAAAATGGCTAAGGTTATTAGCAGCCACTCTTTGTTTACACAACTCTCAAATCTCTTTCATTTCAGGATGTCTAAAATTCCTGTCTCAGGAAAAAACATGCATTTTATTGCTTTTGAAAAATGTTTCTAATATTGTTTGTTATGTATAAATGAGAAGCAGAACGTATATAAGTGAATTACCTTAAAAGAAACAATACTGCAGCTCTCTATATATCCTTGGGACTTTTTTCATTTCTTCTGAGCCCTTGTGAGATGTTACATTTTTGGGGGGGCATCAACGAATTGAGAAACATGACCTGCACCTCATCTATTACTGCTCACTTATTTCTCAGCAGTTATTCCTCAAACGTTCAGGACTGTGTGTGGCACATGTGTACGTTTATCAATTCACATGTAACTGGAGAAATGCAAAAGAACTGGAGGGTGGGGAGATAAATGCTGACCACACCTCTGCTGAAGGACCTGGAAATGGCCAACTGACAGGAAACACTAAAAACTCTTCTTCAAATGTCTGTCATTGCCAAGGAGTCCAAAGAGAAAAATATCCTCTTTAGTGTATGAATTAAAAAAATTTACACAGAAATAATCTGTTTCCTATTCAAAGTCTTGGAGAGATGCAGCGGCCAGCAAGGTTATATGAACTGTGCTACAGAGAAATAACATCTGTTTACAGAGAATACATACGGTTTGCCGCTTCAGGAGTTAGAGACATCGCTACAAGGAGCAGCTTTGTGCATGTGAGATTCACGTAAATTCATGTGAAAGTAATTTGATCCTAAGATTCAAGCCTGAGCTTTAATAGATCCAGCCATTCTAAGCAAACAGAACAAATTAAGGTAAATGAAAATTAATTTTGTATTAGAGGACAAATGTCTGTCAGAGGGAACTTCTGCCACCGTCTTGTTTGTTGACTTGAAAAAGGACTGAAGTTGAATATTTTAACACGATTTAGTAAAATTCATAAATTTAAAGCGCAAGAGAACTTATTTTTACTTTCTCGGGACTCTGATACTTTTGTTTATCATGACAAACTTAACACGATGTTCATATGGAATTCACTGCAAGCATCAAGTGGATATTTTTCCAGTCTGTGCAGTGGCACTTACCTATCTTATTTTTTAGAATATTATAGAAGATATTCTCTCTGAATGACCAAGAAGAACATTTCTGTACTTTTTTTCCACCTTTCCAGATGTAACTAGCTGTATCTAGCTGTAGCCTCTCTTCTTCTATCAGCATCAGAGAAGCATAGTAGCATCAATCATTGCTCCTGTTTTTGATTATATTTTTGGTTGTTCAATTTTAGTATGCAACAAAACAGTAGATGTGGGACTGATTTTTTTCTTTAAGCAAGAATGATTGTGAGAACTTAAGTCAGAGCCCACAGCACATCAAGAGCATCAAAATGAGTTTTACTGCTTTCATTAGGCTTTTACACAGTAGTTTTCTTTGAAGTGACTTAGTGCATAAATGGAGGAGACACTGCCTGGGGTGCCGGGAACGTATGGCATAACAACACACAAGTATGTAATAAGCAAGTCTACCAGAACAGTACTGGATTTGTTTAATACACTATATAATTGCCCACTTGTTCTGTATAGGCCAATATTTTCAGTCTGTCATATGAAGAGAGGGAGACAACAGTCCCTCCAAAAGTCAGTATGTACATCTGAGAGTAATTTCATGCCCATGCTGTTTCTGAAAGCTGAGCCCATGGGTTGTGTTAGATGGTGACAGAGAGCTGCAAAGCAAAAGACTCTAGCCTGTTTCCCTTCCCTTTTCCCCATAACATTCTTTTGCCAATGACTTACAGGCATCTTTGCTCAGTCTTTGTTGCCCCAAGCATAGCATCTGATAGACAGAGTGGTACTTAAAACATGTCCATGTCATTATCTCTTTGATTTGGAAAAAGAGAATGAAATTGGCCTCAGCTACATCATGTTATTTGTGGTAGTTATGCTAAGTTTTGTGCTCTTATCGCTGCTTAAAGGGACTAATAAAAGTGTCTTGTTCCACTGCAACATAGCAGTAACCCTATAGGCTTGAGAGTTTGCATTCTTTTTTTTTAAATGATCATTTTTCATGCAAGTAACATATATTTAACATAAGGTGAAACTACAAATTAGTGAACTTGGTCTAAAGATTGTAATAATATTTTTTATCTTCAGCACTGTTTGAGTGTTTCAATTCTCGTGCCAGTATAACTTACTGCAGCATATCTTCTTTTTAATCCTTTTCTACAGATTTTAGTGATGTCAGCCCAACAGCACTAGGTTTTCCTTTGTGATAATGAAAATGACTTACTAATACGCAATATATTATATTCTTTGTGTAAACTCTGCTAGGTTTTACTTTTGACATTTTCTATATGAAATCTGATTTCTTTTTTTACTCCAGTGTAATTTCTCTTTCTCTTCTTAAGTATCTTGCTATTTTAAGAGAAGTTCTGTATCTGCAACATGCTTTAAGAAATAGCTGGCTTCGAAAATGCTTCATGCTGATTTGCCATAAACAAGTTACAGAAAGTAGTAGCATAGTTACTCATGGCTACCTTTTAGGAGTTTTGCAATCAAGCAACTATAGTATTGCTTTCAGGAGCCAGTGACCTCAATGAATCATTTATTTCTCTGAAGAATAAATGGATTTGAGCCTGATGTTTACATCAATAATGATTTTGATTTTCTATGAAAGCCTAATAGTCAAATTAAAAGTAATACTCTGTCCTATTTATGTAGAATGTTGTTATCACAAAGTGAAAACCCTGCGTATTTAAGCCTGCTTTCTTCATGCAGCTATGTCAACTCTGGATGCAAAATTAATTCATGCAGTTATTCATTACAGTTTCTATGTATTTTAATACTTATGAACTGTGTTCCCCAGGAGCTGGAAGAATAATTGCAAAAGACTGATAATTGACCCTTATGGAACAACGAGTAGATACTCATATAGATGATCTATACTTAAAGAAAAAGACTTTTAAAATAACTAGAAATCCACTGAGTTATCACACATTATGAATTCTCTCCTTGGCTAAAAACTCCTTGGCTGTTATTACAGCAGCAGGTTCATAACGATGAATCATGGTTGGCAAAGGCTATTTAATCTTTGACTTCAGGACTGTGTTCAACCTTGAACACTTTCATGACTGTCAGTTATATTTATAATTTGCTTTCTTAAATACTGATATATCTGATGCAATTAGGCAACAACAAGTGCTTCCCATTAACTACTTAATCCTGTTCCTATGCTTGCTCATGGCCATTTGAAGTGACTGCCTGGTACCAAACACTGAAGAAAACAGCCTGAAATACATAAGGCAGAACAACACTCAGGAATTATGCTCAAAGAGTCTTAGGTACCTTTTGGCTGTGACTGAAACAGGGTCTCCAAGGAAAATCTCTTTGCATCACAAAAGCATCTTGTGGTTTTACTTCCTTCTACTTGACTTACAGTTTCAACCTCATAAACTAGCAGGAGCTTTATTATTGGTAAGGCAGAGGTTCTGTAGGAGAGCTGTGTACTTAAAAGCTTGCACAAACTTACCCACAACTACTCCTTGGTTCCTGTTAGCGGTGTTAACCTCTTCCTTTCTAAAGCAACAAAATAAGAGAAGTTGGAAGCATTTATGATGCATGAAGAACCTTGTTGAAGGTGAGGGAAAAAGGCAATCTAATGGGTGGGGATGAAATGTGGGGAGAGCATTAAACGAGTTCTTTAAGTCAACCCTTATGTCAGTGGTTTCTATATGTTCTATACAGTTCCTCTTACTGCTTTACCTCTTCCTCTGTGTATTTGCAACTTTTATGATCAAATTCAGATCCTTTCCTCCCTGACATCCTTCCATTTTTCACTTCAAATCTTGCTTTTCATACTGAGGCTTCCTGAAGGCAGAAACGCATACAACCGTGCATATATGTAAATCCAACAAGGATGAGATACTTAGCATTTTGGATGGAAAATGTACACCAGGACTTAATACACTATTCAAATTCAGCTGTGGGCACCTAAGGTGAGAATACGCTTCTAGCCTTTTTTTTTTTTTTTAATATTCAGTCATTAAAGTGAACTATTGTACTGTAAATAAGACTGTTACAGTAGTGTAAACAGAGCAGTAAAAGTGCACTACTTGATGAGTCAGTTTGTTTCAAGCAACAGGCCAACCACAAAGTTGCAGAGTATGTTGCAAAATTACAGCAGGTCAGGAAAAAAGCTGCAGAGTAAGAAATTTAAATCAGAGGGTGATATTTGCTATTTGTTTGGTAGAAACTTTTTTTGTAAAGGGTGATACCTGTCCCTCTTGCAAATGCTTGGTGGTGTCTTTTCCTCCAGCACACAGAAAAGACCTTGGATATACTGTGGTTTTTGCAGTCCATTTCATTCACTCCTGGTTTGAATTGAGATTTTCGTGCTTTACTACTTTGCTCCAGTTCTTCCCTATATGCAGCATGTGGCCATTATTGTTCCTCATCCCCACTCCCATTTCTCTTGTTATATATCTCTTTCATTTTTTTTAGTTAGGTTAAATGTGAACCTGGGGTCAAGAACAGACAAGTCAGGTGATGGGACTGAGGTATAACTGCCTTTTCCAGTTTTTGTCCACCACATTGTCTTGGTGTTTGGGAGCATAGACTCACACACTGTGCTAAAAACAAAGTTCACATTTCAGCTGTCAGCTGTGAAATAGGCTCACGAATTCCTTACAGAAGCCAGGACTTAAAAGCTACCTGACGTTATCTTTCTTTAAGGTGCTCTTTTCAAGGTATGAAGCCTCCTTTTGGAAAGTGTATTATTGCCCCTCCGTAAAATCTATCTTTCGGAGGTCTTTTAGAAGCCTGTTATGAGTCCATCTGGCATGTTGACGTTTGTTTGTTTGTTTGTTTTTTGTCAGTTCTCCACATTCTTTAGAAATTCTTTAGAAATCTTCTCGGTATGTATGAAGTAAGGCTGCAATTCGTACTTCTTCAAAGGTGTGGTAGGCATAGAAAAATGAACCAAACACCAGACCTGATCAGTTAATGAAGTGTTGTGCACTGCAGTCCGAGCTATCTACATGAACTTGCCTCAGTACAAATATCTCCATAAGTAAGACTTTTTTTCTTGGGCTAGCATGCTATTGTGCTGCCACTGTGCCCTTAATAAATAGTGGGTCACTTTACCGTTCAGCTTCAGGGAACGAAATATATTTTGAATGCAAGAGCAGTTATTAAAGGCTAGTAAGTATGTAACGGAGCATTTACTTAAATGACAGAATTATGGCTGACAACCTGAATGGCAATGACATTTAAGTTTTCCTGAGACATTTCTCATTCAAATTATGTCACTAGTTCTGAGGATCTTTTTTATTAGTCTTGCTGGCATGTATCTCTATAGTGATGATTCCTTGCTGTCAATATAGCCAGTCATTTCTTCTCCACATCAGTTTTGACTGAGTTCTTTCAGTTTTCCCACACAGCTATGTGTATATAAACCTGTGTGAATGATTGATACGGATTCATACTTCTATTCTGAATTATCTTCTTTCTTTTTTTTTTTCCTGAAGCAACTACCGAAGTTTTGTCTGTATAGTATGCAAACCCAGCCAAACCTGGAATAAAAAAACTGTAAGCTGAATATGGTTTTAGTACACTGTTGTCATGTATTCTTATACAGTAGCAATGCACTTGTGAGGGATGTTGCAGGACACTGTCAGTCAGGTATCCTCACTTCTGAAATTTACATGACCTTGGCTGGAGTAAATTATTTGCTAAAGCAGAAACGGGAGGAGCAGCCTTCCAAAACAAAATATTGTACCATAAATCACCCTGAGGATGTTGCACAATTTAGCAAGGCTTCACGGTATATCTCCAGCACGGAGGGCATTGCTGAAGAACAAGTGATACAAGCCATACAAGGAGGCAAAAGATCTTGAGGAAAGAAGTATGTCTTTGTTCAGGCAGTTTACCCAGGGGGCAAATACAGTACATGATGTACCACATGATAAATCCATCATAAAATGGGAGGTTTTATTTACTGAAGAACTGTCTTCATTTTGAGAGGAATTCCTGCCGAGGCAGAGTGCTTGGAAAAGGCCAGCGTACCGCATAGTCTCACTGAAACTGCATTTTGGCATGTAAGGCACAGCCTTGTGCAATCCTCTTGCACATGGGTGAGTTTCACCTTTGCTGAACTACCAGCTTAACACTCATCAGGTCTAAAAAAGGGCAGGAGATTTATAAAGACATTGTGCTCTGTTTAGGATTTTGGAAAGCAAATCAGTCAGGCCATCATCCCAAACTCCACCTGTGCTGAAAATAAGTGATGCTGTAGTATTAGACCGTTCTGCAGAACTGACATTTCTCCTCCCACACTGGACACTGCACATCTAGCTGAAGATGCCTCTGTTCATTGCAGGATGATCTGTAAGGGTTTTTTCCAACTCAAATGATTCTATGAATCTATGATCATCCCGTGGGCTGCTCCCCAGCTGGTTGGTCCCACCACACACGACTGTGGAGCTCAGAGAAGTCGTGCACAGCTAACAGATGTTGAAAAATATCTGTGGTGTTGTCAGCCATGCAATAAGATGTAGCAGCACACCAAGCTGTAAGACTGAAGGAGAAGTATGCCTGTGTGCTCCAGCATGCTTTACACAGAATGGCTGTTGACCAGCTGAGTGGATGGCCACAGCAGTGCAAGTGGGGTACTGTGTCTTGCAGGAAGCCCATTATGTCCATTTTAGGCTACACTGAAGATCTGTTTTTCTGCATTTGGGTTAAAAATCACAGATCTTCTCTGGCCTCCTCTGCAAATAAGCCCTTGGTTCCTCTGCAGATATACAGTGTTAAATCCATCCTGACAGGGAGGAAGCACCTTCTACATATGAGTGATTTCCATTGCACAGCTTAAAAGACAGACAGACTTGGTCCACAAGTAACTTCACACAGTAGCCATTGCAATTAGTTTTATTGTTCTGTTTTCAAGCCACAGGTCAGACGTACTGCTTGACTTGGCTTGCTAAAATTGTCTATGGCTGGTATAGTTATTCAGATATTAGCCACAAATATTCTAGATAAATATTATTAATGCTTTACCAGGCTCAGCCTACACAACTGACTTGCACCATCCCTTTAAAGGTACTTATTTTCCTAAGTAGCTATATCTGCTAGCTTTTGTTCCCAGTTATATTTGCTGCTTAGACAGCTTAGAAGAGTTGATGCTAGGGCTGAGGCAGAATCATACAAACTACTATAGGGGCATCCCTCTTGAAAGGTGAAGAAATTAAAGTATTAATATATAAAAACCTACTTTCTCACCTCAGTTCAAAGAGTATCTAAGAAAACATAAGTGCTGCTCTGCAGCCAGAGCCCCTCTTTCCTCTCCTCTTCTGATGTGAGAAGAGGATGACAGTGTCTCATTGTTTGGAGGATGAAACCTAATGCTGTCTGTGGCTCTTTGTCCAGGATTTTTAAAGCTGCCTTTGTTTTAGCATGTTCCAGTGAGGCTATGACCACTTACATGGCAGATCTAGATCGTCTGCCATAACCCCATTGTCTTTGTCTCTTTGAACAGAGACAGTTCATACTCTGGTCTTCTACATCAACTTTAAATGATCCATAACATATAAATGTAACTTAAAAGTAAGTTATTGAGCTGAATTCCTGATGCACTGATTGAAATACACACAAATGGAATACCAAATTAATATGCTAGTGTACCTAGTTGCCTTAGTTACTAACTCTTTAATTCATCAGACCCATCGTGCACTTGACTGGACTCATTGCTTTAGCAATGGCTTCAGAAAAAACTATGGGAAGGTGTGAAAAGTTAGAATGTATTTGTTGGGAGATGCATCTGGAAGAGGAAGGAGAGACTTTAGACTGTGCAAAGATGCATATTTCTACCCGGAGCTCTGTAGTGCAGCCCCCACACAATGGCTGATATGTATGCTCATCAGACTCGTGTGTTGGGGTATTAAG
Source organism: Tetrao urogallus (assembly GCF_951394365.1). Taxonomy (NCBI): domain Eukaryota; kingdom Metazoa; phylum Chordata; class Aves; order Galliformes; family Phasianidae; genus Tetrao; species Tetrao urogallus. The sequence goes on from NC_136817.1 coordinate 12,810,334, forward strand.
AGTATGCGCTGCATGGCATCCTGTTCAGGTCTTAGATTCCAATTTCGAGGATACTGAGTGCATTTTCAGCCTCCTTACTGGGAGAAGACAAGAGGCAGAAAATCTCAGATTTATGCAGTAACTCAGTTCTCAGTGAGCAGATGGGGCTGTTCCACACACCGATCAGCAGGAACAAGGAGAGCAGCCACCATGACACAGGGACAGCAAACACAGCAAGGCATCTGAAACATGGCCCAGGACATGTCAAAAGATCTTTAGTTAGGCTGAGAAACATGAGCTCCCCCAGGCTCGTAATCGGTTCACTGGATAAAGAAGCTTTTGTTGATTATTATGAAATGTCAATGCAGCTTTACCTTCAGCATATATTTGGGCCAAATGCTGCTGGAGTAATCATGCCAGAGTGATCTTCTGATCCACTCAGAAGGTTAAAAGGCTGGCATTTATAAATGACAGATCAAGCCCAGTGGATTGACCATGGATTCTCCCTTGCATGGGGATTTAGCCAAGGATGAGTACAAGACAGCACCAGAACAGATTTCAGTTCAGGCACTTGGGTCTGCTTCACACTGTGCATGGTGCAAGCAAAAGACCTGTTGCCTTTTCATTTCTGAATAGCCCATCTAAAATTTTCTATTTCAAGGGGAAAGAGTATTTTTCAAGCTCTCTAGCCACTTTTTCAGACTTTTTCTATAGCATGTCATCATTACTTTTTAGTTGGACAGAAAATTTGCTCTATTATTGTTATTGGAGGTTTAGGTCTTTTTTTTTTTTTTTTTTTTTTTTACAAGAGCAGGATTGTCCACATGAGTGGATAGAAGCTGACCTGTTTATTGACATTTATTTTATTGTCTACTGGTTGTTCCCAATTAAAAAAAAAAAGAAAGAGAGCAAAGATCAATTGTAGCAACACACTGTTGGCTAGGAAGAACTTCTTTCTTTCACCTTTGAGAGTTTGCAACAATCATGAAAAGCAAGTTAAACAGTGAAAATACTGAGAGAGAGGTTTTCTTTTTGTATCTATGAATCAGTATTGGCAATAACTTGATTTTTTTTTTTTTAAATCATCGGTCTTCATGTTACTTCCTATCTGTTTGCTGCTTCGTTTATTATTAGTAGTAGTAGTAGTATACATTTCTTCTTAGAACTCAATTAATAAGAAATAAACAAAGGAAGCCTCGTGAGCACTTATGTCTCCCAGGGTATGTAACAATTTCAATTATAGCTAGGATCATTTTCCATAAGGTTAATGCACAATTTCTGTAAGCAAGGTCAATAGGTAAGCATTTTTGTACACGCACATCATCCAGGTCATCAACAGAATTCAGGTTTCTTAGTGTCCCCTTTGACTCATGCCTCATGTCTTTCAAACATGTTCACATTTTTTCCTGTCTGTACATGTGTATTGCATTCTCACTTTTATGCATTTTATTGAACTAGGTCTTTATTTCAATGTTTCTTTGTCATTTTAATTACAAGCAAACATCTTGCCTGTCTCGTTTCTGTGGCATATGTAATGGTTCACAGGATCTGGTAATTAATAAAAAAGAAGTTAAGAATATATGTATTTTTTAAATCATGTTTAGAATTTGATCATACTCCATTTGCTTTTTCTTTTCTATTCCTGTGGGTGAAAAATGGCTTAAAGTCCCTCTCCTTCACCATCACCTGCAGTATGAATTGATATCAATTCATTCAGTATTTTCATCATTCTGCCTTTTGTAGGAGAGGAAGAAATCCACAGCAGCCTTTATTAAACTGCAAGTCAAACCTTGTTATCTAGATTACTCATGCTGTATACATGTGCCTGGTTAAAAAGGAAAAAAGACCTAATAAACAATTCAGTTTTGTGGCAAGAAGCCTGGATCCTGTGGGGTTTGCTCATGTAAGTCCTGTCTTTTTTTTTTTCAGGGGACTAGTTTACACTTAACAACTTGACCTCTGTGACTTTTAAAACATAAACTCATTGTTAAGGTTTAATGATTAATCATATGACTAAGAAAGACACTATTAATTGGAAAATGGTAGTGCTTACTGTAAAAATAAAGTCTGAAGTGAATATGCACAGTGCTGGAAATTAGTGCAGCTTGTACAACTCTGTGAGAAGGTTTTATGGAAGTTGTCTTCTAGCATGTCCTCCTTGGAAGTATCTGGAAAAACTGAGCTTCCTTAAGGTTCCTGGATTGATGGGACCAGCTACAAGATCTGCTGAATTGGGTTACAACAATCATCATAAGTTGGCCCCTTAATATTTCCTGTCTAAAAGAAAAAAAGATCTTATAATCAAAAAAAATGAAACTTTAAAACCAAAATCTACTGTATGTTGAAATGGTTAAAACCGTATCTACTGTATGAAAGTTTGCAAACTTTCTAAATTAAAACCAAAATAATGAAAAAACAAAACCAAACAAACAAAACCACTAAACACCACCAAACAAAGCAAAGCCACTGTCATTTTTTTTAAAGATCAGGTACACTGTGTTGCTTTAATTCCAAACTCAGACAGCTGCAGACGTACCTAAAGAACATTTTTTCTTTAGGAGTGTAAGTCAAGTCCTTAATGCTAATGTAGGAGGATTCTTTTTTTGTGTGTGTGTGTATTTAATTTAACATACATTTTGTTATCACTTGGCTCAGTGCCTCAGGAGTCTGAGCCAAAGCTGTTACACTGTAATATCCATGAGGTTCAGTTTTCTCTTTCACCTGCAATACTGTACTCTTCAGTGTAATGCTAATGTGACTCCTGCAGTATAACAAAGAACCCATAATGACAGCAGCAGAAGGGTCTGGCTGTCATTTATACCAATTTGCTATATTCAAGGTCAGCAAGAATGCACCTGCAAAACACACTCACTGCACCCAGACTGGCTACAGGAAGAAGACCCACTGAAATGAGATTATTTTGAATAACAGACTTTTATATTCTTTTCTCTTAAAATCTTGAAGGTCTTTGTATGAAAGGTCATAATGAGAAGTTCAAGAGCAGCACATGCATTTCCGTGGTAACAGTGAAGGAGACACCTTTTGGGACAACATTAAAGAATAGGAAAAAAAGAATCATTAAAAAAAAGTGTGCAGTGTATTTATAAGTGCAGAGGTAGAAACCTTGTTTCCTGATAGCACATTTTTTGGACTCTGTTTGGTAAAGGAACAAATTCTTGACTGAATAATAAAAACATCACACAGTTACGCTGCAGCAGAAGTAGAAAGACTAATCACTGCCTTTGTTGCAAAGAGTACAGAAGATTCTGTGTCTTATAAAAGGAATGAAAAGCAAATGGTGGTGTTCTGATGTGATATTTGTTAATATTGAAATCAACACCATAAACACTGTCTTATAAAAAAATTGATACGTTGCATTCCCCAGTTTCCATTCTCCATAGCAGTCCAGGACAGCCCGTCTGACTAGCAGAAACAAGGAAGGAGCAGCACACTTCTAAAAGGAAAAGTCCCACAGCAGGGAGCTGCTTCTCAGCTCACACCCAGCTAAGCGCAACTGACAGAGCTACACTGGTGCCAGTGACAACATTGGTAGCGATTTCACTGCACCTTCCCCCTACCTGTGACCTCTCTTCTCCCCACTTCCAACAGAGGGTCCAAATTATCACAGCTTCAGGAGCTCAGGGCCGGCTTCAGAGAGCAGATCCTCTTGAATTTACAGTTAAGACAGGTTTTAGACAGTGCTCTGTTAATATGTCACCGTACTACACTTTACCTTTCAACAGGAACATCTAATGTCAATTTCAGAGCAAATATTCATATATTCAAGCCTTCAGGTGGCTTTAGAGTACAAGCAACACAAAGTGATAACAGAGCTTTCCTCTGCTTTTTCATTTCTCTTGTGGATTGAAAACAAAAAATTTTGAGTCAAATCTTATTTAATCTGAAGACAAAGATTCGTGAAAGACAATCTGAAGCAGGTGGATTCAAATGAACTTGTAATTTAAATCTGATTTGTACTCGTCCATGATCGTTAAGTGAACATAGAACCAACCAATCTTTCATCTGTGCAGATAAATTTGTTATCCATCCTTCCTCTGTTTAGGACCAGCACAGATTTGAGACAACAGTCCCATGTGAAAATGCAATGTACACAAACATTTTTTTAATTCATACCTGACGAAAATATCTAGAAAGTCACAACTCGTGATCTGGTTTAGATTAAACCCTTAGTTATATTATGTAATATAACCTTTTATTATACTAAATTCAATGCCTACCTCAAGTGCTTCTTCTGTATTATTATGCTCTTCCATAGTCTGTTTCAGGTGCCAGCAGCTGGCATATCTGTCCCTGAATCTTTGATTCTCTCCATTGCTGTTATCTCCATTGCACTATTTCCATAAACATATCATCATTCTCAGGAGACCGGACATTACTCTGCCAAATTTAATGAAATTTTATTTAAAATCCAGGCATAATTTACTGATGAAAGGACAGCAGAAATATCCTGGCATACTTCTATCGTACAGCATGCTTTCACGAGAATTAGAAGTCTGTTTGTATCAATTGCTGACTGCCCTCTTGGACCCATTTTGTAGAATCACAGAATCATTTGAGTTGGAAGGGACCCTTAAAGGTCACCTAGTCCAACTTTCCTGCAATGAACAGGGACACCTACAGCTAGATCAGATTGCTTAGAGTCCCGTCCATTCCCCTTATGTAAATGAATTCTCTATTAATCTGTATTTTTATAAACATGTACTTTTGGTCCGGGATTTCACTTACTTACAGGCATGATCCTTCTGCAGGAGCTTCACGGAGGTGATGGTGACTAGTACTGTACGATAGGGCTCAGCTTGGCCTTGTAAATAATATGATAGATCTAAAAGCTCAGTCTGATTAGAATATCATAAAGGAAAACAGTGAATGTGTACAAGTATGGATCTGTGGAAAAATAGGAGTACTGAATGGTGCTATCACCTGATGAAGGAATGTGAGCTAGCTAGAGCAATGGTGCTGGGGTTCAGCATAAGTGGCAGCATTGCCGTGAATGTCTCTAAGACATGGTGTCCTTGGGAAAGTTCAGGCAAAGGAAAAATAGAATGTAGACCAACAATAAGATTTAAGAATTTAATACACTGAGTATCAAAATAGAGCTATACTTAGATGCTTCGACTTCAATATTTAGTAGAACTTACACTGCATATATGAATGTATATACAATCTGATACAGCCATATAATATTTTTGCTCAAGGACCATTTTCAGATATCATGAACTTACACGTAGCTACAGCTCTCTTGTGCATTCCTTTTTCTATATTTAGCATGGAGCTTCTGTCTGTTTTTTAGTCTCAAGCTAAAGTATAGCTAGTCAATCTGTCTTAGTGCAAGAGGAGTATTTCATAGTGATCATAGTGGAGGATTCACTTTAATCTTATATCCCCCAGGAAACTGCTGGGCTTTATGAAATGAATCTGTATGCTTCCATTATATCTTCTGGCTTAATGCGTGCTGGTAGCTCTGGAAGTCAGATGGTTCCCAGTCTTAATATCTACACGATCAATTTAAGACTCAGGCATGGTTTGAAAGCAAGCTGCAGTGGAACTTTGTATCTGCAATTTAGAATTGTAAATATTTTATCTTCTTTAATGCACATGCACATCTTGCACATTCATGACTAAGCTGCAAAAGGAGGCCAGCTTTCAGACAATGACTGTGATAAGCTTGAATATCTTCACCTGTTCAAATATTTTTATGGATATTAAAATAATATGTGCACTAAATATCAACTAATATTTATCCCAGTGTCATTTCTCCCTAGTAACTTTTGTAAACACAGTGTGCATTTTAGCTGAACCTAATAATATTTCTATTTATGCAGCATCATACATCCACTGCATCATTCCTTCTGTACTGTGACCCTGAGCCCATCATGTTGACTCTCCGAGATCTGCAGATTTACATCTTCTCAGACTTTTTAGGCATTCATCTGTGTTTTGTCATTTCACATACTTTCTAGTACTTCTTCCTTTTGCTCTCAGCTTCATTGTCTGTTAGCTTTTGGCATTAGATTTTTTTTTTTTTTTTGTAATCTACATGAAGACTCAGTGAAGTGTTTTCTTCTGTTTGGACATATATTTGGAGTGGAGTTGTGTGCCATTCTGTGTGTTTTAACTGGTTTATTTAAATCCACTTCATTTGAACCTCGATCAAATTCAAATAGAATTTTTACATGACTGACTCATAAACTTTCATGGAATGTGTCCCCCATGCCCAGCATTTCACATGTATCAGTAAAAGCACAAAGCTCACCTAGTAATACCAGTTCTTTTCCAAACCATGGTGTAAGTACATTCAGATGTTACACTCTCAAAGACTGGTTTGCTTTTGAAAACTAAGATTACCTTTGGGATGACAAGAATAGTAGGTCTATTAATAGTAATACCAGAATGAAACAACCTATTAATAATCTGTAATCAGCTATTTTTTCTCTTCAACTAATATATGCTTCCAAATATCCTCCTGTACTTCACCCGAGATCAGACAGTACTATTTCCCTTTTTACCCTTGATTCCACTCACTTGACAAGTGAAAGACATAAATCCTTCACTTGTAGAGCCATTCCTTCCATGGAGGACAGTACCCTACATGCTGCCAGGTGATTGTACAGCTGTGCTCACTGCTAGGTTTTGCTTTGTTTGTGCTGGTACCTGTAAGGAGCAGTTAACCCTAAGCAGCCATACTGCGCAATCGAGGAAGAGGCACAGAACTGCTTAGAACCAGAATTTTCTGATCATATCTTGTTAAGCTTCCTGGTTGGTGTAAGTAGCTCATGTCTCCTAAAAGAAATGAACATGACTAAGAGAAAGAATGTTGTAATGAAGATCTTGATGGGCAAGAAAAAGGGAGTGGAACAAGACAGATGAGAAAGCATGTCATGAAATCACTGCAGAGGCCCAGACAACCGCAAACACCAAAATGCAGTACATTTTTCCTAAAAAAAAAAGCACAGCACAGCAATGTGGGGCTATGTTGGCAACAACAAATCATTGCAGTCAAAATGCAAGATCTTTTGGTTCACTTAAATGATCAGTTAAGTCTGTATGAGCAGCGTGTATTTACATAAATTTTTAGAGAATGTTCATATTCAAAGAAGAATGACAAAATACCATGATACCTCTGCCCCAGAGGAATCAAGTTGTGACTCAAAACTGAGGTGAGAGGACCTTTGAGCATGTTACATTTGTCAGCCCACAAAGGCAGGCAGCTGCTTATTGTTATTCTTTGCACCTTCCTGGAAGAAATAAAATGCAGACTGGAAGTTCAGCACAGTGCTGCATCTCCTAAAATCCACAAGGAAAAGAAACCTCTGAAAGTTTCATTACAATTTTTATTTTATATTTTATAAGATGCTGCAAGGTATGGAAAAAAAATCACAAATAAAGGTTAAAAATGGAAGAGGAACACAGATCATATCTGAAACTGAAAAATAAGTATAGTGATGTGCATTACTATAAAGGATAAAAAATTGAAAATCCATTTAAATGATTAGTTGGGAAGAGCATTGTTTGCCTATAAAGAGTAATTATATTGGATATTTAAGGAATAAAGATAACAATGGGACCAATTTACTATATAGGAAACTGAAGGAAAGACCTGAAAATCTCACAGCTGAACAGAGCAGAAAGTTGGCCTTCTTGCCAAAGAACAGTTTTGAGGTATGAGAGAACGGTGGAATCGTCATTGCTGGAGGTGTTCAAGTAAAGCGTAAATGTGGCTCTGGGGACATACTTGGTCTAGAATGGTCACATGCATGGGCTGATGGTTGCACTAGGTGATCTTAGTAGTCTATCCAAGGCTACATTTCTAAATTCTTCACATTTCTCTGTGTGGACATACTCATTTATAAGCAACATAAACAAAGGGAAACAAAAAACAAAAACCACATTATCATAAAACAAAAAAGATCAGCTGTGTGCTGATTCTTTGACTTTTTCTCTATTTCCTGAATTTCCACACGTGTTTACTTCTCAAGCCCCCATTCCGCTGTGAAACAAGTGCTCCATTACCTGAAGGAATGATCCCCTGGCTGGAGCACGGAGGAACCAGCAACATTTTCCTGTGGGGCTGAGAGCCGGGCTTGGCCCCATATTGCTTCAGCAATAGAGGAGAAAGCAGCTCCTCCATCTGCATCAGCCCCATACCGGTCTCCACAGGAACAGGGCCCTGTGTGCTGTTCCTGTCACTGGAAACAAGGAGAATGAGATGTTGCATACTGTTGGCATAGTAATGCCTCTGTCAGCAAAAGCTACATCCCACTGTCCTTCTCTAACCTTTATAATCCAAACTATTTCTCCACACCAAGGCACAGATCCTCCTGCATGCAGAGGGCTGCCCTGTGCAGCCATACAATACCCTGAGCAGCCTCTCTGCTCGGCCTGTTTTGCTCATTTCAGTACATCTGTCTCCAGTCCAGTAGAAACTGTATTAAAAGCAGCTTTTCATAGTAGGAACATTTCACATCTAACTGTCTTTAATATAAATCTTTTTTTTTTTTTTTTTGCACGCATTTTCATAATGCTGGCAGACGTGGAAGTCTCCAGAATAATGTCTGTTCCATGGGGCTCTCCCACCTCGCACCCCATCAGCTGGCATGAATGTGGGACTGCTCCTCCAACGTGCCTGAGGGGATGGAGTGCTGCCAGTAATAAAGGAGCAGGAGCATGGACATGACCATGGACATGCCAGGACCCTAAAGCAAAAGGCTTCTGCGAGGTACCCAAAGCACCAACATGCTGCTAAACCTAACCCCAGCTTATTTCTGGAGTTCAAGGTTCTTAGGACATCACAAGCGAAAAGTAAAAACTTGATTTTCCTATTAGGAAATGCTTGTTAGCAATGGGGTGTTTGCATTCTTTTAAGTCTAAGTGTCTTGGGCTGAGTGAATGGGAGTACAGCTTGGGATGGGAGCAGTACTGAAGAGAAAGGAAGGAGACTACATCTTCCTCTACCATTCAGTAAACCCATCTTTATGCTAAAATGAATATCATGATTAATAAAAATAGCAGCTTTTGACTGTTTTGAAAAATTGCAATGCTAGAAAATGAATGTTTCCAAGTTTCTCAGAAGAAGGAAGATTTAAGGGGAAAATAATATACTCAGAACTGAATTTGAAACTATGTATTTACAACTATCAGTGCTGACTGTAATCAGGAATTTTCAAGCAATTTTGTACACTGACCTTGTAGTCATAGAATCATAGAGTCATAGAATGATTTGGGTTGGATGGAACCCGTAAGATTATCTAGTTACAACTCCGCTGCTATAGGTAGGGAAGCCCTCCTCTAAACCAGGTTGCTCACAGCCCCATCCATCCTGGCCTTGAATGCTTCCAGGGAGGAAGCATCCATAACTTCACTGAGCAACCTGTTCCAGAGTCTCACTACACTGACTGCAAATAGTTTCTTCCTAGTATCTAGTATAAATCTACCCTCCTCCAGTCCCAGAACTCACAAGAGCAAAGTAGAGGGGCAGAAACACCTTCCTTGACCTGCTGGTCACACTTCTCTTGATTCAACTCAGGATACAGTTGGCCTTCTGGGCTGCAAGCGCACATTGCTGGCTCATGTTGAATCTTAGAGTAGTACTTTCCCCTGGCTCCTACTCTTCTAGGTAGAGTACGTTTTCTATCTTAGAATCACAGAATCATAGAATCCTTAGAGTTGGAAGAGACCTCTGAAGGCCATTTAGTCCAAATCCCCTGCGATGAACAGGGACACCACAGCTAGATCAGGTTGCCCAACGCCTTATCCAGCCTTGCCTTGGAAGTCTCCAGGGACAGGGCATCAACCACAACACGACATATCTTGGTCTATGAAAATTTAGAAATTTATATATGGTGACTATTATACGCACAATTGAAAGGGGACCAACTAAGAAACCAATATTCCCACACTATTCCTCTCACAGATACTGGTATGGTGAAGAACTCTTCACAGATGTTTTCTTTAACTTATTTTATCTAATTTGAGAATTACAGAACTATAAGATGTCATGTTGCTTTTGCAAAATCAACTTTTACAGGGAAAATCTCTTTTTCACACAGTGACTCTGAACAGAGGAACCACTGAAATTTCAGAGAAAAGAGAATCTGCCTGACAAATGATGTCTTAATGTTTGATCAAATTCAAGGCATTAATGGTATCAGGCAGCATAATTTCTGCTTTCTTGAAAAACAGCGCAGTTCATTTAGAAATTGGAATTCCCCGGAGATTGCCAGGGGAGTACAGATTATTAATTACAGTGTTCTCTCATTATCTTTCGTTCAGAACAATAGTGCTCCGGAGGTCCTGTGGAATCCTTCTCCTCTACAAGGTGTCGGGTTTTGATTAAGCATCATTTCATGCAGTTCATTAACAATGTATCTTAAAATGAGCTTTTGATTGAACATTTTTATTGGGCATTTAATATAATTTATGGTTTCTGTTGAAATTTTACATACAACATTTGCCAAGTTAGTTATTCTATATTTTTCATTAAACAATGGCATTTTAAGTTTTCTGAAAGGTTCTTTTTCTTAAGAAGAGAAACAGATTATATAAAAATTGATTATGAATGCAGTATATCATGAAAATAGCCCTCCTGGCTATATTTTATTCCAATGGAGCTACAGTACATAGGTGTACGAGCAGGTCCATTTGCAAGCATCGTCATTACACACTGCCAATATGAAAGCCAACCTTTAAGCTTAGTTTTTCCAATTTAAAGTGCTAGCATTGAGGCGGTTTTGAAAGTACTGCCTCCTATTTCATTATGTTGGCCCACAGTGTCAGAGGTAGATGTTGGTGGTACGGCAGTAGGGGTTGAACCTTCTCACCAATATTCCACTACAGGTTGTTGCCATGTGATGGATGGCAGCAGAGGGGCATTCTGACAAAATGGTGTCTGACATGGATGTGCGCATGAAGCAAAGGTGCGTTAGTGAATTCTTCAGCACCTGGAGGGGATTTTTTGCCACAGGTCAGCTTTGTAAAGTTTGTAAATATTCTTGGGAGTGCTGGCCTCAAGCCCAGTTGAACACTTTGATGCAAACACAGGGGAAAAGATCTTTCAGCAGACTTACTGGGAAGTTCAGGTTTTGGTCTCAAGTACTTTGGGGGAAATCGAGATCTGGGGACTATGAGTGGTAAGGTAGAATTACTCTGCATCTTGCACAGCTGCCACATTAGGAGCAAATCATGCATTGAATGCTGAGTGAGGCTTCAGATCAGCCAGGTAGAGAGATGTATTTATATCCTGGAGGTAGAGAGCATTGTTCCAGATGGGAATCCTGACTGAAATGTCTTCTTATTCTGTCTGTGAGAAGATTAAAAAATATACGTATTTTACATGCTGAAATAGCATGTATGGGATGTTCAGAGAGAGATACATTATAGTTAGAAACAAACTATTAGTTGGAATTAGTGTCCAGGGAAATTATTGGAATTATTTACATACACATGCAAATATGCAGGGAAGCAATCCAACACTGACTGACTGCTACAAATCTGCTGGGATGAAACAAGAAGTCAAGTTTTCATTCAAAATGCTCAAAACATGCAAAACTCATCAGGACCTTTTGCTGAGTCTTCAGACAGTTTAGGGAAAATCTTTCATAATTTTTGTCTTTTACTTGGACTCTGGACTTTGTGGTTGCTTGTTGGATGGCAATACTAAAATATTCAGCACACATTTTCCTTGACCCATAAAGTATTAGAAAGCACCAGGAAATATTGCTATAAATATTTCCCATTTAATTGTGTGTTTCCAGAGTTTGAGATCTTTCAGGATCTGGATGCTGCCTGTCCAAGCCAAACCAGAAATCTTTTTAAGAGATATGGGGCCCAATCACATCATGCGGGTTCAGTTTAATGCTCCTGCCATAACTGAGGGGAAAAATGAAGCCAAAACATTCTGCTGTGCTTGTCTCAGAGCTGGATCCCTGCTTTACTTTCAGTGGACTCCACATTTCCTATGCTGAGCTGTTGGATAGGAGTCCATCTCTACTGCTGTGAATGGCTCCATCAGTGGCAACCCCAACTAAGGACTTGTACTTTATTGGACAGCCACAGTTTTCTTTTGTGCCCATAGCTGCAGTGATAGTTATCACTCTGGGAACACTCATGTAGTCTTGCTCTTGAACCTGGCAACCCACAGCATGCTTATTCAATCAATCTGGCAACATTTCAGAGAGTTCTTCAGAAAAACGACCTTTCTCGCGTGGTCTGGTTGCATCATGCCACATTTGAGTCAACTCCCTTTCCCAAGGTCACTGCGATACTGAAAATGTTTTTTTTCTGATTTTTGTTAGCTACTGGTAATGCTGTTAATACTGCTGTAATTGACAGAGATGTGGAAATATGTATACTTATTCTAGGGTTTAGTGCTGTGTACTTGATAGCGCTTTATAATTCAATTTCTTTCTAATTAATAGTGCAGTCAGCTTTCTCCGCTCTTTTCAGATGATTCATTGCATAAAAGAAAAAGAGATGAAATCACTTAAAAATAGGAAAATATAACTCCACAAAATGGATTATATTTCAAGCTGACAGTGCTCTTTTTCCTTCCTCGGTCTTCCATTAATAGATGCAATAGATACATATATTCTGTATTATTCTTCTCTGCCGGATTTTCTGTCTCATTTCTCTGTCATAAATTTCCCCATGTTTCTCACTCCATTCACAGTTTTGGGTGCAGCAGCCTATTTCTCATTTTTTATATAAATTCCAGTTTCTTGCTTCCCAGAGCTGGGAATCACTTCCTTCTTGAACACCTTTTCCTTGAGTGGTACTATGAGTCAACCATTGCACTAATCCCATTAAAACAAGCTTAGTTACTTTGTTTTTAATTGAGATGCTAAGATAAGAACATTCCATAGCTGATCAGTGGCATCATCTTACTTGGTAACCTTTGCCTCTCCTCACCCTGCCTGCTCCCAGCAATACTCCTTCACGTCAGTTCAGGTTTAAGTTTAAATTTCAGACAGTTAATGACAGGGACAATATCTTCATGTGCTCCACAAAGCGACTGGCATGCTAAAGACTATAAATAGTTGTTAAGCAGCTCCTACACTCGTGTTACTTACTATGTCAGCAAGTTTCTGTTTAAAAAATGGCTGACTTACAAAGAAACAAATTAAACTGGCAGGTTCCCCTGACTAGAAAGCTCATTACTGACCAACACCCTCCTATGTCATGTGGGTGTGCCTCTGTGTTTGTGAAGCACTGAAAAATCCAAGGCAAGGTAAAGCAAAACAGTTCAAGGAGACACTTCAATCTCAAATGGTAGGTCTTGATGGATGCAAGGCTAAAAGCAAGCTGGGGCTGAGGATTCTGTTCTTTAAAGCAAGCAGTGCAAACAAAACATGAAAAAAAATGCAGTACTTCAAAAAGTGGAAAAGCGGTATTCCTTATTCTGGCTGGGAAAAACTGAGGCACATAACTCAGAATCTGCTCCATGTGCCGTTGGCTCGCTGAGGGAGTATCTCTCCTGTGCACCATTCCTGCTCTCCCATCCCATTTCCAGCTGGGGAGGGGACACGTCTTTGCCATTTCCCATGTGCCTGCCTAGTAGAGGCTTTTTTTTTCCTGTGGACACAGAGTACCTGGGGAAGGGGCACGCCTGAGCATCAGCATCTCCTGGGGCTGAGTAGGCTGTGGAGCAGCAGCTCGGATGGCCCCTTCTTGCACACCATGTCACCCTTGTTCCCCCAAAGGTAAGTGTAGCACGAGTTTTTGGCACGTCCCTAAGGCAAGGAACAGATGGAAAGGTCAGAAAGGAGTTTTCTGCTTCCATCCCAGAATAAAGTTTGTTTTTCCTGGTTTGACCTTCAACTCCCAGAAGACCTGAGTTTAAGTGCTTTGATTTACTTCCATAATAAAGTGATCGATTAATGTTAAAGGCAGGCTTTATGAGGCCTGTCCTCAGACAGTCTCAGAGCTTGCCACAGCAAGGATGTTATATTGCCATGATCCACAAAAGGTCACACGGAGGGAATCAAAGACAAGATAAGTGATGGTTTACATATCAGAAAAGCTGTCTGTAGTACAGGCAGGCAGCGTGGAACATGACGTCTCCCAGGGCTCTGTGCAGATGGTATGTAGTAAATATAGCCTGAGCTGCCTCCCCAGGACCTAGCAGCATTGCTGCTGTGGTTGTTCAGGGTTTTACTTTTGAATAAATTTGTGCCCTAGAAGCATGAGGTACATGGACAGCCCTGTTTAAATTTAGTAAATGATAAGGTCTGATAAGCAATCCCAACAGGTTGATGTTTAGGATCCTGCACTCAGGAGCTAAGATTTTGATTTCTTAAGGTGTTGTGTACTCAGTTAAAAAACTTAGTTTGCTTTTGCTTTCTAGCTAGGTTTCACTGCAGGCATTTTTCCTTAAAACAGGCAAGAAAACTCAGTAAGCAAAACAAGAATCAATACAAAACTTCCGCGTCAATCTATGTCTGTACGTCCTAAAGGGAATGTTGCATGATATCAAATGAAAAAGCAAACGTTTCTGAGTTTCCCACCATACTTACATGAGAAATTGTTTAATCTTGCTCCTTTTTTGCTATTTTGGCTTCCCAGGGAGTGCAGAACTTGGGTGGCTATGCTGGAAAATCCCCCAGAGCCAGCCATTCTGATATCCTCAGTAGAAGGAGAAGACAGGGGACAGGGTGATGATGTACCCTTGAAACCAACTTGCACAGCCTGACCAGCACCAGTCTGGCTTTCTTACTTGGCTTAAGACAAACAGGTAGGAGAGCTTCTTGTCTCCTGCAAGATGGTTGTCCCAGATTGGCTGCTCTAGGTTATAAGAGTGAAAGAGTACATACAATGGAAGATTTTGCTTTCATTACAGTCAGTGACAATGTTAAAATTTCCACACCATTTTACTGGCTTTCAAGCCCCTGTGCAACGTCAGCCATTAAATCTGAACATGAATAGCTGGTGCTGTTCACTCAGGAGCAAGCGGTAACATTAAAATTGTTTCAAGAATGCACTGACTGCTGCTGGTGTTCAGTGATGGGAAACTGAGGTGCTGACATGCTGGAGATGATCTGCTTGTAGTGCCCTCTGCTTCTAGTGCCCTCTGTCTAGATGCACTTCAGACTGAGGCAGGTAGTGCTGCCACCTATGAAAATAAATTTCCCACGCATCCACTTAAGGTACTTGGCTGTTATGATCGTGTAAGCCTGTGATAAAACTTGCCACGGTAGAAAGAAACCAGCCGAGTAAGAAGCTTGTTACTAAAGGTTTATCACTTACAGGACTTTTCACATGGCAATGAAGTGGTAAAACCAAACACGGCAAAAGTATCTGTATTTCCAGTTGGGTGGTATCCTTAGGAGAGGAGAAGGGAAAAAAGAAGAGAGATCTAGGAGGAAAGATTAACCTCAGAACACACAGAATAAAGCAGTCTATAGCAAAGCACTGACTGATGCAGTCTGTTCAGAAAAAAATAGTTGGCAAAATATACATAATGAGTTCTTCATGCTCCTAATATTTCCTTTTTATTATTTAGAGGACAAGTAGAATTTAGAGAAAAAAAATAATCTGCCTTTACAACATTCTAATCGCTTATAAGGGGCAAATTACAATTAAAACCACCTCATAAAATTGCTTAAAGAACTGATGAAAAAACTCACATCACTCACTAAATCCAACCCTTGCCAGTACAGAGCTGCAGCATATATTATACTAGCATTTCCATTCAGACAAGTTTTAGAGCCGACTTGATATATTCTCTTTACATCAGGGGTTTTCTTCTATTGCCACTCCAGTTCTGTGGAATTGCAACCCCTTAATATTCTATTTGTTCCATGGGAAACAATATGCATATTAAGGATCCAAATACAAAGCACATTTCTCTCTGCGTTCAGTGTAACCTGGCTAGACAGTACAGTTGGCAGACACCAGATGGTTGATTGGAGTCTCTAGCCAATCTCTGCAATTGCCGAAGCCTTAAGGACAAAACAACACCAGGGAGATGGATTTGATATGATCATGAATCACTTCTGGGACCACAGCAGATAAGTTAAGATAAGAGTCATGCGGGTCACCTTCTCAAAGCTCCTTCTGGTACCAAGTGCAAACAGAGACAAGAGAAGATTTATATCAGAGGGAAAACGATGATAGATGGTGTTAGCAGAGTAGTAAGGCGTATTTGGGATTTACTGAACATCTTCACACAACGCTTCAAAAAGATCAACTAGCAGAAGCGTATGAGCTTTTCAGAATCAAAATAGGCAAATCTTGAGGTGGAAATAAGGAATATGAATGGTTCTGCTTCATTTAAATGATATAGCAAGTACTTGTAACAGAGTATCAGATGGATGTTCAGAAATACAGAATGAGGAAAGAGAGTGATGAAAATGTCCCCATGAAAACTAGGTGGTTATTATTAAAAAATCTCCTCGAGCAGCCATTCAAATTATAAAACGAATTTCCTGCAGCTGTACTTGCATCACTTCTTCCACTTTTCATAAATTCTTGAGCAACTGATTTTTTTATATTCAAGATTTCATGGATAGGAGCAAGCATTAAGCCTGCAAACTCTAGAACCTTATGAGTTTCCACTAGAAAGCATACTACTTGTGCAAGAAACAGTTTGTACAAACAGAAGGAAAAAGTTTCTGAAGAACCTTGGTTAGCAATCACAGCAGATTTCAGTGGGTATTTTATGACCCTAACAAAACTCTGACTCCTGAACCTACAAGTATTCTTGTACACAATCATTTTTTGTCATTAGGACAAAAGGAAAATTAAATTTATGTTACAGATTCTGCCAAGAAATTTATAGTAACATTTTTTGTCTGTTTGATGCCTTGGACCAGGTTTTTAAATCTCAGAGAACGTTTACTTTCTTCCTTTCTTTTTTTAACTATCTACTTGTTAGGCACAAAAGTGCTCCTGCCGTTATTACAGAATATGTACTTCAAATTAAAATTACAGCTAATATTCTGGGGTTTGCCTTACTGAAAGAATACACAGTTCAAGTACAGTCTATCTGATAGAATACTTAATGTCAGACAACAGAGCAAAGCTTTATTTACAAAGTAAAAAGACTGACCTTGACTGAAGAGCAAGTGATTTGTTCTGCTTTGCTGGATAAATGAACTCTAGAATTAAGGAGATCATAAAATGATCACTGCACAGAAACAAATGTCAGAAGGAAAGTAGATGCTGGATGCTCCTACATTTTCTTTTGCTCTAATTTTGGTACTTCCTCTGTGTGACAGCTTGAAGGGGTTTGCTACAGAAGGCTGATTGAATTGCTGGGGGCACAGCTGTTTTGTGCTTATTGTACTGTATCTGGAATTTCCTCCTTCACTGCTTCCTATTGTGTACATACTCAAGCAAAAAATGCACCTTTCACTTTCAGAACATAACATTTTCTACACTTTATTCCTTACTGAATCACCATAGATGGAGTGTACAACTCCTCCTAGAAGTTAGTGCCTTCATAGTTGCTGCCTACCATGCTGGATTTCCAAATGCTGCAAAACTGTGAAACTGTGCCTGGTCCCTACAGACTTGGAGGAGTCCTGGCAACAGACTACCTGAAAGAACAACTACCTTCTCCTTAAAAGCACCCAAAAATAATGATCCTCAAGCCAAGTTGGTTGCAAGTCAGGCACAAACAGTTCTACCTTTGGATGTTGCAAGCCTTGTATTTTTATCTGAGATGGGTGTTAAAAAGGGCTCTTGAGAGAAGAGTGGGGTAATGATCCGTGGAACAATATCGTCACTTCCTGGCACCAAAATACTAACCATAGTACTTCTTACCTGCAGTTCATGATATTTTGCTTGATTCAGACTGAAAGATGATACACACCCAGCTCAAACCCTCCGATCATTGCAAGTCTTAGTGGTCCTACTGAAGGGGTGCCACAAGTAAAGGGGAATTTCCTGACACTGAGAAAAGCTTCCTTAGACCATGTGCAATTTATTGGTCTAGTCGAGTCAATTATAGCCATGACTCACCTTCCAAAATATGCAACTTGGCTTTCATTATTTGCACTCACACAGAGCCAAGCAGTTGGACCCATCCTTAAGTTTCAGTCATCTCCTTGTGCTGTACTTGAGCAAGTGATAGTTCAGTGATTGCAGAATGGAAAGGAGGAAGATTTCTTAAATTACTTTTCTATACCTCAGTGTCTTGGATTCTGTGTTGAGTTGAAAACGTTTCCCATAAACTGTGCAAATATGTATCTTTTTGCAGCTACTCTTTGACATTTGCAAAGATAGTTCCTTTTTCCCATCTCTAACTTGACAGTCAATCAAGAGTAAAGTAACAAGGGAGAACAAAATGAAGGATCAGGGTATGCAGACAGAAAAGGAATCCAGGAAAAAAAAGAAAGAAAGAAAGAAAGAAAAGAAATGAAAATGAAGGGAAGGATGAAACAAATACTTCTGGAAAAAGGAGATAATACAATATTGTTCACAAAGAAAGAGAGGAAGGGAAAGGAAAGAGGGGAAGGAAGGTGGAAAGAAGGATAATAAAAAAAGAAAGAGCTGTTTTCTACCAACTTTTTTTTTTCCCCCCCCATTGTAGTCCATCTCCATCTCTTCTACTGCTACGCCTCCCTGACTTGCAGATGATTAGCTTCCTGACCCATAGGCTTCAGTTGCCCCTTTCTATTGAATAAAAATTTGTAAAAGGAATTCAAGATGTATATGCGCATGCTCACCGTGCAAAGCATAGTTAAAACAAGCTGCAGTGTGACAGTTTACATGAAGCAAAGGAGACCTTCAGGAAATGTCTGCTGATCTCTCCCGCAGCTCCCCCGTGGAGACTTTGCCATGGTTACTTACTGCTTGCAGGTGTCAGCAGGCTCCCTTGCTCTGCACTCTCACTGAAGTCAAGGAGATCTGGATCCAAGAGCAGAAGTTGGCCTTTAAGATTCACTTCCATGTAGCATATGTTGCAACACGGTACACCAAGAAATGTAACCAAGAAGAACCTTGGTATTTACAGTATGCTAAAATTTAACTATTGCTGTGGCCCTCAGAAGCCTATGGGACACATCCATGAAGACTGCCCACTTCATCTGACACAAGGTAAGACTATTGTTGCTGAAGAATGAATGGCACAGTAAGAATTCGGATTCAGGTTCTGGTCTAGTGCCCACCTTCAAGCTGAGATGGCCAACAGTGACTAATTTCCTTAATGAGCAGGGCAGAAGAAGTAAAATTGAGTGGAGTGAGGGATAGTTATCTATTTTTTAACTTAATCTTATTGGTAGCAATATCAGAGAATAGGCTGTTATTTTAAGAGACATTTAGCAATTGTCAACAAGTTTTCTTTCGGCCATCCAGAGGGATGAAGTTGAAGGTGATGTAGTGAATACAGGAGATTGCTACAAAAACATGTGGGTCTGTCACACTTTCAAAAATACACTGCCTATAAAATTACTTATGCAGCAAACAACATAAAGCACATCTGATGAATTTTAAGTGACAGCAATACACTGTCAGGTATCTCCTTCGTTCCTCTGCCTGAAAATTCCTTCTTTAAGGAGGCTGACGCTCCCAAAACAGTGAGGTAATCTTCATCACAGAGAGGAGATGTGAGAGTCTGCTCAAATCTGGATGTGTGTCAATCTCTGCATTTCCAGGTGAGTGATAATACCCACAGGCCTGTGTCCACACATTCCCGTGCCTGTAATGCAATTTTTCAGTAGCAGGATTAGAACAGATTGCTGGCATTATGGCAGCAAGGATATTGTTTGGAGTAGCTTGGCAACACTTGTAGGTGTTGTGACGCTGGCTCTTTGCTCAAGGGCAAGGACAGGGAGGGGGTGCTGGATACAGAACGGTAAGAAAAATGATGTCAGGAAAGTTCAGAAGATGAAAGTAGTGACAGTAAATAAGTCTGAAATTATTTTAGGTTTACATACTTTAAGTCCTCTGTGACTGAAAACACAGCCAAGAATTGCTTCAGCAATATTCCTTCATAAATCTGCATAATAATCTCTCAGAGGGGCTTTGGTGAAATTACAAGTATTCATTTACTAAATTGGGTTCAGTGTCTGTATCATACGCTGTATGAATATTCAGTGCCATGAATTCACTCAAACTACACTGAAGTTAGCGTGGTCCTCAAACTATCTCAGATGATAACCCAGGTAGAAAAATCTTTCTTTAAAACAATATATATGTTTCTATCTCCACTAGAATCTGATAAAGAAACTTTTAGCAACTAAGAATGATGGCAATAAAAACACAGGTTTTTTCATTTTTTCTGGTGGTGCTTCTGATCTTGTATCTCTGAATTCAACAACAACATGCTCTTGCTAGAAGGGGACCAAATATAATGATAACTGCCATTCAGATACAAGAAAACTGTTACAGGGATGCACTAATAATAGAAATACTGGATACTGTGACCTTCATACAGAAAAAACTGTCTCTTCTTACAGTGCTGATAAAACTTTACAGAGAGACGGAGAGTCAAATTTTGTGCTGTGAGCTGAAATAAACTTAATCTTGTACAACTCTCCTGTGCTTCATAAGCTCAAATACATGAAAAAAACACATAAAGTAATTCCAGGATAGCAAGCATCTACAGGGTAAAAATTTTCACCATAGTGTGGAATGGATTGAACATAGATTACCTGTGTTATTGCTGAGCCTTCTCAGCCCAATCTATTTACTCTCAGTCCGGTCTTGCCTGAATAACCCAACCTGTCCGTCCCTTCCCACCAAGGCAGTTACTTTGAACATAAGATGCTGTAGCAATTCTACCAAAAAGTACTAATTCACATCCTGGATATTTCTGAAGCTGTCTGTAGCAAACAGAGACAGAACCAAGAAGTCACTCATCATACATCAAAGCAAGGAGTCATGACTATTTCCTTTGAAGGTGTAACTATCCAACACAGTTTTTTTTTTGTCCACAGCTATTGCAAACAGAGCAGTAGATTTTCTTTTTCGTTTCCCCCCCACTTGGCTGCTTTCCAGGTTTCATTTATTTCCCCATCTCACATGACACTGTGTTACTCATAATCCCAATTCACCTAGAGTTAAAAGGGAGGTGAATTCAACGTTCAGTTCACAATTCTGCACTACTTCTAGGAATTGTGCCTGCATCTTTTCCAAGCTAACTTCTGATTTATACTGAAATTGTGCCTTTCTCCCTGGATATTTCTCCTGGTTATTCTTTGCCTTCATTCATTTCATGGCTTGCATTCTCACTAAAGGTCCAACTTTTGAGATCAAATGGAAGGATGTTTTGAAGCAGCATATACTTCATTATTACAGGATATTTAATCTTTGTATCACTTTCTCCATGAGGGGATTCTGAAGCCATGACTGCCACTCTTTGCAACTGTTCTAGCAATAAATTCATTTCTATGAAGTCAAGTTATAACTGTAGTACACTGACATGTACATATTTGCTCAATGCATTCTGCTAGCAGAATGGACAACCACCACAAAAAAAAAGGGGTGCAAAAGTCACATTGATGAAGGATGAGGAACTTGCTCCAAATAATAATAATAATAATAATAAAGTACCTGATGGCATCAACGTCCTGTATTGGTCTCAAAGGATTTTGTGAATCATGCAAGGAAATAAATCCAGCTGTCTTTATGGTGCTCCAGGAATGAGCATCAGGAAGAGCTGTAAAGCAGGACCAGCTCAGAGCTCTGATTTGGAGCACGTAACTATTCAGAAGACTAGGTGAGTTTGTTCTTCCACCGAGCAAGGTTGAAATGGTGGAATTTGGGCTCCAAGTCTGCTACGGAAAAGGAATTAAGTAAAAAAACAAAAAAAAAAAAAAAAGGAGTTTATTACCTGGAAGTTTTCTTAAACTGTTGCCAGCCACACACACGCACAAAGAACAAAATCATGCAGTATGGGTGATTTCTTCCATTACTGAAAAACAATCACTGCTTGCTGGGAGAATTAAGTTGAGCCAATGACCAAACCTTTAGAGAGAAGCAGTCACATGGGGAAAATGTTAATTAGCTAAGAAAGCACACACTGATGACTTGGATTTTGAATAATCATCCCTTCAGCTTTTATCACTGAATGTCATCCCCACAACTGCTCATCTATTGTTGCACTATGTCAGAAGAATCCTTTAAATTCAAGTTGTTTGTAAAGATGCTGAACAGCTAATGGAGATTTTAGCATCCAGAAGTTGTTTCAGAGAAGAACAGAGTCCAGCGCTTCTTTGCAGGATCCTGATTGCCAAATCACCTTATGCTACCTTCTGCTTCCTCCCACTACCTCTTCTCTTTCTCTCTTTTTTTTTTTTTTTGTTTTGTTTGTTTGTTTGTTTTTTGTTTTTCTTTGTAAAGATATGCAAGGACTTTAAATGGGATAAATCAAGTTGGTCATCCCACTATTCTATCACATAATTTGGGAGTTTTGTTACAATTTAAGAAGATGTCAAGCTTCCAGGTTCTTTCCTCTGAATGTCCTCTACCCGGGTCACTTTCCTCAGTGGCTTTACTTGAGAGGTTAGTACTAAAACATCTTGATGAACAGAGATCCTTTGCACTGGTTGCTCTTCATTCATAGATAAACCCACCATCTTTTATCAAAGTGATGCCATATCATCGTGGGGTATAAAACACATTCTTGTATTTAAGAAGCAGAAACTGTAAGAATCATTTAGATTATACATCGTGATACTACACTGTTGCCTAGCAAGGGCACTGATTATGCTCAAGAGAAGTTTGAGTAACAGCTTTCTTTAGTCTCAAATTTGCGACAGTTCCCCTTTGAGTTGGCAGTACATTAATGGAAATGGAAACTTGCCTCATTCTAAATGTCAGAATAATAGAGCACCAAAAACAATTCAGTCATGTCTTTCAAACCACGCACATATGGTTCAGCACCAAATGTCACTATTCTTCCTCACTTCCTTTCCATTTGTCACCATCTCTGTTGATTATCATTGTTTGGGTTAAAACTTTGATGAAAGCTCAGTGGGAAGCTCACCTTTACAGTAATTAGAAAGCTTTTGTCAGATGTTTTATTGCTTGATGCATGCCTAACACAGTATCTTCAGATGCAATTGATTTGAAATACTTACATACTCCAGCGAAGTTTGATCAGATTCTTCCCTTTGAGTTTCTTTCTGTCACCATGCCTACTCCTGTAGGACAAGTTACACCAGCAATAGCCAGCGAAGTGGAAGGAACTTATTTCCTGCATTTTCTCTTGCCAAATACAGACAATCTGTAAAATAGCTAGCAATTACTCAGCTGTAAGATCAGCTTCTTGAAATCATAGAACTGCTCAGGTTGGAAACAACCTTGAAGAACAGCAAGTCCAATTGCAACTTAGCCATACTCTAACAACCCACATCAAAATCATATCCCTGAGTACCACATCCAAACAGTTTTTAAACACATCCAGGGAGAAATTTTTTGCACCCTTATAAATGCTGAGATGTTTAATACCAAAAGAGTTTTCCTTAAGAACATACCTTCTTATGTCTCCTGTCTCCTTAAGTAGTGACCTTTTGTGACTTAAAATGGTAACTCAGGTTATTGTTATTACAACAGTTATGATATTGTCAAATGCTAGTTGCTTTTCATACTTATAGGAAGATGATTTTCATATCCTGAGAGCTTTCAGTCTTTATCTAGATGTAAAGCAACATCTAAGACAGACACAAGGTAGGGGAAACAAAGAACATGCACAAGCCAGAGTTATAAATACAGCATGTAAAAACTATCTTAAAGACTGATAAATCCTGACAAAAAAGTCAAATATTCTAGAACTGCAAAACACCCCAAATATGCACTATCTGACCACAGGATTACATGTTGTTTTTTGTTTTCCCTATTTCTTCCCAAAGGATTTGGTCCTCATTCAATTAGCAGAATGCATCAATTTGATGATTTTTTTGCAGCAAAGAGCTGGAACACACTAAAATGATTGTCTCAATACTCAGTGATTTTTTTTTAATATAGGGTAAAGGAAATTTTCTTTTTCTTCTGTCTTCTTCCTGATAAAAAAAATACATTGAATGAATTCAACTAGAAACATATTTGCATTTAGAGGTTTCTAAATGATTGAAGCTTCACCCATAGGTAAGGGAGAGAAAAAAGTTGTATGATAGTAAATATCATTCTTTCCTCTGAACACTATTCTCCCCTTCCCCCATGCTTCAGAGCAGAATGGAGGATATCACTAGAGATTATTTTACTAATCCTTGCTTTTTCTTAGCTGCTTCTATGAGCGCGTTGCTGTAAGATTCAGAAAAGACAGCTGATTTAAACAGGAATGAGCAAGTGCAGCAAAACTGCTTAGTATGAGCTGCAGCTCTGTGCTCAAAATTGGTCTTTTCTGGATATCAGACGCTTCACTTTAAACTTCTATTAGAGGAGTTCATTTTCATTTTCCCTTTCATTTAGCTGTTCCCTTCTTTATCTGAGTCATGGCCTGGAAAAACTGCATTGAAGAGCATACCAGCATACCAACAATTGTATAAAAAAAACCTCTTGAATTCTTTCCTTTTCCACTGTTCTCACATATATAAGGATCAGAGAATTTTATGCACATCCATACCATGTGCAAACCCTTTCAACGGATGAGGAGAATGATAAAGCATTGTCTGCTGTTGTTCCAACCATGGCACGACAATATGGAGGGAGTGGGATGACAGTGGAAGTCTCATTCTTAAGTGGGGAGTAAGAGTTTGAGAAAGGATAGGATGGGTGAGGGTAGGTAGGAATGGGTCAGCCAGCTGCCATGCTGCAATGTGATGTGCATGTGTTGAGGTGGCCAGGAAATTTCCTTCTGTGGAAGAAAGGCAGAGAAAGCAGTTATGATTAATATCTGCACAGATATTTTGTGAAGACAACCAACCAGTATAAGGTCATTTGAGTGAGGTAATTTATAATTAAGTAACATACAGCCTCATTGCATTTCCATCTTTCAGTATGAAGAATTTAGAATAGCTGAGAAGTCAAGCTATTGTTCTCAAAACAAAACATGGAAAGCAGCACTATAGAAATATTATCATATATTTCTGTTAATGTGGCTAATTGAACAGAGATTGTGTGTGATCTAATTATGTTAATCCATTATTAAAAACAGCAATTTCTTCCATTTTAAAAAATTTGTGAAGAATTTGGTTCCCAACAACCAGTTTTAATGACTATTCCCTTTCATAAGCTAAAGTGTGTTAATTTGTTTCTTTGTTTCAAATATTAAAAGAATTATAAATACAATAAAAAACACAGTTCTCATCTTAGAATTCAGTAGATAACCATTCTTTCCAAGCCTAAGACTCCCTTAATACAGAGAGAGGTCTTTTACGTAATTTGAACCTACATATTCCTTTAGCAATACAAGAGTCTCTCTTAGAAATAAAAATAAATCTGAAATAGTACATATTAACTTCCTTAAAATTCAGTGAGAGGTCTATTACACTCTGCTGAGAAGAACTGTCAGAAGCTACAGTACATGCATCACAAAGCTTTTAAACAAAACATCTTTCACTTCTCCAGGAAAAAAATACCAGCTGTAATCGGAAAATTATTTAACAAAGCTGAGCCATGGCCACTGCATGTAAGCACTTATTGCTGTGTAAATTAAAGTAGCTAATCAATTAATACAGAAGTAATTTTATTTCTAAATGGATAGAGGAGGTACAAAAAGCCCTAATTAAAAGCATTGTCTGCTCTGCTTCACACTAATGATTCTCTAAGAACCAATGTTATTTTTGAATTAGCTTAATCACAAAGGAATTTAAGAGAACAAAATTATTTGTATGAAAATAGTTCTTTAAAGGCACAGAGGCTAGACAGAAAAAAAATCCAGAATCATTTCTATCTCTGATCAACTGGCTTGTCTAATCCATTTTACTGTGGATAGTTGGCCTGACATGACTCCAGATTAGTTTAATAGGGATTAAAGTGGCATGAAGTGTATAAATCTATGAATTTGCAAGTACAAACATGTTTAGGAATTCATTTATCTTTAAGGGCAGGAGAAAGGAATAAAGTTCAAAGTAAAATCTGGATACATTTGTAAACACAGATAATTCTGTGGGAAATTTGGAAAACAACTGAAAACCATGCAATTTCCACAGTGAATCCTGATGACTTTAGTCAGTTTCTTTGCACAAAAAAGCAATTACTAAAGTCAAACAAGAAAGACCCCAAGATGCAATACGTGGAGAATTGATGTAGAAGTCCTTAGGTAAACCTACAAGTCCCGTTGATTACTGCCCAAAAAAAGCAGACCTCTGGCATTCAGCTTCCTGAGCTGGCATGTCAAGCGCATAATGTCTTTAGAGCTAGAGCTGCCAAGAGAAAGGGACCAGAGACGGCCAAATTATGATATCACACCAATAAAACCTCATCGTAGTGACATACATAAAACACTCTGTAAATTGCTTTTTGTAACTTTTAATTTATTAAGAGCTTCTGAACTATGTTTTCATTCTGTGACATGTTTTCATTTACCTCTCATATCCTTCATTAATTTGTTTCCTGTTTGAGAAATAATACCACATTTTTGGCAGTTTGAAACTGCTGAAAAAATATATCATACCCTACTTGAGGTAGCTTGCCAGAGAATCAGAACCGTGTGATATTTTAAATTGCTAGGCTGAATTACAGTGAATTATTTGACTATTTGGTTTGCCTATTATCAAGGTTGACTCATGAGTGCTGTCTGTCATGCTGCTGTTTGCTTATTCCTACACACATATTCAAAACATCTTCTGCAGCTGAAACATGGGGCCTTGGAGAGTTTAGAGATTCTGAATTTATGTTCAGGAGGGTTGTGCATGGATCTATTTGCTGGGTGTCTGGCAGTGCTAAATAAAAGAGATCAGACAGTTTTCTCCAGCATTTCTGGGAATGGTGGGGATGTACTTTAAGCAGATATTATTGTCCTGCTCCCTTCCCAGTCACTGTGTTTCTTTGCCATAAGTTTATAAAGGTGACTCAGTCATTCTGGGAATGGGACCAAATGCATAAACGGACAGAGTAAAGCATTAAAATGACTATAATATAGTGTCATGTAGCGCTGACCCCTCAGGTAACCATCCGTAAGTCAATTACAGAAGCATTTATGCTTCTTTAACAGCCTGCTTGGCACATTTTTCCAGCAATGCCTGCACAAATTTTGGTTCAGCCACAAGCTGCAAAGTTCCTGAAATAAGCCTGAACTCCCTTCCCAATACCCATTTTTACTCTCATCCCTCTAAACTTCCTTTGCATATACTGTGACTGACTTCATGATCCACAAACTAAAAGGCAGGCCTGTATCAAAGCAGTAGGTCTATAACTTTGAAGAGCAAAGCAGTGAAATCTTATTACAGGTGGAGTATGTAACTATTGAAAATATATAGCACATAAGGAACCCTACAGGTATTGTACCCTTTCACACCTTTACTAATACAATGTCTTAGTATTATCAGTGACCTAAGTCATAAAGTTTCTTTGAATATTTTCAAGAAATTGAAACGATAAAGAAATGCTTTTAAAAGTAAGAAAATCAGGTACAAAGCTGTCTGCAGTTTCATTTTCTTTCCCTTCCGCCAACACAGAGTAATGGTCAAGAAGAGTGTTACTACACTTTTGAAGATGACCTCTCAAGGCCAGGCAGTTCAGGTGATATTAATATTTCTGAGCTAAAACCCACAGGAGCAGAAGGGAGTGTTTGAATTGAACGTAAAGCAACTTTTGGAACGGACTGATGGGAAGGACTTAAATGCACTTGGGAAAGATTTCCCACAGTTCGTGTGGCAGACAGGGAGGAAAGATCTTACAAAAGCAACAGGGGCCAAAGGTTTTGTGATGAAAACTGGGGCACACAAGAAAAAGCTTATTTTTGTTTCCTTCTGAGATATGGCACGATTTTGACATGAAAAAAATAGCCATTTCCTGCTGCGTAGGAAGCTCATACCATAAGATCAAAGAATACTGCATGTGTAACCACTGGCTCATATAGATTCTAAAGGACAAGCATCTGGAATCAAGAAAGTCAGACCCTGGTGCAAGCAAGAAATGAACAAATGCTCAATGCTAAGAATACCTTACCTAACAGGAAGAGCTGGAGCCTGATCTCCACATGTTCAAGAGTAACCCTAGGGAATCCTGAGGGCTGTGCTTTCACCGAGGTGGAATTTATCCTGGGATGTGCCACACTTCTGCTGAAATCCAGCAATGAGAGTCACTACAATTCTGTGGTTTTGTGCTTCTGTTGACTACAGGGTACAGTAAAACACACTTGAGTCGATCCTTTTCACCTTTCTTGTGCACGGGTGATGCTCACTTTTATACTGAAAGTAAAGAGTATCTTCTAATTTCTTTTTGGGATAAGCTGATATACATTGAAAGAATTTTATTATTAAATCCATCTCCAATAATCTACCCGAGAAAGGCAGTGCTTGCATGCTGTTCACTGGAGAACCAAAGCAGTCACTGGAAACGAAACCAAAAGAGAATTTGTGACCCTAAGACTAGTTTCACCTCTAAACACAAACTAGCTTGCCACGCACTGAGAACTACTCCCATAAAGCACACTGAATTTCATGCATATTAACTGTGCTGTGCAGGTACAGGGAGATTATGGTCTATAAGGGATTTATCTATTAGACAGACATTCAAGAATCAATCCTCTGGGACCCAGTCAATTTTCTAGCAAATACTTGGACCTTTCTATGCACTGTTGCCCTGGGATCTGGAGCAGTTATTTTCCACAGTGCCGTGTGACACCACTGAAAGTTGAGGCTGAAATTCGCGTGGGTTTCTCACCTTCTGGACCACCTGCCTTTTCATCTCTGAGTCCCTATGGGCGTTGCCAGGTGTTCTGGGAAAGGGTGTGAGGAAAAAAAAAAAAAAAGGTAATTCACTCCCCCTCTTTCCTCTTATTTTAGACTTCCAGTAATAAGGAGATTTACACACACCTCCTAAGAGACTTTTATTGCTAGTGGTTAGGTGTACTGCATGAATATATTTTCTTTTCCGAGTGCCTTTCATATATCAACAGATCTCTCTCTATATGTATTTTACCACCTTTAAATCTGCATTTTGTTAATTAATTTCTGCTGTCAGAATAAGTAACAAAATGAGGTTATGTTGCTATCTTGGAAGTTGTTCTCTTCCAGATACGGATACAAATTCTTGTTTGTGATTATTAACACCATCAAGATCACATGAAATTTTCTCCAGTTGAGCTGACTGCATTTAGCGATAGGCGTTCCATACATGATTCCTGAAGGCTGAATCTGGGTCTCTCTCACGTTCTCTCTTTTCATATTTTCTCCTGACATTTGAACTCATGTAGATACTCATTCCATAGCTTAGAGTATGAAATACTTTTCCTTTTTTCACTGCTAGAGTTATTCTCTTCTCTATGAATATAGTAATTTTTCACCAAGAAGTCAGTGTGCACTTGTTGACCATGGTATGATTGTTCTGATTTTTATTTGTTCTGTGTGAATGATCACGCGAGTCATGTGATTCTTTAAACTCAATGGGACAAGTAAAATAGCTGTGTAAGTAATCACATTTACGATTTTCGTATTATTTACATACATTTGTGCTGTGGTACTTTGTGGCTAATAAAACCTTTTTTCTTTCCATAACAGTCAATTATTTCAAAATATTTCCAAATATTCTGTCACGTATCTCATATGCATGGGTAGCCACAGGATTGGATTTTGAACTAGCCTCAATAAGGATGACTTCTAAACACAGAGATAGCAGTTTCCGTTTTATTCCAACCACTTGAAAATGTCATTGCATTTACCTCACTGAAATGCAAAGTATGCAGCATTAATTATGGTAACAAAGCATTGTAAGCACAAGAACTAGTGGAAGAAAAATGATGCATAGCATGCTAGATTTTTTTTGAAACTAAGTTTTCAGAATACTTCCTAGAAATGCTGCCCGTTTTCTAAAATTTTCTTATCACTCGTCTCTGTGAAAGCTGCCGTTTTACTTACAATCCACAGTAGGAAGTCTGGATTTATTATGCAGAACAGGACAGCGAGAAGGCAGAAACCTATTCACATGCATAGGAAACAAGGGACTTTGAAAGGTAAAGCTCTGCTTTGAAAAGTCACAGTGTAAAATGACACTTTTGTCCCCAGTTTTTCTGCCATATCTGCATTCAAAGTTACATCTGCTGCCATTGGTGCTAAAAATAATTTTTATTAACCTTTAAACTTACCAACCCTGAAGAGCAACACAGGCCAAGAGGCTGAGCTGCACCCTACTCCTCTCAGTTCACTACCTTGAGGATAACTCCCTATACTTATCACTCAAAAGGACAGCTGACCACATCTGTGCATACCAACAAATGGCAACTGGAATGTTCAGAGTCTGCTGAGGGTGTACTCTGAAGAAAACAGCTGCTCAAAAACAACTGAAAAAAATAATCTAACACTTTGGGTCCTTGGTAAAGGTGATAATGGGCAGGAAGGAATGAGGTGCTGTATGACTGAAGTTTTAACTGGAGCTTGTCAGATTCAGAATTGAAAACAAAGGTGTTCTCTCTTTTTCTTTCCTTTTTTTCCCCTCTCTGCAAAATTGAACAGATTTATTATGAATTTTCCTCAACTTATTCTTCTATATACATACAACATAGGTTGCTCCAAAAGTAGTGCCTCCTATTTATTTCCATGGAAACTACACTGCTCACTTCTGCTATTTGGTCTACATCAGTGTAGAGCAAGCATCAGTGAATGTGAATGGGCGTGATTTCTTTTGCAGGGAGGAATTCAGTGGCGCACCTTCATTCTATACACACTTCTCTGTCAGATGTCATTTTGTCAAACTGCCCCACTGCTGCCAACTGTTGCACACTAACAACATGTAATGAAATATTGGTGGGAAGGTTCAGCCTCTATCATACCGCAACATCAGCCTGCTGACACTGTGGGTCAATTGAACAACATGGAAGGCATTACTTCTATAGTAGCCCTGACATATAGCCTCCTCTCCTATGCCCAGCGTAACTCTTTTCTACTTCCCAGTATTTAAGTTAGAAAGGTTTGCTGTGCTTCAAGGTAAGGGCAGATACTGACAAGTGTCATGGATGAGACAATACTTTGGGCAGAACAAAGCTTTCAGATAAGACCTCAGAAAAAGGGAAAGAAAAGAATCACCCTTATTTTTTCTCTTTTCAATTTTAACTGTATTAGAAAAAGCCATGAAAACTAGTTATCATGCAAGGACAAAAATACTTTATGACAGAAAATATTTGCCATACTGTTAATCTATCTACATTTGGCTATACGTATGCAATAACAGAAAAGTAAGCTAAGCCCAGCTAGTCATCTCAATGAGGGGATTTTGTAATAGCTTACAACAAGAAAACTTACAGCTCCTCACATTTCCAGTATAGAGAGCATGATTAACTTATTGCAACTTCATATGCCTTCTTGATGTAATTGAAGACAGCTGGTGGTTGCCCTAAATTGTATCAAAGGACCGTAGAAAAGCTCTGTGCTTTGCTGTGAGAGCCTCTACCACTATCAAAGCACTGTCATCCTGACTCATGAGTCATTCTTTCTTCCATCCTCCTGGGGAGGAGAGGTCTCACTGTGTGAATATTTGCCCTGGAACTCAAAGGCTGAATGAAAATCAATATAGTCTTCAGAACTGGGTGAGATTTAAAACTGAGATGCTTTGCTGCCCTTTTCCCTCAGATGAGGGGGTGGGTTTGTACTTGCAACCATCTTGCCAAGCCTCAGGCTCCCAGATGGCTAACACTGCTGCTTGTTGTGGCACTGACTACAACCTTAGCTCAAACAGCCTTCACTGACTCGTCAGCAACTGAATTGTTATGGAGCATTGGCTTTCTCTTGGCTGTGGCTTTTTTTTCGGTTTGTTTAGGGCTTTTGTTGTTGCTGTACCTCTCTCCATTTTCACTCTCCTGTTATGCTTTCTGCACTTTGATCATTGTGATTGGAGTTCTCCATCATAACATAACATGATGAAGTAGTAGCCCAATGTATGTACTGTATGCGTCTATCTTCTACACCTGGCAAATATATGCAA
Source organism: Tetrao urogallus (assembly GCF_951394365.1). Classification (NCBI taxonomy): domain Eukaryota; kingdom Metazoa; phylum Chordata; class Aves; order Galliformes; family Phasianidae; genus Tetrao; species Tetrao urogallus. The sequence goes on from NC_136817.1 coordinate 12,842,293, forward strand.
TTATTTATTTTTCTGTTTCTTGTAACTTTCTAGATAAAGTTACTAGAAGAGTAAAGAAGAATCAAGAAGATCAAGAAGAACGTGAAAGAAGCCACGATACATCGTGTACAGAGCTCCTAAGCAGATAGGGCTACTTTATCTTCTTAGGGCACACTATCTCTTAAAAAGTAACTGTAAAAAAATAACAGATTCCTTCAGTGATCCTTAAAAATTTTGTTTCCTACACATTAAAAAAAAAAAATCTGATTCTGCGCTGGCTGAACATGACTACTGTATTTGTTACGTAGAAGAATGGAAAAGACAGACCAAAAGTTTAACTACAAGCCTAGTGCATTAAAGATGCATCTGTGACTTTCATGAGCAAACTGGCCATGTACGTCTTCAGGAGACAGGCCACAAGGAAGTATGACTAATTTATACATCAGCTTTTTCTTCATGACTTTTTAAGTAGGATTTTTTTGTAAGAAATAAATGATTGTTTGTAGAAGTGAACATGCAGGATATTGCACAAAATACAATAATTAAGACAACATAATTTGAAAGGATATAAGGACAATCAGTTTTAACTATCATATTGCTGTGTAATGCTGTAATGTGATAAGAAGTACAGCAATAATAGCAGGTCAACAAAGTCCTAGGCTGCAGCAAATAAGAACAAGCCCAAATACAGCAACCATAGATAAAAAAACAAAGGAAGAAAATTTGCTTACCTTTAGAAAACCTCAAGCAGGGACGGACCTCCAGCAAAATATCCCTGCCTTCCCTGCCAAACATAACTGAGATCTGGAATGATAGATCCTCGCTCCGCCCTTTTGCTCACTTAGGTACATTGCGTGCACCTGAGCTTCCCTAGGTTGGTCCTGCCTTCCCACCAGGTGCTCCATCACTGTTTCAAGCTGTGACTTAGTATTTACTCTATATGCTGTCTTATAGATTGCCTTTTACAGACAGTTAAAATAGTTGGTGTTACCAGCATTTCAGTCTGAAGAGATTAGGGCTAACGTTTGTAACATGAACCAGAAACCTTGCAGAATTAAATAAATAGGTTTTCTTTTCTAGAAACTAGCGATCATAGTAGGAACAGCAAATATTCAGTCCATTTGTGTATCCACAGAAGGATATTGCTTACAAATACTAAAGTGTCCTATCTTACATAGGAAAATTCCTTCTTCTTTTCTATTCCTTTTTCAAATCTTGAAACCATTGCTTTAATTGCTGGATATAATTGAACTGAATATAACTGATACAGTGATGTTATTGAAGGTAGTTTAGCCCAGTCAGGTTTGGTTATCCATATTCTCCTTTGGTTAAGGCAGACAGAGTAAACTGTCTTTGCAGCCAACAGGGAGAAGATGGTGTTTTTTTGGTTACATGCATCTCATTTACTTTAGGTGGCTGCTTTGAGATGAGATGAATAGTGCTCTAGACTCTCGTCTGTATTGCCTATATGCCATTCAATTGAAAGGGGAGACTAGCTCTTCTATAGCTATGCAGATGAGTCTCTTCTTTTTATTCTAAGTAGCATAATTAGTTGATGCTTGTCGGATCCTTTCAACCTGAAAATGCTGTGTATGGGCTTGTTCTACTCCTCCCCTGTGAGGATGCATGCAAAATATGTATGGATTTAACAATTATTTGTTTTGAGGGAACAATTAAGAAAAAATGCATGGGATGTCCAATGCACTGGAAGAAGCTGAGTTAAAGAAGTTTTAGAATATTTTGTATATCCAATCTCCATATATGCATCGTCAACAGCTTATTACAGTTTTTCCATACCGTGAAATCTAGGCTTTCTGCCAGAGTACTCTTTGGTATGTTTAATAAGCAGCACCTGGAAGTACTTCCAAGATCACAGATTGAGTTGTGTAGCCCAATGCCACCATCATTTTGGGGGTCAGATCTGTATACATACACTTCTCCCTTCCTCAGTTCCTCATTTCTTGGGGGGAAGGAAAACAGCCACATAGAGCAGATGGAAGTCATGACAGTTTGGCTAGGGATGCATTGAGATCTGGGCTATTTGGAATGGTGCACTTATCAAACGATTCAGACGTATGCTATGTGCCAACTGGTATTTAAAGAGTACACCTCATTGTGACAGACCAAGTTTTGTTTCTTACTTACCTATCTCATATTGTTAAGACCAAATAATAGGGATCAAATACAACCTGCATCCCTTTTTTGTGGATGATGAGCAACAGGGATATTTCTTCAGTAAACTGTTTCCTCACTAAACCATCTTAGGCATCCCTTCCATTGCTGCTTGTCGAGCACACGTGAAGCTATCATTAGGTCACAAGGAATGATAAATACGCTGTAAACAGTCACATTTTTTTCTGTGCTTTCCAGAGCGTGCATTTCACAGGCTGTGCTGCTTTCCAATCTGTGATTGAAAAAACAGTGGTAAATGCACCCTTGCTCACCCCTAGTTGAGGTGTGGTAGAAATCACAAGTGAGAGACACTAGATGCAGCACCAAAAGGAGGAAGAACTCTGGAATCAGGCTGGTCAAGATTGAAGTCACTGAGAGCCTTTCAATTTGTTTTAAATGGAACTGTCATAGTCTTCGAGGTAATAGAATACATTATGTCTCCCTTATTCTCCTACATGTGACACAACTGCAATTGGAGGGAACTGTGTGCATTTTTTTTCAGCTGGCAAGGATCATACCATACTTAGACGGAATATTACAGAAGATTTCAAGGAAAACAAAGTGCTGCAGATTGACTCTTGTTGTAATCTGGTGGAATCTATACTCACTTTGCAATTCAGATGCAGAATTCAACATCCACAGCTTATTTCCTTGTCGTGCCTTTGTCTTCCTTTCTTTTCTTGCAGTTTTTCTGAGTTAACTGCAGTTCTGGGGCTGGTGCCTAAAGCTCTCTACAAAGGCTCTGTTGTCTGTTGAGGCCTGAGAGATTATCACCTTAAAAACTTACTTTTTATGGTGGTCAGTCTAAGATGACGCTAAGAGGATGTGTGCAAAAGTGCAAGTTGACTTCATAGGCTGTGGATAATATATGGTGAACATTGTGTGCTGAAACAGTTTTCCCAACTGTTCTCAGAGCAAGGCTCATTGCACAAAATTCAGAAGGAATCACATTACTTTTAAGTTATATGACATCTCATTGTAAAATGCTATGCACAAAATCCCTGTCTACCACTATTATTAAGCCAAGGGTTGCAAAAAAAGAATTGTATGTATCCCATTCATGGCATAGTATGTAAGTAACATACTATATTAAACATGTTTCTTAGATGCACCTATGTTATTCTTACTTAGAGATAGCCACTATTCAATCTTAATCCATCATTACGCAACATTTACTTCTGCATTATTTATACGTGATATATTAACCCTCTGCCTCTTGCTTTCTTTCCTTATTTAGTCCTGTGGTTTTGTTGTTGTTGTTTGTTTTGTTTTTCTCTTGATGGCCATTCCTAGAACTGCAAATCTGGAATTAAAAAGAGATCAGATGCTTAGTAGAATTTGGTTTTTATTTAACACTGCAGTCTGGTCTACCAACAGACAAGGAAGTCCAGAGTTCTTGCTCAAGATACTATTAGAAAGATCAGTGGTATGGAAGTAATTTAGCCATATTCAGTACCCACATGCTCCTGTCTTGCAGAAGTTCTCTGGGACTATTTATATCCCATAGAACCAGGCACAAGATGCATGGATGCTGCTGACTCCCACAAACAGTGGCAAAGATCAATATGATAAAGCAGAAGAATGTAGGTGGGTGTTGGACCTAGCACAGCCTTTTGCATATTGTGTCTTTCACACTTGCAGTTTTATTAAAAAACAGTAGAACAAGTATTGCCTGTCAGCTGAAAACCCCCATGAGCTGCATTTGCAGGAACTAAGAATCTACGTTAGCATATCTTAAAACTTTTTGTTTTGAAGTCTGTGGGCAATTAATGCATAGTGGCACCTGTACCTTCTACCCAAAGCTGAACAAAGAAATCTATGCAAGTTGTCTGCATAGATCAGTAGTGAGCCAGTCAGACCCATAACAAATTTAGGCAGTGCTATCTGATGCACAATCAAGAGTAGCCCCATACTGGCTGGTCAATGCTCTTACTGGAGCTCAGGTATCTAGGATAACTGTCTCTGTTATTTTTCTACCCATATCTCACATCACTTAGTAGGGATATCAGCCATTATATGCAGATACCAAAGTGGAAGTGGACTGTTTTCTGAAATACCATTTTCTTTAACTGAAATCTCTGATCATTACAATTTTATTTTTTTTTTCTGGATCACAACAGAATTACCGTGTCATTGCAATGGATTTAAAGATATTGGCAAGATATGAGTGAGCCAAGTTTAACTATTAACAGGACTTTTTGCTTTTTCTTTTTTAAGGATCTGACAATTGTGCAAGAGTTTTCCATCCTCGGAACTTGCCATATTGGAATTTCTACTCATTCTCATCATAGTGAGCCATAAAGTGCATCACTGGGCAGCATGCGGAGGTGCAGGTCACATCAGAAGAAGATGGGTAATAGGTGGGATTACTCTTGTTTTGAAGAAGGCCATTTGGCTAGGTGGAGAGGAAAATAACAGATGATTTAACACCAGACGCCTATCATTTTCCAGGGACTCTAAATCTCTTATATATTGTGTCTTGCAAATCCTGTCATGTGTAGTGTCTGATTTGCTCTCAGTCCTTAGAAACAGTGTAGAGGAGAAGCTACATGACAGTTTACTGTTTCTAAGCGGGATAAAATATAGATGTATAAACCGAAGAATGTTTATAAGTTTCTATAACAGGTCATGACCTACGTCTCCCAGCAACAGGTGAGGAGATACACCCAGACTGCTGCTTTTTAGCCTCCTGCACTTCCCTGGAAATTACTGCTTTTACTATACATTTTTCCCCACTGTCTATACCATCTATAGCTTTTAATTTCCTGGCTTGTTTTTCTTTAGTGAAGTGCAGTCACTGGACACCTCCATGACATGCCAGGCTTCAGATGAAGCTGCTACTGGGATGAGGGGCACGTGGCCAGAAACGTGGCAGCTGGGAGTGGCACGAGTCCAGGGAGCATTACAAGGGCATATTGCTATAATCAGTGGGGAAACCAGCGGCTGATACCAGACATGGGCATTGCTGTCAGCTCTAGGTGGAACTGCAGCTGCTCTTTTACTGAACAGAATTTTAATAATCTTCAGTGATATTTTATTTCTAATGAGAATCTTGTAGAGCATGTTTTATTCAGACTCCGTCCTCTCTTTTTCTTAGTTGGGCTACTCTTTTTTTTTTAGGTACATGAGACAATATAGAAACTGCTTTGTAGCTCATTTGCATTTGGTAGCTGCTTCCAGAGTACACTTTTAGCCCACCTTCATCTAACTCTAACTGCATTCACAGAGAAGTTAGAGTTTCCAGTACAATTGATGCTCCGTTGTGAACATCTGTGTCTATGTAAATGAAGCAATTAGACAACTATGCTTTGCTGAATCCTCATCACTCTGTTAGGTTCTCAGAGGTGCATTCTCTTTGTGATTTATATCTATAGATGTTCCTCATGCAAATGCTATTTTCTATTAATATATACAAATATCCAAATGACAAAGTGAAGCAAGCACAAATATAAACCTTGCAATGCTGGTCTTGTAATTTTTTTTTTAAGCCACAGGAAAGAGTACAGATGAATGTATGCTGTAATTGTAAAACAGATAACACATTATGTGTTAACACATAATGTTTTAATGTTTCCCTCTTATTAAATGCTGACTTTAATTAAATGAACTCTTTACCTAATAGAAGCAAAATCGATTTTGTGATTTGGATACTGTCAATAAAATCATTATGACTAGTGAGATCAGGTGTTAATGGTTCAGAACAAATGTACAATTATAAGTTCAAGGCCATTAGTTGTCATCTAATGGAGAATCAAAAGAGCAAGGTTTACAAAGATATTAATTCACAAATTACCCATTTTTCTGACAATTGCATTACTATGATTGTTGTTATAATTATTATTACCAGTACTAAGACACACTACTTAATGAAGAAGTCATTATCATCAGGCTGGTCAACTCATTGCTAATAATACCAAAAATTGGTGTTCAGAGCTAACAAACTAAAGTGACAGTTTATGATCACATAAATCCAAACATATGGGAGACTTGTTTCTCCTTTCTGAACTACATACAGATACTCTGGTTTTCCTCTTTGTCTGTCAGTCAGAATGAAATGTATATGAGAATAAAAAAATGGCGCAGGGTCACCAGCAAAGAGCTTGGCACTTCCTGAGATGTGACTATTGTTTTTGGGACATAGTTTGAAATAAATTGAAGAGGCTTCCTTTCCAACAACATCTAAGGACTGAAAAACATGCACAACAGCTGACAGCTGAAGGTTGGCCTTCAAAGTTTCTTCCAGAAGATTTTCTTCCATATGTTATTAATCTATTATAATCTATTAGTAAATGACATTACGTACATAAGCTAAAAAAAGAATCAGAAATTTGTATTGCACATTACTTCAGTACAGATATGACACAGCCTGCTGAAGGAAATTAAACAATCTCTTGCCCTTCCATTTTAATTTAGAAACTTAGATCTGTCAGGTTTTATATGTCTGGAATTCTGGCTGTCCCTTTTCAGAACTGCTCCTGTCTCAGCTTCTGACTGGGTAAACTCAAACACCGCACTGCCAAACATAGAGCCGTGGTTACCATTCATCCTGTCAGACTTCATTAGTCTTGTTGTACAATTGTCTGGGAAAATATCTACCTATCTGTTTTGATTTACTACTGAAAAATGAATGGTTTCATTTTAAGTCTATAATTATTTTATGACCTCTGTTCAGAAAAGGTGCCAGCCTTTTCTTTCTTTTTATTTTCTTTTTCTTTTAAGAGCTCCTCTCTGACTTCAATGCTTATATTAGCATGGCCTTCTTAAATATTAAACATAGTTGACATAGATCAGCCTGTTATATTAAAAAGAACACACACATTTTGATATTGTTTAGTTTGCTTGCAGTAGAGCATAGAACACAGAGAATATTCAAAAGGGATGTCTTTCAGTGTCAGAGTTCTTGTTTTGATTTCTAGCCAAGCAGTTACATGTCCTTCTCAACAGAGAACACCTGCACGAAGAAGATGAGTATGAAGAAAAACTCTCTGAAAAGTGCCTTTGAAAGTTCCTTGGTTTTGTTAGTAAGTAGCAATTTAAATTTGTTTCTTTTGGAACATGAAGATCCTTTGGAATGGTCCAAGAAATTTAAATAAATAAATAAATAAATAAGAAAAGAAAAGAAAGAAGTAGAAAAGGATTTGTCTATGAAGTTCTGTAGTTCAACCCAGCATGATATCTTCCAACATAATTCACAATGTGGAAATCTTTGAGGTTTGATTGTATTGAGGTAGCTGGAGTTCTGTTGGATAATTTGGTTTTCAACATCCTCCTCAGATTCTCTTCAAAACTCTGTTTCACACTAGATATTTTTCACTGTCTGTCCTAGTCTAATGGCAGTAATTAAAAGGCTTCTTAGAGCATTTCAACTGCACCCAATATACCCTCACATTTATATGCTTTGGTTGACCTTCAAAAGGTATCAATCACAACAGTAACTATAACAAGGAATCCACAATAGGAAAAAGAGCATTTTTATGCTGATTGATTCCAGACAGTGCAACAGCTCCTGCTGTGAATGAGAAGCAATGAATTCACTGACAAACACTGGTTTCAATGGAGGAAGCTCAGTTAATCCAGGAAGCACAGGACTAGGAAAGGCAGTGGGAATTCTGTGATTTTTTCTGCCTTCCAGGTCCTCCCCCAGTGCCTGACAATTACATAGCTGTCCTTATTGCTGTGTTGTCTGAAGGCCTTGATAAAGTTGGCATCTGTTGCTGCCTCTTCCTGAGCAGCTTGTGCAGAGATCCCTAGGCTAGTCACTGACACCTGCTGCGCTTATTCCCCAGACAGCTTCCTTGAAGATGCCAAGGAGCATCCACTAGGTTGCTGGAGAGCAAAGGGGCAGTCCTTAGTGTTCCCAGCTTCATACAATTGTTCTAGAAATTTCTTGCAACAGAGGGTATTGATGATACTGTGGGAAGAGATTAGAAAAAGATTGAGATGCAGCAAATCTGTCGCACTACACATCGATCATATTTATGGAGCAGAACGAATCTTTCAACTTATTCAAGGGCAAGAAAGACTTGCCTAGGGGGAGCCACTTTGTCGACAAAGCAGCTGGAAAGTAATTTCAGTGCAAGGAGACACCTTGTGCAGCTGCCTGTTTCTGCAGGTGTAAGGGCAGACTTTGTTGCTCTGAAAAATGTGATGAAGAAGCTGATCAAATGCTGTGATATTAATAATTCATCTATGTTTTTAACATAATCTGCATGAACTGATTTTGCATCTGTCTGTGTTTGTATTATAGAAATATTTCATCAACTGAATTAAGTGAAAGAAGCTTTTGCTGGAGTACTAAATTTTAGGTAAAAAGATCATTTTTAAATTTAAGTGCATTGATTTTTTTGCTGGGACTTTATTCTGAATTTTTAAGTCATTGCAAACAGAATGGGCCACTTTGAGAAGGAAAACAACCTGTTTAGATGATATGAATGCTACCCTCCCCATATGAACCCTCCTAACGTGATTCTCTGTGTTTTTTAATTCTGAAGCTCTTCATATGAAAATATAAATGTATATATTAAGATTGTTCTAAACCTAATGGTGTTTTAAATAGTAGGCATTTTTAAGAATAATATTTAGAAAACTGACAAGAAAAATTCAGAAAACTCATCAAAGATACTTGTTTTAAATTAATGGCTACATTTTTTTTTAATTATCAGCAGCAGGGTTTGGAGCTAGCCAGATTTCTTTACAGGGTAGTGTTTATGGTGGTTTTTGCTTATATGTTGTTAGCTTTTTTCACATCCCTTTATTGTGAATTTCAATTAATCACTGTTCCCAAGGGAAGCTGAACAGTGTCTTGTTTTCTAGAGAACATTTCTTTCACCAGTGGTTCTAGCCCAGTTCTTGGATCCATCTCCAATTATTATAGCTGTAACTTAATTTACAGGTACAAATAAACAGCTTGTAATCCACTGGTATACTTATTGATTCATAGCTTGTTTTTTAGACAAATTTGCTGGACTTCAAATAAGGATTGAATTATGCACTTCTATGACTGGATTTGGAGTGATTATTGCCACATCTGGTTACCATATTTTTGAAAAAGAAAAGGCGTCTGTCATGTTCAAAAACCAATATTAAGTCTTTACATCTGTGGCTGAACTCAGGACATACTCTCCAGCTAGCTTCATCGGGAATTATATTTTTAGAAATACCATATATCCTTACAGAAGTAGATGGATGAGCTCCGTGTCTTAAATTGAAACTCAAGTACTAAATCATGCCTTGAAGTGTGGCTGTTAATATGTGTCAATTGAAACTTTTTCACTCCTTGTTGTCCTTCTCCAGATCTTTTCTCCTGCACAGCTGAGGCTATGTTTAAGTTTATGCTGGCTTACAGTTTGAAAGAAGAGGTTGAAGATGGGAAAACACTCAACCTAACGGTCTTCTAGTGATAAGGTAGAAGATAGCCTGAATTAGCACAACACCCTCTCTGTTGCTGTACTCCTTAGTTGTGTTGACTTACTCTGGTTCACCTCATCTGAGGGACATTGCAGTGATACAGTAATAGCAGTTGCCTCTTGCGGTGGAAATGGACCTTCAGATAATGCCTTTCATGTTGCAAAAACATGGGATCAGCTTTTAAAGGCATTTATGCATGCCAAGATTTGGATAGGCAGAAATGTGATTTTAAAAATTCATAGGAACCTCATTTAGATGTTTAGAAGCATTTGAAAATTCCATTTATGGTCTTGCCTGCCCACATACACCTTAAAAGTCAGGTCCTTAGGGCAGGACTACTATTTGCAAACAATTGGTTTCCCAAATGTAATTTTTTTTCCCTCCCATTTATAAGTCATCCAGAAATATAGCCTTATTTTACAACAACAAAAAAGCAACAGAATTATTTAAAATAGGTTCGCAAGAGATTTTGTAGACATTTTTTGAGCTATAAATTCCATTCGTCAGCTGTTTGTAGTAAATACTTAGTAGACTCTTTCATACAGGATTGGTCTTCCTAAATCACAACGTCTGCATTATTTTCCTGGAATGGATGATGTAACTTTATTAATGACTTCTGTTGCTTTCCATAATGAAATCTCATCATATAATACATTTTGTTTGCTTTGTTTGAAAGGATTTCAGTAAGTGGGGCTTAAATTAGCTGCTTGAGATCAGTTGTACAGACAACTCCTCAATCGTTCAAATGCTTGTGTCACTTCATCTGCAAAGGGATAGGGACAAAACAATTCAAACCTTTTCCCCTTCTTCTGGCAAATGCTTTACATTGTATAGTTTATGGCTACATTTATCAGTTCTGTGCAAATATTAACTAATCAGTCTCCAGAGGCTGCTGTGAAACAGGTAAGCCCAATGTTGTCATACAGTTTTACAGAGGGAAACACCTAGGTAAAGACATGTCTTGCACTGGGTGAAGTACAAGGACAGATTGAGTCTGTAGTGACAAGTGCCACCCCTGCCTGGGATGGTCTGCCCTGCTGTTGTGTGGTGTGTGAAGTGCCACGGGTAGGTCTCTGATAATGTACCAACATGGACACGTCAAAATGTTCTGCTGAGAGTCCCTAAATTTTCTTCTCAGCGTGCTAACTTCCCACATTTTTGGAAACTGGTCAGAAGACAGCAATTCTCATCCTTGAAAACTAAAGAAATCTTATTATTTTAAAAATAGGGTTTTAACAGATCAGAAAGCGTAACCTCTTTTCACATTGCACGTAGAGAGAATAAATCATCGGATGCCTTAATTTGTAAGTACCCATTATATTCCAGTTTCATTGCCAGTATCTATTTACACATTTCCCACAAAGAAATTAAAATAGAAGAACATATTGTTCCCCAGACTTGTTGATTGACTTACTGATTTATGGGCTTGGTTTCTGAGACTCAACCAAAGATTTTCCCATTGCACCACACTAAGAGTCATGAAAATAGTGGAACAGAAATACCACACCACCAAGCCATGCATGCCTTCTGCTCAAGCAAATTCAGGCTGACCTTGAAATGTTTAGATCTTCAAACTCTAAAATCTCCAGCTAGCCACAGAAGAAATAGTTGCTCTACACCAACCAAAACATAGAGGAAAATTGGTATTACGAAGAATCATTCATTTATTTTTCTTTCTTTCAACACTAGCAATTAAATTAAATTAAACCCAGCAGAGAATTGATAAAACCTACAATGACACTGAATGTTTTGAATTTGAATTTCCTGGTAAAGCAATCTTCAGGTCCTACACTATGTTTACTCCAGTGTATCTAAAAGCAGGGTAGATAGCATTCACAATCTATTCTATTCCCTTTGCATGCAGCATAAACACCATTCCTGGCCATTTCTTCATGTGTTGTTTCTGTTTTGTTTTGTTTTGTTTGTTTTGTTTTAGGTTTTTTTTTGTCATTTTTTAGGTACTTCCCAGTGTGTGCTTTGACTACATAGGTTTTCATACAGGTAATGCTTGTTTATTTTTAGCACAGCTAATGGTGTGCAAACTTACAACATAACAGTCTTGCCTTCTGAATATGGGTAATGACTCACATTCATTAAAATTAATCTTGATACATTTGGCTACTCACATAACACAGAGGTGCATAATGTGGGGGAATTAGAGGACACGGAATTCATTAATCCCTGAGGTGGCAGTGATGCCAAGCAGAGACAGGAATAAATTTTTCATATGTGTCTTGGTGATAAAGTGATTGTTTTGGGGAAAATGAAAAGAAGGTTGGAATTCATCAACATTTTAGCCTGGGAGGGTGTTGTTCCACAGATTGAAAAGAAAAATGGATCATGGAAATCAGAAATCAGAACATTCATATGATGCCATTGTATCTTTCTTTTCACTCTGAATTTTGGTGGTCTGAAGGTCTGAAGGACTTAGTAATTTCTTTCCTTTGGAATTATTTAGCCTAGTAAATTTTGTACTGGTGCACAGACCGAAAACAAAATCCATTATGTGATTAGCAGCAAAAGGTGACATCAGCTTTGTGCTACGTGGTCATTGTGATTATGTGTGGGCTGTATGTAAGTCAGCCCCTTCTGTTTAACATAATGGTGTGGCCAATACAAATAATTGCTGATGTGGATTCTTGGGGAAAGCAGAGAAAGGGACAGAGAGAGCAATAACTCTGCGTAACTTTTATCTAAGAAAAACACAGCTCTCAGTCCAGCATTTCTTTTAGGACCAGCCACCCACTGACTTCAAGAGGAATTTACAGTGAGTAAGCGAGATGAAAGCAGTTCAGCATTTTGAAACCAGGATACTTTCCATAATGCCAGTCCTTCAGTGCTGTGCTAATGTGGGAGAGGGTCATCCCCCCCATACTCTGGTGGCTGTATGACATCTATTGAAACAGAACATTTGCCTCAATTAACTTTCATGCCAAACACATGGTATTTTATAAAGAAAAATCGCCTGTGTAGCCCCACCACATCCTCCAGCATCTATGACAATATGTTCAGTGTTGATGTATTTTAATACTGACAAAATAATACATAATCACTAATAATTTGCATCTAAGTAGCACATTTTATGCAGTGTCTGGTAGGCATATTACTGATTTGAATTTACTGGGTTTCCCAAGTCTTTTTTGAGTCAAGTAAATGAAAGCTGTCATTTTCAAAGTTGGAGGGTTAAAGTGAGACAACGGAACCTGTGCTGAAGTCTCAAAACACAACAGTCTCACATTCAAAATCTCTGAGTCCTTGAAGTTTTGAATACCTCCAGTATTATGCAAGTCATTCAGCAAGTCAATGATGCAGAAGGAAAAGCTGTGAGGGAAAAAGCCCTCATGCCCAGATCCAAGTCACTCACATATCCATCAGGCAATTGCCATGTGTCAAAATAATTTTATTTCAAGAGCAAGATAGCTTACAGATCCCACTTATTTCCATTTGGGCTTTCCTGCTGCCATTTCAAAACTGCTACGGGTATCACAAGCATCAAGTCCTAAAGCATTTGAGTAACTTGTGGAAGATCTTTTCCAGCTTGAGAATTAGGGACATGGTAACGATATTGGGGATTTCCATTTGATTTCTGTATCCCAATACATCCAAAGATTTATCCTTAATGGGATGTCCAGGGGAAAAAATGACATCCATTGTGGATGAAAATCACCCCTTCTCTTTATTTTTGTGTGTCATAAAGGGAGGCAAAAATCACAAAGGGAAGAACAAGCTGAATATGAACTATGTTGATGCCAAGCTTGGAGATGAGGAAGCTGATTTTGTTGTGGATAACGCTGAACCTAACTCTTGTGGCTTTCCTTTTCCTGTCAAAAATTTATCACTTGAGCTTACATTTTATTTAATTTCTAAAGGCTTTGCCAAGATGCTCTCTGCCTAACAAATTCATAAGCAGTGACATATACCTCAGAGTGTTCAAAGTCCTCTTTATTCCAAAGGATAATTGTTTTTATTATTTTAAATTATGTAATAATGCCAAGACACTGAAGTAATGGATCCCCTAAAACACACGTTATAATAATGATCTCCCTTTTATTATGTTTCTCTAGAATGCTTAAACTAATAATCTCTGGAAAGTTTCCCTGCACCAGATGCAGCAAGTGGACAATTTTATTGCTATTCTCCACACTACCAGCATCTAATCCATGAAGACAGGAAAGAATGTCCAGAGAAGAAGCAAATCAGCATTGATCACCAAAGGACTAGTTTCCAACAGAGTGGATAAATCTCCTATCTCTTTCTCTTCTAATGTTCTTCCTGGCCCAAGGCACCCTGATGAACCACTGGCCTCTATCCAAATCACAGTGAAAGGAAGTCAGATTCACAGTGAGATGATTCAAGGGAATAGTCTCATCAACTGCACCCAGAATGCTTAATTTTATTGCAAATACCAACACCAACTCCCACTGCCAAATCTGTCTTGCTGAGATATACATGAGCTGAAGTTGAGTCTGATCATGTGTCAAGGACAACAGAAAATCTGTTTCAGCCAAAGCCATGAAATATCAGGAAGTATTGGCTGGGAGTAGAGTTAGGCCCATCTTCCCTCTTTCACTGCACTCACACCAAAAGCAGGTCCTTTATTTCAGTATTAGATTCTGTGGCAGATTTGATGTCTTCACCAAAATGGCAGAGAAATTGAGAAAAAGGAGCTGTACACATCAGTCTGCCTCCAAAACATGAGGAGGTGATGGCTACAAGTTGAGAACAACTCTGTTTTTCCAGCTCTGTCATTAGGGGCTGTGCTGGCATCAAATGCTGTGGAAGTAGACTCTGTGAGCACGTGCGCATGCTTGCGGATGCATGCTTTCCAGAATGATGCTGAAGCGGCGCTTCAGAACAGTGCACTACATCATCTCCTCAAAAGTATGCACCAGCATTCTGCATAGAAAGACAGCATTGTGATAGCTTTTATCACAGAGAGACCATTTCTCTGTTTTGTCTCTAGAATCTCTATCACATGTGTGATTTACAAACTAGAGCTTCCTGGAAATTACATGCCAGAAGCCCTTCACCTTTGCATGTGAAACCAAGAAAAAGCTATTAAGGACAGGACAAAGCATTTTTAAAGTACTAGAGCAGGAATGGAAGCTGCAGGAATTACTGCAGCTGTAATTCACTTAATTGCAATTAATTTATGGCACTTTTTTTTTTTTTTAAACTTTATCTACCCTTTCCACTTTTTCTTGGGTTCAGCTCAGAGTATGCAGAATTTTTTGGAGTCCAACTTTTTTTTTTTTTTCCTGAGCAGCACACAAGGATCTATTTCTTGGTTTGAAAATAAAATACGGATGGATTTTCTGACCATTATGAGTATATTGGAAAGTAAAGAGCCCTCTGAACATTGTGGTATGACTAAAAAACTGATATTTTAGTAAAGCTCAAAGAGAGCGAGATGCCTATGAATAAAACAGCATCTGTAGTCATAGCAAGACTGAATTACAAGGTCATTGGTCTCCAGGCTATGAGGCCTTGCCAGAAGATTCCACTATTCCTAATTCTCCTACCACAAACACCACATCATATAATATGATCTAATGTAATGTTATACAATATATGATATAATATTTATATTACAGTGCACATACATGGTAGAATACATAAAAACATGGGGAGAGAACTCTGAATAGGCCTGCACCCTTTATAAGACATGCTGCCTTTTGAATCTTGCTCACTGAGAAAATGATATTTATGTTACGACACACTGAGATTTCCTAATTATGGAAGCACGGGAAAAACACATAAACAAGAAACACAAGGGGGCAGAACCTTTTTAAATTGCTCTAGTGTGTGTCAGGGAATACGATATTAGCCTTTCAGTATCAAAACTGTGGGGGGTCTCGAGAAAATTCTATAAACTGCCTCCTGGATGTTAACAGCTGCAACCAAGCAAAGCTAGGCACACACAGAGGAACCTTCATAAGAGAAAGCTCACATACACTAGGCTCTCTAGCTAGTTATTCCCACTATGTCTTAAAGCACGCATATGTTTTCCTCCTTCAACAGACACGATTACATTGTTGGAAATATTTGTTTAGCTCAGTTACTGATGGTAATTTTCTCTTCCTAGCCATTGTGGACCACTAGTTTTGTCTCATAATTGACAATTTTTGCTCTTCCATGCTCAGAAGTAGCAAGGGCTAACTGGGGAAATGTGCTGAAGCATCCCCATTATGTTCACTCTGTTGTGACTGGTTCATGACATTACACTTCTGTTTTGAGCTGTGTTTGAGCTCCAGAGGGCTTGACACCCAATGATAGATGTTGCCCATCCCCGGACAGCAAGACAGCACTGTTTTTATTTGCAGCGAGCTTCCCTAAAACAATGGCTCATCCATTGTTCAGGGGGATTGCAGCTCGTGTACAAACAGGATGGCATGACAGTGAGAGGCCAAAGGGACAGCCTGCTCTCTATAAGTTCATCAGGGGTGGTAAACACAAGAGAGGGAGAAAAGCTATTTAAGCTACAGAACAATGTTGGCACAAGAACAAATGGGTCTGAATTGGCCATGAATAAATGTGAGCTGGAAATTAGAAGAATACTTCTAACCCTCAGCACAGTGAGGCTTGGGAACAGCCTTCCCATTGGGGGCAAGAAACCTAACTGGGTTCAAGATGGAACTTGATAAATTTATGAAAAGGATTATATGTTGTGGTTGCCTAAGACAGCAGGGGACTGGACACAATGACGCAGGATGCAGTTTCCAGGCCTATGCTCTTCACAACAAAAACAACAATTACTCCTTCATATGTATGTTTTTCAGGCCTTCTTTTCTAATCCAGGGCTGCACTTCTATTCATAACTGTATTGGAAGAATTTAGGTTCAAACACTGGCTCAACCTGGCAGCTCTCTTGCTGTGCTGTGACCATGCTGAACTACCTTCAGTGAATGAATCTCAGCCTTGATTTTGTGGGAAATTATATTATTTGTTGCAACTGGAAAATGACAGGTGCTTAATTTTTACAGTGCTCTTACCGATGCAGAGACTGCTGTGCAATTTGGCACAACATGCCATTTCTCATCAAGAAAAGCCTGAGACTAGAATAATAAGGAAGTTACAAATCAGGGTGAAGGTGCACTGGCAAAATTGTTTTGGGAAATTCAAAAAGCTTGTCGCACCCTGTATACCTGAAGGGCTTGATAAAAATAGTCGATCATGCTCAGAAATTTAAAGTGTTGTATAGCAATGCTGAAGAATTCTGTATTAACTCAAACTTCATTTTTAGTTTATTATTTAAAAATATTGTTTGATAAACGGTACTTGACATTAAGATTTCATTAGGACACGTGAAACAATCATAATGTTTTTGCAGTAGGAAACGGTGGTGATATCATTCCAATATCTCTATTAATTTGTTTCAGGAAATACAGTTATCACATTGTTTCAGTGCTAACTCATGGGCTGTGGACAGAAAAGACACTTCCTTAATCCTATCAGACTTCCTCCAAATTACCACTATGGTCTATACAGTCAAAGTCGCGTTACCTGAATTGTCAGGAGCTGTGTAAGGTGGCGTTCCAATAAACACTCAAGCTTCTAGGGGGAGATTCAATTCACAAAGAAGGAAGATGATCACTCCTTAAAGGAACTTCCAGTGACACATTTGTTATTGTCAGAACAAGCTACTTAAAATTTCAGAAGGGTCCCTTCAGCCTCCTTAGGCACTAGCATTTCTGCACTCCCACAGCATTAAGCAGCTGTAACTTACTTCAAATCTATTTCATGTGGTCCAACTCTGGACAAGAATTAGAAACTATTTTCCACAATAGCAGAGGTCTCTCTCTTTCTGATGACTAACCCCAAGAGTAATGCAGAACAGCAAACCTATGTCACATATTGTACCTTATTAACTCCTTTTGAAGTATGAGATGCTTGCATATTATAGTTATCTGTCATCCTCCTATTGAACTGTGTTTGATGTAAATTTCTTGGCTGGTATGTGTGATCTCAGTTTTGAAAAGTCTATAATAGCTTGATGAAAAAGTTGGAAGGTACTTGGTCATACTTCTCTGTTTGCCAGTTGGGCCATTCATAAATTAAGCACAATGATATTTACCTCCTTTGTAAAGTACTTTGAGGTACAGTAAATGAGCAATTGTGATTAGTTGCTACTTTATATTATAAATACAACTGCTTGTTTCAGAGCCACATTAACTTGAATCTGGAATTCTATAAAACTTTATTAAATCAAGAAGGTGAGTAATCATTTTAGAAGCACTATCTTCTACATGTCTATACTTACTCTTTACACAGATGAATTCCAGACGCTTCTCCAAAAGATCTTCACTGTGCTTTATCTCACAAAACTTGTTATTCAAAATGCCAAGGAAGAAATGACTTTCAAGTACTAAAGGCAAAGCAAATAAAGACATTTGTTAGTTAGGGCAGTCTACAGGGGCATCTCAAAAGTAAATGTCTCAAAAAATAATGGACTATGCCAGAACCTCACATTGTTTTTATACAAAACAAAACAAAACAAAAAAACAAAAAAACAAAACAAAACAAAACAAAAAAACCAGCACTGCTTATAGCAAGAGAAAAAGCATCATACTTTACAAGATAGTTAGCACATTAGAAAAAAATTCACCAGAGAATCATTCTATTAGGAATGCGTATTTTTTACTTGAGGAAAATAACAGCAAGGTAAGTTGCAATATACAGATGTTGTAGTGTGATATCAGAAGTAGTTCTGTATCACCAATTTCCATCCAAGAGCACAAATACTCTCTTGTTGTGTTTGGAGACAATGATTATTAGTTCAGGACATTAACAAAACCTGATTGGCTCTGACTGAGTTGGGCAAGGTGGGTACTTGGATCTGTGAATTTTAAAGCAATGATTTTTCTATAAATTGTTCCTGTATTTACATTCAGTTGAGTTTCTGCTTGCAGGCTGTCTGCAGCTGTTGTATTCATAAATGAATAAGACACAGATAGGTCACAAAAGTGTTGGACGTTATATGGTGAGAGTAACTCCATGGGTTTCAGTAAGACAATGCAATCACACTGGCGGGCACTAACACCTTTGTCAGCTTTTGTAAAAATGATGTATTTCTCAACTATTACAAAAAACATACCAATGCAGCATGATCATGGGATTCACCGTAGCAGACTGGATCATCAAGTGCATGACAAACACTGGCAGATATAGAAGACTACCCTAACTATTTAGAAGAAGACAAGGTTTGATCTTACTCTTGTTGGAGTTAGTGGTGAAGTGTCATGTAATGAAGAATAATTTACTCTGTGATCTGTGTAATATGTCATAAAATCATTCAGTTAGTGGGGTTTTTTTTGGAGGAGAGAGAGGTGTTATTTTATTATTTTATTCTAGCAATTGTGTTTTGGTTTTTATATTTTGATTTGAGGTCATCATCAGATTTCTACATTTGTGGCAGGAGGCTTAAATGCAGAACTTAAAAACAAGTAAAGGGACATATGTGAGGTACTTCCATGCTGGCTGTTGACTTCATATAAAATCTCTTTTGCATCTAACATCTAACACAGAATTTCTAGAAAGTTATTTTCTTGGCAGAAGAAAGAGATGAAATCAATGTCACATACAAAAGTACTTGAACAAGCTCTACCAGCATGGTGTATTTATGATACGTCAGCAGTCAGTAGCCATAGGCCATTACCTTTAAATCCTACAATATGCTATCTACAACTCACAGAAAGTACTAGACTGTCTAACAAGGAGAAATGATATTATACAACATACTGATTATGATATTATACAACATATTGATTATTGAACCAAAGCTTTTTTATTAATTTTTCTTTACTCCTCATCATCCTGTATTTATTAGTAAGGACAGTGCCTAGTGACGGATCTCCGCTGCAGATTTCCTGAGGTGATACTCTTGCTTGTTTTCAAAACAGCAAATGAATGGACAAGAGAACAAATGCTTTCCCTGTACTTTAAATTATGCCATTCCCCCCCCCACCCCACCCCCAGCCTTAAAAAATAATTCACAGGAGCATCATTTCTATCTGCATTCCTGCTAAGAAGAAGCAGCATGCTCTATAATACAGCTTAACAGTTGTCACTTGGCTGATAATTTGCATTCTTAATGTTTCAACTTGCAGTCATCATTGTTGAGCTGGCCCTTCACCATCTCAGGGCACTGATGTGATTTGAAGTATTTAACCTTCTGGATCAAGGGAGCTGAAGCTCTGAATTTAAAACAGGAAAATGGAGCTTTGCTAAGCAGAACATGGGTGCACACTCTGAAGTATTTAG
This sequence comes from Tetrao urogallus, assembly GCF_951394365.1. Lineage (NCBI taxonomy): Eukaryota > Metazoa > Chordata > Aves > Galliformes > Phasianidae > Tetrao > Tetrao urogallus. The sequence goes on from NC_136817.1 coordinate 12,862,111, forward strand.
TGCTAACTTCCTTCTATTAAAGAGGCATGCTGGGAATGGCTTTCTCAGCTGGAAGCATTGTTGTTTGTGCATAGCAAACATCCCTAGGGAGATAAGCTACGTATGACTTAGTTTCAGATTTGCAGTCAGATTTGCTTATTGTAGGTTTGGAAACTGCTCTCATCCTTAGTGCCACCAAACACTGGGGCTGTGCCGCTGACTGGAGCTGGTGTGATGCAGGTCGTGCTGTGTGATTCCATAAACCTCACAGAATGCAGGCAAATAGTGTGCTCCTGCCCAAAGTGCAGCCCCTCTTAGGGCTGTGTTCTAGGCAAGTGTAATCTTTATGACTCCTCTATTTAAGGTAAAATATGTTAGCCAAGATTAACTTATAGGGGATGCATTTACATGCACCTAAGTAAGTACCTTATTAAATACTATGCACATTGGCAGTAGATGAAATAGTGAGCGTTTGTTTTTGTTTAGAAAAGTTGCCGATTGGAAAGACGTTTGAGCAGCATCTGCATGGAGAGCCACGACCTCTTTTAACCTTTGCAGAACGGTGTCAGCCTGCATTATGCTTTGTCACAGTGATAGCACGGCACAAGAGGAGACACCTTCCCCATCCCTGTCACACCTGTCCTGTCAGGCTTTGCTGCCCTGTGCTGACGCCTCCGAGGCATTTGGAATTCTTCCCCTTGGCAAGTACCAGGTCCTATGCCAGGAAACCAATGCAGGGAAGCTCATGCTGCAGATGTACATTAAAAAAACCCCATCGGTACTACAGAAGCATCAGAGCCCAGAGGCTGCCCTCATTGTCATGCAATTATCTGTGCTTTTCCTGCTTTGTTGAAGAGCTCAGGCACTGCATGCCAGGCAAGGGCAGCAGGCACAGGTCTGTCCCTCCTTGCTGGGGATGCTCCTTGGAGCCCCCTGAAAAATGCTGGAATAAATCTTTCACCATTGGTGAGATTTCCCCATGGTCTACAAACTCTGGAAGGTCACCCTGAGAAAACTGGAGTACTGCAAGACTCAGATGCTCCTGAGAGACACCTTCCCCTTGGATGAAGCTTTCTGCTCCCAGGCAGTGCTCTCACTCAGAGGTGATTTCTCTGGATGACCTTCTAGCTCCTGGCAAAGGAAGAAGTGGTGAATGCCATTTTTTCAAGCTGGATGTTACTAATTATTCCCTCAGTGAAGTACTGCTACAGGTATCATCAATCTTTTCCATCTCTAAGTGACTGCTCTTCAAGATCCCAAAGGCCTGGAGAAAAGTTTTGATAATCCACTTCAAAAATGGCACGGAAAAATATTTATTAGCACTCAAAATGCACTTTAAATGCCAAATTATGCTTTACAGCTTCAAAGAATTTGAGAAAGCCCACACTAATCTACATACCATGCCTCCTAGATTTGACTCCCACTGTTCAATAAAGAGTGAAAGGAGCAGAGGAGCCAAGGCTGGCTTTGTGTCTGGAATTCTGAGAGGTGTCTGCTCCCTAGCAGCCTCCACCAGAGCCCTCCAACATTGGCTTTTGGGAGGAATGTGTGTGCAAAAATTCAGTCTGCATAGCATGTAGTTTCATAGACACTAATTCTGCAACCGCTACTACATTTTGTTTAAGCATTGACTGCTTATAACGTGTCTTTTCTCTACTTCAATTTCCGATCACATTAACAAATGGAAATAAAAATTTGTATTCCCATCCCAGTATGGAAAAGAGGAAAACATTCCAGCAAGCTATTTAACATCATCCCATCAATTAGTGGGAAAGTACTTTGGACAGAAGTCTCCAGTTGTGTACTTATTCTGCTAAGCCTCTCCATGAATGGACGTAGTGGGCTTAGGCTTTGATTTGGTCCTCACTGGATGTCTCCTGACTTCACAATCTAGAAATAGCTATTAAAAAACAAACAAGGAGCCCTAAGTATGCTTTTCAGAAAAACACCACTAAGCGTCATCTCTGCCACAGGACATTCACAAAGAATAAGAAGCTCTCAAAATGGGTTTATTTCTGACAAAGCAACACTGAGTCACAGCAGAGAGGAAACCAAATGGTATTTCAATATCATTTGCGTGGAGCGACTTTTATGAAATGTAATCTAAAATGTCAGAGTGTTTTCCTATGGCATAAACAGAGAGTGCTTGCCGGTATGAAATTGCTCCTGCTGTCCTCTTAAATATAGTAAAGGGGAAGTCCAAAAGCTGGTTTTGTAGCCTCTTGGCTGATGATGCTAACATCCATAAAAGAGACATGGTGGGACAAAGGACTGCTGCCTCTTAAATCAGCAATTCTCAGGCAGACCACCAACGATTCGTAAGGTTTGTACTGTTAGTCAGAACTGATCTGATCAGGATGTAAGGTGATAGATGAGAAGCTGTTAAACACAGGCACAGGAATACCATCTCCACGCCTCCCGCATCTTCCTGTCTGTCTGTCTATGACTTGTTACTTAAGAATTGGAAAAACTCTCTATTCCTCTCTGTCTTCTCAATCTGGAATTTAGCAATGGGTACTTCAAATGACACACGAGGTGTCTGACTTTACTACTCTGCACACCCACAGCCTCAACAATTCTGGTCATGTCTTACTGCCAGTGAGGAAAGCTACCTCTGTGATTAGTTACACACATATAATGTAATGTCTAATTGCAAGTCCCAGTCCTCCTTTGCGTCTCTGAGGGCTTGTTTTGACTTTTAAAGTCTCATAAATTATTTTCTCTGTAAGATCATCAGAGAGTGCAAGAGACAGAGGGAAAAGTCCCACTTAAGGTGACATAATTGCTTTCTCTGCAGATTGAGCTTTAATAGAGCCACATAGTCTCAGGCATGATTTAAAACTTAGTGCAAGAGTTCCCACTGTCAACAAAGGAAGAGGGAAAATTATTATCTGTGAACTTCAATACTCTAAAATAAAGGAAGCTAAAAAAATAGCTGACAAGATGGTAAAAGCCTATTGGCCTTTTTGATGGATCACCAAGAATTTGCTGAAGCACCAATTGATGGACATTTAAAATCCAAAATCATCATATAAGTAAAGAACAAGTCAAGAATCTGTAACACCAAAATCAGCAGAAAAGCCCTGTGGACTTGAGTGGAAAGGAAACCTGGCCATTAAACATCAGATAACCAGAATTATAAGGAGAAACCCAATTATGAAATCACATGGCCTTTACATTTTATTGTTCCTACATTGCTTTCTCTTTCACTAACCGACAAATGTAACAACAGAATAATCCCATCTGCACCCCTCTTCAGAACGAATTAGTAGGAGACTTTCAGCAAGTGTCAGAAATAAGTTAACTAAAATGTTTGATTCCTGAACCACTCCTTCTAATCCACTTTTCTGGGTAGTTTTCAGAGATATCTGAAGGCATTTTTAAGCAGATGATCATTAACTGCCTGTTGATTTCATTTTTGTGATGTGACAGAGAAGAGACAGAAGGGAGAGGAGTCATTATGTCACCAACACAAAGCTTTATAAAGTATCCTTTGAAGAGTGCCTGTGCTCAAAAGAAGGTGAAAAACACGGTTCTATGAAGTAAGCAATCCTCATGGCCTTTACTGAGGCTGTGCAAAGCAGCATACAGCAGCCAGAGGGGATCTACGCTTTCTGCTCTCTGCTTCTCCAAAGTTCACTTTGGCTAATGCTCAGACCTCATCTTTCCTACTCAGAAGAAGGAATGGACCACATCAGAATGTTTCCTTCCAGAGGAACACCAGAGCCATTGAAAAAACACTGGAAATATTTCAAGCTCAAGCAAGGAAGGTTTAGATTGCATGTCAGGGGGAAGTTCTTTACAGAAAGAGTGGTGAGGTGCTGGAACAGGCTGCCCAAAGAGGCTGCAGATGCCCCATCCCTGGAGGTGTTCAGTGCCAGGTTGCATGGGGCCATGGGCAGTCTGGTCTAGACCACATCCAGAGGTTGGTGGCCCTGCCTGTGGCAGGGGGGGTTGGAACTTGATGTTCCTTGGGATCCCTTCCAAACCAAGCCATTCTATAATTCTATGAAATACTTGTTTCCAATTTTACTACTATTCATAAGTGAGAAGAGTAGGGGGGTTTTGTTTGTTTGTTTGCATTATTTTCTTGAGTAGATATATGATGCAAATGTTAGTTAGGAAAGAAGAAGATGATACAGTGACTTCAGGATTTATTCCTGAATCATTACTGACATTGCTGCTTGTAACTTTGGAAGCTACTTAGGGAGCAGCTGCCTCTTATTTAATTTCACACACAGTCTTTCAATATTAAATTTATGATCGCTTATCTTTTCAAATTTTATAAGCACATCATCAGTAAAAACACAGTATTTCTACCCAAGAGATAAGGATAATGTTCCCACTCCAAAAAACATGACTGTCAATTGTGACAGTAACAGGAAGGTTTATTGTATGTAACGTCAACTGCTCTTGCTCTTGCTATCTTTCACTGAGAGAGCATGCCAATGCCCTGAGTCAGGCAGGATTTTCTTCTTCTAGCTCAGCTCTATAAAACAATAATCTCAAGTACTAATCACATCCTGTACATAGCTCAATCCACTCACACATTCAGCTGGCAACGGGAGAAAACTAGGTGTTCTACTATGTGTGTATCCATGAAAGTATTTCCATAATTTTGGAACATCTAATGGCGTCTAAAAGAAGACTGGTTTTTAGCCTTTCTGAACCAGGAAAAGATTATTATTACAGATTTTAATACCCTGAAAAAAATTAGTATTCTACAGAATATTAAAAATTGGTGTGGTAAAAAAAAAAACATGTAGATGAAAGTAAGTATAATCTTACTTAACTTTGTTATAGCTTCAAAGAAAAATATCTAATTCCCATCAAACTGAATGTCAAAGAAGCTGCTGAAGATAGTGTCTCTTTCAGAGCATTAAAACAAATAATCATGCAGGAATATCTTAGTTATTTACTTATTATATCTGTTTTCTGTTACATTGAGATAGAGGGATGAACAAGCACAAACACACACAAACACACACACACACCTATGCATTTTGTTGTTGTTGTAGTCTCCTAAATCCCACAGAAGGAGGGTGAAACAATTTGAAGGTAACTCTGCCAGTACATTCACATATGGAGCAGGGCTCTAGTTTAATCCAGAGTAACTGCCTGCTACAAGTTGTGATACTTCAGCTATTCTGTTCCTGTTAAATTTGTCAGGTAGATGAGCTGTCTTGTGAACTATCTTTACACTTCCCTCAGGTAGATGTATCAGCTGTATCAGTGTTTTATTTGCTGCTGCTTTGCCTTGTGTTGCAATTTCCCTCATGACAACAGAAAGCAAAATGGCTGATGAATTAAGTGGAATTTTATAACTCTATTTAATGCCCTCCACCCACAAGCAGATGTTCTAAATGCAGCAAAGAATATACTAATTTACAATAAGTAGATAACTTGAAATTGAATATATATTATTAAATCAATGAGCTTGTGCATCTAGTAATTCCCTGGCAGAAGGAGGTGTCTTGCCTTCAGTATTTCCCTCATTCTCCTTCAATTTGTTCCTGTCAAAACTTACAAGACATATTGCAAAGATTTCTGGAAGAGCCAGCCCCTTTGCAAGTGTCCTGCATGCCTATTTGCAAAGTCAATTTAGAAGAGTCAGGAAACTCTCCACATTAGAAAAAATATATCTTTTCTAAAAGAGTGAGTAGTCACTGTCACAGGATTCCCAGGAAGGTGATGGAGTCACCGCCCCTGCAGGTGTTCAAGAACCATGGAGATGTGTCACTGAGGGACATGGTTAATGGGCATAGTGGGAATGGGTTGAAGGTTGGACCAGACCTTGCTGGCCTCTTCCAACCTGAAAGATTCTATGATTCTATGATTTGAGAAATTGGGGATAAGTTACGTGCAGGTAACATTAAATTAATGCAATGGTGTTCTTCCTACTTAGAAGCTAATTGCTAATATAGATTTCCCACTGATTATCAGAAATGGGCCATCTGAGACCATTCTTCTCCATTTATTTTGCATTTCATTTTTTCCCATTTTTCTTCATTTACTCCTGTCTTTTCACCTCATCTTCTACTTGTACAGCCAGTGAGATAATCATTTACACACATGATCTTTTATCTTTGCAATCATATTGAATCAGGATGTTCTTTTACTCATGCTCAGGCATACTGAATCAGTCACTCAGTCACCTCACATCACATCCAGGTGGGCAGCGAGGCATATTTACCTCCAGACTTCCTCACAGCTATATTTCCTGACCTGTTAGCTTGCACTCGTTCATTACTGACAACCTTTAAGCAGAAGAAGCAGAAGCTCAGAAGAACGTGAATTCACAGAATTACTTCATGAAACTCTTTTACAGACATTCATAAACTACAAGTAGTTTTATTTTTATCTCTTTGCAGGAAACAAAGAGAACATGTGTTCTGGATGCTTCATGTGCTTGTAAATTGGGCGCATTAATGTTCCCACTGAGATTGCAGGATTTTTCTTTTAGTGGCTATATCTAGTTCTGTGTTAGCTTTCTAGAGTGTACAGCTGGGACCCATCTGATTGCAGCTTTGCAGGTGAGATATACTATGATTCCATATGTGTGTAAACATTCTTATGTACACATAAATAATTAATAGTGCCCAAATATGAAGTCCTGTTCTTTTCCTTTATTTCTCAAAGATAAGCAAAATAGCTGTAATTTATTTAGAAGTAATGTACTTGATTTCACTAACTGGTATAACTGGGAAAAAAAAAAACCAATACTTTCTGAGCCACTGAAGGCCATTTGGAATTCCCTCAAGTTGACACTTCTTCCTGCGCTTTTCCTCATAAATTTCTCATTAATCATATGTGGGTTTATACCAACAAACTCTGACTACTCGTACAGCAAACAACAGTGCAGAGTAACAGCATCTGCCTCGTTTTCTGAAGAGTATGGAGATCCAGAGCTGACAACTGCTGCCTATTTCTGTTCTTTGTGCAAACAAGGTCCATGTTTTATGAGTGATCCCGTGGAGAATATTTTCAAAACATGAATTAATTCACCAATTCCATGCTCTGCTCCAACGGCAGCAGCCCAGAAGCAACCTCTGCACAATGCTCTGCCACAGCGCAGTCCCAGCAACCCTAATGAGTGCACATTTCTCTTTTAAACAGAAGCTCTGTCTTATGCTGAAAACCAACTGAAAATATAAAACTTTGATTGTATATAACACAGATAACATCATATTAGTAGTAGCAGCTGCTGATACCAAGTGACTGATGGAGTAAGAGAGCACCTGCCATTTTTCTCTGCCTTGTACTTTGCTCGTCTGTCTTGTCTGGGAAGATTCTGTGATCACATCCATTTGCCTTTTCTTGGCAACATTCATTTCTCATGTATATCTGCAACTGGTATTCTGTGACTTAATTTTGTCCATTCTATGTTTTGTTTTTGAACTAGCTGTCCAACTTAATTGCAATTATTCTCCGTGTATCACTGATGAATAATTTCCTAGATGGATGTTCGCTGTAAGACCATTCATTGATCTTCCTGACTTGCCCCGAAAATTTTAACATCTTATGTATTTCTCTGTGCTAAATATATATATATATACATGTATGTTTCATAGAGACCTTTTATTTCTGCTCTATACATCATTGTTAGCAGGACGCATTTTTTGAATTCTTGAAGAGAAAGTTGCAGAGACACTACAATCTGGTCCTGTTCTCTGATTCCCCTTCTCTTGGGACCTATGCTCTTTAAAGAGCCAGGGTAAACCCTGGTTTTGCAGGAATTTCTCTCTTCTCAGAAATCAGCATTTCTAACAACATCTATCTACATTCTCTTTGTTTGCTTTGTGCTCAGACCTCACTCTTCAATTTTATTTCATCAGTTTCCTTACCACAAACTCAGAACTCCTCAGCTTTATCTCTTCTGGTATAAACATAGTGGGAGTTGTAAATGTTAAATACTCAACCACTGCCATGCTTATGGAAAGCTTTTTTGAGGCAGGATGTAACCAGGCAGGAGGAATTAATATTTCTCACATGCTCATTTTTCTTGTGCCATCTTGTCTGCTCTTGCCTTCTTTTGCTGTCATTGCTAGGACAATTCATATCTGACATGTGGCCAGGAACTAACTTTCTAACTTCTAACCAAGATGCTTCAAATGTGAATGCTATGAGGACGGCAAGGAATGTTGTCCAGTATCCAGACAGAGAAGCTGCAGTTAAACAGCGCGTTATTGGCACATTTGGCCCCTTGAATAAGTACAGGACACAAATCACAAGGACTCCTCAGACATCCTGCCACCACTTGTAATGGGAATATAAACCATGGGTAATTTTTGTGCAGCTCATCCCCTGAGGGAAGGGGAAAAGGTGAGGTTGAATGAAAGACCTTGCATACAGTTCTTCTCACCAGTACACACACGACAATACTTGTCATGTTGGTAGCAAATCTGAAAATGGGACATTAGTAATGCCTAAGCATCAAGGTCAATTATCAATTACTCCTGCGATTCCCATCCTCCAAATTCTATTCCACTCTACAGAAACTGTGGGCTTTTAACAGACAGCTGGTTTCAAGAGTATCACTGAATCCTTTATCAGATAATTTCAAGAGGTTCATTCAAGCCAGGGTCATGATTTATGTAGTTGAATTTAAGATTTTTTTTACTCTTTTGCAGTAAAGTGTTTAATTCTTTTTCCAATTTCCAGTGAAGATATGTTAGGATATTCCTAAAGTGACTAAAGTGTAAGAATGAAGTCAGAATGGCTCAAGACCTGGAGGGCCGATTTACAATTTATCTGATAGGAAAATAATGTTTTCCTTAACTAGCACTGACTGCTGTTCCGTGTCTGGAAGAGCAGAAACTCAAGGCTAGAACTGCACAGATTTTCCTCCCTTCTACTCCGTTTATTCTGCAAAAGCCAATCTCCCTTTACATCTTAATGAAGAGCAATTCTCCATGTTTTACAACAGTACGAGTATAATGGTTAAAAACTACCCTCACTTGTGTGAAACCTTGGGAAACACTGCAATAGAGATTACTGTGACTGTAGATAGAAGGGGACAGACTCTTTAGTGGGGTCTGTTGAGATAGGACAAGGGGAAATGATCTCAAACTAAAAGAAAGGTTTAGGTTGGATAGAAGGAATAAGTATTCTTACAGTGAGGGTAGTGAGACACTGGAACAGGTTGCCCAAAGAGATGATGAGTACCCCATCCTTGCAGACATTCAAGGACAGACTGAAGGGGGCTCTGAGCAACCTGATCTAGATGTAGGTGTCCATGGGAGGAGTTGGACCCCCTGTTCACTGGGAGGAGTTGGACCAGATGGCCTGTATGAGTCCCTTCCAACCCAAAGAATTCTATAATTCTATGATATTATCAAGAGCAACAGTAGTTCTTACTATTATACTCCCTGTTCAACTTAAAAAGATACATACAGATCATCAAGAAATGGAGATAAACATGAACAGTTAATAGGAAATTTTTCTTAGTTCCAAAATCATAGATTGAATATTGAGTAAAGAATTTGAATCACCTCATTCTTAAACCATAGCTATTTTGGACAAAGAACAAAATTTGGCCTCCTATGCATTAATGTTTTCTTAATTCTCCTGGGCTATGTGTTGCTCAGGATGGAGACCTGCTATTCCTCTTTGTTCTCTGAAATCCCAAGCACACTCCTGGGTCTTGTAATAAATAATAAAAACAGTCCTAAAAACAAAGCAATAGAACTGTTTTCAAGCAAGCATTTTTACTGTTTACACAGCTCAGACTTCCATACGTTTCTCAAAGTTTTCCTTGTGAATTATGTTGCCTCTGATAATTACATTGCAGGAAAATGAAACGGTCTTCAGCTAGCTACTGCACAAATGTAAGCTAACCTGTAATAAATGCATTCTTTCTCTGCTACACATATCTTTTTTACAGCATTTTTCTTCACAGTTTATATGCAGCTGCTGCTCTTCTATGCTCAGGTAAATTACCATTGAATAATTGCAGTGCAAGGTCAAAAATCAATTAAATGAAAATTATAGTTATTTGTTTTAAAAGCTCAAGCAATATTTTATATTACAAGTCTCTTAGGTGGCAGGCCAAACAGTTTAATCATTGCAACCATCTTCCTTCTCTGCTTTTGACTCTAATCTGCCTTTAGCAGGAGTGCTAGAAAAGGAGTTCCACATGCTCACTTGTGGTCTGTAGCAAAGATGTGGGGGCTTTGAGGAAAATGCAGAAGTTATTGCCATGTATCACTCCTGTGATACTAACATGTCTTACAGCACCTGCATAGCACAGATTTCAAAATAACTTAGCAGAGAACTGTATACCACTGAATGAATGAATTTGTTTTTCAGCTCATTCAAGCATTTGAAGTGTCTCAGGTCAAGTGTTGTATTACACAATATTTAGGGTTCCAGATTTTTACACCTACACATAGATTTTCCAAATGGTCCTTATCTGTCAACATGAAGATAATTCTCAATGTCTTTATTCCTCTCCTTCCACGTTAATTTTTTTTTTTTCCAATTTCTCCTCATTTCTTGTGTCATAATTGTAAAGAAAATATTGAAATACCAGAAGCAAACATCTGCATCTTTAATTGTAAAAAATGGTATCTATGTATCCATGATTCCTGAGGTGGAAAAGTAATGAGGATATTGCAAAATCAATTGCTTGGCTTCAGCAGTGATTTTAACTACTCCAGAGCTGGTTAAGAAAATGTAAGAAGGAGGCGGACAAAACTCAGGGTGCATCTGCATGTGAGCTTAAGGCCATAAAGAGCATCTGACATATCCCTTATAATATGTCCATATAATCTACTTAGATTTCTCTAAAAGTAATGTATTCTATTTATTTCCATGGAAATGAAAACAGATACAAAGATCACAATAACACTATTTGATACAGCACATTCTCAGCTACAAAAAAAACTATTTTTCAACAAAGTCACCACCATTAGCTATGCATTTTTGCCAGTGATAAACAAGAGCCTGCATGCTGCATGCATCAAAACCTGCACCAGTGGAGGTAACCCACTGTCACTGCCATTACTGCTGAAATGCACCACCCACCACCTCACTGTGCTCACATTCACCATTTGGTCTCTATAAAGATTCATAAAGAGTCAATGAATGGGTGCAATCTGTCCCACATTAAGCAATTCAGTCACACACCTCTGCTTCATCCACACTTCCATGTCAAACACTATTTTGTCAGACTGCCCCTCTACTGCCATCTGTTACACAGCAACAAAACGTAATGGAATATTGGTAGAAAGATTCAACCTTAACTGCCCTACCAGCAACATCCACCTCTGATACTGTGGGCCAACATAATAAAATAAGAGCAGCCCTCATAGATCTATATCTTTATCTTGATTGAAATTTCCAGCATGTTTTATCCTCACCTGTAATTAAGCCTTGCGGTAAAAACACAGCTGAAGTAACTTGAATTTCCAAGATGATCCATGCCTGTCACGTATCATCGTATCCTGGCGCAGTACAAGATACCCCTGGTTGAGTGCTGTGCCAATCTCCTGAATCTGAGCCCCTTGTACTCCCCTGCCCCCCTCCCTTCTCCATTGAGACAAGGTAAGGAGAGAGAAAGAGTCAAGCACCTGTAGGCAATTTACTTGATAGGAACCCCAGGAAGGAACCTTACTGTCAGAAGCTGAAACAGAAAATTCAAAGTAAAGCGTTGCCTAGACAGGAAATGACCATTTTCAATGTGATTTGTGGGAAGAGGTGATGTTAGGTTGTCTGGAAGTTTAGTTATATATTATCTTTTTTTAACTTATTTTATATATATTATATATTATATACTTATATATTTTATCTTTTTTTTACTTTTACTTATTTATTTTTTTACTTATTTACTTATTTGTTGTTTATGTGTTTGTGTGTGTATATATATGTACATATATATATGCGCACACATTACTTGTGGTAAATGTTGAAACGTAACTTTCATCTCCAGATCTAGAAATAAAAGCTTTAATATCTAGTTGTCTTTCTCTAAATAAATATATAAAGCATGAAGTTATTTTGTGCACTGTAATTAATGTCAAGGTGACCTCAGATAGGTTCATCACAAAATTGTTTCCTCTTGAGTTAAAACACAGATAAATATTTAGGATATTCACGTGCATTAGATCTCACATGAATCATGTGGATCAGCAAGTCTTGGATAACTATTCTCTAAAATACCAGCTCCATCTGAAAGCAGAGATCTTAATCGCCTTAGATAAGTTGCAACATCAGCGACATGTTGTGTAGTGTTGCATCTAGTAGCCTTATTTTAGGATGTCAAACAGGATGATTTTTCTCCCTGTAATAATATCAATAGGTAAAGCAGGGTAGAATTAAATATGTACTGTATAACCTTTGAGAATAAATTTTCAGTGCACCAGACCGTAGCGAAAAGAACAATGAGACATTTTTACATGAATACTCAACAAAATAATAGACTTAGTGAAGTAAGTTATTCTGAGGACATTAACAGGTGAAATGCAATACAAGAATGAGCCCACTTGAAGGAAAACCTGAAAAATAAATTCTGCATTGTAGAACAATATAAATTTCGCATACCAGCAGGGTACTTCAATGAAAATTAGTTTTGTGTAACATGCTTATATGTGTAAAATGGGCTTCTACTGTACTTTGGCTTTAAAAACATTATTCACTGTTTCCTAGTACAAAGCCCCAGCAGGCATGCACTTGGCTAGCTAGTGAAGAACTCTGCCCCAGTTTTCCATAATGCATTCATGAAGGGATTTGTAACAACCAGTGGTAACTGCAACAGAACGACTAAAATGTTGTACCATGGCACTTTTGAAACAAATACAAAAGTTCAATTGCTGCAGCTCTTACAGGCTAATGATGTGCTGTAAACACTGGCATATTGCTAGCAGTGTATAATCCATACTCAAAGCAGCCATTCATTAAGACTTATAATTTATTTTTTATAGGCTCCTCTCTTCAGGTTAACTATGGAATTCAGAAACACTACTGATGACTTGGCCTCATAGTGGTAAGTACTTGCACCCCATGGGGCTGAATTTAACAAGAGCTTTGCAGAGAATCCCCAGCATGTATACCTCTCTCCTACCTACATCTCATCTCTCTTTTGTGCAGCACAGCCATTGTCTGAGCATCTGCAATGATGCTGGGAAGGTCAAAAGGTCTCATTGGAGTGTTGTCAAAATGCAGAGCCTCAGGCTGCAGCAAACGTGCTGTAGAGCGAGCATCAGACTGCATTCAACACAAGGCTGAGGGCTGAGATGGAGAGCTGTGGTTGTTAAGCAAGAATAATTAGGTTGTTAAATACAAGCTGGGCTTAGCTGAAGATGAAGAACAGCTTCTCTTCAGCCAAGAAAACTTGGCTTGCTGGAAGTGGTGTCCTCCCTAAACCTTATTTCTTTCTCCCCCACTTTAACAGTACTGAGAGCTTGCTTTTCTTCTTTCCTTGCTGTTTTCTTTGTTTCTAGCAGTTCTCAAGCCTCTGTACCTTAGTTTCACATTCATCTCCTTTGTTCTTGGATTTTCTTTCTGCTTTTCATAAGCTCTTGTTAATTAATAAAGACATATATTCAAACTGCATGAGGAACAGCATGTAAAAAATTGGAAGGAAACTTGATCATATGGCAGATTTTGTGTTAATCTCTATCAGAGGAGATACACAGATACAAAGAAATAGATGCCATGTATTGGCCTCTCTCTTAGACCTCCCCTTGAACTTGACTCCGTCAAAAAATTGAGCTCACAAGCCTGCTGAGATGGCACGGTACTCAATTACAAGAGAATGTGCCTTAGGAGTGACAGCGCTGACTAGCTAGGCTATTGCAAATTCAAGAAGTCAGGAAATGCAAAAACAGATGGATGGCCACTGTTTTGGATCTTCTTCCCATGTGCCCCTGAGAAAGATTAAGAGCAACATTAGCCATGGGAGGAGTCTGGCCACTGTTCAGTGGCTCGATCTGGGCAATGCAGTGCTGGGAAGATTCACCCCATTAAAAGCCATGGTCAAGTTGTGCTACACAGATGGCATTTCATTCTCCATACCAGAAGAAAGGCACTTAATGGCACTGAATGAGCTTCAATGCTAAAATGAGAACAATAAGCGTTGTCCAATGATACTATTTTGGCATAAGTACGTAATGCTATAATAACAGACAATGCAGTTTTACACAGTCCACCCTGAAAAAATGCAAATTCCATAAATTTTGCATTTTCAAAGTTGGATTTAATCTACAGTGATTGTACTTGAATTTGATTTAAACCCATGCAGATAGCTTTCATCTGTGCTGTTTGCTGGAACTGATCCATTCTACTCTTCTGGAGTATCCAGTATCTAGATGAAGAACAAAATATACTGAAATTTATAAAGCAACCAAGAATTTCCAGGAGTGTTTTAACATTGGCATTAGTGTGGACAATCCTTCTGGAAACTTGAAGTACATGTGTATCTCTGGAGGAAGAAGGCTTTAATTAGAAAAGTGACTATGAGAAAGTATTTTCCTCTCCTATCTCTAGAAGGAGAATTTTTCAATCTGAAATGAAACCAAGCATCTTAACGAGACTAAGGAGCCCATAAGTTTCTCATGAGTCAACCTGAAATGAATCACTTCATGAACTGCCATTCATATAGAAAACGTAGTCTTCACGCTGTTTCTGCAAAAGCTTTATTTTTATGGCAGAATGAGAACAGTGCCACCATGTAAGGGGATAACAATGCACTGCATGCTCAAGTCAGAATCATATTGTATATGAAGCAGAAGTATCAGGGAGAAGGGTGGGGACTGAGGGAGTTCATTCTGGGAGCCTCAGCTGGGCCTCCCAATACAACTGTTATGTCAATAAATCCTAATAATAGCAAAAAATGAAGCAGTTGGGAAGGCATTATTATCCTTTTCTTTTTGCTGCAGGCCAAGGAAGTTATTAGTTTGATTTGCAGTCAGATCTCAAGTAGAGCTGGACGGTTGCCTGGATCCAAAAGCATTCACCAAGCACACAGCGAGGAACATGGGGCCTAGAAATGTGGAGGCCAAACCATGTGCACACCTTGTGGGGACATGGGGCTACAGCAGCAGCAATGTTTAAAAGTCACCTCGCAAAAATATCCAGCCTCTCTAACCAGAGTCACCGTGCCATTCATTTTTCCCTCCCTGATGATAACAAATTCACTTTAAAGTAATAACAGATGAGGGTGAAGTCCATCTCCGAGGTTTAGAGATGTGTGTTAATACTTAAGAAGATAATTCTGCAAAAAGAGAGTTTGCAAAAGCTGAAGTTTGCAAAACCTTTTTTTTTCCAAGTGATTTTCTGTTTGTTTAATTACGCATTTCTTTCCCTCCCTCAGTGGATCTGAACTCTGCTGACTGAATCCAGAATTTCCCCTCCCAAGCGGAGGAATGAACCCCCGCATACTGGAGCTCAACAAAAACAGCCAAAGCCTACAACTGGATTTTCTTTCCCTAAAATTACTCCTTACCTTTTATAACTCCCACACAAATAGCTGTGATATTGTAAATATGATAAAACCCTCTACGTGAGCTGAATAAATTGATGAGAAGCAAAATAATCATGTGGGTTGGACTGGATTGGGTTATTATGGATTCAATAGCTAATTGCTTGTACAGTGGGATAAAAAAGAAGAAACAAATAGAGAAAGAAATGTATGTTTGTTTGTGGAACAGCTGATGGGCTGCTGGCCAAGGCAGACTGAAAAAGACTGCAGGAGTTTTGGATACTGCAAGAACCTATTACCGCTGGCTCACATGGAACAAAATTCAAAGGGAGAAGTCTACAGACTGCGGTGCCTGGAACAATATAGCTGTGGTTCAAGGGTTTCTCTTTTATGGCCTGATTACAAATGCAATATAATTAACTACACCATATACTAGCACAGCTCTTTTAAACTTTACGGAGCATAATTAAGCAAGGAAAGAGATATGACTTGGGAGCAAAACTTGGAGATGGATCTCCCAGCTTCCCACCCTTTCCTGTCTTCTTCGTTAGATACATCTCTGTTTGCTGGATTGTGAATAGTGGGGCTGGAAGGCAAGTATAATTAATAGTAGAGGTTGTTTGTGTGAGGTAGAAAGAGCAGGAGCATGTGCATTTAAGTGGCAATCTGGAAGAATCAGATGAGCAAGGCAAAAAAGGAACAGAACAAAATTTCCATGCTGCTAAAAGCACCTAGGAAAAATTAGGCAGCATGGACAGTGCTTCACCTCAAGCTGGAGAGTGTGATATACTTTGTCTGCAGCTGCTCAGAAGTTCTGTCCCCTCTAATAGTAAACATTGTCAGCCTTTCTTCCTTCTGAATAAGGGTGGGGATGCAACTCTAATTGATCTTTATCAGCCAATGCAAGGCAGAAATCTACAGGTTCAAGGAGAAAGAAAAAGCATCCTTAAGTCCCCTCCTTTCCATTCATTTTCCAGAAGTTTTTCAACAACAGCCAAAAGACCAGTTACACGGATTACTTATCCCCCAGCAGATCTGTCTTACTCCAGCTAAGCACAGTCTCCTGGTGCAAAGAAGCACCTGGTCATTCTCCTAGCCTAAGTGAGCAGAAAATTGAGCAGCTTAACGTCATTCACATCTCAAGCAAAAATGGATCAAACAGAAGAGAGCTGGACTCTTAAAAAAGAGAGGTAGGAATTGAGGAATATTTTAAAAATTAGTGAACAGTTTTCCCCAGGTGAAACAATCCTAGAGCTGTGGATGTCTTAGGTTTTATGTAGAAGGAGAATTCGCTATTGCTGCAGTAGAGCTGAAGAAACTTTGAGAAATCCCAAGCATTTGATCATTAGCTGATCTGACAAGATGGGCCACAGCCCTCTGGGGTCTTTGACCACCGAGGATCCACTAAAAATATGCAAAGAAGCATTTTTCTAAATTTGAGGACTACAGGTTGCATGGCATCTGAAACAAACAGTCCCAGTGAAGCAAAGTGGAATTTGAGCAGTATAAACACAGTTAAGAACATGGAATAAGAATCAGGATAAAGGTACTAAAAACCTGAAAGCAGTAGATACATGTAATTGATTTTTAAAAATAAAAATGGAATAACAAAAAACAGTCCTAACACACAGCACTAGACCTTAGGCAACTGCTAACTATAATCACAAAGTCATATAATTGTTAGGTTTGTGGAAAGACTACTAAGATCATCTAGGCCACCCACCAACTCATCACCACCATACCACCAATACCACTAGACCATGTTCCTCAGTGTTAAATCTCCACAGTTCTTGAACACCTCCAAGGGCAGTGACTCAACCACCTTCCAGGGCAGCCTTTTCCAGAGCCCAACCATTCTTTGGAGAATACATTTTTCCTGGCATCCAACCTGAACCTCCCCTGGTGTAGCTAAAGTCCTATAGCTGTTACCTGGAAGACAAGGCTGACTCCCACCTCCCTACGACATCCTTTCACGTTGTTGTAGAGAGCAATAAAGTCTACCCTGAGCCTTCTCTTCTCCAGGCTGAACAATGCCAATTCCATCAGCTGCTCCTTATAAGACTAAATGCCTCAAGGTAACAAAACTAAAGGGTATAGCCTGCCCACCCAGAGCTCCTGCAGGACCCTGTGTTGAGATATCTCCTAGGAGGGGGTGTCATCAGCAACAGGAAGAGGAGAGCATCTCTATCAAGGTGGATGGTGATGTTCCACTCCGGAGTGCTCATAACGTGCTTGGAGATCTTTGACAAAAGGAGCAATGCAATATGGATGTGAAGTGTTATTATTCCTATCACACAAGTTTATTAAATTTAATGAGGATACTGAGGGATTCCATTAATCCTAACCACAATATCAGAGTCTCTCAACACTTTCTTGATGCCATTGAAAATATAACAGCTCTGAGTGCCTTGCATTTTTATGCTGTGAGATTGTTAAGTGCACTCTACATGCAACTGCATCTACTCATTTCACCCAACATCTATTCAGGCTCATGCTTTATCTGCTTGGCCTCTTTCACAGTAGAAGAATAGGATCCTCCATGAAGTCCACAAATATATTTTTCCCATAACACTTTGCAACAAATGAATGCTAATTCAGGCTAAATTATAATGGAGCTTCCATAGAATTATATACTACATCTACATGAGTATCCAGGGAGCAGTTTGATTAATATCATTATCACAATGAATAGTACAGAAATTAATGTGATTTTCTGCTAATGATAACAGAGAAGCATTTAGATTTTACTTTTGGAAGACATCTTCCTTATTTTCCCATACAAAGTACTTCCAACTTGCAGATGGGAAGCATGAAAGTGACAGTCAGTTCTGTAAGGTCTTTTTGGGAGTGAAGCTGTTTGATTTTCACTTGCTCTTAGGCCTTTCTTTTTCAAAGTCCTGCTCAAACACATGCATGCATCTTGTCTACAATTTTTTTCCCTTTCATAATTTGAAAAATATTCTGTAACAAAATTTGTGTTTGTTCATAGTGAACCGGTGAATTACAAGTACTGCTAATGATTTCTTTCTATGTTATTAAAGTTATAAAAACCAAAAAGAAAAATAATTATGAGATATAATCCTGAAGTTAAAAATAACAAATAAACACAATACAAAATATCCATAGCAACCAGACAGCAGATGCAGCCCCAGTAAAGTTTGTATCATTTGGCACTGAATGTTTCTGTTACAGTACTGAGTACAGAGCTCAGTGAAATACACTCAAAGAAACACCTTTGTAAACTACATAGATGAGTACCATAAAAAGTCAGGAGAACCTCCTAAGTGCTTAGGATTAACAAGCATTCATTGATGTATTCAAGATGAATAAAATTAACCATGAGGTTTACAACTGTAACCTGTTCACTACAAACACTCACGACCGAAGCTGACAACTACTTAGGCATGTGTTAGTCATGTACTCCTTTACTTCCAAAATAGTATCCAAACAGAAGACATCACAATTTCCTTCTGTATCACATAGTCACAGATTAAGCTATGAAAATAAGCTAGAAGTTTTCAAAGAGATGTAGAGGTGTAGCATATTGAAAATCAGTCCCCTGCTTACTAGTTCAGGGCTTACTCAGAACACCTAGTACCCAGCATTGTATTTAGACAAAAGGTCATTGCACATTTAAAGGCAGATACTGCAGGGAAAGGAGCAGGTGCGGAGCAGGGGCCCATTTTGAGTGGAAGAAGTCACAGGCACGTGGAATCATAGAATCACAGAATCACAGAATGGCTTGGGTTGAAAGGGACATCAAAGATCATTTTGTTCCAACCCCTCTCCTCGGGCAGAGTTGCCACTTGCTAGATCAGGCTGCCAGGTCCCCATACATCCTGACCTTGAACACCTTTAGGAACGGGGCATCCACAGCTTCTCTGGGTTACCTCCTGCACGCTGTTCCTTCTTCCAATACTCATGTTTTTGTTAAAGCTCTGCTGCCCTGAGCTGCACTCTCAGGCTCTGGTTTTGGTCTGTTGCAAGGCTCAATTGGGCATATAGAGTTGGCAATCAAAGTTGGAACAGCTAGGATGGAGGACAACAGGGCACTGGAGTCATTAGGAGCCACTCTCTGGAGCACTGCTTGGCCTGTTGAGCTGCATGAGCCACTTTTTGTGGGTAGGACAAAAGTAAAGAAAGACTTGCAGAGTGTAACTGTTCAAACTACAAATAGGAAGGACAAATACCAAATGCTTTCAGAGTTTATGGCCATAAAAATTCACAGCCTGCAAGTAAAATGTGCAGAAAGCCTATGAGCTGTGCTTCTATATGACTTATTTTTTTCTTTCTTTTTCTGAGGTGGTCTTAGAAGATATTTACTTTTACATAGATTAGAAAAATATTTTTATAACAGATATTGGTTTCCCAGTGCCTATCAAATAAAGCAAGTTGCTATACTTACTGCCAACGAGCTGTGGTATGTTTCTGTATCATTATAGGCTTTAAAAAAAAAAAAAAAGAAAAAAAAGAAAAAGAAAAAAAGAAAAAGGTTTCTATAGGAGTTCTATGTCTTAAGAAACAATATGATAAAAAAAAAAAAAACTCCTTACAATGTCTTTTTTCTAGCAGGATTCCAACCCTTTGGCAGCAGCAGCCATCGTCACTTAGGAAAGCAAAGGTTAAAGCAGCACACGAGTGCTTCAGATATCAATTATGTGTTGTTAAAAGTAGTGAAATGAAAAACAAGATAAATTTAACCTGAAATTCAAGAGATATATTCTGACCACAATGTTTATCCTGCTCATTTTCCAAGGCAGAAGGCAGAAGTATTGCTGCTTCAAAACTAGGTTTGGACAAAACAGTAGAAAATATGATGTAATAAGTAAATTTCTCTTCAAAGGTTAAAAAGGAGAGAGATCCGCAGCATTTTACTGATTCCTAAATTCTCAGCATGTTTAATCTCAGTATGTTTTTGGCGGGGGGGAAAGATGGCATTTAATGGCAGCTCAGTGAGCTCCAGATGAAACTTCTAGACCCAAGTGGCAAGTAAGTGCTTAATGTGAGGACGCTTGCAATTTTATAGCTAAGAAAGCAGAATATTCTCTGGTGTGGCTATTTTGCTGCCCAATGCAGGGCAAAGCAGGTCCTCTGTTTCCTACAGTAAGGATCAAACAAGCTATCTGTGTCACAATCTTAGAAACACTTTAATTAAAATATGATTTATTTAAAAAATAATTGAGATTATGTAGCTCAGTGATCTGAAACTTTCCATGCAAGACAAGAAAATTTGCAATGTTTGAGCCACCTTTTGGCTTTTACTTGAGTAAAAATGAATTATTGAGTAAAAAAGTATTTGTTAACAAGAAAATATTGTCCTTTTCTGAAAGGACTTGTCCTTTGGTAAAACCGATGTGCTGTATTTACGCAATGAATGGTGTACTAATGGGTTTTCATGCCCTTATAGATGGCCAGAATCGTCCATACAAATTAGTAACTAAAAACACACTAAAGAGGTACTTAGATACAAAAGCCTAAAAACGAGAATGTAGCAGGACTGTTAGTTAGGATACAATTGTACAGTTCTGGACTTAAAACATATGATCTACTGCCACCTCCCTCTTGTGGACAGCTATTTATAGTGATAACTGAACTGCAGATAGATGCTTAGCAGTTTGATGTCATAATTTACATTCCAGCTGAAGTAGAAAACCTCTTTGAGTGTGAATAAATACAATGATCATTCCAACCTCCCAACATTTATACATTCATTATCTCCCACGTTTACAAGAAAGCATGCATGCTGGGATCACTGCCACGGTAGTAATTACTAATATTCAGCTGGCTAAAATACCTTAAAAGTTTGCTAGTTACCTTGAGAAATATTGCCCCCAGGAAATGCATGATTCAAAACCAGTTTGTACATGGTGAATGCCTACCCATAACCATGCATAATTCAAGCAGTTCATGAACCAATAGGAGCCTCACTTATTACTCCTGAGACAACCAACAAATGTCATGGTATGAATAATAGAAGAACACGTATATTTGCGTGGCACATTGAATTATCTACTGTTACTCCTCAACTTACTGCAGCTACAGGAAATTATTTCTGTGTTAGCAGATACTGAGTAAATGGAATATTTACCTGATGGTTTTTAAAAATCTGAGAAGTTGAAAATTTAAGGGAGATAGATCTTACCTTTATTGTCTACAGAGCAGCTGTGCCAGTGTGCAATGATGAAATTGAACTCCTGTTTACTTGACATCACAACTTCACTTTCATTTTTTTGAATTATCAGTTTATTCCATAAAACCACAGGACAGATGTTAATTAATCTTCTTAATCATATGAATATAATTACCTAAAAAAAAGTTTAAACATTTTCAGAAGTCAGGTCCTCAGTATCTTAAATTTAGTTGCTAAGTGTGTGTTCTACTTAAAACTAAATATATTATATTAAAAAAAAGCAAATAAAAAATAATGAAATTTTGATTTACAGAAAGTACAAAAGGACATTGCATCTCCATTTTTGTTTCTTTTCTAGTCCAATTGTTGATTGAAAGGATATATTTCCCAAGAAGAAAAACATTTTTACCTCATTATTCTTTGTCTGGTGCGAGCCATTTGGTGTTTTGAAATGAGGATAGTACAAATATTCACCAGAAAATCCATGGAAAATTGTACACAATTAAAGAAATGTGTATATCTGCTGTTGTGTAAGACGTAGTAGGTTGTCACTTGGCCAGATTTTTTCTAGGACATCTGGGCTTTTCTCTGCAAACGGCAGGTGAAGTTGGTAAGATGTAGAAGTGTTTTGTTGTTGTCACTTTTATGGTTTTTAATGTGAATAACACACAGCCTGCCCCTGAATGCAAGTGAACCATCTTCCCTTGACATTTTTTGAGCTTCCAAAAATAGTCTCAGGATAAAAACTGATGATATAAAGCAACTCAACAGAATCCAGCATTGTACAATATACAGAACTATTGGTAAGTGGTAAGTGGTAAGATTTGGGTGCACTAGTTGCACAGAGTGAACCAGTATAGCAGATAGAGATTTAGCCCAATACAACTTCCAAAGACCAGTTCAAAGACCAGTTAAGTGACACAAAAAACAAACTGCTAAATATTAAGTATCAAGGGAGAGCATC
Organism: Tetrao urogallus; assembly: GCF_951394365.1. NCBI lineage: Eukaryota > Metazoa > Chordata > Aves > Galliformes > Phasianidae > Tetrao > Tetrao urogallus. The sequence goes on from NC_136817.1 coordinate 12,884,602, forward strand.
ATTTAGAGAATCACAAATGACATGCAAGACACTTAACCCTGCAGAAGATGGAAGTACTCAGGGCATTCTATCTGTGGCACACCTGGTTTCATGTTTCAGCATGAAAAATGTTTTTATTCAAATATAACTATTGGTTATTTTACTTAAGCTGAGTTTGCAATCTGTTCAGAGTTGCTGCCTACCGCATCATTACTCCCTGTAATTGTCTGGGGTTGATTATGCCTATGTAAGTGAAATACTTATCACTCATCTTTACTGAAATGCTTTGTATTGTATTTTAGACCATTTACATAATTTGACAAGAACTTTTTAATTCCTATTACTATACTGCAATGTTTTTACTCTCTTTCATGTTGTCTGAAAGTTTAATAATGCATTTTGTTATACAAACAGGAAATGAAAACTGACTTCAGTAGTAGAAGCAGGAACAGATCTACACAGAACAAGACTTGATATATTTCATGACAAACCATGGACAACAGCTTGTTGACTGAAGTTTTCAAATTGGCACCTTTGTTTCACAGAAGCTTCAACCAGAGCATTCATTTCCTGCTTTCTTAAGGAGAATTTTATCATATGTTTCCCTTGCTCACATACATCAGCTCTAGAAGGTCTCAGATAATAAAATAAAAAATGAATGTTCATCATGGCATTAGGGGTCCTGGCCTAGTTCAATTTGGCATGATGAGACCATATGTCTGTGGGGATAAGACACATCTGACTACTTCAGGGTGGTCATGCAGTGCCCATCACAGAATTCACCACTCTGGCTGAGATGTGTAGGCTCTATTTGCACAATGAAACAATGATCATTAACAATATTGTGCATTTCCTCATGTTTTGCCAGCTCCTGTTAAGTGGATTGTGCATCATGGATTCAATATCATTCCTGAAGATGTTTCTCATGCAATCCTGTCTTGTCTAGATTTTCGTTATGTTTAGTGAACACAAAAGTTGTCCATGTGGAACAGGAAGTCTACAGGGTGGGGACCACTTGCAATCCTCATGGCAGATGTTGGTCAAGATTTGTTCTTTATAGAATCATTCTGCTCAGTGCTGGTGTTTCCACTATCCAAGCTGCTTCCTTTCCCATTATCTAATATTTAATTTCAATATTTACTACTTCATTTTAAGAGACAAATAAATTAGTGATAAGGGGTTTATGTATTCAAAATAATTTTTCTTGAGAATGCCTTTCTTTCTCTTTCTTAGAAAAGCAGTTGCTATGGAAGAAAATTAACAGCTACTATTGTATAGTTGATTTTTATATTATAGTACTTTTAAACATTAGTTTGGAATTTGCATCTTTCTCTGCTTTATTTTGGATAAGCTAATTAACTTTAAAAATAGTCTTCATAACATGCAAAACATGGGAGAAAAGATGGTGGAAGCCAAAAGGTTGACTACAGCAAGATTTGCATTGAATTAAATTAAACTCCAGCACAGAACAAACTCTGTGGATTGCAGAAGGAGAGACTAATTTGAAAGGGTGTGCCTTGCTGTGCAGGCTCTTTAAGTGTGATCTGCTTTTGGCCTAATTTTCTGTGACAGTGTATTTAATAACAGTGGTCCCTCACTGAGAATACCTTCTGCCTGGTCTGCCACTGTGGAAATTTTGGCTCTGTAATCAGCATGTCTGTCGATTCAACACATAATTTCTTTAAAGAAAATAAGAACTCTTAGCAGTTAGTCATACAGCTCTAAATGAAGAAATTTTATGGTGATATTAAAGTACCCCCAACCTAAGCTATTCCACATTAGTTCCTCCTCTGCTTTGTTCGCTGCCTATTAAAAAAATTAGGAACTTACTTATGAAGCACGAAGGTTCCCTTCTAAGACCGATAATTTAAAATCCTAGAACAGACTCTCAAGGGCAGATCAGGAGTTTCACAACAATATGGATTAATGTGATTTTTTTATGTGTGCTAAAAATATGTGGGCACTGCTGTTTGATAAACGTTTTATGGGTAATATGCATTTTTCATTTATGAACATTCATCATTAAGTGGCTTTATATTTAAAACATTACCTAATGGAGCTGCATGAAGTCAGGAACCTACATGTAGATGTACTTCAGAGCTGCTCAGTTTCCAAAGCAGCAGTCCTATTCAAATGTGTACATGCCTTCTGTGACCTGACATATTAGAGGTTTTAAATTCAATTTAGTTTGAATGTGCAATTTTTCTTTTTTTCCTCCACTGAAATTGTGCAGGATATGAAGTATATATAGCAAGTCTATGAACACACTGTGCCTGAAGAGCCCAGCAGACATACTGAAGGATTATTTTTCACCGTTATACAAACAATTGTAGGATTAAAAATCAAAAGAATCTCTATTAAATTTTAAAAGCATTCTGCCTTGCTCTGCTAGACTTACTATAGACACAACAGGATAAAAACGGTACTTGAATTAAGTCAAACTCCTTGCATTAGGGAATTTGCATGCTGCATCCAGCATAACACTCTACGTATCAGTTGCACATGACCAGCTTGGCCACTGGAGCTATAACATGCACAGTCTCAACCTCACATCAAGACTGCAAGGACCCTAGTGCCTTGCTGCATGAGTATCCCTGTTTAACTACAGTGGTGAAGCAGGGCATGCTGGAGGAGTCCTCCTTCATCCCAAGGTCCCCTCCCTCCAGCCCTTTGTGCTCTTCCAAAATAATGCTTTAAGCCCTTAGCCAGCTGTGGTCCCTCACCACAAAGATGCACATGAAGGTGAGGAAGATGGACCTCAGGCATGTTGCATTGAAGGCAGCATGAGCAAGGTATACCTGTTCCCAGAGAAACCAGTGTTCCACTTTTGCAGCCATATGGGTGCAGAGCAATCTCTGTCCGTGTCAGGAAGTTCTCCAGCGCAGTGCAGAATGAGAGCAGTCACACTGATGAAAGACCAAGTTAACGGGTTTCCCATAAATGCAGACACAGAGTACTACATAGCTTGGCAAGCCCCTCTGAAGCTCTCCTGTTTGTGGTTTTAAGATTAAAAGCTGTCGTCGCATTCTTAGGAACAAGGCGGCATCCTATTAAACAAAACTGAGAACTGGAGATTGCTTAATTTCTGTATTTTCACTTTCCATTCACTATGCATAGGAAAGGAGGCCACAGTGAACTGTCTTGGTCTAGACTGGAGAAACTGGATTTCAGCACAACTCCATTTTGTCAAAGGGGATGTCAGTTCTTGCACTCTGAAGATTTGGGGTTCTGTTTCATTATAGAGCAAAGCTCCAAAAATCATAGCCATCCTTCCATTAGCTTTACCCTTCACCTTCCAGTTTACCATAAGTTTAAAAGGGTTCATTACGCTATTACATTTTAAATAACAGTTTTTGGGGGGAGTTGAATTTGTACACAATGAATTCTTATATATTCTTAAACCACTCACTAATTTAAGCCAGGCACAGGAATACCATGTGTCTTTTTATATAGTATACATATTGTCCAAATTATCTCTTTATTACTCTCGTTAAGAAGTGTATGCATTCAGTTCACACTGCATGTAGCCAACAGGAAGGAAAAATAAACAAATGTACTGGGGGGATTAGTTCATCGTTTGTTTTGTTCTTAATGGATACATCTCAGTCCAACACAAAGGATTTATTTAATGTTTCCTGAAGTTTATATGTTCCAGTGCAAAAAAAAAATCAAGGTGAGTTGAAAGCTGTACATGCCCACCTTCAGCAGTATTAGTTACTGATAATCAGTCTCAATTTTTTAAGTACCTTTTCAAGTACAATGACTTCTGTCTGGAAACGAGAAAAAATCTGATCACTCTACGTTATCACCAGTCATCCCTGATATGAGAAGAATATTTCTGTTATCTCTTCTGCAGTGAATGCTGTCTTTATAATGACTGTCATAACATACATTACATTTACTTAGTGATGTGTTCTTATGCCTAGAATAACAGCAATTGTCTCCCTCATGTACATTCCCCCTATAGCCTAGCATTAACTAAGCCTTGTCTTTATGTGCAGCTTTCTCAAGCACTGATTGCCTGCCATAGACACCTGTACTCTCTGCTACGTTCAAATGTTAACAATAAAACTTGCGAGAACAGATTGATGTGAAAAGGTGCAAAAGTCAAATGGAGCCATATCTAATTTTATCTTGCTGTCATCCTATGGTGCATTCCCAGTCACGTAATAATATAGAGAACAGAGGTAAGGCTGAGAAGAGAGGAGAATAGTAAATTGCTTTTTGACAACTGCCTTCTGACTTTAAGTTTCACATACACCTCTTCCCCAGGCCTATAAAAGTGTACTTACTGAATTCAGCACATGAAAATGTAAGAAGTCATGGCAACATATTCCAGAATGATGAAAGAAGCAATTTTATACAGGGACATAGCTAATGGGAAGCCCAACAGGAATTTTTAGTGCCTGCATTTTTTAATGCTCTCTTCTTGTTTAGGGGTGCTTTATTACAGTCGATTGCTCCTCCTCATTAACTTATAGTTTGGCGCTGATAGCTCTATAAACTGTCCTAACAGCCCCCAAGAGTACTGCTGTAGTGAAAGATCTGGTTGTGTTTCCATTATAAACCTACTTTCAGAGATATTTATAACTCAGCCATTTTAATTTGCATCAGGCTTTGGGGAACTTGGCTCACAGGTCAGTGAGTGAAACAATTTTCAGCTTATGTATTTGAAAGGAAAAGATTTTAGCCAAGAGCAGTTTACAGTACAGAAAATTCTATCATAATTTAGAAGCTTCCAGGATAAGAGAATTTATATTCTCTTATGCTGTAATTATGTAATGTGAATTATACATGTTGCATTTGTTTATATAAGTCCAGATTAATGAGACATCACATTAATGCCTTAAGATGGACTCTGATCAGCATCAAAATATGCTATTTTTACATATATCTATACAGTATAAGCATGGCTCAAAAAACTTCAATTTTTGAAAATATGTCCCTTACTTGCATTTATAACTGCTTCACCAAAAGTGAAACAGAAAGGAAATATTGATGCATAATAGCAAAAAAAAAAAAAAAAAAAAAAAAATAGTTTTGTTCACGTTGATGATGTTCCAGTACAAAAAAACCCCTGACATTTCCTTTCTTTAAGTCTTTGCTTCTGCCATGAAAGTACTCAACACCATATTCAATCGCTAAGTTATTGTCAAGGGAATGAAAGAAGCTCATCTTTCTTTTAGGCTTTGGGTTGGCTGATAGTTACCTTTATAATCAGAGTGTTTTTCTAGTGTGGATATATTTACATAAATACATTATCTGTAACATGCATTCAAAAATTTGTTTGAATATTCAGTAATATTTGTCTTCAGGCAAACATTATTTTAACTTATATTTATGGTAATTTTCTCAGTTGTTTAACTTCAGAATCTAATAAACAAAATTTCATTCTAGATAACATCATTGAGATCCTTCTCTTTATTAGAGTTTTCTATTGCACATCTGCTTGTCACTAGCAGTCTCATCTCTGCTCTACATCACATCATTTCTAGTCTAACTCAATTCAAACACTTCTTTTCACTTGATAACTGGTCTTTCAATCCAGCTTCTTCTCTGTCAGAGAGCTGCATTACCTCTTCTAGGTCACAGGTATAAAAAATGAGCAGAATCATCCTTAATGATTACCCATGTGGAGGGCCATTAGTTGCATTCCTTTTTATGAAATTCACCGAAGAAGACCCTCTGCCTTCAGTGTTTAAGCCAATTTTGCCTCAGTGCAAATACCTTACTCTTTTCAGTGTACTTGCTGATCTTGGAGATTAGTGATTTTTCATTTAATGTTGTCTACCAATATGCCTTGAAGTAAAAGTAAATTGTGATGATGGTTCCCTTTTCTTTTTTTCCTCTGCCTGCCTTTTCTTCTTCCCTTACCCACAAACATCTCTTTCTAATACCTTCATTCTCAAATATCTGATCAGAGTTGTTTCCTGCTTTACATGAATCTATCTTCACTATTTCCAAGATTTACTTGCTGCCCCATCTGTTTCAAAACCTTGAGTAAGCAATAAGAGACACTTTTGTTTAATCTTATATATACAGGGGCAGCCTTTGAAGTAAAAGAGCATATCCTTTTGCTTTCTGATGTGTATGCAAAAATGTATACGGTGCATGTTGCTAATATTGCTAGTTCACAGGATAGTTCGAAAATTGTATGTATTATTCATAAATATAAAGTTCATTTGGTTTTATTTTGAGTGAGATTTTAAATTGGACATTTTTTGGTACAGCAATGCTTTGTATTAAAAAAACTACTATTATTAATACTGGCCAGTTTTCAGTAATTGCATATTATTTCCCCGAATATTTTAATTCAGTTCAGCCTATCTGAAATAGCAGTTTCAATGATGAATAAAGTACTTATATCCATCTTATCTGCTTTGTCCTTTGTCTATTTTCAGGTTTCTGTGTGCTAAGCTTAGGGACAGGGGTTAACGTGTTGAGCATATGGTTATATCATGCCAAAAAACACTGATGCCATTTCAGATGGAGATGCTTTTTTTTCTTTTTTTATTTGTATTTGATTATTTTAGTGGTTGCTGTTTTTCCAATTTCTGTAAAATTTTTGTTCTGTAGATAAATATACAGTTAAATCATGAGTGTGTAGACTTCAGATTAGGTACTTTTTGTTTAAATTTTAACATATGCAGTACTGCTTACAGAGCAAGGCTTAAAGCTCTGAAAATCTGATAGAACTATCCTCATGAAAATCTCAAATCTTTCAGTCTCTGGAAAGTTACAAAAAATTACTCTTTCATCCTGAACTCTAAGAGAAGGTCAACAACATTAAGTTCCTACACAATAAAATTTCTGAGAATTTTCATTATCAAAAAGTCAAAATAAATTTATAAAAATAAAAGATCTCCACTTAGTAGGGACAAAACAATTTTTCTGACCCTCTGTTGGACTTCCGTCATTCTTAAATGTCCTGTACGGGGACTTAACAGTTAGAATAGTCAAAACATGCGCCCAACACAGTCGATGTTATCAAGACAAACTTTTACAAAGCCCAGCAAAGAAATAAATTGTTCTGATTTTGACAAAACAATATTTTCTGACTTCAAATAGGTCTGATTATTCTAGAAAAAAACTAAAATATTTTCCATTGTCATCGTGAAGTTTGATTCACATCTGCAGTTTTCTGAGATCCTCACCTCAAAGGGAAGTCTCTATAGATGGAAGCACACAGGTTTCACTGCGATGATGGTCACAGTTTCTTAGGTCTCTTTAATTTTATTTTTAACAAGCAAATTCTTATTTGCCCCTTGAAAATTCGGAGTGGTTTTACAAATGAGAGATCTGGGGGACTTTTTGTAAAATATGGTACAACTGAGTACTCATTTAAGAATTACATGCAGCATTTTCCCTGCCTATATTTGGGACAGAAAGATCTCATTATCTTCACTTTACATTCAGTCCCTCTTTAACTTCCATTTAAAATCTTTCTCCTTTGCCTTTTCCTACTGAATTATAATTGAGCTTCAAGAGGACTGCAGAACTTGCCTGCTAAGAAACCTCTAAAATAATAAAAATGAATTTTTCTCAGATTTTCTGTTCTGCAGTGCCTTCTTAATCATTTCTCCTACTGTACAAAGGCTTTGACGGGATAAAAGAGGCAGTGCTTTATTTTTGTTAGAGCTTCCTAGTCTTGTTTTTTGATTTTTCTTCCATGACTGTTCTTCAGGATTATGCTCTTTCTCATTACAAATAATGATACTTCTGTAAATAAGCTCTGTGTCTAACAAGTAAGTGGACTGTATTATATTTTGACACTGTAGTAAAATTCATCTTCAAGAAAATTAAAAAAAAAAAAAGAGGCAAAGGGATAGAAATGCCTAATGTATCCCTTTGAAGTTACTACAAAAAAAACGGAGAATGTAAATAGTCACGGAAGAGTACTGTATTGTATATTCACTAAATGGCGAGAGGCTTCGAGCTGTGGAAATCGTCTACTAGACCACCCAAGCTCAATTAATACATACCATGTTCTGTGCCTTATGTATTCTATCAAGTCCTTAACATGAGGATACATTTACCACACAAAAATTAAGCCACAGGAAGGATTGTTCATACATTCACTTAATCTCTTATGCATGTATGTTGAAATATCACTCGTATTAAATGTTGCAAACTAAGGAAAAGAACTGTTCACTGCCACTTTTTGCAACCTAATAGCTAGCTGAATAAGAGAGAGCTACATATCTCGAATAAAAAATTATAATTAAATATTTGGATCTTATCAATACCAAATTAAAGCAAATGCAAATTCAAATGAGAAAGAATTTTCAAAAGTTACGAGAATGAACATAAACAGCAACACTTTTCTTCAGAGCCTTGACCACCTGTTGAAGAGTTGTGATGTTCACTAATATTTGTTGTTCTGTCCACAACAACATACAATGATTGAAAAGACAATCAATTCGAAAGGAAAATTAAGTTTCCAAAACAGCTGAAGGAAAAACTAACATGTCTTAGAATCTGATAGATTTATAGACTCTTCTTTCTCACCATTGAATAGAGAAGGAAGAGTCAAGCCCTGGAGGAGGCAGTCCTCCAGCAAGGCAACAAAAATATTACATTGTGAACCAAACACATCAAGAACTCAAATCTTCTAGAAAGCCATACAATTAGCACTCCTTCCGAAATTAAAAGAAAAAACTGCAAATAAATGAAATAATTATAACAGGTAAGCAGACAGGAGAACATTATGACCCTCATCCACGGGCACTTCCTTTGACTCAGAAATACAGAAAAGCAAAGTTATTTCATTTAAATGATATAATTTATTCACAGTTTTAAGAATCAACATTTCAGAAACAAGTACCCTTCATCTTGCAGATATGACACACAGAAGCTCTCCTCCTGTCTATGGGGTCAGGATGCCAAACATCAGATGCTCTTAGGAAGCATATTGGCATGATTTTCTGCAGCTACTTAACTCTCATTTCAGGCTCCCTTTTTGCTATGAGTAAACCAGGAAATAGCCTAATGGTGGTCTGTGCATATTCAGATACAATGAGAAATACAAAAAGACACACACCATTGTACATATTTTCTATGATGTCCACATAAACTCATCAAACAAGTCCTGTCCTATTCCAATTCATTGAATGATTTCCTCTTTACTGCATTATATTTACATGGAATCATTTATAACTCTATTCCTCCTTTTTTTCTTTTTTCTTTTTTTTTCCTTTTTCATTCTGGATTTTGCTGGTTTCAAAAATACTCCAATCACTCCGCACAGGACTTCACAGAACCTTGACCACAGCCCTTTGAGTAGACCCACTTCAAGAGTAAGTCTGAAGGGAGCTTTTTCTGATTTTGATGGAACCAGGAATTGCTGCTGAATCTGATTTAGACCCCTGGATCTGCCAGTGCAGTATCTTTTAGGGACCCAGGATGTTACACTCCAGAGAATCCACAGAAAAGTCCTGTACAAAAATTTCTAAGTGCTATACGGACCTTAAAACTACTCACATTTCAAGCAGAACTCCCTGGGAGTCTTTTTTTCAGCTTACCCAAATTCATTTCTAATAGTACAGATTTTTTCTTTTAGAAAAACTGCCATGCTTATACTGAACAGGTAAGACAGTCCCACTTATTCTTTGTTAGAAGAGCTTTCTTGCTTTTCTTACATTATGTTCTACAGCAAATATAAGGGCTGCTCCTAAAGTAATGTCTCCTATTTTATTACAGTGATCCAGAATGTCAGAAGGCGGAAGGTCAGAAGGTTTTGGTGGTAAGACTGTAGGAGCTGAACCTTCCCATCATTATTTTATTACATTCCATTATAGGCGTGGCTTGTAGGCTCCTGTTCATCACTGATGAAAATGCATAGCTAGTGGTGCTGTGTCGAAAATTAGTCTTGTAGCTGAGAATATGCTCTATCAAACAATATCGTGCACTTTGCCATTTGTGTGGAAACAAATAGGAGGCATTACTTTTGGTGCAACCAATGTATAGCTCATTTATATGCTGTGCACTACATGCAACTGAAATGTGCACTAGTCCAACTATGATAATGAAAACTGGAATCCTTCAGCTGCTTTCATTTGCCTTTACACTTTCAACAGAATCTCACCTGCAATCATCTTCAGCATTCAGTTTATCCTTTCTTTTTCTCTTTGCACATTTGGATTGTCTACAGAAAAAAAAAAAAAAAAAAAAAAAAAAAAAATCATACTAATGAATATATAAGATTATAAGACATTGTATTTCTGTGATGAAGGACATATTTTTGCTTTGTGGCTACACTTTTCAAGAATCATGCTGCAAAAACTGAGATTTCTCTATTCTGAGAGCTAATTACTACTTATGTATTTTCAGACCATTTTTTCTTAATTACTCTTTCTTATACTATTTATATTACCCCCAGGTCTAGAAAAAATATAATTTATGTATGCACACATACAAGTTCATACAGATTTTGAGCGAATATGACATTCCATAACATATTCAGCTTTCACCAAAGCCAGAGCTTTTATATTTGAAATTTCAAATGTGTGTTTGAAACTATTTCCAGTAAATCACAAATACTTTGGAAAGATTTGTATGTTTGTATGTTGAGATTGTTTAAAGTGATCTCCCTCTTCAACGCTAAATACTGCCTCTGCCTCAGAGACCAAGGCAGATATTCATTTTTTATTCCAGATGAAATGAGTCCCCTGAGAGATCTAAATGGTCTGAGCTGGGAGGGAAAATCGCATGCAAAACTCAAAGGACTTACAAATGAGGACTGTCCAATAAGCTAGGGTTACGGAAGACCCCAAAAGAAACTTTACTACTTTGTGCTCTCCAGCTTCACAGTGATACTGGCTCTGGCAGAAGACTACACTGGATTCCTACAGGGAGGTAGCTGTGGAAGCATTAGTTCTGAGTACCAAAAGGCTCTGTTATCTCCCCACCGACACTACTGCGGCCATTTCATCCCTTATGTATAACTTTCATACTCCTTTAAGACTGTTTCTGTACAATTGTTACACTCCATCCTCCCAGATAGCTTATCAGTGTCTCAGTCTTGACTGCACAGTGTGAGGGTCACATTTGTCCTTCCCTATTCTGGCTCAGCTGTGCATCATGTAACACCGGAGGCTGCGCTGTGCCTGCTTACAAAAACTCCTCTGGGCAAAAATAGCAGTTGGAAAAGAGGCAGGCAGTGATGGGTGCTTGCATTCCCCTTCCTACTTCAGACTTTAAATAAGCAGCAGATGATAAATCATAAGAGAATTTTAATTGGTTCTAATCTCTACGGTGGCTATTTTTCCAAGGTTAGCAAAAGAGCCGTTTCCCCATCATCTGGTTGCATAGAGAAATTAAGCCTCAAAAAGATTCTAGAAAGCAATCCACACTGGTTCTTTCTGTTCCCTACCAGTTGCATTCTTACGTCCCACCCATAAGACATCTAGGAAGAGCCTTCAAGTATATTCTAGTTGGTCAAGCATCTTACTGCACTACTAGGCAAAAAATGTTACCAGCAGCATTCATTCTATTGTTCCAGTTTACTATTAAGTTTACCTGCTTTCTCCTGGCCCACATTTCCATCTGTGCTTCTAATGTCATCTCTATTTCACAAACTTTTCAGGGTACTTTGATTTTGTATACTTCTTGATTGAATTGCATATAATTAATAATAATAATAAAAAAACCACCACAACAACAAATAAAAAATTAATTATAGTTAAGAAACGGTATATTCAAAATAGAAAGAATGAATCCAAATTTCTCCTGATCTGAGACTGCACAGCTCTGGGTTTTGGCAAGTGTCCATATCTAAGAATAACAATGCTCAATGACACTGACATTAAAAATGAGGTTTTAAAAAAAAAAATCTATATAAGCTAGTGGCCACATTTGTCACTAGAAATTCCCAGTATTACAGAGAAGATGGATTATCATGAGAAGAAGCAATCCCATCAAACTGTCTGCTAATTCTATTAAAATTAAGCAAGTGACAAGTGCTCTCTTAAGCACTGAATAACCCTTCCAGAAGTATCTCTATTTATCAAAGCATGTTGATTTTATATTAGCTCTCATCAGCTGGAGAATATGGTATTCTATATGAAGGTATATGCAATACTTACTTTTAATAAGACACAAAAGTTTTCACTTTACTGCCTCCATGTCATTGGCTATTACATTGCTCAAAATGAATAGCTGATGTTTTTTTGCTCCAGTAGATATGTACTCTATACTTCCAAAGCAGATAGCAGCAATAGCAACATATGAACTGTACACTGCACTTGACATTTATCACTTGGGCTTTTCTTATGATAGTGTATTGTTTTTTACCTTCTGTATTCCATTTATTAGCTAGTATTTTACTTCAACCTGATTAAATTTTATAATGATCCTCTTCGGGTAAGTCATAGAGAAACAGGCTTACAAAGCCCTTCAGATACTCATTTTGTCTCTTTTGTCATTGTGTTGCCATTTCATTGATACAAAATTATTTAAAATGGATGCAAAGCCCTACTGGCCCCAAAGCCACCAGTTTCCTCCATCATTGTACTTGTTTTACTGCTGTCAGTGGAAGGACAGAGATCTCTCAGACCATGATCGAACTGAGAGCCATTATGATCTACATCCATGCATGACCTTGACAGTTGTACTTGGTGAATATGCAATTCCATAAGAACTTGTGATCAAAAGTTGTGGTATGCCTAGCTTACATACTTTTGAAATAATTGGAGAAGTTGATTTATCTCCTGCCAACTTTAACTGATCTTTATAAAGTATGTATTATGGCCCAAAATGTTAAATTGTGTCTCAGGGCTGCTAGATTTTACACATATGCATGGCTTTAAAAATCAGTCCTAAAGCTGTTGCTTTCAGGTATGTTAAATGTAGTCCACAGAACTGATAATGCTCCATTTTTACCATTCTCTTTGGTATCTACGCAATGGCAAGAATTGCATTTTTGACCTTTAATCTAAAGAACATTCATACAAGATTGAGAAAGTGCACATTTGGAAATATATCCTTCAGAGACATATGAGAGAGTAAAGAGAGTCTGAGTGAGGGAGCAAACAATGAAACAACTCTTTCATTCCTAGTTTCCAGAGTCTCTGCATGACACCTGGGCAAATGGTCTCAAAAAATAAGAAAACAGCAGATTTCTTGCAAAGGAATCTACAAAAAGAGTTTTAAAATGCTGTACCTGTCAGTGTCTAAGCTCTCAGTTTGGAACAGTAAATACATCTTTTTTGAAGGCTGGGGAGATTGAGCTAGTTTCTGCCACAACAATCTTTCTCTAGCAACACCTCCCCATTCTCCCTTTCCATGCATTTTAGGCTTGAAATGATAGGAGGAGAAGCATAGGAAGTCTGCTGGAAGAGCTCTGCTCTCATCCTTTCACCCTTGTCTCCTTTACTTTGCTCAAGTTGCACACATCAGCTTTGCCAGCTTTCTCTGGTGCCTTCTTCAATTGAGCCCTCCTGCCTGAAATTCCCTTCCTGACCCAATCCTTCATGCCTCCACCCCTTATTCTATTAAGTCTCTTCTCAAAATACTTGTCTCATAACATCTCTAAACCCCAGTCCTCCCATTGAGTCCATCAATGTAGCGCAGATAAAAAACAAACAGCCCCCTGCAGCTCTACTAACACATGAAAATGAACCAAATGCAAGTGCTCAGTCATTCTTCCTCTTTAGAGTTTTTTTTTTCTCATGTTACTTTTCTTATTTTGTCTGTTTAAACTGATTACTAACTATTCTTCGACAGTTTTTACCTAGGCTGTGACTTTCCCATGGCAGGACCTTTTTTTTGATAAAGAGACTTCATAAAAGATGAAACCTCCTCTTGGCACAGGGAGAATTTCCATTCAAATGTTTTCTAACCAATTATTCAGCATCAAAAAGCTGAAAAGCTTGTGATGGGCTATCACCACAAGATCCCCATCATAATTTACTTAGCTGAGAAATGCAGATAAGTATCTAGGTTTTCAGATGCTTCTGGAGACAAAGGACTGCATTCATCAAATGGTTGGAAAAACAAAGTAACAATAGAGCCTACTTTTTTTTCTGGTCAAGGAAGTAGTTTTACAGATGTTTTCTAACGTCAGAATGACTATACCCATATGGGTGATTCTGTTCCCAAATCTTCTACTAAGGTCAACTAATCATTTGCTTTCAACTAGACAGCTGCAAATTTAATCAGTTGAATTCTGACTTATGAACATTTAAAACCTGTATTTAAGTCTAGCAAAGCTCAGTCTGAATCACATTTTTTTTCTCCCATCTTTCAGAATAACACTCATCTCCATGGATTCACAAAGGTTGTCCCACTTACATGCCAGATTTCAGTAAGACTGAGGTGAGGAAAAGGCCTTCTGAGGACCATGTGTAAGGTAAGTGCTCTCTTTTTTAGCCCAAGATGTATTTCCCAAAATATGCAGAACTGAGGTTGAAGTCAGACCAAGGTCAGTGCACTGTGATTTTGTTTGAAGATGGATTTAACTTTACGATTTCAAAGAACTTTGTATCTTCTGCACTTAAGGCAGTTGGATTTCTCCGTAGTTACATGTGCCATTTGGAAGGCAAACATGTTGACTGGCTCATTATTAAGAGCATCATGGAAGAAGATAATTTTCATGATTCGGGGATGAAATGATAAAAGATTGTTGCTATGCAAAATTTTGTTAATCTGTTTTTTAAAGATACAGGATCACCCTATCCACCCTAATTCAAAGAGTGATTTATGATCATAGTAGATTATATCCTAACTCCCCAAAGCCATTATGGGGGACAAAAAGATTACTTTTTGTTTCGTTTTAAAAATGTGTTTTTGTTTTCGTTTCTGTTTTCTCTAATTGTGTATCAAAAGCATGCAAATCACGGACTAGATATATGGAATCTGTAAGCAAAATAAAGAATTGACTCTTCACATACTACAATCAGATTTACAGGGGAAAAACCAGGAGGATCTCTTTAACCACTGCACCAATAATTCTATTCTTTTTTCCACTGGAAGTTGCTCACTACAGTAACAAAATGCACAATGTGTTCGGAGAAAAAAGCAGGATTTTTAAACTGATGAAGTCTTTGGGGTACATGTTCAGTTATTTATCGAAGCCCATATGCCAGATTTTTAGTGTGAAGCAGTGGTGAGCACTCTGCAGCATGGTTTATATTCATCTCTTAACTAAAGGGACTTCCCCCTTGGCTAGGGTTCAGATCTTTGCACTTGTAACTTGAAAGCTTTATGGGCCTGAGTGCTTCCCCATGGCACGTGTCAGCCACAACCAAAGCTCATCTCACCAGTCACAGTTCTGAGTAAGGCAGATAGGATATGTTTTCACAGCCTTCTTCCATTTTCCTTACCAGTCAAAATCAATATTCACACAATGAATTTCATTTTTAGCAATTATTTCACGCTACATGTTTTAGTACCTTTCTCCTGCTTTGCTCAGTCCACTTCTTGAAAAAACTTAAGTCTTTTTCTCACAGAGATGCTGGATGTAAAACATAAAAGGTTGATAAAATCTAGAATGCAAGAAAATATAGCTGTGGCCCAGATTAGGCAGCTACTTAACAGAGAAAACCACAGGCAGGTCAGACAAAGTCTGAAGAGTTCACAGTCTCAGTTTATGGTTGATCTTTGCCCAAACATACTGCAAGCAAAATTTGACAGTGCAGAGAAGGCCGAGTTTCTTGCATAACAGATTAACTGGCCTGCCCAGCCTGACGGCTGTCATTCTATCACATTTTTCTTTAGAGACTGATGGATTTCTGTAACCATTAAAAGACACTAGCTCTAAGTGGGAGTTAGTTTATCACTACGGGCCAACTGTAGTAGCCAGTTGACTGGTCGGACTACCGAGTGCCATCAGGAAACTCACCTGACCATGTGCCCCGTTAAGCTCATTTCCGAAGGAATTCATCCAAGCCAAATTTATAAGAAATTGGGAAAAGGAGGAAGTACATATCTTATGCAATTGATCTGCTCATTTATGTTCTGCAAAGTAAAACATGAAAACTGGCATTTAAGTAAAATGCTGTATGCAGAGAAAGACATTAGGTCCCATATTCCCACATAAATTGTCTCTTTTTTTCTAATTACCTTTGCATTAGGTCATTGTGCTTTTCCCCCCTCTGGGATTCAATTTCCATGAAAATGGAAATGCACCTGCTGATGGGGTATGTCTTACTTAGAACAAAAATCTTCACTCAAGACAAATTCTTTGTTTCCATTCCACTTGCAATAGTTTAGTCTGACAGCCCTCTGGAAGATGGGCAACTTGTTTCCTTTCTCACAGCTAGATAAGCCTGTTTTCTTTGTAGAGGAAGACGGTAAATGTTCTTGTTATTTAAAGCAATACGGAGGAGAAACCTTGGAAAGGCTACAGCTTTCTAATGCTCAGAAACACTTCATACACCTGTTTCTCAGTGGCAACAGCTGAGCATTTCAGGTGACAGCACTGTATCCTGAACTTCCCACATCAAAGTAAACCTTTTTGGTGGCTCCTGTCCTTGTGATCCATAAGAACATTTGTAACATGAAGAGGGCATTACATGACACTGCACCTATCTGAGAGGTATGGGACTGAGAAATAGTGAGGTTCTTCCAACATGTTTATAAAAACTACTGCAAAGTTTACCCTAGTATTTCATGACGGGATAGGGTAAATGGAAATTTAAATACTTAGCTATAAGTAAAAACAATGTTGGTTATTTGCCTACTCTTCCATCTTATTTTTTAAGCGTTTCTATTTTTGCCATCTTTCTTTCCACTGTTTTCCAGCAGTCCAAAGGGCAAATATACAGCTAATATAAAAGTCTTACATCTCTTTGACAAAGCAATGACATTTATTTATTATACTGCTTTCAAATCCTAATTACAATAACACTAGTGAAGCTGTCAACTTCTCCCATGACGTAAGGGAGACTAGTAGCATAGCTATTTGTTTTATTTGGACATCTCTTTGCCTAATAAGCCAAGAATTTGCCTAATTAGACCAAGCCTGTAGTAGAAGGAGAACTGATAGCCTTCCAATATGTGAAAAAAGATCTTTAGATTTTACTTTAATCAAAATTGAGCCAAAATATAAAATGTTTCACTAACTCCTATGAATCAGATATTCCAATAACATTTTCTTTCAGAACCTAAGGTATATAATACTTCCCAGATTAACTTCCTACCTAGAACATGCATCCTCTCAATAAAATTGCCATTTTTCTCAGTTTTGCTGATGCAAAAAAGGTTGTTTTTTTTCTGAACAGCTGTCTGTGACTTCAAGATTTGTAGTCTTTGGGGTCTTGTTATAGCGAAGTCCAAGCTTTCTCCTTCCCATGCCAAGCAGAGAGGTGGGAAGAGCTAGCTCATCCCAAGCTGGTGACCTTGGATTCCCAAGCATCCCAGCTCAGAAGCAAGCTGCCTCAAAACTCCCCAAATAAAATCCTGCGCTGCATTTGGCAAATATTTTGTGATAGAAATCTTTCAGGCTTAACATAACTGTTTTTTTTTTTGTTGTTGTTTGTTTTTTTTTTTTTTTTCCTGCTGGAAAGTAGTATAGCACTAATTGAGAACAGCATAGGGTTGCCCCACTCCAGGGAAAATTCTGGGGATTCAGAAGAAATCCCTGTAAATAGGTTACAGAAAAGAGCAAACACAGCTTTTCATATCTGTGCCAGTGAAATTGGCAGGACTATGCCCAGGGCACACACTATAAGAGAGACTCTTGTCTGCAGAATGATGATAAGAGACTATTTTCTGGCTTCTATCATATGTCATGATCAGGGCTATAAAAAATGATGCACAGAATGTACGGCAAGTTTCTACAGTTGCTGAAGCCAGGCCCCCCTGATACATGTTTCCTCCCTGCCCTTTTCAGTGATGGTAGGACTCAGTTATGGTCAGAGCAGCATCCTCTGCAAAAGTGAGGACTGGGAAGGTGGAGTTTACACATCCCTTCTTTGTGATCATTCACACACCAGCCAGGCTTGACAGGACCCCTCATCTCTAAACATATAAGAGATACAAAGGTATTGGTGATGGCACTGCTGTAAGCCAGCTTTAGAGTTTGTTGTATGTTTTTTTTCTTCTAACCATGCATAAGAACAAAACTCAATAACTAAAAAAAAAGTTGTTTATATACCACTAATTTAATTAACTTAGCCAATATCCAGTGGCATATTAAGGGTCATATTTTATGAGGCCATATTTTTGTACTTACATATTCGCCATTGTGTATCCAGGTGTAGATATATGCATGTATAAGTTTATATGCATTTATAAAAATATACATAATTTTGAAAAGCTTTCCTGATACATTTTGGTCTATTGATAAGACTGCATTAAGGGTGCATAAAGAAGGGAGATGTAACCTTGGGATCAGGTGCATTGCTTTCTCTATGTCTGATCTACTAGCTGTCCTCTGCAGTTGCATTAGTCAGCCCACATACATGACACCACGTAGTGTGAATGGTGATGGAGGTATGTGTGCCAAACATTGCTGCTCTGTTAGATCTGAGCCTGAACATGATGGCTAGAAGCAGTAATAAACTGAAATAACTGCATGTAGAAGTATGCCCCTTTGGAAACAAGATGTCTGATTTTCAAAGGGTAGTTTTAGTTCTGCAGAAATCTGTAATTTGTGCTTGTAATTTATCAGCCGCTTTTGAACCAGTGGTAAAAGTGCTCTCAGAATTCCCTGCCTCAGTATCCACTCTTTATGCAGATAAAAGTTTCTTACTATTCAGACGGGGGGTGGCAGAAGGAAAGGGATGTGTCTCAGTCTGCTTGAAGATGCCATACCCCTCTACCACATATGCAGTCCATCACAGAACGGAAACAGCAAGCACTAAAAAGAGAAGGCACCTTGTTCCTCTCACAAGGAGCTTTATGAGCTGCTGTAATATACTTTGAAGCCAATGCAAATCCCATTAGTAGTTTCAAAGTCCAGCTAATGCACAGCATGGCCAAAAATGTAGGCAAGGCAATAACCACTTTGAACATGACTTTTTTTCTTCAGAAAAAACCCTAAATTTCAGAACAATTATTTTCTCAATATTAACAGTTATAAAATTACACTTGTGATATTGTTTAATTGCATTTGATAGTACTATTCCACTTTCATTCTTACGTATGTTGTTCTGCACAGACTTCTAGCAAAAGAGATTAAGAGTGAACATGAATCTGTCCCAGAACTGAGATTCCTACCCCAGCTCCTGGGGTGAAGGCAATTGTGCCACATGTGCAGTGGATCCACTACCGTCTGCACATTTTCAACTTTCATGACATGCATTGTGTGTAGCTGGGACAAATCCTATAGAACAGGAGACCAGTAACTCGCTGGGGAACGGGAAAAGTCAGAAAAAAGAGTGACTTTTGGGGCAACAGACAACAAAGATTCAACATGTGGAGGGAAAGACTGCATGGGAGAACAAAGCAGAAAAGAACCGAGAAAGTCTGGAAGAACAAAGCAAGAAGACACCATGAGTACCAGAGCATACCTCCTCACAGAATACATAAAAGAATTTGTAACTGCACCAATAAATGTTAAAAAGTATCATTGTTAATTAAATTATTTACTATGTTAATAACTATCTTAATCATTGTGATGGTAAGCTTATTACTATTCTGTTAATAACTACACCAATAAGTTCATTCGCAAGTCAATTTCTCTAGTGTCTAAAGCTCTGACATACCTTTACTGTCCAGGAGATTGCTACTAAACTACTGATGTATCTCTGCTCACAATCAGGACCAGCAGGTAACAGTTCATCACAAAGTATGAGCTTCTGTTTCTAAATCCAGAAAACTTGACTCTGTTGGTAAACATGCAGAAGAACTTCTTTACAGTACGAGTGACAGAAAATGGAACAGGTTGCCCAGAGAGGTTGGAGAGTCTCCTTCTACAAGAGATATTCAAGACCCATCTGGATGCCTACCTGTGCAACCTATTGCAGGGTGCCTGCTTTAGCAGCAGGGTTGGACTTGATGATTTCTTGAGGTCCCTACCAACCCCTGCAATTTGTGATTCTATGATTCTGTGATTTGTACTGCACATTGAAATTTCAGGGTGGGAAATTCTGAATCTCAAGTTCTATAGGCATTTAAGATTCAGCAGTTAAAAATATGAAACTAAGAGACTTTTAGGTTTTCAAAGCGGTTGCTGAAGTAGCGACTGCAAAAAAATTGTACTTCTTGCTCCTTGTCTGAGATACCTGAAGAGATCTTAATTTTTTTTAAGGTGATGTTGAGCATCCTCCTACAAGAAGGCAGCTCTGTATTCAGCGTATCTTGAACTTTGTACAACTCAGCCCATTAGATGACAGCAACAGTAGAAGGACAAGATAAACACATTTACAAGTTATTTCAGGATGTCTTATGCTGGATCATCTTGAATGGCTGTTAACACTTTGCTAAAAGGATGTCTTTAAAAACTCCGTAACTTTTTCGGTAGAGCACCAGCAACATCATTTGAAATATAGTGCAAATTCTCTGGTGTTCACTGAGGATCTGCATTAATATTGGTTCATGAAGATTAGAGCAGCAGAGAAGTGCTTCCTGTAACATTCTTGGAACCATTACAAACGGATGTTTTCTTCTTTCCTGTACCACAGTAACCATCATGGCAGAGGTAAAAGGGAAAAAGTGAGAAGAGGAATTGTGCACTTTGACTTCATCCTGGGGTGGAGCTGGTAGAGCAGTGAGGATGCCTTCATTTATTTCCAGCCAGAGGCACCAAAAACTTTGCTTTTCTGAGGTGGAGAGGCTGGATGTGGGGGCAAAGGGAGAAGAAAGAACATGAGACGAGTTTGTGGAGAGACATTTCAGAATGTCTTAAAAGATGCAGAAAAATGAAGAGTTCATTTTTTCACAGATCATTTTAACATTATTTTTAACCTCGCTTCTTTTATAATGACCCCTCTGGAAGGGTGAAACATGCATTCTTACCAGATCTTTTTATTCAACTTAAAACATGCGTGCTGAGTTGTTGTTGGCTTTTACACTTGGGAAGTAAAAAGGAACAGGATGTTAGGGGAAAATATATTTCTGAAATGTTATTTGTTAAAATATCTACAAAGAATTTTGTGGCCTTCACAAATAGATGAAAGTGAAATAGCTCGCAGTTTGACCTTCCAGCCTTTCCTGGGGTCTCAGTAGGTGACACTGCAAAGCATGGAGCTGCCTGTTCCTGTTTGAAACTGCATTGCAGCAGACTCGCACCAAAATTTGCCTTCTTCCTATCTCCCTCTGTCCCCAGTAGTCTCAGTGAAATTATCAGGGACCATGTGTGCTAGGGCAGTTCTTGCAAAGCCCATCACATCTGAATCTTGCTCCAGCAAAAAATAAATTAACTAACTTTAAAAAAAAAATAGTCAGCTCTAAGCAGACAGCTTTAAGAAAAGGCGATAGAACCAGGGTTCAACAAATTATGCAGAATTGTATGGGTTGGAAGTGAACTCTGGAGATTATCTAGTTCCTGCAGCAACTTAGGTAAAGATGATGACAAGATATCGGTGGATTTGAAAAGGTGAAGTGAAAAAATAACAGATTCCAACCCCCCAGCCAAGCAGAAAACAAAGCATTTGTGCCCAAAGAAATGAAGATACTGCCAGACATATTCTGTGTGGAGAAAAGGATCGTTAGTACTTGTGGAGTAACTTTCAAAACTACACCTGCACTTTAAAGAAGTGCGTTTTGACGATGTTAGCAGGCTCCTGTAGGAGGCTTTGAACAGAACAGATTTTGGTCTACTTTCTAGAAGTCTCTGACCTACACTGTTTCAAAATTGTTATTGGCTAATAAAAACCTTCAGCTAAAGAAAGACATATTCCCAATTCAGGAGTTCTGTATGAAAAAGTCTGTGTAGAAAACTTGATCCAGAATGGTGCCTATATCAATGGAGACGGTGAATAACCAAAGAAAAAGATAGACAATGATCAGACATAAATCCATGAAGACTTGCCTCAGCACTATGTTTAAATATCAGTGAAGTGAACTATTTCTCAAAATGTCAGAAACCAAAGATTTCACCCACCCATCTCAGGTGGTACTACTAACCTTTGATTTCGTAGAAGTTCAGAAGAGATCTCTGGAGATCTTTCATCAGCGTGGAGTCTACAAAGTTTTTCCTTGTGCAACCATGAGTCAAGAATATAATTACAGTAGGCAGAAATGTAGCCTCAGGAAACTTGTTCAACTAAAAATGGAGACAATTATAACAGGGGATTGAAAAGATCATAAAATTTCATGTTTTTTAGCTACTAAGTCAGAAGAGGAAATGGAGACAATTCCAGATGCAAGCTCAGCACCCCCAACTCTGTTTTAAGATGAGGATATTAAGCATACGTTGTAACTACCCAAGCAGAATCCATAATGCAGCTCAATAGTTTTACTGCTCTGGGAACATTGTATTTGATGAGTGTGAAGTGTAGCCAGTAGACAAATTTCCTACAAAAAAAGTCTCAATTGCTCATGTCTGTATGTGCATATATTAATTACTGATAATTACATGCTAATTAACCTCTTAGAAATCATGAAAGATCAGCATTCTTCAATATTTATGTCACATCTAGCTACTCCTGTTACCAAAGACAGCAGTTGTAGAATTTCAGTGCAGGTCTGGCTTTAAAGATTAGGCATTTTCTTCCTCTATATTCCTCTATATTACATCTTTCAGAGCTTGTAATGTGCCAGACTTTTGAGAAGCTCTCTTTTCTTTTGATGCACCTGCTCATACACTCTGTGTAATGGGGCATGGTCAGTCACACTAAAATCTGTATGGCTTTCCATCCAAGTAAAGAATTAAGAGTTCCTAGGTACTTTTCTGAACTATTAAATGTGAATTGTTTGCATGCTGCTGATGTAGGGTAAAGGCAATTATTAGAAACTGGGACTGGAAATATTTTTTCCCCTAAAAGCACTTTTTGTGCCATGCATTTTTGTTCAATTCATTGAAATTCTGAAAGAACCTGCAGGTCAGCCCCTTCTTACCAAGGTCCAGCAAGAAAAAGAGTCCACTGGGAACAGGATGATCACACAACTCTTTCCATAGCTGCTGGAGGTGAAACGAGGAGTGTGTTTTGGCAAACCCAAGTGATTCTGCTCTCTCTGCATTACATCCTGGGGAATGAAAACACTTGCAATCTCCAGACTGCCAATCTTCATTTAACACTTAGTCAGAGGGATTTGAGGTGGAAAGAATAAACACAGATGGTTAGAGTCCAGTCTTTGACCCTAGGAATGGCTGGAGATGTCTGGCTTAGATTTTATAGTTACCTACTGCTAACCAGCTCTAGTACATCTTTTAAAATATCAGAAGGTCTTCCAAGCTGAATTTGGTATTTTTATTAAATGTGTTGCCTACTCTCCCCTCTTTCACAAGCACAGCAGTTTAGTGCCCTTTGTCAGCCTTGCATGGAATGCACAAAATTCATGCTCATGTCCCTCCTTCCTGTTGATGATTTTCCCCAATACTGCATAATTCAGCCCAAGTTGCTCAAAACAGATTTAAAGCACATCCCTTGTTTAGAGAACTTCCATTGTAAATATAACAGATAAAAAATGCTAAGACAGGGAAAGAATACCAGAGCAAGACAAAAAGCACAAGGGACTGTAGATAAAATGGGCTGTTTGCTGGAGGTGGCAAAGGAGCAGGTAATCAGACACTGCATCCTTGGATCACAGAATGTGCCATGTGGCTGTGAACCCAGGGGTTTTGGCTTGGCCACTACAGAGATAAGGCCAGCTGCAAAGCTTGGATCCTGATCAAATGCTTGCAATTCAAACACCCTGAGAGTTGGGATTAGTTGGCATGGGCCCATGTGTAGTTTATATTTATGTTTACTGCCCCTTGGCCATTTGGAAACTAACTTTCATAATTCACACCTCAGTAGTGCATGTTTGGCTGTCCTGATGGCAGGCTATGAATCCAATTCTGCTATCTAGCAGCACTCCTTTCAGCTGTATGGAACTGCCTTGCATGTGGCTCACATATTGCGAATGACAAGGGCCGAATGACAACTTCATGGCTCACTGTTAGAAGCTTAGCCAAAAGAGCACAAAAGGCATGTCTCCTGCTAGGACTTTCATCTTCACATCCACTCAACACTGTTTACAGCAATTCCTTGGGTGAGAAGATCAGTGCTCTCTTTGCTCGCCATCCTGTCCAGAAGTCTCACTTGGCACTCTGTCACCCACAGCTGGTCCACTGGTTCCTTGGTCACACAACTTAGAGATTTAAGAAGGCTCAAAATCAATCTCTTGCCTCTTATATATGGCTTAGACTTATCCTATGATCTTGAAATCTTCGCATTAATGGTACTTAAAGATTTACATCTTCTTCATGCTAGCCAAATAACAGGACCAAGGGAGTACATTCTGGACTCAGGCTCCTTGGAGCAGTAGGAGAAGGCATTCTTCATAATGAATAAACCTATTTCTATAACTCCAGAAGGTGAAGAATTCAGTCCAAGATTCTTCTGTTTCATTGTATTTCTCTGGTAAAAATTATATTTTATTAACCAGACTTTTACATTTAAGCCTGCTCTATCCTTTCAAACTCAGAGAAAAAAAAAAAAAAAACAAAAACAGCAAAAGCTATACTTTGCAGAGTCTATTTCTAAAATCATGTTGGGTACTTTACAAGTTCAACTTCCATGAGTAGCCATTTCGCATATCAGACCATAATGATTGCCTTGGTTCAGTTTACATCTAACTTTTGCACTCTCTGTTAGATCCTGTGACTCAGAGTAGGAAAGCCAAAGTAAATGAAATTTTTTTCTGCCCACTGCTATTCCTCTGGTTTTCGAATTTCTCTGACTTTCCTTCCACTACTTCTGTGTTGCTATTGCTGGGCATCTTCACAGGTGATCGAGGGAGGTAGTAACACTGAAAAATACTGTGTTCTCTAGTGGTACTAGAAGTCAGTTCTGGAGATTGCTTGTCTTCTAAAGAATTAAATGTGCTAGCACTACTACTTTCTTCAGTAGTTTCCCTCTTTATATTACATAATAGGGCCCAGCTTGGCTTATTTCTAGCCTTATGTTCTGTAAACTAGCACGATTACTGAAAGTACGCATTATGTGAAATACCCACCATCCGAGTTGCCCTGTTTTCAACATTATCACTCAATAAAAATAAAAATATCTACAATCCCACAGCCTCAGTTTGGACAATTCAATGTTACGATGAATGACTTTTCTTGTTAATACTAACTCAAGGCAATTGCATCTCAGGCTCCAGCTGACTTGACCTGAACAACCTTTTGAATGCCCTGTTGGCTTCTGTTGTTAGGAGAGAACACTTTCTCCAATCAAGACCCCGGAAGGATTTTTAGTGTCTCTGGAGTCTGCATTGTAGAAAAGAGACTGCAGTGGCTCAGTTTTCATATTTCTCAATCCCTATGGGTACCCTGTCTTCTCTGAGCTTTGCTGGCACAAAGTGCTGACAAATCAGACTTACGGAAGTGCTAAAGCTTCACACCCAGTCATCAGTGTAGAAATGACCAAACAAGGTGAAAAACAATTTTCCACTCATGGAATTAAACCTCAGTCATAAATTCCTGACTGAAATACATACACTTTTTTTTTTTTTTTTTTTTTTTTTTTTTAATGAAATCACCATCTCAAAGCAGCCCAGCATGTTTTTTTTTTTCACGTGGCCATCATCTCACCAGGCTTGCAGCTGTTCCACAGCCTTGCCTGGAGCAGCTGAGGGCAGCTGAGGGAAATGTTGGTAGGAAGCATTTTCCCACTCATATTACTCTGGCTTTTGCCTGGCCTTTGGCCAGAACAAGCTCTGGCACAGTTTACAGCAGTCTTAAAATACTCAAGGTTGCAAATTATGTAGCTAACTAGTGGGGGAGTGAAGGTCTGCCAGGTCTGTGCAGCACCACCAACCATCTGCACACCAGGAGCTGACCTCCGTGCACTTGGGGTCCCTCCAGATGTCTCCCAGGACAGGGACAGAGAGCTCAGGGTGAGCTCGCTTGGCTTCACACCACCCTCTGGTGGCACTTCCTCATGCTGAAGAGACACTCATGAGTGAGGAGACACTCTTGCAATGCTCCCATGGCACAGAGAGGTCCCAAAGTAAAGTATAAGAATCTCCCAGGTGGCATCCTTCCTGTTTAGAGTACAATGAGTGTGCAGATAGGACTAATTATAGAAAGCAATTATTGTAAATTTGCACTTTGATATTTGCTACTCACTGTAAACTCAGCATCTCTCCACAGCACTTACTACAGAACATTTTCTCCACTCCTGGAGGCAGCCCTGCTGCAGTAAGTGTCTGCAGATCAGACCCCATGTTAGTCTTGAGTTTAACCTCTAATGATAAGAAATGACTGATGAAATATCACCAGACTATTACTCTTGTTCATTTATACATTCTTGTGGAGAGAAGCTCTGGCTCCTGCTCCAATTTGAGTTTTAGTTACAGAAAAGTATTGCTATCCAGCATAGCCTTGAGAGCTACATCATGCTGTTTCCATTTAGCTGTGCTGAGCCTAGAGATAATTCATACACCTTAAATACAAATTACATCATGTTAAAGAATTTATAGCAGTCAAAAGCAATCTGTACAGGGTAGATTTTAAAAAGCTAAAATACATATTTTAATATATTTTTTAGAAAATCTGTGTTAAGAATCTTATAAAATGCAGTTAATTTAATGTAACAATGCAGACAATTTTAAAAGGATGCTTTCTGCAATATTAATGAGAAAATTAAATTTTTATGTTTAGTTCATCAAAACAATTCTTACAGTTTTGTGAAATGCACAGTCCTAAGTTTCTTCTTTACCAAGATGCTAAGCAATAAGCAGAGTTATAACTTTCCTGCTTCTGCATTCACCTACTTTGTTTGAATACAAAAGACTCTGTATTTTGCAGTGCATAGGATGATCAAGCCCTGCAGTAAAGCAGGTATTCAGAATACTCATTAAACGTGATTAATAGTGTAATGGATTGTTGTTTTATCATCAGTCCAAACTTGTCACCTCAGAGCTTTCCAATTTGTAGCATGACCTCATAATCTCTTTTAGTGTCTATAAAATAACAATGCATATTACTTAAATAGTAATAAATAGTATTTCAGCAAGCTCTTTTTTTTTTTTTTTTTTAATATATTTTTAGATAACTATCTTGCATCCCTCTGGCTCTTTCTTTTTTCTTTCTCTCAGCTTATTCCTGTCTTCAGTGAGATCAATGGCAAAACTTACCCTGGCACCAATAAGGGCCCACAGTGTTTAGACAGAAATATGACTTTGTCTAGTAGAAAAATGAAAATATTCCCCCTTGAAGGAAACTTCAGAGGGAGAAAGGAGAAAAAAAAAAAAAGAAATAATAATTCTGCATGGCTGATACTGCTTATTTTCTAAGAAACAATATTGTGTCACGTATTAAACTTTGAAATTGCACTGAGGTTTTATCAAACACACACCTGTGTACACACACTCAAAACACTGTGGAAGGTAGTTGAACTGTGAGCAATGGATATTGACCCAAGAATCCCCTTTGCCCCTGTTGATGATGTTGATTGCTGGTGTATATTCATAAGGAAGCAGACTGGCTTCTTTAGTCCCCTAACACACTAGAGGCTAACCTTCAGTAAGGCCATTCTAAATTATCATTTTCTTTCTCGATTCTAACATCCAGAGCAAAAACTTCTTCTTCTTCTTCTTCTTTTTTTTTTTAACAGAAAAAAAAAAGCAAATGGGAAAATGTCTTACTAATAACTGCTTCTTTACAAACTTCCTACCTTCTAGTTTGAGCACTGTAAAATCAATAGCTGTTATACCAAAAGATGAGTCTGGCATAGAATCTCTGTCCCCAAAGCCATTTCTCACTGAAACATGAGTTCTCAACTCATTTTGAGCTTCTGAGGGAGTGTACCATCCTATAGTTTATAATTTAACCAAAATTGTAAGAATTGTGAGAGAGGGCAGTGGTGGAATCCAGAAATGTTAGGTGTACCACTTCACACACACTGATCCACACAGACTTTCTCTGCACTATTCCTCTGTTCATATTACTATAGGTTTTGTTCTCTGAAAGGAAAAATTTATGTGTGTTATGATTCAAAATTGTCCTGTTAGTATTTCCTCCACCCGACAGTGTTCTGTATTTCTTCTCTTTTTGTAAACTGAAAGGCATTTCCTTAATCAATATGTCTACTGTGGGTGAATTATCTTTCTCAGAAACTTCTCCACCCTCTGCTCATAGCTAAGCAATGTCCACTCCTGATTACAACTCAATATAATATTGCGAGCCATCTATTTTTAA
This sequence comes from Tetrao urogallus, assembly GCF_951394365.1. Taxonomy (NCBI): domain Eukaryota; kingdom Metazoa; phylum Chordata; class Aves; order Galliformes; family Phasianidae; genus Tetrao; species Tetrao urogallus. The sequence continues at coordinate 12,912,812 of NC_136817.1, forward strand.
CAAGGACAGTAGATAAATGATCTCAAATTTCCTGAGCATTCCATATTGGCACCTTTTTAAATGACATCACCATTGTTGTATTTCAGAGCTTGTTCCAAATACACCATTCCCTGCTCAGGAGATTACAGAGCACCCATGTAGAGAGGACAGCTGCTTTTAAAACATGGGCAGGGTGGGCAAATCAGGGGAACAGAGGCAACAAGGAGCTATGTGAGCAGCTCTGTGTGAATGAGTCTGGTGAAATCCTGTCAAGCCTAAGTCAATGTGTTATCTCATTAAGCCCTCAAAGGTACTAAGAGGCTTTGTTTTTAACCTTTCCTTCCTCAGCAGCATACATTCCCAGCAGACCCTTCTTGTACATCGTGGCAGAGTCACATCCACTCAGCTCACCACTGAGGTGGGAGCTGAGAGATCGTATGAGCGCAAATCAGAGAAGCTGAACTAAAGCCCTAAGTTTGCTAAAAAGTTGGCATCGATCAGACTGTGTGGGTGGACAGTATCTCTCTTCATGCACTAGGAACATGGAGTAATGATTAGACTTCTGTTTTCTTCACTCACTTATGCTGGCTTGTTGCTACTGAACATGTGCTAAAATACTATGGTGCTTTACCCATAGTCAGTCTCCGTGTCATGCCACAGATGGCAGGTAACCTGAAATCACCCAGTGGAGGAAAAACCAGTGCTGCACTAAGACAGAGAATTAAAAGGAAAGATTCTTCTTTTTCTCTCTCATTTGATGGTGGCAGAATAATCAGAAATAGCACAGAATATTAAAGATGTGGTCAATACTATAAAGATATCTGAGCATCTGTTTAGTAACAAATTCTGCAGAGGCTATCCAGAAAACACTTTTGTTTTAAAAAGTATCTTTAAATAGAGCTGGGCTACAGAAGGAAGTTTTACTCTACTCCCTCCCTTGAACTTTGAGCTGAGCCACAGATCTAAATCACCCTCCAAATTATGGGCTACAAAGCCAAGAGGTGTCTGTTTTCTAACCTTTTTTCTTGACAGTGCACAAGGTGTTTTAAAACCTTCAGGAGGAGTTTTTAGTGTAGCAGAAACGTAGGTGATTAGTATTGGACACTCACAAATCATTTGCAAATGATCTTCCTGGCATTTTCTAAATTTTCAGCTAATTTTTCCAAAACTATTTACTGTATTCCTGAAACTGACCAGGACTGACTGTCTCTGGTATCCAGCTGTGCCCCAGATGCAGCCACACTCAGCTGGATTGTTCAGCCATGGCAGGACTTGCCTGTCTGATTTGTCCCCGTTATATCTCTGCCAGTGTTATTCCAGGATGCCATGACAGCGAAATATTTAGCAACATGGTTAACTAGCAGTGTGTGGAGCTTTTGACCTTGCGAGCTTCATCCATTTTGGCTGTGGGAACTGCTGCATCTCTGTTATGTCTAAGACACTGCTAATAGCATGGTATGAGCCAGTGCTCCTAATTTCTCTCAGCTGGGCTTTGCTCTTTATTCCTGAATTCTGCTCACAACAACATATGCAGTCGTGGCCACACTGTTGACTCAATTCTCCTGATAGCTATAGATTACTTGGCATAACACAAAGTATTCTTCACTGTCACCATTTTTCCAAGTTATCAAAGTGCAGAACTTACTGCGGGTAAAGTGGTTCTGAGCAGAATGAGGGAGCTGGCATTGCTTTCTGTTTAGATCATATGCAATTCAATTTACCTGCTTACAGACAGATAATACCTTTCTCAAAAATATAAATAGTTGAACGAAAAGAACACTTTGGGGGGCTGCCAGTCAGAAAACCAGCTATTTGAACTCAGAAGAAATTTAAGCCCACTTTCTGTTGAGCGTACTCTTATGAGTGCTTGAGTCTGGCACACATGAAACACAAATCCAGATGAAGCTTGCTCCATGTTTGGAGCATTTATAGGGGGTCTTTTTCCCATGTGGCTGTTCTAGTGCCTGATGACGTGAGATACCACTCTGCAGTCTTTCCCACAGTAAGGGCATTTACATCATCTGTCTCCTCTACCCATTTGCCTCCTTTTCATGATGTTTGTTACTTAATAATCTGAGAGAGCTTTAGCCTTCTGTCACATTTATCTGAAACCTGCCACTGGGCTCAAAACTTAGTAACAGACACAGAGACAGACATCCAGTCAAACCCTACACTCCTATTAGTTTCATTCCCTTAAGAAACGAACACAACAGCAATGACAAAATCAGCAAAACAGCACAATGAGAAAAATAGCACACTTTCTAAAGCAGTCCCCACAATCTTTGAGGAAATAGAGTGAAAGCCACGTGAAGGGCAGTACCTCCTCCGTCCCCTTTATCACGACAAGCTGAAGGGTGTCCAGGAAGAACAAGGGAGGGGGAACTGTGAAAGCAGCCCAGTGCAATTGGTCAGGCCTAGGCTTCAGGCAGCATCGTGCTTTAGAGAAGGACTTTGGCAGCCCACCCCTCCTGTGGTAGCTCCATTCCAGGCTCACATCAGATGTAGCTTTGTCTTTGAACCCTGAATACCAACATCCACTGAGCAATACTGAAGACGATCACAGAATCATAGAATCATTGAATTGCTCAGGTTAGAAAAGAACTTAAAGCTCATCAAGTCCAAATGCAACCTAACCATACTACCCAAACTCTAACAACCCTCCACTAAATCATGTCCCCTAGCACCACATCCAAGCGGTTTTTAAACACACCCAGGGATGGTGATTCAACCACCTCCCTGGGGAGCCTATTCCAGTGCTAAACAACCCTTTCTCTAAAGAGCTCTTTCTTGATATCCAACCTAATCCCCCTCCCCGGGTACAACTTAAAGCCATTTCCCCTCATCCCGTCACCTGTCACCAGTGACAAGAGACCAGCCCCACTCTTGCTGTAAGCACCTTTCAGGTATTTCAAGAGAGCAATAAGGTCTCCTCTCAGCCTCCTCTTCCCTAAATTAAACAGCCTCAGCTCCTTCAGGGCATGTTCTCCAAGCCCTTCACAAGCCTTGTTGCCCCTCTTTAGATCTGTTCTAGCACTTCTAGCACCTCAGTGTCCTTTCTGTATTGAGGTGCACAAAGCTGAACGCAGTACTTGAGGTGGGACCTCACCAGTGCTGAGTACAGGGGCAGGATTATTTCCCTAGTCCTGCTCACCACATCATCTCTGATACCAGCTGGGATGCCATCAGCCTTCTTGGTCACACTGCTGGCTCATATTCAGCTGACTGTATATCAGTGCAAGGGGAAACACCCATGTTTTCCCTTGCACCAAAGCCCACAAAGAAAAAACTTTTGCTAGACCAGGTTTCCCCATAGCAGCCTCTTTTCTCCCCTGCTTCATCCACAACTCTGTGCTGTATCACTGCCGAGCAGGAGAAGACATGGGGATAATGGCTGTCATGAATTGTTGGATTGGGTGATCTTGTGGGTCTTTTCTAACCTTGGTGATTCTGTGATTCTACGTTTAATACCCCTGGAGTTCACTGAACGTAGTTCATGCTACTTTCACATGCTACATGGGTTTTGCAATGCTTTCCCACCTAATATTCCAAGACATTCTGTTGAGCATTCCCTCCTGGTTCTCAGAGTTGACTCTAAATAGAAAAAAATACTTATTAGTCTTCTCAATATTTAGCCTTCCACAGAATCAAGAAATCATAAAATCATAGGTAGCATAGAATCATAGGGCTTGGCACTCCGGAGATCAAGTCCAACCACACAGAATCACAGAATGGCCAGGATTGGAAGGGACTTCAAGGATTAGGAATCTCCAACCTGCCTGCCACAGGCAGGGCCACCAACCTCCACACTTAATACCGGACCAGGCTGCCCAGGGCCCCATCCAAGCTGACCTTGAACACCTCCAGGTACGGGGCATCCACAACCTCTCTGGGCAGCCTGTTCGAGCACCTCACCACTCTGTAAAGAACTTCCCCCTTACATCCAGCCTAAATCTTCCCTCTGTCAACTTAAAACCATTTCCCCTTGTCCTGCTGTTATCCACCCTTTCAAAGAGTTGATTCCCCTCCTCTTTGTAGGCTCCCTTTAGGTACCGAAAAGCTGCAATGAGGTCACCCCACTGCTTTCTTTTCTCCAGGCTGAACAAGCCCAGCTCCCTCTGCCTGTCCTCATAGGGGAGGTGATCGAGCCTCCTATCGTCTTTGTGGCCCTTCTCTGGACCCTCTCCAACAGCTCTCTGTACTTTCCTGTACTGGGGTCTCCAGACCTGGACACAGTACTCCAGGTGGGGCCTCACAAGAGCAGAGTAGGGAGGGACAACCCCCACACTAAAGCATATTTCCTACATTAAGTTGAGCAGGAAAGTATCATGGAGGGTCTTGAATTTCTTCAGAGAAGATCATCTGCTGCCTAGACAAAACAAGACTAAGAGCTGTGTATCCACAAAATAGCTATTTCCTACCTTAGTCTACTTGCTATGGTAGAGTGGAGTTTTTCAACTATGTAAATTTGCTAACATTTTTTTCTTCTGGGTTTCAGAAAAATCCTCTCATACATATTTTACCTTTCCTTTTTTTTACTTTTATGCATACAGTACAACTGTCATCTGCAGCTTTTCTGTCACAAGAAGTGAGATCCTTGGAATAGCACAAAGGAAAATTAACCAACTCCCACCAGCCACAGTATAAGTGTAAATTACCATGTGGATAGTTGGGAACTCGACATTTACACCAATTAAAATATTAATGAAGAATTCTAGTTGATTTTCTATATTAAAAAGGAGGCATTTCTAAGTACATGATTGCTGTATAATATGCAATTTTAAAATACCTCTTTGTTACTTGGTGCCCTAAATCACATACTTTTAAATATTGGATTGAGTTTTACCCCTAAATATTTTTGAGAAGCAGAACAAAACTTAAAAGCACAGTAAAGAAAAGGAATGGGGCAGCCCAGCCTCCCTGAAGTGATGGATTGAGTGGGTGATAACCATTTGTCAGGGAAGTTCATCTGGTAAATTCACAAGTGACTTCATGTCAAAGGGAATAACTGCATTTTGTCTCCATGTTAGCTAGGCAGGTCAGCATTTCAGAGATAACTGGACTGCAGTAATATTTCATAGCTCCCATAGTTTCTTACGTGGGAGGATCATTTTGAAGTGCTCACCTGCCAGAAAAAAAACTGACTGGATTGAAAGGGAAATGGGAAGAAAACAACAGCACTAGATTTTGTAGTCTGGTTTTGTTTCTAAGGCTTATCATATTTATGCAATGCAACCGTGATTAGGAAAAGTACTTTACTGATTTTCCACATGTATTTATTTCCAGCCTGTTCTGATAATAGCAGGTATACAGGCTTGCCTTCTGAAGCTGCTGATCTATGTAAAATATTGATGTATCATTGATGTATGCTTAATGTGGCTACCAGACATTCTGGGATCCTGCATGTACAGCCATGCTCTCCATTGTCATATGCTAGCATTTTGGGGGGAAACAGAAATACTTTCTTTTTTCTCATTAAATCACTGTGTTATTAACCCTCAACCATGGCTTCTGGCCTTCTAGTGTTAGGGAGAAAAGTACAATACTGCACATGTAGGGATGGCTAAGACAGCTACAGTCAGTGCATTTTGGTGCTACATAATGACTGGGAAATAATGCTTCAGTGAAGTTGGGTTGAAGTTGAAAGCAGATTACTTACTCTTACAAAATTCATAGAATCATAGAATCACAGAATCACAAGGTTGGAAATGACATATAAGATCATCTAGTCCAACTGTCTCCTCATCACCATTGCCACCACAAGCTACAAAACATGTCACACAGCACGTCGTCCAGATGCCTGTTGAACACTGCCAGGGACGGCGACTCCACCACCTCTCTGGGCAGGCCATTCCAGTGCCTGACCACTCTCTGAGAGAAATAGTTCTTCCTTATGTCTAACCTAAACCTTCTCTGATTCAGAAAAAAATACCAAATTACAATGGTACAGATTAAAAAAAAAAAAATCAGAGAACAAAAATGAAATAAAGTTGGATTTACACAAAGGATAAATTTAAAAGATTGCTCTCTACTCCTCTATATCTAGGTGACAAGCTAGAGAAGTTTACCTAAGGCATCTGATGGGAAGCATGTCCTCTTGCATACCTACATCTCACACTTCACCCAGGAGCACATTCTCTCTTGACAGCATGCAGTGACTTTTGTTCTGTGTTCCTTTCTTGGTTTCACAGTCTCCTCTACAGACCAAACACTACATCTTATATCAACATTGAAGTTATGCTTAATATAAACACATAAACAGACCCAATGCATGCAAAGCATGCAGTGGTCTTTCAGGCATAATGAATTTGAGGTGAATGAATCTTAGATCTACCTGTAAGTGAAACCATGACAAAAACTTAAACGAAGGCTCAGCTTCTGTCTATTAGGAATGCCTTCAGATAAATGGCACCTGACGTTTGTAAAGGATCCATTCTTTGCACAGAGTAGGCAAAGTTTCTCCTGCTAAGAAATGCATAAATACAGTCTTTTGGTCACAAGATTTACAAGAACTATTTGCAAAATCTGTTTTGAAGTTTGTCCATGATAATCTTCTAAACCCAAGCTTTGGCATACAATAAAAAAGTAAGATCAAGCCAAGGGAAAAAAAGAAAAAATTAAAACAAATTTTAAAAATCGGTAAGTAGGTATATAAGGGGGAGTAATTAAGATAGCAGCAGTTACAGTGGCAGAATTAACAATAAAATTAAAGCACAATCTGTAAATTATATTTATATCTTAAAATACCTCATTTATAAGTCCTTGAAAATGCAGGTCTGGATTTTCAGCACTCAAAGACAGTTCTGTTCACGATGATCTCACGCAAGTTGAGAATATGCCCCTGCTGTTGATGAGAAACAAAGGATTAATATAGAGAAATATAACTTCCAGAATAAAAAGGTGACAATTCTTGATGATAGTTCATTGGTATTGAGTAAAGAAATGCTTTAATGAGCTACAACAAGCAAAAAAGTGGTTTGATTTTTTTTTTTTTTTTTTTTTTTAAAGCTATATTTAGGTTTGGGTTTCATGAATGTATCATGTTCTGTAGCACAATTGAGGAAATCTATTTTATATTAACATTAAATGGAGTAATTATTTAAAGAATACTAAAGGAACAGAAGATGTCAGTTTGCCTGTCTTCTGCTTTTGTCTGTTAATTGTGTGAAAAATAAGTGCTTCTTGCACATTTTTGAAACCTCAAATTCCAACACTGCAATGGGGAAAGAAGCTATTAAACAAATGAAAACCATATTAAAAATAAACATTTTACACAATTGTTTTAAAGGTCTTTTCCATATTTAAAAAGAAAACAAAAACAAAAATGAAAAAAAAAAAAACAAAAAAACTGTGCCATTTTGTTAACATTGTTAGACATAAATAAGTTTCCATATTTCCCCCAGCAAATACAACCTTAAACACAACCAGTGCAGAGTTTTTGTCTGTGCTGCGGGTTCAAATTCCAGTGCTGAAGACCATATTGTATCTTACCGACAAATGTATTCAAGTTACAAAGTTGGTCACAGGCAATGCTGAATTAGCTCCTTTTAGGAATACATTCTCAAGTGTTAGTTCATCACACTGAAAATACCCACACTGATTTATTTTATGCTATAACATTTGGACAATTTGGGTGGTATTACTGGAATATTTATTTATTTTGGATGTTTCTCATGCACATCTACATTCTTAGGAGTTCATGTTTTTTAAACACGGGACAAATTAAATCAAACATAACAAACAGCTCAAATAAACCAGCATAAGAGGCCTGCAGACCTACTCCAAAGTCTTTTCCCCAGCTGTTTCCTCTGGGACACAAAGGAAAAAACAAATACACAAACAAAAACCTCAAACCAAACAGAAACCCACCAACAAAACAGACCCACAAATAACCTGCCTAGCTGCTGCATACATGGCTTGAAAGAGGTGCTGCTGCATATATATGCAAAAGCAGTCAATAAGATCTCTCCCTGGGGAAAGCATGGAGCAGCTGGAATCCCTTCTGTTTGTGTGTGTATGCCCTGATCAGCCACAGAACCGTGCAGAAGAGTGCTAAGCTGGTAACTGAATTGCAGACCCAAGGACTAGTTTACACCCACACAACTTTCTTTCAGTAACAGGAATTATTCATTTCAGTGCCCTTGCCGAGGCAATTCATGTCCTTTTTATAGCAAGACCCAGCATTTAGTTGCATACCATCCTTGAAGACTCAGTGATGTGCTTCATATACTTTCGGCATGACGGTATATGTGATTGACTTGAAAGGAGAAAATGTTCCTAAAACAAAGAATAACCTTCTCCACTTCTCCCTCCTTTCTCTCCATTTCATTCTGAGCTCTCATGACACACAAATCCCCTGCACACCTGAACTTCACTCAAATACTGCTGTTGTTAAAAGCCAGCAAGCAGTGATTAATAAGGGAGTTGTGCTAACTCTAATTCTCATCAGAGTCAATCTGTCAGAGCAGTCATTTGGTGATGCTACTGAAATGTAGGCATTTGGTTAAGTGGCCATTTCACTTAGGCCTTTAACTGTGAATAAAACTTACGGATATTAGATCAAATGAGATTGAGACAAAACGACAATATGATAACAATTCCAGACAGATGCACGAGCAGACTTTTGGAAAAGAGGCAATTACATGAATGACAAAAAACATTAATCTTATATGATTAGGATAATTGTTGAATATAGCTAGATCTAAAATCTACATAGATTGCTCCAAAAGTAATGCCTCATTTACTTCTATGGAAACTAGAATAGGTAAAAGAGCATGATAACATTATTCAATAGATTACATTCTCAGCTACAAAACACTGTTCTTCAGCCCAGTCACACCATGAGCTATGCATTTTCACGAGCCACGAAGAAGAGTCTGAAAGCTGTGCTCATAATCGTCTGTAATAGAGGAGGCAACCCATAGTTGTTGTCACCACTGCTGAAATGCACTACCTATTGTCTCACTGGGCTCAAATCCACTGTTTGGTTTCCATAAACATTCAGCCATCGGTGCCATTTCTTCCACATAGAAGGATTCAATGAAAACTCTTTGCTTCATACATGCACTTCCATGTCAGATGCCGTATTGTTAAACTACCTCTCTGCTCTATCTGTCATGCGGCAACAAAATGTAATGGAATATTTGTTTGAAGGTTCAGTCTCCACTCTCATACTGCCAACATTTGCCTCTGACATCACAGAATTGTAGAATCATAGAAAGGCCAGGGTTGAAAAGGACCACAGTGATCATCTAGTTTCAATCCCCCTGCTTTGTGCAGGGTTACCAACCAGCAGACCAGGCTGCCCAGAGCCACATCCAGCCTGGTCTTGAATGCATCCAAGGATGGGGCATCTGCAACCTCCTTGGGTAACTTGTTCCAGTGTGTCACCACCCTCTGTGTGAAAAACTTCCTCCTAATATCTAATCTAAACCTCCCCTGTCTCAGTCTAAGACCATTCCCCCTTGTCCTATCACTATCCACGCTCATGGACCAACATAATAAAATAGGATACATTACTTTCAGAGCAGCCATCATATCTTCATATTAGCTACATCCTCTAATGCCCTCTTTTTCAGCATAGGTTGTACATCCATTTTCGAGGAACTGAGGTGTGGAGAACCTACAGTAAATTCTCCCCAGCCCATTGTTTCACAGAAGGTGATCTAACCAAGATTGGTTGTTGTTGTTGTTATTACTATAGGTTTTTTAAAAGGTTTTGAGGTTACTCAAAAGGGGGTTACTATCACTTTCCTTTTTGAGACCATAACAGGAGTCCATTTTCCAGCCCACCAAAATGCATGTTTGGGGTAGAGGAGAAGGGAGTGTCTTCAGCTCTCACTCTCACAGAAGGACTCAGAAAAAAACATCTTCAGTGTATACTTTTTTCTCCCCTACTTTTTCATTTCCCTGACTGAGTAACCATTAGTAACCACTGAATCTCCAGGATACTGACCCCAGGTATATAACAGGGCAAAATCTTGATTAAATGTGACTCGTTTACTGGGACTGCTGCCAAGAAAAGAATTAGCAGCAGTCCTTTTTATCACACCTTCTGTATAGGAGGCACATTTTTCCTTTAATACACAAAGAAAATATTTATCTCATTGAAATTATATATTCTAATTTTGAAGATCACTTCTTCAGATTGTCAAACAAGTAAAAGCAGAGTTGGACAAAGTGAGGCTTGCTAGGAAAATAGCCAACTGTAAGGCAATATGGCTTGTTTTTTTTCATTTAGCATGTATTAAATAAACATTATTGTATTAGTAAACTGAAGGGCAAACAGGGATTTTTCAGCTTGCATATTTTTCCTTTTCTTATCTTTTTTTCATAATTGTATATGTACACATGTTTTTTCTCTTAAGAAAGGACAACAATATACAACTATATACAACTGAAAATATACTCCTCCTGAATATGCACTAGGGAACCATTATGAATACACTAGTCTGTTTCAGCTCAAGAAGATTACCTGTGCATAAAATTATTTGTATATATAAATTTCTGTAGAACCAGTCCACACTATTTTAGTTAAAAATCTTAAAATCAGAAAAGAAAAAGCTACTCAACCATAAACACCGGAGATATTTTATGAGTCCAGAATTTTGTGTACTCAAAAGCACAGGGGGGGGATTTTGTTTGTTTGTTTGGTTGGCATTAATGGAAATGTTGACTGATGAAAAGAAGGACAACATATTTGTAACTACTTTGTTTGTAATGAAACATCTACTGTTAACTTTACATGTGAAATAACATATATTGTATATATATAATTCCTTCTGAACAATTAAAGGAAGCACAAAGATTACAAATTAACTTCCATAAATCTCTTCATATAAAACCTATGTATAAAAGAAGTATTATTCCACTCCAACAGATGGCAAAACTGAGTAATCAAGATTAAGATCTGAAACTAGGAGGGACATGGGTATATTCCAACAGCAATTGAAAATCAGGGTCCTGAACACTCTTACTCAGCTGCTATCTAATGCTGTGAATCCCTAACCTGGGCTTCTGGCTTAAATGTGCTCAAGGTTCTCTTTGAGCATGCTACTGTTGCCACAGTTCCTTCCGCTGGTTCAAGCCCCAGCAAAGACTCACAGTTAAACCTTTCTGCCTCATGTCATCTGACAAATTTTCTACTGTGGAAAAATTCTACTTTTTCTACTGTGGAAAATCCACGGTGGACCTACCACCAAAACAGTCAAAATTGCATGGCTTTTCTGCCTTTCTCTGACACACTGACCATTGACTAGAGAGTTCACAGAAGGAGCTATGGATGTATCTCCCTCCATAGCCTGAAAAAGCCAAAGCCCCAACACCATCTCCTTGCAAAAGCACCACAACTAATCTTAGGGAAGCTCATTTTGGTGGGACACTGCACCAATACAAAGCCAGTCTGCTCAGTATTGAGTATCTTCAGATTCATCAAAATTAAAGAAGAAGGAGGGGAGAAGCGTAGGAGTTTACAGCTTCAGGTACTGAGATGGTAGCAGGGAATTCCCTTTGACTCCATGAAATGTTCGTGTTTGGTCTACCAAACATCCTACCGCAGTCTACCACACTTAAACTGGTGGTTTGAGCACTTCTCTGGGGAAGCAGTGCATGCCTGCTTGCAGATGGCTCTTTGCTCACCTGTGTCAATCCTGGACTACAGGGCAATTACAAATGAAGAGATGCTGTCTCTGATCTTATACTGTCTGTAATCTTCACATAGACACAAGAGCTTCCCTTCATCTCTTGAGTACAAGCTGCCTGCTTTCAGGTTTCAGGATATGAAACTGTATGGATGGAAAGTATCTCCACAGAGTACAGAATAAACCACTTACTTTCCCCCCAGAATGCTGGTATTTTAGACTTTCCCTTCATATACTCTATTAGCATGCTGTAGGCAGGAACAGTGTTTTCCATGTTGGGGCTAACTCTTAATGTGTGTGTGCCATTCAGCTGTGTACTAGAGTACTGTAGTAGTACTTTGTACTGTACTAGATAATGCTCTTTATCTGTTTATATTCTGTTTTTGCAACTTATTCTAAGATCTTCTAATAGAATTTCTGGGAACAGCGGTTTATGAATCAGTGTGCAGCTTTGTAATAATTGCTATCATATTTACTCGCAGGTCAACAGTCTTCATATTTTGGCAGAGTATTTGTTGCTGCTATGTGGAGTTCATCTGGGCAAAAGGCAGAATTATCATCTTTGCCCGAACCGGTTGCACTCTGGGGACCTCCGCAATCAATTAGAAAACGGTGCAACTCACTGCCTTTTGAGATCTGATCTGTATTTCTTTTTCTGGCTATCACCCTTTTAAGTGGTAATTGTCCAAAGTATGTAGGTTGCAGTGTTGTTCTTGGTTTGTTCCAAGCATAAGCTTTTCATCCTTCTGTACAGGTGCTGATGGATTTTGTCTGCAAATTTTTGTGTACTAAAAGAGCCCTGCTGCCACAAAAAAAAAAAAAAAAACACACAAAAACTGTAGATTTCACTCTGCAGGATGTCCTGAGTGACTTTCTTCTGCACTAACATTCATAACAAGCACCTTCCAGCAACTTTGTTCAGCTTCATTCTGGGTTTTCCAGTAGTTCCTCTGAATTTTCCTCACAGCTCCCACTGGAACCCAGTCACCTGAAATTGCAAGACTCTGCTCACTCTGAGCCAATCTCACACATACGCTTCATTTTTACATGGAATTAAGGGTTCCTCACATTTCTGTACTACCACTTCACAGTCAGCCTCCACTCTGCCTAACAAAAAACTATTAACTATAACAAGCTTTTTTAACAAGCCACTATCAATAATGAGGCTACCTTCTTAAGGTCTTACTCTCTATTGGCATTGCTTTCTTACAAACACAGAGCAAAGTGCCTGCTGAAATTCCTCCTGTTGTTTTCCACGTTTCCATAGTCTTGGCTCAGGCAGAGATTTTAAGTTCTCTATTCCTCCACTCAGACTATTTTTGTTCTTGGTGCCGTGTGGTGCTCTGTAACCACTTGGAGACAAGGTATTTTAACAGAGCTCTACTCCATTAAGTGTCTCTACTGCAGCTGCCTCTGTATTACAGCAAATGAGTCTTTCAAAGATATAAATCCTCACCTGTAACTGATTGCACGCTATATTTTCATGGATTTGTTCACTTTCTGATGGAGAGGATTTTCAGAGCAATCTTATTTCAGGCTGTATTTGTGCGGGACTGTTCACCACGACAATTTATTATTTTTGCTGTGTGACTTAACATACTACTGCGTCTGTCCCATAGCTATTGCTTCAAAACATTTAAGTTTGTTTTTTTTGGGGGGAAAGAATATGCAAAAAAAATATCAGATTTTACAAGACAGTTTGCAATACCAGCATACTTCTTTGCAAACAAGCTCCTTTGAACATTACTAGAAAATGCAAGTAAAGATGTTGGAACTGTAGCTGAAACAAATCAAAGTTATTCAAATGAATGGTTACAATCTACTTTTTTTTAAATATATTTTTGCAGCACACATTAGCTTGCAGCTCTTATGCCGCTTTGAGCAAACTGAAATTAAAAATACGGACATTTTCAACTACTAAGATGAAAGAGCAATCCCAATGGGATATGAATCACACGTACTTCGGGAACTATAAGAGCAAATACAAGGAGGCATCTTTGACTGGTATGACTGCTACAGCTCCATTGAATTTCCACAGCTTATTCAGAAAGTAGTGACCAAGGCAAGAGAAAATTATCAGCTATTTGAAAAGTCAAAGCAGTAACCAGGGTAATACAAATTCAGTGACTCCACAAATCTGCCTGTAGTGATAAACATAGTTTTCATGCAACTTTACAACTCCTTCCAGCAGCTGAGCTGCACTGCATGACTCACGTGACCTGTTTACTAAGAACTAAATCTTCATGTTATGAAATGCTGAGCAATTTGATGGGATGCATTCTTTTAAAAGTGATTGACTGATGAAATTATATGTGCGTATAGCCAGTTCACAAGCAAACATTACACTGCATCCTATCCAACAGTGGCTCTGAAACGGAATGTAGTTATTGAAATCACAGAAGTTGTCTGGAGGTTTTTTAGCAGGTAAAGACTATGCCTACTCAAAGAGTAGCAAAAGATTTCCCACACATGCACACTGCTAGTTAGGACTCCTTAACTTCGATAGGGCAGCTACAGATGCACTTGAAAAGGTTTTGTGGGAATAGATAGAAAGGGAACTCTGCATGCACAGATATTTACCAAGAAGAAAAATTTCCTTTGCAAGCTGGCAGTAATAAATGGAGTCTGTGCCTCATAATTACTTTATAGGTTTTCTTTTTTACACATCTCCTCCTGTAATATTCCTTAATTCCCACTTTCTATGAACTGATTTATTATTATTAATTTATGTTCTTGTGTTATACACTGAACCCTGTCCCATTTCCCCGAACAGCAAAAGTCATATGTTGAAAAGAACTCTCTCAATACATGTTACCCATGCTTAAAGGCACAGAACATAAGGAATAAGAGGGACTAAATTAACTTGAAGGGGAAAGTAAAAACTGCATACTGAAAATAAATATTGCATTTACCTTGCTCTGGGAACAAGCTGGAGGGAAACAAATATCAATCTTGTACACAACAGATGTAAAAATCTGGAAAACTGGATGATAGTTCAGCTCACTGCATCCTGAGTTGGAATTGGAGCTCCCAGTTCTGTCCTGAAAGTAAGCATATTTGACTGTTCACACTAATCAAATTGGAAAAACTATTGGAGAAAACATTGTCCTGGTAGTGAGATAAGAATGTAGTCTCTGTAACATGAGCAAAATTTGAAGCTGAGGTTAGGTTTGGCTGGTCTTTTGCCAGAACATTCCTCAGGCTGGCAGTAGGATATGTACAGCCTTGATGACCTGTAAAATGTTTGGGGATTATTGTTTTTTTAGTAAGATGTATGTTCAGCAATAAGGCCCTTGATGATTTAAATTCAGCCACCATGGGGTCTGAAAGGTATCAAAGAGCCTCCCTAGATAATGTGCTGTTGTGGTGGACAAGACCACCTCCCCTCAAGGGGTCAAACTTAGAACATTTGTACAAAGCAGCATTTTTGGATTGTCAAAAGTCTTTCAAAGTCTCATTTCCCACAAGTTTTAAACGTAACTGATTTGGGATTAAACTTAGTGAGTTTTTAATTCATTTTCTGAGAAATTAAAAAATGATGAGAAAAATCAACATCCTTTCTCACTATTAAATCACATGGTAACCTTTGACCAAAGCTAATGTTCTTGTTTTGATATCAGGTAGGCTGAAACTTGTTGAGAGAAATTGTGAATATAAATCAAATTAAAATTCTAAGCCAAAGACCTTCATTTTTCATGAAATGGAGATTAAAAAATACTGGGCAAATAGTGTCTATCAGCTTAAAGATGTCACCCAGAGTAAAAAAATACATCCATTTGTCCCCTTGCTAGAACCTTATAAAGAATGATGATTTTATAACCAAAGACACATTGCCCTAAACAGAAATGGGTCAGCTGCTCTGCTGCAAATTGGAGAGCTCCAACAGAGATCTCAGAATTTCCCCTGATAAATGTTAAAGACAGCTCAAAAGAGTCTCCACCAAAGAGTTGGGAGATGTGCACATTAGGGTTGGAAAATACAGAATAATTAGAAGTCATTTCCAAATATTGAAACCCTGGGTCATCTGTGTTAGTCTTCAATACCACAGCAAATGGGTTTAGGTTATCTTAATGCTGGAACATTTAGATCACATGGCTTTCTGAATATACTGCTGTGGTGGCAGAGAAGAATACTAGACTTGTAAAAAAAAAAAAAAAAAAAGTGAAATGACTTCACCTCAAGTATCTAATTTTTCAAGGGTTACTGTAAATCCATTAGGCTTGTGTTGATAATCACTTCCAGGTGATGCAAATGGAAAATAAAGGCAGGCAGTTATAGAAAAGACTTGCATTAAAAGGACTCAGAATAAAAATTGCATCAGACATCTTAGATGTGTTCTGGAAAAATCATGCAGAACAATAGATTAATGACTTAAAATGAGCTTAATTAATTATTAGGCAATAGGCTTCAGGAAGGCTCATATCTCTGAATGAAATATAACTCATAAGAAAACTAGATGCAGGGCCAGCATCATACTGAGAAAGAAAATTAGAATTCATTTATACACAGACAAAATTGAAAAGACATTGCTCAGTATCATCATTTATTTAATTGGGGAAAGCAACATAGAGTTAAACGTGCACAAAAAATGAAGTTTAGCAATAAAAATGGCAGTAACTTAGGCTGAAATATTTGCAGAATCTCCCTTGCAGACTATGGTCTCTGTTTCCACAGCTCACATAACAACAGAGAGATGGAAACAAGCACAAATAGAAGAAAGTAAGGCTGAGGCAAGAATCATGAAACAAGTTCTTCTTGGCTGATGCAAAGGCCAGACTATTGGGTCAGACAGCTTGCACTGAAACTGTCACTATGTCATCGATCCTCAGCAGTGCCAGGCTTTGCTGCTAATTGTGGCTATGAAGACATACCTTGCATGGCTGGTTAAGCTGCATACTGTCAGGAGGTGTCCTTAGACTCCGTGGGTCACCTGTCTACCATACAACTGGTGAGTCTGTCAGTGGTTTCAAAGTAATTTTTTTTCAGTAAAAAAGTGTCAATAAGCTAAAAGTGACTCTATTCAAAGCCTGTGAATCCAACCCAAGACTGTCTATTTTGAGACATAGCTATGCACAACTACAACTAGAATTTCTTTCCTTCTTTAAACAGTTTGACCAACACAGGAGAAATCAACTCTGAATGCACCATTAATATCCATCTTTCACCACTGACTTCCCATTCCTGAGCAAGATAGCAGAGTTAAATCCTAAATTTCATAGTAAGGTAAAGCTAGGATGATGTGCATTCCCTTTCATTTCTCATAGGATTTTTCTGTGCTTATAGGATTGGCCGGCATGTGTGTGGCTATGTCTCCACGCTATTTTCCAGGCAGAAGCAAACTCTAGCTGCCTATGTTTCTCTTTGGACAGGTGTGAGAGAGCTCCAAAACAGCAGCCATGTTGCTGTGGTCGGTGCAGAGCCCAGACTATTATACTGCAAAGCACATTTATTCCCAGGCTAACTGCAGCTACATGCTTTCTTCTTTAGAGCAGGCTCACATCGTGTCACTTGCAGAACAGACAGAAAGAAATCATGATTTCCTGTGAAAAAACAGTATTGGCTGGCTGCACGAAAAAGAAAAAAATACGCCCTTATGAAGATGGAAATCTTACTACAGAGAGTCAACAGGGAAAGAAAATCCTATTACTAATGTAGGTTATTCTGTTTCGTGTTTAAGTTTGCCTCCTGGCAGCATTACAGCAAGCAAGCCTGGCTTCAGGGGACTTACCCTCAGGGATGGCTGTAGGCAAGCAAGAACAGCACAGCTGCAATAGGCCCCATGCTCTGTAGGACCCTGAGTTACACACCCTTTCATGTGAGCCCAAGCTTTGGAGGGCTCTGAATTTAGCAAACACTGTAAGCCCTGCCCTGACACACATCCCCTTGTTAATTACAGCAAGCATTCCTTACACAAGGTAAATGCACTGACAGACACCTGTTACATTTGTTCAAATGTACTCTAAAAGGCAAATCACATTTATGTCTGTCCTCATGTCCCAGCTTAGGCAGAACGAAGTGAATAAATAATACACAGCATTCGGGGTTAGAGCATAGCTGCTGGGACTTCCCAGGTCTTGTATGCTGGCTCTTCCTACAGAGCCAGCCGACCCAGTTGATTGTAGCGCATGTACTGCAGACATGTTTTATGAATTTGTTTTGTTTGCTTCTCCATCATCAAACCTTGGCAGACTACAATTACCTGCCAGACACAAAGTCCTTCAGCTATTGTGAAAGGCTCCAGGAAACAATGTTCAGTGCAGTTCAAACAAAAGCTTTCCACATTGGCCTCTTCTGCCCTTTCTTTAGGCGGCTACTTACCTACCTATCTACTCTACCACTCACCTACCTTTGTCTCTCCTTCCGGTGCAATCTTTCCTCGCAAGAAATCTCTGGCAGGGGAAATAATGAAATGAAGAGCTTCTGAGCTATAGAAGGATATTTGTGTGTTCACACACATTAATGTAATAATTTCAGTTTCGATGCTTGGCTTTTAGCCTTTATCTAAGAAACAAAATGCCAAAAGTGTGGCAGCTAAAGAGGCAAGGATCTAGATAGATAGAGGTCAGAACAATTGTTCTTATCACAGGGGATAGCTGAGACCATGCCCGTCTAAAATGCAAATTCGAACATAGTGCACAGTCCTTACTGCACACAACAAGAAACTACAAAACATGCAAGAAACCAAGAGGCGCTTCTTCCCAGCAGAACAAAGCATTCCATGGACTAGCGGGGCATGTAAGGTATGAGGCCAACAAGCTGCCTGTAAGCTGCACTTACTATCAGTACTGGGAATGATTTCCTATTCGAAGTACTCCAGAACCAATAACAAAGAGAAATGTGTTTATATTTGTATGTAAAATGGAACTGTTGTGGGAAGAATTGTGTTTGCCTGCATGCAAAACACAGCTAATACAGAGTGAGGGTCATATTTTCCATTCACGAAGGAAAAGAAAACGCTTTTTCATCAAAATCAAAATGCTCTGCAATAATATTTTCCAGTGAACTGAACACTTTCTCATGTCCAGAGCAGAATTTCTGCCAAAAGAAGAGAAGAAAGGCCCCCCTATAGGAGCTTCTCTCACCAGAAATGCAGAAAATGACAGCACAGCCCCTTCAGCCCAGGCTCCCTGAGACTGGGAAGATTCTCTGACTATATACCTACTAGGAATGAACTGCCTTTTTCCTGAAAAATTTATGTCAGATTGAGAAAGGACAAAGAAGACAAAGCTTATATTTTGCAGGATGGAAAAACTGTTTCCAAGCCAGTTCAAGCCCAGGCTAGTGCAATTCCAGTTCCCATGAGTGAGTTCATCTGATGATAGCTCTGACTCTGGACAGATATTTGAAAGCAACAACACTGCATCAACTTCTGTTACTTGCTCTTTCCCTTCAAATATTTAGGGGTCAGGAGATGAGACCTTCCATGACTAACCTAATCCTACCTTTGGCTTTACCTGAACATGTTGCCTCAGTACAATAATTTTCCCTCCCAAAATGACTCAACAGGAGTATGCATGTTTCCAATGGTGAGCAAATTTCTTGTCTCTAGCTATAAACCTGGTCACAGACACCTCTGGGGGACTGTCCTGCATATACAAATGAAGACCCCAAGCTTCAATTATAATTAACTCCAAACATCAGTTATTATTAACTCCAGCTTTTGGTTAAGGAGCATAAATATATACATATATTTGTATTCCTTTCATGCTGCTGCCTGATATGTAAGATCAAAATAATTGCTATAAATATATTTGTATTGTTTTAGCTCTACAGTATGGCAGTTTCACCAACTGCATAGCTTAAATCTCAAACTTCATATATTTTATCAAGCTTGCCATCTGCAAAGTTACGGTAAAATATTTTTAGTATAATAATGAGGGCAGGCTGGAGATCCTGGTCTAATCCATTTAGTCTCCAGTCTAATTCAGAGAATCAAAAAATGGTCATACACATCTTTGTGATTCCCTGATCTTTGCTCATTACACAGCAGGCTAGACCCAATTTTCGACTTAAAGGGATTTTGAGACTTTTACTGTACAACTGACTGCAAAGAGACCATTCCAGCACCTCAGGAGGGAGTGTAGTAGAACAGCAACTCAGATACAGACTCTTTTCTGTAGGTGCACACAAGGAATCCTGAAATACAGGGTTCAGAGGAGCTTCAAGGTTATTTTAGGGTCTTAAGGAGGGTTTAAAGCAGTTGTCTTGCATGTAACTCCTGCTCTTAATATGCATGCTGCTGTTGTCCTTTTTGTGCGTGTGGTGATTTCCAAAGGACTAACAGTGATGTGTTTCTAGACAGCTCTTGGTTTTGTAGCCTCTGTAGCCTAGAAACCTCTTGACAAAGAATGGTCTTATCTCAGCCTGCCAGGCAGCCCCTGACCCTGCGTCAGCACAGAACTGAGATGCAGCAGCCACCATACATTCTGAGAATGCCACCAGCTGTCAAGTGCCAACTTCACTCTTCACATAGCAAGCACAGTAAATCTGGAATGTATAATCCAGGCCATAGACAACCCACACTAGTTCTACTTCTCACTGCAGGCAGGTGATGCCCAAAAGGGTTACTATGCTTTAAGCATGTGAATTGCCATTCCTGCTGGAGCTGGGGCCTGAGGGATGCAAGGATGCTTTGAACAAGATGAAGCTCATACTCAGCTTGATGAAGAATGATTTTGTCATGTCAAGTGGACAGCCAATTCCTGAGTATGGGATAAGTGACTGTCAAACAAAGATCCAATTAAGGATTACGTTTTTCTGACTACCAAAAGTAATGTATAGTAGTCACTTTCTGAAATACAATGACATTTGAAACAAAGCATAACAGAGTGATTGCACTGCACTTACCATTGTCTGTGAGATCCACTTGCCACACTAAGTATCCCTTTCCTTCAACTTGAAATCCCTCTTTAAATGCAGCCAGGGAGTAGCAGGGGGTCCCCTCTATTTGTTCGGCAAGTGAAGGTGGGTGGTTCTAAAAAAAAAAAAAAAGAAAAAAGAAAAAGAAAATCAAAAACAAAACCGGAAAAACCTCAAGTTAACAGCTCTCAGTAAACCAGTGTTAAAGCGTGGGACAGAACTTCATGCTGAGTGCCAGCAGCCCTGGCAGGCAAGACAGGGAAGCCGGGTCCAGGGTTGATGCAGGGGGTGGGAAGAGATCAGGCCAGGCTGGGCAGATGACTGGCCAGGCCTCCTCCTTCCCTTCACTTTGCTTGGGCTTTCATATAGACATCTCTAATATACTAACCAACCATGCACAAAAACTTCTTATCTAAGGTTAATTTAGTCCTTTCAGACTAAGTTAGTTGGCTTGTACACAGCTACAGGCGAGATTTCCCCTCTGACTGTGAACATTCACTCTGCTGAGAGGAGCTTTTAGGCTAAATCATGGAAGTGCTGACATCCCTCCAGCATTTTTCCATAGTCTTCTTAAGTGCCCCAAAAGCCATTTAACTTTTCCACAGTTTACTGGGGAAGAAGGAATCACAATTTGTCTGCATGCAGGGCAAGGATCAGGGAGCTCCCTGACCATCACAGGATGGGTGCTCACAGCTGGCACCAAATGGCCATGCTAGAACTGCAGAGTCACACCACAGGAAGCCTCACTGACAGCCCCAGCTTGATTCATGCAGATCTCTGTATCACTCATCTCCAGTGCCTGCTTTTTTCTCCACTAGTCAAAGCCTGGGGAACAACAATCCAAATAAAACCTGCTTTGGAAAAAGCCACTGCATCACAGCAAGCTGCCTATAGAAGAGAGTACAACAGTACAATCAGGATGTGACATGCACAGTCCCCAAACCAAAAATCTCTATGTGTGATACATGCTCTGAAATACCTTTGGTAGCAGAGGAAGTTTATCTGAGTTTCAAAGAAGCTGTTAATTTGCTAGACCTTGTTAATTTTTGATGCACATCAAACTCTGTCCCTACATAGGAATGCCTGGATTCCTTACTGGTTAAATCACTGTAACAGTGGCCACCCTTAGCTGGTTGCTCCTCACAACATGGACTTGCACTTGCAGGTGGTGCTAGTCGCGTTTTGCTTGATACAGGTTTGGAGTCACCTTTCCCTCCTAAGTTCAGTGTGCAGAGTGTGTGGCCGTTCCCACCAAGAAGACCAGTGACCCTGATCTGCTCAGGCTTCAAAATATTTCCAGTCATTCTTGGCAGCTGTGATCAGGTCTGAGTAACTTCAAAGCATGTTAACTTCCTTGCTTAACTTAAAGCAAACACTAAGTAACTCCTTTGGAAATTCTAGGGAAATGTATGGAATGCTACAAAAACTGTGAATAATACTTTATTTACTTAAGGAGAAAAGGCAGCAATGTAAGGTTAACTATCATGGGTGAGCACGAAGACAATCTCAATTTTCACAATCTGTATTAAACACCAATAATCTTCCCATCCTCATTCTCTGAACTAGAGTTACTTTCCAGGTTCCTTAGGGGTAAGAGGATCAACTACAGCTAGGAAATTCTTCAGGACATTACAATAAATATCCCTATGTATCTCCTAATCTAATATAACACATATCATGTGATGAAAAAGAACAAGCAAAATCCTGTCCATGAAACCTCAGTACAGGTGTAGACAGCTGGACACCATAGACAAGGCATGGGAAGTATCTGAGAGGGATGAAGTAGCAACATAAGAAGAGAAATCTCATTCTTCAGAGCAGCAATTTCAGTTGCTCATTGTTCATATTGTAGTAACATAAAAGCTGTACTGAAACGAGGTCTTCAGTACTTTCACTTCAAATCACTGACCATAAGCCACTTCTTGCACTTTTTTTTAACGCTCATGTAAAAAATGGTTCAAAGCATTGCACACTTGTGATGCAACAAAATCCAGCTTTGCTAGCACTTCCTCAAGGTCTTAGGCCACCCTATGGATGTGTTATCTACCAATAAGGAGAGTTATTCATGAATGAGTTGCAGCCAAAGCAGGGGAAGGATGTGCTAATTCCCGTACATCCTGAGGGGCATTATCTTGAAAGTCATTTTTCTGCTATGGAAACACTACAGACAACACTTCAGGCAGCCTACCGGGAGTAGGCTACCAATAGGACTCAAAGATAAAAATGAATTATTTTGACTACGATATTAAAGCAGGTGGCCAGGTTCAGGTCAGTTGAAATGCCACAGAACAAGCATTCTGGCTGGTCACAAATGGCACCCCACACTCTAGGCCTTGACACTCTGCCATCAGGAACACTTGTACCAGATGGATGCAGAAGGCCAACCCTCAGCTGTATTTTCTACTTGAAATTATCTTATACTGCTGCAGAAAGGAAACTACAGGTCAAGCTAAGCAGAGGCATTTCCTTTCCTTTTTGCGACCAGTGATGACTATGCAGTCAGAACATACACATTTAAAATTCCCTGTTAAATAGTCTTTTGCTCATCCAGCCAGAAGCCCCTCAATCTGACATCATAAGGCATGGCTGCAGGGCGTGTTTTCCTGTCATAATGGGAAGATTAGAGATGAAAGAGGGCTATACTGAGCAAAATTTCATGTAATGAGGATGAATTTGCTCTGTAAGCTGAGTGATTAGGAGAGATGTCTAGAAATAAGACACAGAGACTAGATTTTTTTTTTTTTTTTTTTTACCAAATGAGCAAATGAGATACAAAAAGTAGGAGACAGGCAATGACAGTGCAAGACACATGAGCTCTAAAAGGAAGAAAGCATCTCCCCAGCTTTACAACTCCTTGCTCACCTGGCACAGCTGGGAGCACCATCGATCTAAGCTCTGTTTATGCTGCCCACCACTTCTGCACAAATACTTGAAGTAGAGCAGAAGAAAAATGAGACCGAGCACTAACCTTTCAGACACTGATCAAATCTCATATTCCACAGCCTTGCTTCTGTGCCCTTTTGACTGTGCCTTAGGGAATGCCTCTCCCTGTTCACTCTTCTGTTGTCATGTGAGTAGCCCTGCTGGACTCAGAGCTGGTTCATTTAAATAAATCTTCCTTGCTAGAAAACACATTGCAACTTATTGTTATTCTTGAGATGCTCACATAAACATTATGTCACTTCTATAATTACACACCTAAGTAATTAAGAAGCCTAATTGAGCAGATTGTTTACTGTTATTGTTTTATAAATCTTTTTATTTCAGTAGTTTTCTTTTTAGTAAGATGATAATATGTGCTCTTACTCTAATACAATACAAGATGCATAGTAGGAGAAGCAGATTATTGACTGTTGTTTAAATAAATATTTTTACTGAGTTGATTTATATTAAAATGTTCTCTTTTATCAGCTGGGGAAAAAAAAATTTCTGGAATGACTAGTCAACTGCAACAGACAATAATAGCCATCACATTTGTAGCAGTGCCTTTGCAAATGAAGATGATGTTTTAAAAAAGGACATAGTATGAAACATGAAATTGCATCATGTTTAAGGTATTCTGCATACAGTATATGTTAGTGAAGTGAAAGGGCACATCTGTGCTGTACTTACTCAGATGACTGGATGACTGTTTTATTCACTGGATGATGGCAATTTATTCATTGATTTCTGGACCCTAGATCTCCTGGAAGATATCAGATATCTGGCTGATGTTAAAACAGTTGGACTTTGTATTTGAATCTCATTGTTTGTAGCTGTTTAAAAATCATAACTGAATAGTAAGCAAATGTAAGAGAACAACAAAATAGAAATAAAATGTCAAATAGCATTCCTTTCTCTCTGATCCCTCAGAGGGAACAACATGCACATGCTTTTAGGAGTATGTACATACTAAACTGAAGGTTGCTTACTTGTTGCAGATATTCAAGTTTAGGTCTGGACATAAGGAAAAAGATGTTATAAGGGATGGCTTTAAATAGTAGCTGTCTGTCAGTGTCATAAGCAGGCTACCAGAACTTAAAAAAAAAAACAAAAAAAACCAAAAAAAACCCACCACAAGGAAGAAAGAAAAATAAAAGAGGTGGCAGAGGGAAATCCATTCTTTCATTTCCATTGGTTACCTGAATCTCAGAGAAGTGGGGAGGTCTCATGCCTTCCTTCCCAAACTAAGAGCGAGGGTTGACTGGTATAATTTAGCAAATAGAAGTACAATACACCACTCTCTAATGTGGGCAGTAGCCAGAGTACCAACATCCCTTCCCTATTTCACTCACAAACCCGTGGGCCCTAAGGGAAAATAATCTAGTGTGGTGCTTTAGTCACTATGCCAGGGTCTTCCTCACAGTCTGCTTGACTTCCACGTGTGGGTGTCACTACCCCAGGGACTGTACCCAAATATCTACCCCTTGCAGCTTGAGAAGGAATGCTCCCAATGAAAATCGCACTTCTCAAGCTTCTTCTTTCAGGGTAAAAAGTCCACAGAAAACAAAACTGCCCAGAAACATGAGAAGATCCCACTTGCCCTCTGATATTCACTGCTTAACAGATTGCATAGCCTTAACGACATAGAGCTCAGTGGGACAACACAGAGGGATACATCAAAGCACCATTGGTGCTCTGTAAAATGAAATTAAGACAGGTTCCCTCTTGCTCTCATCACAACATGCAGTCTTTGTAAGCTATCTGCTAAAGCCCACATATCAGAATGTGGCTGGAAATTTTAAAAACAAAAAAGTATACTCCCAGCTTTCCTTTCTGTGCCTCAATCTCCAAATTTAACAAAGAAAGAAGTATATTGAACAGATACTTAGAGCAAAAAATGAAAAGTTCATTTCTGCTAGCATTCACATATTTTTCTATGCAAAGCATTTCATTGTCACAGAAAGCATCCATGTTTTCTCAAGTTATTTTACTCTTCTTTCCCTTGGGAAAGGAACATGTAGATATCACGGCTTTTCCACACCAGAATAGTTAGTGATGGAAATATTAAAGGTAGAGGAAATGTTTCTCTTGTAACATCTCACAATATTATATTTACCTTTGCCTGATCGACTCCACAGAAAATACTATTTATGTTCAAGTAAACTAAGCCAAAATATAATTTTTCTGGCCTGTATGGTTAAGTTCATCTCAAAACCATAGAGGATTGTTCCTATTAAGAGGAAAGAAGAATGATATCAATCAGATAATTGCTCTGGAAAACATAGTGCTTCTACCACAGTCTTCCTTCCGCTGTGCCAAAACAACCCATCCACCACCAGTGCATTTCCAAATATACTCACAGCTGAACAAACACAGAGGAAAACAAGGGGATGTAGGGCGTTGCAAGGCATCCCTCATCGCTCCCATGCAGGCCAGCCACAGTGGGTGGGCTGCAGTGAGGAGTCCCTGGGACAACAGTGGGCACCGATGGACTGCTCAGGAGGCACTTGCCTGTTAACCAGATGCTTTTAAGGTTTTTCACCATAAGAAGTGGAGACAAAAAGTCCTCAACCTCATTGCAGGTAGATCATCAGAAGTCACAGTTAGGATTAAGCAACCACTGCTCTGATGCTATTGTGATGGCTATTGCCGTATTTCCCTCATAATACAGGAGCAAGTGTTTAAACTTTAGCTGAAGGAAACCCCGGAGGTGATCTTCTTCTATCCTTGCTTATAAGTGGATTGTTGGCACCATGGCCCAGCTCACCGCTGGCAGCACTGAGTCTTGAAAACTACCAAGGACGTAGGTTCCACAGTCTCTCCGGCTGCCACATTCCAGTGTCACACATGCTACTTGTGAGGACAGTCGACCCTTACTGATTTCTTCTCTGCACTGAGCAAAAGAAGGGGTGACCACTCTGCTTGGAGCACCAGGACTTGCCTTTTCCTGGCACTGCACATTCCCAGTGATCCCTGCTAAGACCTTCCAAAATGGGGAAGGCAGGACAGCATCCCCTCCTCTCCTCAGTATGACTGCGGGCAGGGCCAGCCCACACAGCAACAGCAACGGGCGCCCTGCAGCTGCACAGTTGTGATCTTGTGAATGCATTTGCAAGAGAGGAAAAAAAAAAATTGGCATTATAGAAGGAAGAGTGTGGTAAAAGCCGTAATTTGGCTGGGATTAAAGAAACCACTGGAAGTTCCTTAGTTTTAAATGTTGCACAGATGTCAACTATACTTGTTCCTACTGTCTTTAATTTAATGTCTGGAATATTGTGGTAATGTAATTCAGATGACATATGACTGGGAAACAGCCAGACCAACAGATTTGTGAAATTTTCTTTTTATGTTTAGATTTAATAAGAAAAAGATTTCTCATGTGTGGCTTTTCTACACAGCGGCGTAAGAGAACGAATGCTCTCAAAATCTATGAAAATATCAGTGCAGTGCACTCGAAAATGCCTGCAGCCAGGCTGGGGGGCTGGAATGCCTTGTAGCATTGGTGGCAGCTGCCATTTTGTCACGCTTTTCCAGCTCAATGAAACACAGCTCTCTCCTTTTCTGCTAAAGAGAAGAAGAGGCAGATACAGATACGGTTGTCATTTTCTTCATACTCTCAACCCTTTTTTGTCAGGCATTGTGGTGCACAAGTCAGCACACCCACACTTAACTGAGGGAAAATAATAAGCACTTCTAACCATTGTATTTAGTAAAATGGTAAAATGACACAAGTCAGTTGACAAGAGGTCAGGGCCAGGGCCATGTATATCTAACTAGGTGGCATTCAGATCTGTTTGTGAAGTATTACTACCAACAGTAGTTGATCCAAAATCATATTAATATCATAGAGATCCAAGATTTTAGCTCACTTTACTTGTTATTATACCAAAAGAGCTTCAAAAATAATCTTTAATAAATAAAGATACATGGTAAGGACCAAACATTTCATCTTGCTCTCATTACAAAATTTCTGTGTCACCAGAGAGGAGAGCTCATCACTGCCCCTCTGCTCCCTTTGTGAGGAGCTGTAAGCTACCATGAGACTTGCCCTCAGCTTCCTCTTTCCTGGGCTAAACAAAACTAGAGGAGTTTTGTTCTGGACTTAGAAGGATTCTGCAATAAACGATTTCCTTCAGTCTGGTTTCATTCTGCATGCAAGGGAATCATTTTGTTTGGAATTTATTTGCATTTGTTCCATTATGCAACTGCAATAATCCAAATTTCTCCTCAGAAAACACATTAGAGCTATGTTCAAGCGCAACAAAAAGGGTGATGGTAGAATCCTGGTCTCCTGTCTTGAGTTGCCTTCACTAGCTTTCCAAGTTAACTACTTTTTCACGTATATTGAATATGAATTTACTGACCTCATGCCAAATTCTCGTCTTTGATTAAAAAAAATATATATATATATAGTAAAGGATATGGACCAAAATTTAGCTACCAAAGGAAAACCATAGCAATCTACATACATCTTTCTGCTGATCTCTTTCAACTGAATATAACCAACTCAATAGCCTCAGCAGCTTGGAGATCAAAACTGTTATTTCAAGAAATTTACCCTTACACCGTATTACTGTAAGTCTACAAACACGTGTGTTTTTTTCCCTCAAAATGTTGACTCTGCTTTAATTTTAAACATACGGATGTCATTCTCTTTTTCCTCAGAGGCACGGATGCAACTGAAGAAAAACATTAAGTTTCTGGAGGAAGGCCAAACTGGAGAGCAGCAGCATAGGATGTATACTGCCTCCATTGACATCAGATCTGGAAGCAGATCAGATGTGAATGGAAGACCCTCAGTGAGTCAGGTTTGCATGTAAACTTCTACCACGCCTGGATCAGCTCCAAAGGCTGATGTGATATCAATGAAAGAGCTGCACTGTACCCACTCAAAGATACTTCTGCTGCAAAATCAGATCAGATCAATTTTAGTTCAAGTATTAAAGTTCAGCCAAACTGTTGTTGTTGGCTATTTTTAAATGGACTCATTGCAACTTCATTAAAGGGATTGTTACATAAAACAATCAGAACATAGAAATCCATTGTTAAATGGTATACTGTGACTGTTTATAGACAAATCTCAAAAGAAGAGAGATTTTGGACTGTGCTGATTTTACCTTTTCACATTTGACAAACATTTGCTTTCAGCAGAGGCCCTTTGCTATTATCTTTCATTTCCTATTGGCAGTTCTGGCTGTATTTATCCCTTGGTTGCCGATTGATGGATTTATTAGTTCCTGGAATCCAAGAGAAATTTTGTCTTGGAATTAGAACAATTTTTAGTGAATGAAATAGTAATTCTTGCAATTATGAATTTGTAGGCTATCAAGCATTCCCCTCCTTTTTAGTATATGTTTACCTTTGTTTTCTGAAATGTATATTTTGTAGTTACATCCCTGAAGTTCTTCCTTCCAGTTTTCTCAACAGGTTTCTGAAAAAGAATAAAGCATATGGAGAACACGGAAAGAAGCAAAAGCAGACCAATTCCCATTAATAAAACACCATCTTATCTTTACTTTTCTGAAAAACAGCATGCATTTCATATTCAGCAAACCAAAGCAAAGTATATGTCGTTCCAAAAGTAATGCTTCCTATTTATGTCCATGGAAATTAGAACAGATAAAAGAACACAAAAACACTGTTTGATAGATTACATTCTCAGCTACAGAACACTATTCTTCAGCACAGTCACACCATGAGCTATGCATCTTCACCAGCCATGAACAAGAGCCTACATACTGAGCTCGTAAACATCTGCACCAGAGGAGACTCACTGTTGCTGTCACCACTGCTGAAACGCAACACCCACCACCTCACTGCGCTCACATCCACTGTTTGATCTCCATAAATGTTCAGCAGGTGTTGATAAACATCAGTGGATGCAATGTTTTCTGCATGGAGGAATTCTGTGTCATACCTTTGTTTTATACAGGCTTTCAAGTCAGACACCTTTCTGTCAGACTGCTCCTCTACTGCCATCTGCCTCATGCCAACAAAATGTAATGGAATACTGGTGGCAAAGTTCAGCCTCTACAGTCATACCACCAACATCTGACTCTGACATCATGGGCCAATATAATAAAATGAGAGGCATAACTTTCAGAGCAGGCCTTGCAAATGTTGCCGTATCCTCACTCCTGAAATGTTAGAGCTCTGACTTGTTATAACCTTATAATCTCAGGAATTTTTATTTACTGATTTCTTTCTGTTTCTGCTGAGCAGGAAGAGAAGAAATATGAATCCATTCTCATTTTAGTGGCTAGGTCTAAAGGTGTTCATATCATTTAGAAGTCAGTTCCGGCTGTGCAGCCCCATTCTAACCCACTTTGGTCATATTTTTCTGGGTCTCTAAAATATAATTTCCTCAAGCATTGTGAACTCAACATTTGGTTTTCTGTATGCTGTGCAGTCAGTTACATAATACAATAATACTGTAAGAATTTTTACATTCCATGGCACCAATTCAAAATTAAAAACTGATTTTGCTACCTTCACAAGAACCTACTACAATTTGAAGATGCTTTATCTGGGGTACACTTGCAGCCAGTAGGCTTGATGTGAACAGAAGGGATAAACCCATTTGGGCTGTATGCCAGGACAGCATTAAGTGGGTGAACTCTAACAGTACCCCTGTAATTTTGCAAGAGCTCTCCATTACTGCTTGCAGTTATTAATACCACAGTATCAAAGCTCTTAGGCTTACAAATAAGTAGCAAGTCAAGTATCACGTTAGGCATACAAGACACTGGAAACTGCAGGAAGATCAGAGAAACACAGGTCTTTCATTATGGCCAGAAAGTTCATACATTACTCTGCTCCTTCTTCTCTCGTTCCATGTACATATGATGGGTACATCATAGCTCCTCTGCACTTTTGTCTAGATCCCAGCTCTGGAGTTGCCTTTCAAGCTGCCTGATGACTATGCTGTGAGCAAAGCAGCAGCCTTGATTTGCTGGATTTATTGCATCTTTTTTTTTTTTTTTTTTAACTATTATTTTGTGCTGTGTACAAGAATGTATTAGCAAATAGAAGTGAATTCCGTCCTCAGCAGAAAATACTCAGGACCAAGTTCAACTTGTTCATTCTAGGGCTATGAAACAATACACTCCTGCAAATCAGGAACATGCTTAATGTTAGCTGCAGTCATGTTCTTAGGACCATACATACGTAAACTGACTCCCCAATTCTGTTGGAACTTTTGGGAAAACCCTCACTTCAAACAGACTTTCTCTTCTGAGAGCATAGTGGGGTCCTTTGCTTTTACCAGCTTGTGAATATACCAGGTTTCTCCTTCCCATGTCTTTCAACTCCTGTCCTGCCCTTACATATGGACACAGGTAATCACCCCCGACGCACCAGATGCATCCAGTCTTCCCCCCCTTCCTTGCAATGCAACCTTATATGCTTATATGGAAGGTTTTCAGTGGTGCTTAGAGTTCTAAATTCAGTCTAAATGCCGTTTTATCTTTAATGCCTTTGTTAAATTCACCTTGCTGTTTTTCTTTTTTTTTAATGCAGCAGAGATGGAGTCTGATGCTAGAGTATTTGCATGTGTGAACTTTCTAGGTAAATGCCAGCTTGACTCATTCTGTAATTAAAACTTGTCAGAAGGAGATTCCAGTTATATATCTGAGCAGTATTACTGTTTAAGGGACAAGAATAAGCAATTTATCTTAATTTGAGAAAGCGAAGAAACGAGTGAGAAAGACTAATAGCACTTTGGTTTCCTTTGTGCAATGCAAAAAGAAAATAGAAACTGAACCTCTGAGTTATTGTTTGTGTAAGCATATTAAAAAATATATCAGACTTGAGTCGAGGCTTTATCTCAGCAGTACATTTTTGTGCATTAACCCCCTCATTTTATGCACTGCAGGCTATATGATGTCTCCTTTGTTGTGAAGGAGCACGGGGAAAGAGTAAGTTTCTCTTTTTCCTCCTTAATGTGCAAGAGACATAGTTCAAATCCAAGTACAGGAATAAACAACCGCTGTTGATTAACATATTAATTACACAGAGAGAAATTCTTGTTAATAAAAGTCAAGGACTGTTCTAGAGTACCAAAAGCTTTCTTGCACCCACGCTCTGGAAATACCCTACATTTCAAAGTAATAATGACATGGGAATGTACATCCGTTCTATCTGTCTCATGCGCTTTAGGCTACCAAGTGCTACGTATGACCCCTACATGCAAGAGGCTGGTAAGCATGTAAAAACCTTTTGGATTTGGCAGCTTTAGGGTAGGTGTATCTCTGAGAGATGGTTGTGAAACACACATTTATTTTGGTGTAGCTACTTGCCTGCCTAAGATCGAACTGTACTTTTGTCTCATGACCCATTGGTTGTAACATGCAGCAAAAAAAAAAAAAAAAAAAAAAAAGAAGTATTGGAGGTAAACTTTTCTTTTTCTCTCCACAATTAGAGTTAGAATAACTCTACTGAGACCCACAAGCTGTTCTTGATTAGAACTTATGTAAATAAAAAGATTTGACCCCTGGAATCAGACACAATAAACAGAGTTAATCTACCAAAGATAAAAGGATAATCTTCTTCCTTTGTACTACTTTTTAAGTAATAAGAAACAGTTTAACAATTGTTATACAATCCCTTCCATTTGAGCTCTCATAGTTTCCAGTTTCACCCTCTGTGCTGATCATATGCTCTGTGTATATCGTCCTGATGGTATTCTCAGTTCTTTTATCCCAGAAAATACCCATAAAGGTGTATTTGGTCTACTTTGTAGGTTTTTCTGATGTCTGTGCCCTTTTCAGAACACATCACAACCTTGCTGCCTCCAATTCAAATGCCCTGTCACATTTTTCCTGTCTCTCCAGAGACTCCTCTTCATCTCATTTTTTTTCAGGGCAGCAGCTGTTGGACTCATCTTTTGAGGCTCTCAGCAATGTTCAAAAGCCAAACAGAATACACTGAATCCTCTGAACTAGATTTCCAGTTTTTACAGGACTCTTGACCTATTGGTCTTCTCAATCTTAACGGTCAGTCAACACAAGGACTAGCTCCTACCCTGTAGGTTGATACTATAGGCAAGCTACTCTTTGTCACTACTCTTGTCAAGCACACAAAACCTGCTGGCCTCATGCTGCTCCTCACCACATCACTAGCTCCCCTTTTATCCCAAATACACAACTTAAACCACCTGCACTCGTGTCCAGCTGACCATGGCTGTCCAAATCCCCAGGACTCACCATCAAAAGATGCCACACGCAGACACCTATTGTATTAGCCAGTAAGGGTGGGGAAAAAAAGATTCAGCTTTGTCACATAAAGTTTTCGTTTTAGACCTAAAATCTAACCTAAGGCCCAATTTAATAAACAAGTAAGTTTACTGAAGGTTTTTGACATCAGGAAAACTTAGATACCACTTAGGTTAATACTCACCTTCGTAGGTGCTTGTTCGTGGGAGTAAGGCATTACCCCTGGCTGCAGTGGATGTCCAAAATCTAGCTCATCACTGCAAAGAATTAGATCCATGAGCAGCAAACAGTATTTCTTATAAATGAGTTGCCTGTACTTTGTATAACACCATATGAAAATATATCCACATATTACCAAGTTCTGCAATTGACGAAGTCATAAAAGAGTTATATAAGCAATCTAAATACCAGTTTGTTCAGGGCATTGTACTTAATCAATATGTCATCCAAACACATATTTGTAATTAAACAAATGGATTTTCACAGGTGAAGTAGTATTAGCAAGCTTATAGATGATACTGATGATATCAGTGATGACGGTAACATCCTTTTCATTTTCGTAAGTGAAAGTAACATAGGGTGATTAAGTGACTACTTCTAAATGGAGGTTTATGAAAACCTACTAAGATGGATGGTTGCAATACCAGTCATTGACCTGAGGGATTTCTGGTGAATTCCTCCCCCCCCCGCCCAAAAAAAAAAAAAGAGAGAAAGAGAAGAGATGGATCCAGAAGCAGTCCTTACAAACACAGTTTAAACAATGTGATTTCACAGTTGCTTAAAAGTCACAGAGCAGCTGCGTTGAATTGTAAAATCTGCAGTTGTATTATGCCAATGACTTTCTATTGGCCTCAGTCATAAAACAACATACTCCTCACTGAAGTTCTCTGCTAAACAAAAAACACATCCAGACTGACTAAAAATCAAACTCAGACAAGTAAAAAATAATTTGGCCTTCATCTAGCTGGGCTTGATTGGCCCAATAATAAACAATTTTATTTTTCCTCTTCACTGCTACTCCTACTGATAATAGTGATAATAATACTGAAACCTTATTCCCAATGGAGAAAATAAAGCACTGAAAAGAAACTGTTGCTGAGAGGACTTCACAAATAGTACTTCATACTCCTGCAGGAGGTAATGGCATGCTGAAATTTTCCTGACTTTTTTCTGTTACTGCTTTTGTACAAATTTCAAATTTGCCAACTGTAGAAAAGGATCTGCTGAGGAGGTTTCTCTCCAGCAGGGAAAGAATGCATGTCCCAGTCACTCACAACTGCTTGGGAATTCAGGCAACAGCTTTCAAACAAATTATTGCTTCTAGAGTAATAACTATTTTTAGCCCCCATCCTCAGTGCTGCATCTGTACACTTAGAGGTTACATTAAGGTCTAGTGTACTGTATACTTTAGGCAGAATAAAAGGAGATCTAAATATAGCACTTACTTGAACACAAAATAGATGTTCCAGATAATACTTCAGGCACTGAAACTACTACAACACCATACTGCTCATAGGTATAATGTCAAAGCATCATAGACAACAGCCCTTTTGACAATTTCTGCAATGGCAGGCAACATTTTCTTCACATTCATCGAAATGAATATAGGAATATAGGTAGGAATATTGCCCTTTGCTCACTTAATGACAATGTTCAACATCTGATTTCTTCATGCATTTTAGACTCGGTTTTCTAATACTGAATGTCATTTTCTCATGCTTTATATTCTCTCACAAAAGAGACACGTCAAATATTCAAAGGATGGCATGCCAGGATAGAGGGGGTACAAAATCTTGAAAAGTCTATAAACCATCTAATTTAAACAGTATCAAGTTATACCTGTATACTTATGTCTATTAATTCTGCATTTATATTGGTATTTAACAGTCACAGAACAAGATAAAAGATAATATGGTATGTCATGGCTAGGATCAGGGTATCAAATATTGAATCAGCAAGAATCCTCAGAAGATGTTCTGATTATCCAGATACATTTCTTAGATTTAATTTAGTCTTTTATTATGGTTACCTTTAAACTCAGAAAACGGTGAACATTCATCTTCTGAAAGTATAAACAAAATTTATCTCTGTGGACATTATCTGATGACTCATCTCTTGAGCTTGGGTTACTATCAAATCAATTTTATTTTTGTTACAACTACAGCTAATGTAGTCACTACACTGGCAATGTATACCATTTAACCTTAGGATTAATATTAATTTCACTGAACTAAAAACATAGACTGCAGTCATTTAGTATACTACCTAGGTACACAAGCATAAAATTGAATCTAGATTTCTCTGCACTTAAAAGGACCCCAGCTGAGACTGTTCAACTTTCAGGTTTAGCAGCCAGTTGAACTGGAAGGAGCCTTCTGTACCTGCCAGAGACAACATTTCAGAATGCTTGCAGACTCAGTCTAATCCTCCTGAAGTATTTCTCATTTTCTATTTGGATGGAAATGGTTAATAGATTAACTCATTCAGGTCAACAGGAGCTATTCAGTCTTCTGTCTGAATACAACCTTACTCTTCCAGTGAAAGACCAGCACATGAGAGTGAGAACATCATCCAAGTCCCCACCTTGGGACCCAAGAGGGCCAAAGAGGAGTTATACACCCCAAAGGATCCTAAACCCGAACTACAAAAAAAATGACAGCTGACAAAGTTGACTTTATAAATATGAGATGCAATGTCTTCCAGACGTTCCCAGGCATTCACTGCTTCCTAGACTTATTGTTTCATTTATGTGAAAACTCAGAAACAAAAGCATTGATTATCTAAAAATTAGCAACTTCAGTATTTCATAACAAAGCCAGAGATTCAAATAGAAATGATGGCATCTGGGGACAAATTGTGTAACACATGTGCCTTCATGCTATCTCTGCATAGCTGAAAAATGAAGTGTTCTCAAGGAGTACTGGATGATTCCTGGAAAGCTGGAATAAATCATACTGAAGGTGATTCAGAGCTGCTCAAAGTTGAAAATTGATGCTTCATTGCATTGAATTGAGAATACTCCAATAGCAGACCAGAGTTGTAATTTAAATACCTAAGCTCTCACATCCTATATTTGCATTTGGTGTATATGTAAATTCTCTTGAACAAGAACACCAACCCATGTTACACAGATCGTGACAGAAGTCATTCATTTCTCCCAATCAGTTTTTCAGTTTTGTAAGCCATAATCTTCCAAAAATTCTGTATGGTAAAATGTTGCCAATTATGACAATAATAAAAATTAAAACTAATTTTCAAAAAAACTCGATCTTCTGAAATTTACACATCTTTATCAGAAATACTCTATAACTTGCCATCCTTAAAAACAGTCATCTTTACCAAAACATGCTGTCAGATTCATTTTGATTGTTTCTTTCCTATAATGTATCAATTCACAGAATTAATCTTTCTACTTTTATTTTATTTTCAGTAATCAAAGAAAGGAAGCCATCACCCAGAGCTGTACTGTAAAGCAGAACGTTACCTAGTGCTGCAAAACACAATACATGATCTTTGTTTTCTTTAAATGATTCTAATCACAGTTCCATTGCAAATCCCTCCTTGTCAGAAAGAATGTAAAATTTGGTCAGTTCTGGAGTTCTAGCAGACCTGAACATTGACCTTGCACATCCTTTCTTTCCCTTTTTGAAGCCTCATGAACTTAATTTGAGTGTGTTTCAAGGATCAGTCTGAAGCAGTGTTTTTGAACTCAGCTGGGTCATAGGAACTTTCTCAGCACTCTATTCTAATTTGCAGGTTTGCTATAATAAAAGCCCCAAATATATTGCTACTGTCTAGACATTTTATCTGAAACAAGTGTCCTTTGCAGTCTCAGAGGACTTTTCTATTTTATTTCCAGTAAATCAAAGTTTGCGAAGAGCTTTGGTTCTTATTAAGACATACCCTTCACAGTCCAGCGGTTGCCAACGGAGGCAAGTCATTGACAGTTCATTTACATATAAGTGATGACTTCCATCAGGTAGTTGGCTCAAAAGTACAATGGACATTTAGAGCATATCCAATATTTCTTGTTCTTTGATGAGCATCAAGTGCCAATTTATATATAGAAACTGACTATCGGAAAGTGAAGGCTTCTTTTCATTGACCTTACACTGTCTTTTGCAGACATATTGGAACAAGTTCATTCCCCTAAGAAGAAACACAAAGCAAGTCAATACTAAGAAACAGCAAAACAACTATGAAAGTTGTTTAATAGCAAAAACACCCTCTCATACGCATTGGTAGTATGAGTTACTATTCTGCAAAACAGTCAGTGGGGCAAGATGCGAGTTCACAGGGGGCATGAACCTCATGGTGCCACAGGGCCATTTGGAGGTATGGGACTGCTGCTCTCTCAAGCAGCTGAATGAATAGTTGCACTGTCAAGCTAAAAGCCCCAGGGGAGAAGGAGCAGGAACGCAGTGCATTCAAGCATAACCCAGATGTCACCCTAGTACCAAATGCTGATGTAATCACAGCAGATACAAACACACATTGACACAGCAGAGAGAGGTGATTGGGCTGCTGTGGGATGCAGCTGGCTCAGACAAATGCAAAAGAGAGTTTAGTTATTGATACAACATTATGTTTGGGTGATATGGGTTATTTAAAGAATGGAGGAACCATTGGTGACCCTCATCCATATGCTTAGCAATAGCAACAGATTTTGGATCCTCTGCTCAGAGAGGATGCACATTACCACTCAGGTAATACCAGTTACTTTCTGTGTTCAGTATTGGAAAGTTATCCACAAAGTCAAGAACAAAGCACAGAAATTTTTAGAAAATAATAGAAATATAATACAAATAATAGAAAAATCTATTTAATAATAGAAACTAAAACTAGAAACAATAGAAAAGCAAATATATATATATGTATATTTTCAAAGCCAGAAGCAGACAAAGGTACCTTCCTTATAGAAGATGGATAGAGCCAGAGTGCGTGTCCTGCAGTAGCATCTACTAAAAATATTATCTTGTACATTTATGTTTAAGACCTAAAAAGGCAGAAAAAAGGAATCTTTCCAGTTACCGCACTATTTCCATTCAGAGAAAGCAGGCAGAATCCATACACCAGCATCAGTAAGTGCTGAATTTCCTCTCATACAGGTTTTTCACTGCCCTCAAAGCTATAGCAAGAGTTGTGCATATGCAACATGCCCATGCCTTAAGACTACATAAAGGAGGACAGTTATCTGATAACCTAGTTGGTCATTTCTATTCCAGAAATGATGATTGATTACCTCCCTTCTGCCAGATGTTTCAGCACCTTGTTTGGGCTGAAGGGGCAGAAACAGTTGCTGATGGACAGCTAAACTCCTAAACAGAGTCAGCTGAGAGTGGGGTAAACACTTCTCCTGGTACAGCACATCTATTTTAGAGGGTCCCCGATGCCTCTCATGTCCAGGTAGGCTGCATGTTGAACGAGCTGCTGGTGTGCCTGTGAGGCAATGGAAAAAAAAACCTCTGTGAAAATAACAATGAGTTTATTGCACCTGTTGTTGGCTGTGCTTACAGCGCAAAAGAAACAAGCAGTACCTTTTCTCCTTGATTCCTCTCTCCACATTAAACAACAGATTTATGACAGTGATGAGAACAGGTGTCATACTGCACGCACTGAGAAAAATCAGAAGTGCGATTGTTTTTTTTAGGCCCCAAATTCCGAAATACTGACTTTTTAGCGAACGAATTGCCTCTCCATTTACTGAAAGATGGATAGTATAAAGCCCTGTCCCTTACAAATTTGAAAGACAAATATCCTATTAAAAAAACAACAATGTTGGCTTATCCATTGCTCTGTGAAGATTGGTACAATTTTACACTTTTCAGTTGCCTAAGTCACGATGTTTTAATCTTCAAATTTACTGTGTACGCTGCACACTGATTCACCCTATCAAGTGCAAACTGTTTGGTCAAAAATGATATAACATGATGGATTTTCACATTTATTATGTTCTAGTTGAAGATGTCTTCAACATGAAGGAGTTTGGTGTTCTGCTTACGCCCAGATGCAATATTCTTTCCCTATGAGAACATGTGTCAACTCTGGAACTTGATTTCTTCAGACTTCACCAGTTTTTCAAGCAGAGGCACTATCAATTTTGATCAGAGAGGCACACTTCTTTCTGCCCTCTCATTGAAGAAGTCACTAATGCAGCTGACACTTGAAAATCAGGCTTTTTTGACTTTCGATGAGAAAATACTGCAATTAAAAACAAACAACAACAGAAAGCCCTTAGAAGTTTGATAGAATAGGTTTTCATCTTGTTTCACGGAGTTCAAACTCATATTCTAAATAAACAAATATTTAGCTGAAGTGACTTGACTTCCCCCTGTTCATAGATCCAGGCCATATTTGCAAGCAAAACTCAATGTTCAAGTGTCCAAGAAAGACACAATATAACTATATTTATTCCTACTTTCATTTTTCAGTCACTGGAACTCCTCAGACAATAAGTTTGCAGGCAATATAGAACCGTTTTCCACGTGATTAAAGTGAAGTAACTGCTGTTTTAGATTACTCTCAATTCCTTACTGGATCTTTCTTATTCAAACACGATATCATGTCCTTAATTTGGCCTTGGTCTAATACACAAGTTTTTAAACTAGTTTCAAAATTTGCTAACACAGTTTCTCAGTAACATTTTACATTTTTTGAACAAGAAGTCATGTCAGATATTTAAAATGCAAACCTCACAAAAAGGTAAAGAACCACATTGAAAATCTTATGAAGGAAAATACTGGAAAAGGAAGATAATTACCGCATGATCCTATAACTCCAGGAATCTTCCTCTATTATTTTTTATGCCCTGAAATGGGCCATGTTTTGCTGTGAAGAAGAGGACTGTGAGTGCTAGCTTAAGACTTCACAGCATCATTGGAAGGGACCTCAATGATCATCTAGATCCAACTCCCTTGCCACAGCAGGGTTGTCAAACACTAAATCAGGCACCAGATTAGGTTGCTCAGTGCCCCAGCCAACCTGCGTTCCTCATCCTGATCAGATCAAGAAAGAAAAACATCACCAGCACACAATAAAATTAGAGTTCCTGGCACCCATCCATAAAGAAAAATGGGACCAAAAATGCACCAGACAATGATACCTACAGAAGGACAGTTCACACAAAAAGTCGTAAGTACTGACACATTAATTCCTCAGAACAAGACACTCTATGATCATCTTCATATAACCTGGAGATATTCTCCTAAAATGCAAGATCAAAGGGAGCACTAGGGAATCAGGAATGATTGCATTACCCAAAAGAGGACGTGCCAATGATAGCAAAACACGTGTTTTTACAACTAAAAGGTAAGTTCATCATAAGGAGAGGACAAATACTGTTATCTGTACTGCATTTGTATAACATATCCTTACCAACTTTGCTTGTTGCAGAGAAATGCCTTTCACAGTAAATACTCACTTGAAAATAGGACCAGCACCCTGAGAGCTGTGTTCTTGGTATGTGTTTTGGCTTGCTTTAAAGTAAAATGAAATAGCATATATTTAGCTTTAAAATGGCACATATTTGGCACAGTTTTGATGAATAGGAGAGTTTACCATGTGGCTATTACTTTCTACAGAAAATAGACTATTCAAAAGAAATAACAAGAGCAGGATGCTTTCTAATATGTTCCAAAAGTAGAGAAAACAAACACAAACATGCAGGCAAACAAACAAACAAACATAGGACTTTGTTCTGCAAATAGTTTCACATGTGAAGAAACGGCACTTTGCTGCCTTGATGCCCACTGTTATTTTTGCAGGGAGGAGGACCAATTCAGTTCTGACAAGACTAGGGCGAATGCCATCTCAGTAACAGGTAGGCAAATGACTTCCACAGACATAAAACAATTTGTTTTCTTTTAAAACTACATATTATTAATACCGCTGATGGTTGAAAATATGCATACAGACAAGCATGGACACATACCCCACTTTTGTGCATTATCTAGAACCACATGACTGTAAAAAATTATGTCAATAAGACAGTCCCACAAATCACACTTTTGCTGACAGTGATCTTGCAGGGTGTGATTATCAAGAGATACACATTGTGAAGTAGGCTAGGGACTAGGTGGGAAAGGAAGATCTGTTTAAAAAGGATTCTTTCCTGCATTGCTACAGTCAAAATAGCCAACACTGTTTTTGGCCAGCATGTTACTCATGCTGTGCCTCTACCTCCAGCACGTTCCTTATGAACCCTGTTAAAAGGTTATTTGTACCTTCAGCACTCAGACTGAACAATGCAAGTCCTCAATTGGAAAATGCAATTGGAATTGCTGGAGAATAATTAATTACAAAGAGTATAGAAAGCAACAATTGCCAAGAACATATTATGATTTCAAAGTCTAAGCAAGCCTCTCCTCCATCAGTAGTGAAAACAAGGAGACAAGAGGAGAATAACAACAGAAGGGATAAAAAAGAGAAGCAGCTGGAAGAAATAAGCAGAAAGCCCCAGAATGGAAACTCTCTTGGCAGGATCTGTGGAAAATAGACCATATCCATAGAGTAGTTGTATAAAATAATCCATTACCAAATAAAGATTTACATAATACACATATTTAAGCTTTGCTTCTCTGCTCAATAAAGAAAAAAAAGGACATTTGACTGTTCAGAGAACAGTCCAAATAGGAAGAGTCAATCTAAATTGTTTTTGAAACTTCTCTTCATCTGCATGTGATACAATTGGTCTTTTGATCTTTTGTGTATGAAGAAGACTGTCTCACCTAAACTCTCCTTGTTGGGTAGAGTACATGGGGTTTCTTAAAATCTCGGCATTGAGATAATACCAGAAGTGAGACTGGGTAGTGGAAGTACATGAAACAAAACTAGGAGTATCCCAGAAAATAAACAACCCAAAACCAGAGTGCTAAATTTGTTTACAACAAAACCTGACCATAGAAAATATTATATAATATATTATATATACATATATATATAAAGTATTATATAATTACTCCTCAAGACATTTCAAGATACCTATAGAGCAGAGAAGTAAAACTCTGCCATAAGCCACATCTCCGTAGTTATCTGATGCTATTCAAAAACTAACTCGCTGTACAAGTATATTATAAAGCAAAAGAAGCCACTTTACAACATCTTAATGACACGTTGTGATGAGATACTGGCTCCTGTGGGCCAGCCTGAAACAGATCATTTAGCTGAAGAGCTTTTGATTTGTTCATCTCTGCAATTGTTCATTGCTTTTCACAAATGTTTCAAACACACTTAGCAAATAGTAAACTTACTATACTTAGTAAACTTACCTTGGTTGTTTAAGTTTTTTCCATCTTAGGAAAGTTAGAATAGCATGCAACAATTTTGCAACCATTAGTTATCTATTAATTTCTAAAAACTGTAGGGAAAAAAAAAAGAACGTGTATCTCTAAATATTAAAAGTATAGCAGCAAATAGACACATTACATCCATCGGCACCAAGGCATGGCGATATAACTCTCACTAAACAAATATGCCTTGAACTGACTAAAGACAATCGCATGACTTTGTCACATAGTTGGCAACAACTCTCAGAACTACAAGATACAGTCACAGAGGTAAGATGGAAAACTACAAATGATGCTGAAGAAAGAGCATACTTAGGTAATATCAGAAATACTGATATTCAGATTTTGTAAAGCCAGCCATTAAAACCTACTAAAATTAACTTACTAAAACTAATTGAAAGTAAAATCAAGCATGACCTGGTGCACTGAAAAGTAAAGGAAAAAGAGCCAGTTTCCATCCTTCTTTGAAAGTAAGGCTACAGGCTGAAATCTAGAGTGACATCTCTCCTGTTAGCCCTAGGAAACTATTTTTAGTTTGAATGAACTATAGCTAAATTACTTTTCAGTTTTAAGATATTACGATAGAGATGCATAAGTCACCTTGTCTGTTCAGATGGATGCTACTGCATCAGTTTACTGTTGAGAGTTATTAGAAGTTATAGCAATTAAAAAGAGCTATGAAGACATGGCATTTAATTTTTCAACCTCTCTATGGACTTAAGACTATAACTATTTTGATAACAGAAACAATAGTTTTTTTGTTTTTGTTTTTTTTTGTTGTTTGTTTTTTTTCATCTTTCTTGGACATTCTTTCTCCATTTGGTGGCTATATTTGCAGTTTTATAGGAAGGGCTGGGAAGAGTAGGCTGTCTCTCACTCACCAGGAATGCCATTTCTCTACAAAAGGTCAGAGGAAGGGCTGCTGGCCCATGGTTAAGCATCCTTGCCTTGCCTTCAGGGCAGCACCAAAGACAAAAGGTTCAGGAATGTGCCTGTCTCCAACAAAACAGGTTTATCTATCTGAGCACCTCTTTTAAAATTGGAAAATGCAATGTAACAGCATTTGGAGAAAGGAAACTGAAGGTAACTGAGTCCCTGAAAGCTCTTGAGAGACAGACAAACTCATTTTAAAGGAAATCTATACTTAATAGTATAAGC
Organism: Tetrao urogallus; assembly: GCF_951394365.1. NCBI lineage: Eukaryota > Metazoa > Chordata > Aves > Galliformes > Phasianidae > Tetrao > Tetrao urogallus. The sequence continues at coordinate 12,955,862 of NC_136817.1, forward strand.
CCATTTGAAATTTACAAAGTGTAAGTATTTAAATTTGTTAACCAGAGGAAAAGTGCGGCTTATAAAGTTTACAATCTACATACATACAGTATAATCTTTAAAGTAACGTCACAAGATCCTCTTAAAACACATGCAGTTGCATAGCAGTTCTCTTACTGTCTAATTCCCTGAATGGGTCTAATGGTTCCTTTACAACAAGATTGCATTATGATACAGCAGCATGGAACTGCTGGTGTCTCAAATCATTTGTTATTATTTTAAATCTAGAAGGACAAAAGAATGCCATTTCTAAAGGAGTAGAAGCGACAAAAGAAACAAACAGTAGAAGACACAAATGTTTTTGAAATATAGCCAGGGTACAAACTTTTCTCTACATATAAAATAAAAAACTGCTGCATCATGTCTCCATCAGAGCTTCTCTGTTTTAGGTACCATATATTCATGCTGGTAAGGGATTGTGTTCTGTGCATTATGGTTGGTTAAATATTTCTCAAAAGTTAATCTTCTTCGAAATTTATTAAGTAGTAAAACTAAAATTCTATTAACCTTAATGGGATTTACACAAGGGAATTCACACATAACATGGATGCAACAGTAATGCTTAATACTGTGCCAGGAAAAAAAGACAAGCTTAGTGCAGCTAAAGCCATCACGTTTTCTATTTATGTAGTCCTTCACAAGGGTAATCCTCTGCATATTAAGGGGAGAAGAAAATGCAGTGGTTAGTATTTAATCTTCTCAGATGCCAAGTGAGATACCTTCACTTGCCAATAAAGGGTGGTCTTAGTGCTGTGGGACATTGGAAGAAGGATTGACAGGCATAATCTTTGCTTTTCTTATGAATCCTGAAAGTGCTACTGCTCACATTTTCTGCTGTATAATGCTGTATATGTATATGCATAATTACATACAAACATTACTATTGGAATACATTCCTTGTAATATAATATATATGCAATTCAATGAATACAAATACATATTCTCCTTGAACAAGCCATTCCTCGAAAACAAACTGAAGTAAAACTCCTCAGATTTTTCTCCAAAGATCATCCATCTCTATGGTTTCCAGCATAAAATTATTTGTTCTGTTGCCTCTAAATCATCTAGTTAATATGTCAGAGATAGCTGACCTCATTTGGGAATGCTGAGTGAGCTCTGAGTACGCATTTCTGAATTCAGTGGTCCTTCTCCAAGAAGAAATTTATTCAGTGTAAAGTTCCAAAATGCAAGAGTGCTGAAGAGCCGAGATTTCAATAGGAGGCAGTTAGGAGGTCCTGAGTTTCAAAGATGATCACTTCAAGGTAGGAGCATCACAGTGTGGGCTGCACAGAAAATCAGAGGGACCCTAACGTTTTGGGCCCTCGCCCTGTGCTAAGGAGGAGAGGCATTTGCAACCGGTTCTCCCAAGTGGGATAAGTGACAGCAGAATCTGGAAAACATTTTGGCTCCCACAAGTGCAACCACAGAACTCTATCTGCTTTGAAGCTTTGTGGAATCAAGCACAGCATCTGTAGTAAGCACTTACATCTGCTGAGGATGGCCACCATTTAGAAGAAACCTCCACCTTTGTGGGTTCCAGTTGGCATGTTGGACATATTTAGGGAACCTAGGTGATGGAAAGGTGTAGTTATTCCTAATGTGGTTATCCTGAAGCAGAAGCAGCAGCCCAAAACAAAGCCACTGAAATTGTGCTGCAATACAAAGTAGCTCATACTTAAAGAGTAAACCGTATTGTAATGCGGTTGGACGTACTGACAATTTGAAGTCTAAAGTGATGAAAAAGAAAGACTTCCTTATTTATTCTGCCTATCTTTTATTATGAATTAAATATTCAGAAATTGAAGTCTTTTTCATGCTGTTAGCATTTTGCCCTTCTCTGACAATGCAATCCTGATACACTCATACTAGCATAAAGCTTTCTAATTTGGTCTTAAAGCTAAAACTCTGTTTTGTTATTCTATTCATGCCATTCTGCCCAGAACTATTCTGAAGAAAGCCATTTTAAAGCCAGTAAAGATGATTTGCTCTCTGAGAAGCATCATCTGCTGTGGCAACATTCTTCATTATGTAAGATAAACTACGTAAAAATCTGAAAATGAAATTAGACATTGGAGAGATGAACTTAAGGGTAACTAACTTCTGAACATAGAGATAATTCAATTTTTGGTCTTACAGTAAGCTTTCTCAAACATAGACTCGAAGCCAAGCTACATCCTGTGAATCTAAGCCTGGATCCTTTCTTGCTTGGTGGGTAAACGGTTCATTTGCAATGGCATTTGGGTGCATTCTCCTTTCCATCACATAATTTTAACAACAGAAATGGGCCAGAAAGTGATTTGTCTTTACATACGTGTATCGGGAGTCTTGAAATGCTGATTAATTTTGGTCATAGCAACTGACCTCCCCAACAAAAGAACAGGAAGAACAGGAAAAAAAGCCAATCTTTTAATAAAGCATCTGAGATTAGACTGAATAAAGGCACCCAAACCTTTATTTGAAAAAAAAAAAAAAAAACACCTAATCCAGCATGAAATAGAGCAGATGTTTTTAATAAGCCCACCGAACATAGTGGAGCCTTTCCTCAACATTTAAAACCACAGAACCAGGCTCATAGAAGCTTGTCAGTGAGGACCTGTTGCCTGTCAGCACAGCAGCATGCCAACACAAACTGCACCAGAGATAGGATTGGGTATGAACCCAGTAACTATTTTGGTGCTGTCTCTCAACATAGACCATGGCAGCCTCTCAGCAGAGCAGAATGCACTTGCTGATGTCTTAAACTGCATGGACAGGGCAAATGCCTGTAAAATGAATAAGGCTTCTATTCACAGATGCTCTGACAGGTGAGCATCCATATTCCTATCAACCTCCTACCAAACTTTGATCCCAACTGGACATGCACACTGAGTTTTCAGTTGCAAAACTCTCTGACCAGAGATTAGAGTGTCCTTCTGATATATACTGCACACCTATCCAGTTAGGAAAAGCCATCATCCCACAGACCTTCCTATTGAACTCTCTATCACACAGGAGACTTATGAACACTTAAGCCACAGCTCTTTGTGGTGCACTGGACCTAATTCCAAGATCACCAAAACAAACACTGAATAGCTCATCTTGTATTTCCATTTTTCTGTGGTGGTACTGAGGGATATTTTACATTCAAATGCTATCCGCTTTGCATTAATGAGAAGAAGAATAATTCAGTACGTTGTTACGTATTTTCAGCTGCCCTTGTGTTGATTTCACCCTGTGTGAATGTTCTTGTGGGGATATATACCACTAGAAAAGACACGCATGAAAGGAAAAATTAGTTATACTGAGTTCCTTCTCCCTTCCTAGTCATATATCTGTCTTTACACTTTCTGCAAAATAAACACATTGCCAATAGGCCACATGATAAAAAATAGAGAGAAATACTAAGTGAGAAAAAAAATAAATTTAAAAGATTTCCAAAAAAAAAAAAAAAAAAAAAAAGGCAGCAAACAGAGTACACCACAATTCTTTCCTAATATTCTAAATTCTTTACCTCTCCTATCATATTTGTTAAGAACACAGCCGCTGCTCCTGTACCTCCCTGCTAATTTATCATGCTACACCATGCTCCAGGACCAAGCTTCCCAGCTTGTCCAGATAAGGCATCAATCTGTATCAGCACATGCCCAGTCATAATTCTGTGCCACGAAAACCCTCATAACAGGGAATGGAGGTGTGAACAAGTTGGTTCACATGGATGTAAGAATTCAGGAGTCCAGTCATATGGACAAGTACAAACTGTAGGCTGGCTGCCCAAGAACAGTTTATTTTCTGCCTTATTTTCCAATTCCCCAGTCATCTTGATATATATATATATATATATGCATATATATTTTAATATATATCTACTTATGCAAACATCTGCATTTATATACACACATATACATATATACAAGCATATGTATAATCTTTTCATGTTTGTACCTACATTATCCTCAAATAAACAATTAAGCTTCACTTATTATCTAAAACATTAGTTATAAGTTTTGATAGATTCAATTACATCTCTTTTTAAATAAATTCATGAAAGTATTTTTATATATCATTGCTATTAATCTTAGTTGAACATTCAGCCTTAATTGAATTAATATTTAACAGACTTCTGCAATCTGTCCAAGTATTTTTGCTGCAGACCAATTTCTTTCTGCTGCAGCAGTTGAAGCAGGCATTTCTTGAAAAATGAGAAACTGACAAAATTAGACAACAGAATATTAGATCACATCCTTATAAAATACACCTGAAACATGCAAACATACCTACATATCTGGGAAGTTCTTAATGTTAATATCCCTATCCTGCAAATAATCCTTATTCAATCTTTAGTCAAACTCCAGTCATTCAACAAAGCTTATAATGATCTCAAAAATCATTATTTTCTTTCAGAGAAAGTGGACGAGGAATCAGGTGATGAAACAGAAATGCTGAAATAAAGACAATAAATCAAGAATTTTAGAAATAATGCATACCACTCAAATAAATCCCTTTGCATTTTTTTCCATTTTGCCAACACCTATTTTTCAATTATTTTTCAATTAGATATAATTTTTTTTATATCCAGGAGTACAAAATTTATTGTCAGACAAAAGCCAGTATATTGCAAGCCACAGAAACATCTTTTGTCCTGGAATGACTTATTACTTTATCAATGCACGGATATTGGAAAAACAACATTTCAATTTTCTGTCAATATGGATTCCATCAAGACCACAAACTGATTTACGTCCAGTTTGCTTAAGCATTCTCTGACCTAATTCCACCAAGTGTATGTCTCCATAATGTGCCTTGTAGATACTCCCTTCCTTACAGGCAAATTTGGGGTTCCCCTCATTCACATCACATCAAATGCCTGCAGAAGACTGAAGGAGCACAGCTACGTCTCTTAGCTGTTGCAGCTCTCTCTCTGCTTAAGCCCTGAGTCAACAGTCCCAAAGACTTTGACCAACTACTTCAAGGCCTCATCCAAAAGAGCTGTCTTGCTGCCATATTTCAGAGCTCTACCCTGCTCACAGTAGTCACTGAATCTTTGCAATACAATCTCCTAATGCCCATATGCAGCAAGCATTTGCTGTTTACATAGCCATTAGCCAATCTTTCCAGAAGATTTCTTTCTAGTATGCCATTTTTTACTTAGGTTACAAGGGCAAAAAACAGAGGCCTGCAGGAATATGTTTTAATAGGCAAAAACTCAAACATGAAGTCACAGCCACAATTTTTTTCAGATGTGTTTTCACTGTAGTCATAGGGCAACTGAAAAAGCCATCTTTTCTGCTTTTGTGGTAAGACTTAGTTTAAATTTTCTTTTTCTCAAGCTGATTTTTACATTGAAAATAAAATTTAATCAAGAAAGACGTAGTTACTACTGCTTTGTGGAGCTTTGGTTGACTGATTCAGACTTCCTTAAGTCATATGACAAATCAGTGGAATAAAGGATGACCAGTGTCCCTGTCCAATCCCTCCATGCACTGCGGTGTTCACTCCAGCCTTAGCAAAACTGCTATTTAAGAACAAACTGGAAAAAAAAAAAGGTCAGAGCCTATAGCAACCGAATGAATCAAAGAAATATGCAAATCTTTCCTTATTCCATATTCTTCTCAGCCTGCCACTACAATTATTAAATTACAGGGTATTAACAGAAACTAAATAAAGCACTCTGAAAAGATTAATTCTGAAGATGCAAAATTCAAATGCCAGATAGAGAGCATGCAATTAGGTTCTTAAATAATTCTTACCACATTTCATGCTAATATTAGTACTTCCAAAAAACAATAGGAAACTGCAATATTCCCAGAGACGCTCCATTGAAACAGCACAGTGAGGCACAGAAAATGAACCTTGGTGAATTTTTATCTTTTGATGTTATGTACAAGTAACATTTATCTCCAGCTACAATAGTAAAAATCATTTTTGCTCTCTAGACAGAATATTTATATGATGATACTAAGAAAAAAAAAATGTGGTTTTGTTTTCTGAACCAATGCAACAGCAAAGACGAAGCTGTTCTGCTCAGATTTTTTGGAGAGCTCAAATTAGCACAAACTTTTACTTAATTGGGCTCTTCAAGTAAGTATGCAGCAATGAGCATTAGTCTCTCCTCATTGCTTTTTAAAACCTTTATGTCTATCCAGGTCCCATAGCCTTACAGATTTTAATGGTCTTAATGAAGAAAAACAGCGTTGTTACTCAATTTGAGTCAAGCAGATCTCCACTCAGAATGACAATGTCTCCATTCACAATGCTATTGTTAGAAGTTGTATCATCCTTTTTATTTTAAACCTTGTTATCCAGGAGTTTTTAACTTGCCAGTAATTTTTCTTCCTTGAATCTGAGGCAAATAAAGTTGACTGGCTGGATGGTCAGTCAGTCAGTCAATCTGTCTGTTATCTACACACACTTTCCACACTCCTGGCTGCACATATTGCTGATTGGCATAATAATCAATTCAGTGAGATATACCAGAGTATTACTACATACAGCTCAAAATGACTGCTTTTTAAAAAAGTGGGGAGCTTGGCAAATAATTTATCTAGTCAAATTCACTTAGTGTTCTTACGACAAATAACCTAATTGAATATTTGCAGGTTTGCAGGACTAAGGTTCAAATAGTGGCTGCCGACTGCTTGTGGCTTTTTGCATGTACTAAATCTCCAGGACAAGATCTCACACAGAATAGGTAGATATATCAAAGTTGCCGTGAGCTAAGAGGACAGAGAACTTTTTTTTTTTTTTAAGCTTAAAGATATATGTACAGAGGTCTAAATCTTTATGTTGAGATTGACATGTTTGACCAAGGAAGTCTATGTTAAACTGGTCTCTTCGTTTTTGCTGAGTGAAAACCATAGCATTTCAGGAGGAAGTGCAGAACCCAAGTAATATCTCTCACAGATCATCTTTCTTTTGAGGAAGCTCTTGCAAGCAGCCACAGAAAACAAACTTTTTACTGTACCAGGTCTGTGCACCCTCTCCACAGTCCTAAATATGCTATTCTCCTCTTTTCAAGTTAGAATTGCACTGGCCTCAAAGACAGGGGATCCTCTGTGATTGCAGATGTCTGATTAATTCCCCCAAAAGACATGAGCACATCTACAATATAGCTCAGCTTCCCACACTCCCACAGGATTTAGTTAAGCTAACCCAAACATCCCATCTGCCTTTCATGTGATTGGAATGCAAAGATCTTTTCACTTTCACAAATCTGATCTCTCTGTTGTTGCTCCTACATACTAATGGTGCTAGAACAGCTGCCTGGGATTTAAGACTCTTTCTCTTCCATGTACTGTAATGGTAAATACAAAAACTATTTTCTACTTTCTAAGTTATGTAATCCAAACAGGAGTTGCACGTTACCTGGAGTCAACAAGACGAAAAATACTTGCCGTATGGTACAGAGTTTGCAATAACATACACACAAAAAAAACTGTCTAGAACAACAATGAAATTTGGGTGTTAGCTGAGAATCCTTAGCCATGCAAGTTTCAGAGGAAACATCATCATATTGAAAATAAAATTATTGCTTTATAAAAGCTGGACCAACTGCTTGGAAAAATTGGAAGGTGAGAGGAACAGATGGTTCACTCTCAGATCAGGGAAGACTGAAGGGAGACAGTAAGACTTAGAGCAAGCAAAAAAATTAATATCTGAACACTCCTTCCCTTTTCTCCTTTTCCTTCCCCTCCTCCTCTCTCCAAGGAACTATGTAATGAAAGTTTGAAATAACTTATAACACTGTGAAAGTAACTGAAAGAGTATCAAGAACTGGAGAAAAAGTTATTAGCCCTTGAAATCCTGCATTCATGGAGTCATGCTTGAGTGAGAAGTGAGTGAAAATCAATCTCTGTAAGGAAACAATTATACATCAATTAAAGCTCAATCCTTGCTCTGGACCTAACATCAAAGGTCAAAATACATGCAGACTTACGTATTCTCCATTTAAGTTGCACATGACATTGAGATTTAAATAATCTCTTCCCTGAGAAGCATTCTAAATACCAGATAGCAAATACATCAGTTGTTTCGTAACAATGTTTCAGTACACATAGCTGTATGCAAACTTCTATGAAGATGAATGATTTAATTTTCTAATCAGAAACTTTTAATGCTTTTTCTTGCTCTGAAAGGTTAGCATTGTAAGACCACCAATGCAGAAGAGTTTCCTGTTTACTAGCCAGCAGTGCTGACATGCACTTTGAGCTTTCCAGCTACGTCACCACCTGTTGGCAACTTACAGGTCCTGTTAAGTTAAAAGATGGACTCAAATGAGTTGGGGAAAACCATAACTGCTTCCAGATATCAAGCTGGTATTTCCTGGAAAGATAACGCCTCACCTGTTCACTATAGTTCTTGGAGCTTCCAATAGGGCTTACAGACATCATTTTCACAATAACCAAAAGAAAACAGCCTAGCAAGTATTAAAACTTTGCCACTACATTACTAACTGTAGCATGTTAATCAAGACAGTTAATATTTTTATTAAATATGGTACTTGCTAGAGACTATTCAAGGGAACAAATGCAGTACACGAATAAGTCCCGCAGCAATGACTCTAGGGGAAAAAATTCCTTGAATAAATGAAATCCTATTTTCTCAATATCTTTAGAAACTCGCTAATGCTTAGCACTTTCTTATACTATGGACAGTGTCTTATTAACCCGTATGCCTATTAATCCCAGGGCCTGGTCTTAGGCGATGTAGCAATGAAAATAACCACAAGTGTGCAGCTTTCTATCTTTCTATGGACAATTTGTCACATGCACCAGATATTACTGAGAGATCATCAGGAACTCACCAATCAGAACACTAAGATCACTGGTTCAAGTTTCATGCTTCGAATAAAACCCTCTGAAATGTCCTTCCTGTTAATTAAGTAAGGAGTTTGCTAAGCAACAGCTTCAGCATTTCTTTTTGTGATTGAAAGCCTGATAATAACTACAAACGCTAGAAACTGGGATGTAGAAGATATTCACCAAGCTAATTCCTTTTGTGTTCAAAATCTTCGTTGGCATAAAGTAAAACAGACGAAAGTAATGCTTTGCCTATAGGATTTAAAAGCAAACAACAGGATATTTTAGCAGGATTACAGTGTGCAGTCTTCACTTATTTCAAATACAAGTTACTCACTAAATATTTTGTGTATCTTTAAACAATTTAATTATCAAACATTACAGTAAAACAACAAACATTTATGAAAAGTGGTACAATAAACAGGGCAGGCAAAAAGAATATACATGTGTAATAATAAACAGTAAATGTATTTCAAGAGCCAAGAAAGTCACATTTAAAGAATTACTAGTTTCATGAAATATAACTGACTTATAGGATGTTAGAAATCCTGCCAATGGTTTTCACATTCTAAAGATTTCAAGCATGAATCACAGATTTGACTACTGAATTTCTTTGACTTTATACATAAAGCTATATTTGTGATCAATTAATCAAAAGACTGCTTTAAAAAACAAAAAGCCTCTCAGGTACATCATACAAGACTCGCTTTGTTAGAATTGCAGGAAAATAACAAGGTATCTCCCTATATATATATATGGAAATGGGAAACAATAATTGTAAATTAAAAAAAAAAAATCTGTTATTCAGATTCACCATTCCAAACATCGTGGTCTTCATCTTTAACATTACAGTTTCGTTTTCGAATGGATTTGATTTTATGTTCTTACATAATTCCCAAAAGAATGTGAACTACAGGTTTTTTGTTTGTTTGTTTGTTTTTTGCTGTGGAATTCCAAAGCTTTTAAGTTACTGAAATTGTAAGTCTGTGTATATTTGCTGTACATGTAATGCAGTTCACTTGTCTCTTTGAGGCAATTTTGGTCTTCTGAAGTCACGGTTTTATTGCAACCACTGAAGTCAAATCTAAGTGCCTTTTACAATTTCTTCTGCTATCTACCTTGGGCAGGGAAAAATGTTAGCAAATCAGTTGAATCATTGATTGTATACATATGCCATTAAACACCAAAATTTGGACTTAAAATTTCCTTTCACACGTATTCTTTTAGCACAGAGACTAAAGTATAAGATGCTCTCCCTATTCTACTCATTCTTCATGAGGAACTGCATTCATTCTATTATTTTATATGAGTAATGAAACCCTCATTCAAGCGGACTCTCAAAGTGTAGGTAAAATATATGAAAAAATATACATATTTTTCAAGTATTTCTAATGCATTGGGCAAGTCCATCCTGTTCAAGAAATGAACTTAATGCTATATTTCTGAAACTGAAACTACCTACCCTGTTTTTTTTTCAAGCAAAAATTATTTTCTCTTATTTTTTGTAGGACAGATTTCTGCATCTAACTGTTGGGACACAAAATGTCTCCAGAGAATTTGCAGAGTTAGATTTATTGTTCTGCCACAAAATCATCAGCAATTTTTCCGAGACATTTGAATTCCTAATTTAAGAGTAGAATTCCAGTTAGGTTCACACTGGAATTATTTATGATCTCTTTATAAGATCCTTTCAGCTATTTAAGACATCTTTGGGTTTATAAATTCTCTAACAAAGGGCAACTTGATTCTGTATTGCAATTAAGACTCATGTTCTTAGTCTACTAGGACACATGAGTAAGACAAACTCCACGTAATACTATAACTGCAAAGAAATATTTCTTTATGATACTATCCTCATTTTAATTCCTTAGAAAGGATTATATCTTGTGTCATGATAAGCAGCTAATGACAATCCAGTAATGAATTGTATTTAATATAAGACCAAATATTTTTGGCTGCTGTCTTAGATATTTTCAAAATTTATGTTGATACACAATGAAAGTGACAGGGTGATCAAATTTTTTTCTCCTCTATTTTGAAAGGTTTGAAATTTATATTTCAAATACATTGAAAGAAATTTGAGACTAACAAGAATCACTGAAAAATACTGACATCTTTCACTCAGAAGATGCAGAAAGAAAGGATGATGACTAAAATAAAAATGTTTCCCAAATCCATTTCTGCTCTTTGTCTATTGTTCAGTGCAATAAAATAAACATTAATAGTTATATGTCTACAATGGTATTTGCTTATATGTGTACGTATTCAATTCTACTTCACATAATAAAATTACTCGTAATACTTGTTTTTAACAAACACATTATATTGCACTTGTATTCCAAACCTGAAAGAGAAGTGCTGTACTAAAATTAGTCCTTAGAATCTACAGTGAATTGTGCCTTACATTTATGAAATATCAGTTTAATGCAGTAGATGCAGAACAGTTTAGAAATTATCCTGTATCTGCATTTCATGGATACTGAATAATCCTACCGTACTTCAAAATGGTTCAAGCTTGACTTTGTGAATAATTTGAGTACTCCGTGGCATTTTTCTGTAATTCTATTTCGGGCTTCTCTCTGTATCTTTTAAGCAGACTTTCAGATGGCCATAATGCAAAGCCTATTTGAAAGTCAATATGTAGTTGTCACACGCTGTTGTTTGTGTTTCAGGGGGTCTACTTAATCACATTAGGAAACAGAAATAGAACCTTGAGATTTAATTGGTTAGTCACAAACATGCCTACAGGTCAAACAGAATCTAAACTCTGAAATGCAATAGATTAAACTTTTGAAAACTGAAACCACTCCTAGAGCCTCTTAAAAACAAAACTGCACTGGAGTCAGCTTTTTTAAAGTTACTAGATGTATATCATTATTAAACATTCAACAACCCAAATGCCACATGAAAAATACGGATTCATATATAGAATGGGCTGGAAAGGATCTGATATCTCTCTTTTACCTTCTTCTAAAGAAATTTCACATAATCTATTTTTTTCATGTCATAAAATAAAATTTTTCTTTTCTGAGGAGTCAAGCTGTTATTTTCAGGATTTTTAAAGAATTTTTAGGCTGAATTCTACTTCATATTATTTTGATAACTAACAGAGCTAAAGAAAATCTGCTATAATGTGAAATGCCAAGCAGCAAAAAAGCTACAGTTATCACCTTGAATGAGACATAAGAAACAATCATATTATGTAAAGCTTCTACAAACCGTTATGTTGATGAGTAGCTTTCCTGTCCTGATGCATACCCTATAAGTATTTGCAAAATAAAGGCCTTGAAGTATAGTGCTTGATCTTTCCTTTGTAAGGCCAAGGGCTGAATTCCCATATTGCTTTTACAGACAGCTTTACAATCCCCCAAACTATAGCAACACACATACCACCAGACTAAGGCAGTGGAAGAAGAAGCTTTGCAGAAATGCAAGCAAGAAATATAAACATATAGTAGACGTTGCTAGCCTAGCCCACTGGGCATATATTGTTGGTCACAGCATGGATCTAACACTGTGGGGAATGTTTACAGCATGGGATATGGGGAACTATACTCACAAACAATCGTGAGAACAGTGTATTCATTCTTATGTGAAATGTATTGAAAATTGACCCTGTTGGGATGTAAATGAGGAACTGGATTGTTGTGGAAATTCTACTTGTTCATGTGCTTTTTAGATGTTGAATTTTCTTTTAAAGTGATCAAAAGTGTCTTTGAATCACAACAGTCAAAGATGGCAAAGACCACACATTGCTCTAATTCTGTTCTTCATGACATCTTGCAGAGATTAATGCTAGAAAGATATTAATAGAACTTTTTGTTCCTTTACCCCAAACTGACACCATATGAAAGCCTGCCATGATAGCTTTGCAGTATCATCTCTCTTTATTTTCGAAGCTATGCCATGTAAATTAAACTGGGAAAATCACATCAAAGCTAAAAGGAAGAGCCAATATGCACTACATACAGACATTTAAACACCTGCCATATCCTCCCTTGCTCAGGTAGTAAAATAATCATTCTAGCCTGTGTAGCTTGAGTGCTTCAGCCTTCCATTTTGCCTTCCTTCCTCCCCATTTCTTTCTGTCCCATGGAACTGCTTAGTCCAAGTTTGCAAAGCTTCTTCTGAAGTACAGGATAAGTCTGAAGACAATATTATAGCGCTTCCAATTGTTAGGATATGGTACTTTCACATTTTTGTCTAGCAGTGAAAGGAATTGGCAGATCTGAGCATTGCCAGGAAAGCAGCCCTAGCAGAGATTCCTTACACTTGTAACAATACTAGTGATGACTAAACAAGATGCTCTGGGCATACATCAGAATGTGGTATAGAATGGACTGATCTGAACTACCACTGAAGGGTTCCATTGACTCCTTGAGGCTGTGGTGGTAAACGCTAAGCTTCTAAATTAGTTTTTCAAGGAAAAGGCTTGCTTCAAAAATGCTTTACAATCTTACTGAGCCACTGAAATCATCCACATTAAGCCCACTGTTATGCTATCAATGTTGATATTTTAAAGTTATATTCAGGAAAACACAGTAGTGTTAATTTTTTATGGTATTGTTTCCTTACTGCAATAAAACATTGAAAAAAAATTTTACTTCACTAAAAAATAAACAACCAAGCAAACATACAAACAAAAACATTGCAACGACAACAAAAAACACCATGACGTCTTTGTTTCATAGAGGAATAAGACTTCCGTAACAGATACAGTAAAAAAAAAAAAAAAAAAAAAAAAAACCTGTCCTTCCTTTCAAGGAAATGTACCAGAGGCCTCAAAGAGAAAAGCTAAGTCACCATTAACAGTATTACACTGCTTAGTATTTAGTTCAAATTGTTCACAAAGCAAAATGAAAGTAATGCTCAATCATCCGTACCGTTATTTAAATAAGGAGCCTCTTTCCACCTAATAGCAATTCAGAAAAGTGAGTTTGAAATATTATCCTATTCTCATACATTGCAATTGGGATATATGGAAAGCTGAAATGCTTGAAAAACTTACTGCAGTGATAAAATTGAATTTGAATTAAACCTTGATGCCGTGACTTTTTAATCAGTGAAGCAATCTGAATACAAAAGCTGGCAAATAAATTGAGTGGGAAGATGCATTTTTATACAGTTATTTTTCCAAGGGGAAATGAGTATTATCTTCCATTTTCCACTTAAAAAAATACAGTAAAGATTACTCATCCTTAAAAGAGATGTTAGCACACTACTTACTGGAAATGTAGGAGCAATATTAGTTGATATAAGTGCAGAAGTGTTACAAAAACATGCCTTTTATGTCAATGACATGAACAAAATTATTGCATTTCAAAAAGTGTTTTAAAAAGCTTAATTTCTGCTTATTTAAGCATATGTAGAATTTTTATACTTGGATTAGAAGTTCACAGTACACTGCACTAGAATCTGCAATTTACATACATAGCATAAATATATGCCTATGGGAACTTCTCTATTTGAATTTAATACAATCACAATTCAGGGATTATTTCTCTCAGATTAGATTTTATCCAGAGAGCAAAAGCCCTGTGTACAGATAAGTTGGGAAGTGGGTGAAGTGCTTCTCAGTATCCTGCCAAGAACTTGACATATCTCAGGACACAGAACCAGACCCAGTAACTAAAAGGGGTGTATGAATCTTACATTGTTTATAAGCATTAATGGTAAAACCCAATAAATTTGCAGTGCTATCCAGAACTAAAGCACTCATTGGTAGAGGAGTCTTTGAGATGCAGAAAGTCTTCCCTCAATAAACTAATCTCTTCTCAAGGCAACTACTGCATCTCTCTTGCCAACCAGTTTAATAACTGTTGTAACTCAAGAAGATGCAATACTCTGGTCACGGAGTAAAAAAGCCCTGCAGAGGTAGATCTTACCATATAGATCATAATCTCATTCAAAGATCTATTTTTGCCTCGGCTACTATTCTTATCTGCATTATAATCAAAATCTGAAAAAGCAATATGCTACCAAGGAACTCAATGAGCACATGAAAAGAGAAGCCATTATCTAGAATATTGACTAACAGGAGAACATACTTCAGGTCATGACAGACTTTGAAACTCTCACACAAACGGCATCTGTCTCCAAGTTTAAACCCGCTTTTCTGTATTAAAATCAATGAATTTATGACCATTTATAGCAGACAGGGATAGGGCTCAAAGAAAGTATAATTAGCATTTTTCAATGCCAGTTCAAGTGTTAATGAAACAACAGAAATGAGAAAAAGCTTTTGTAGGTTTGCCTTAAAAAAATACTTGTAAAGATAAAAAAAAAAAAATCCTTCTATATTTCATTCTCAATCAAAGCCTTGCAGCTATTAGAGTCATGAATTATTACTTATGAAAACACAAACAGAAATACAGATAGAAAACCAGAGTTAGTTTAGTTGGTCCTACCACTTGAGGTTTGAAAATCTAAAAGTTTTTTTTAATTTGTTTGCTTTGTACTGAATAACAGTTTTTTCACAGCAGTTTCGCAGAGTTGTCATAGAGAACCTTATGATAAATGACAGGAGAAAGACACTGTTTTGTTAAAACATCAAGGATGACTGCTTTAATTCCAAACCACTGCTCCTTTTCCAGTGCAAGAACACAGAACTGTGGGCAAGGGGTGGCTCACATTCTTCTTCTACTGCACTTATTTCTTCTCTCCATCCATCTTCTGATTTACATACACATTTTGAAAATAAACTGTGCTTGCAGAGCTCTTAAATTCCACTTATCTGTGCAACATACAGAGAGCTGTCTTTGGGTCTAGGAATGGGTTCAGAATCTAAATATACCATGGGAAATCCCCATGAACGCACGGGAAGAACCAACAAGATCCTGGCCTTCGGTTTCTAACATACAGTTTGGCTTCTATTACGAATAAAACTAAGGGGAAAGGCCAGAAGAAGTGTGAAACATGTATATTTACTACTTGCAACTTTAGTCTGATGATTTCTCTGACTCCAAGCTTGTTTTGAAGCAAACTCTCCTTACTCCAAGATTAAAGAACCAAAACCAAACAGCCTGCTATACAACTCTTAGTTCTGTGGGGGTTTTTAATGTGAGGTTTGTTTTTTTTTTTTTTTTTTTTTCACTTTTGCTGTCCTCATTGGCCCTTTCTTTCTCAGTGGCATCATGCTCTGAGGCACTCTAAGTATATCTCTTTAGACTTTTCAGTGCACTGTAGCCTTACCACTAGCACACCCAAAGAGGTACACTCTAATATTTTCATCTCCCATCATTTATATAGGTGTCATAAATTCTTTCTGTGCATCTAGATTCATTTTCTAGTGAATGTCTGCCTGCCTTGTTTGCCTTCAAAGGCTAAAGTAGCAGAAAATCAGTTTTGGCCTGAATTTAAACGTTCAAAAACATAGCAAGAGAACATTCTCTTTATAACATTAATACACAGAAAAAAGCGTTACCTTTTCTTATGCCCCGTTGCTTACTTCGCAGATTTTGTGTTGCAAACTCTTGAAAATCAGAGATTTTACTTGGTGATGCAGAAGATACAACACTGTTGTGCCTTTCATTACGTTCACAACCTTCTGAGAGGCTGAAATTTTTACCTGATTTCTTGGATCCACCTCTTCCATCCATGAGAGGATGCAACCATGGAAGTGGCACTGTAATTACATTCTTCACTTTTGCACCAAGAGGAGGAAACATTGTGAAAGCCATTTCAACTGCCTGATGCTTTTTGATGTTTCTTACAGCAGTAGCAGAAGCTGCAGAACAGAAAAAAGGATAATGATCAACATATTTTCCCTGATACTTATATGCAATTGGCACCCACAACAATAGCATCTATAAATAGATTTCTTTTTATTACCTTGAACATACCACCATGAAACTGTGGACTTTCGTAAGACAAAAAGATTGAGATGTACGCAGATTTATTGGCTACAGGATATGATTACAAGCCAGGAGAAAGATGCCAGTTTGGAAAAATACAATTAACTATTGTTCTAATACATCAACTAGTTTAATACACAGATATATATTCTATGACACTAACTAAATAATATGGCTCTGAGTAGAGCCCAGTGATAAGCATAACACAAATTCTCACAGGCATGTAAAGCTTAATGGAAGATGTTTATTGATCACAAACTGTAGCACACCTTAAGTTAGACCAGAAAATTATATGGCAAAAAGCAATACTTAGTAACAGTACCCAAGTAAAAAACAGAAAGAAATAACATTACAGAGATTCTTATCTCTTTTTTGACATGAATCCTCAACAACAGCTGAACATCATACATTTGAAAAAGTGGAACAATTCTGACTTGAAAAGCTTCAATTCTACAAGAGTGTCTTGTGCATGTACTAAACACTGCATTCAGGAGATACGAGTCCTCATGAGATAAAAGAGCTCATGTATGGAGGGCTCACTTTCTTGGAAACTGTAGCCTGGTTCCTGGTTGCAGGAACAGCTAAAACAATGCAGATTTCTGATTTTTGTTTTTGTAGCAGCCATTAGAACAGCCTCTTTAGAAGCTTGTTTGACTATGGAGGAGAAGTTACTTTTCCTTCTGGTTAGCACCAAATGCAACTTTTTTCCAGGATGCAGATACTGACACTCACAGTTAGAGTACCTTTCATATCCTTCAGAAAAGTGCAATGAGCCAAAAGTCTTATAGTATGGTATTGTTAACAGTCCTGCTTTTAACCATTTGGGTCACATCTGAAACTCCATCTGTACGTGAAGGGGTCTATATTACAATAAATTTCAAGGCCCACTCAGCACTGAACTTTCCATGTTTTCCTGTTACAGTTCAATAAAATCACGTTGTGTTACATTCGTTTCCATGTAAAATAAAGTGAATGTCACATTTTTTTGTCATACCATTTTTATTTAACACCTTTTTTCTATATCCATTAGTTTAAAAAGTTATAACAAGGCAAATCATTTATCAAAATGAAAAACGCTGTACTCCTTGAGCAAGGAAAAGGGGAGTCTAAATAGAATGTCCCTGTTCTTAAATTAATGGAACTATTTTACATTTAATATTTTCTCTTAAGGAGTTATGTAAGCACTCCAAGATCATTAATGAAGTAGTACAGAATCACAGTTTACAGTTGAAGGGCAAAACTGCTAAAAAAGCTTTTCAGACTTATGTCATTGAGTGATATAGTGTACAAAAATAAATGCAAGGATCATTGATCTATGGTATCATAATTAAACATCCAGAACTCATGACAAGGAGAAAGGATAGTAAAGTTCATTAAAACTTGAACATAAGCTGCAGGACTAATCAAGCAGATATACTAGGGAAGGCTCAGGTTTATAATCAAGTAGACCTTTCCTTTTAAACAACAGCATCCTAAAACTAGATTTTCTGTTACTACTCCGGTTTTAAATAAGACTATTTGTTTCTTGCGCATGAAGATAATTCATCCGTGTCAGATGAACTCATCAATTCACCTGTTGGTATTGTGATGTTTTACATTTCTATCCCCTAGAACCACTACAGCAGTTCGGCTGTCCATCATAAATCCGGCACTCACTTGCCATCCAGATGCCAATACACACATTCTCAGCCTTCTGTCTAAAATATCTGATAGAATGGATTTATCAGGGCTTCCTTAAGCAACACGGTAACTGACTTTTTAAATGAGCAACACTGTCACTGCAATGAAAGAAAATTCACAGAAATCAGACGGAATTCATCCCAGCGAGCTAATGGAACTTGCAGAAATAGTATCGGATCCACTGGTTGTTATTCTTCAGAACTAATGGAGAACAGCCAAGGTTCCAGAGCTGGGAAATGACAAACCATACCACCTATCTTTACAGGATAAAAAAATCCCACTAGCCTAATGGGGAACTACTGAACAGAGAATTCAAATTCAAGTTGCCTAGTTAGCTAGTCAGTTGGCCAAATTCCAAATTGTTGCAAAAGCATACTGAAACGTGAGTAATAAATAGTATAATTAGGAACTGGAAAAGATGTACACCTACAATATAAATATTGTTGAACACAGGCCTCCTGCTTAGTTCTATGCTACCATTCAACCCCATTGTAGTACCACTCTGCCACAGACACTTCCATTTGTGCCAACAATTAACAATAGTCAAATTTTATCAGACTTCAATACCAATAATCCTGTACCCTCTCACTGTTTCCCAATACTTGGGCAGAAAAACTTCATTTTGACAATGCCCCTTCATACCATTCATTTTTCAATATTAGACTGAATTTGTCAAATACTAAGCTTTAAATTACATGCAAAGCATACTAAAAAAGACAACATATAATGAGATGGAACATAGGCCTATCACATTTGAGTCTACAAACTCATCAGTTATAAAAACATTTTAAGAAACAACTGCCAGGTTTTGATTTGCAGTGTTTTAGATCATTTCCCTGCCAGTTACTGAAAGTTTCTCATGTTGAAAATCACATGATAATAATAGATTCCTCTTTTTTCCCAGAGGACATGGAATCTATAAATCAAAAAACTAAGAAACTCTTAGAACAGGCCAGGTTATTAAGAAAGATACACACAAAATATTTTCCTTCTCAATGTAGCCCTGAAGTACTTTGATAAATAACGAGTTAGTCTTTTTGGGAATGCGTCATTAGGTTCCCAAAAAAAAAAACCAACAACAACAAAAAAAAAACATTACCTAAAGTATGGGGAAAGCATATAGTATATAATTTTGCATACTGCTGTATGAAACATTTCTGCACTTCTTAAAAGCAACCGAGGCATGAGCAAGGTCACAAACCAGAAGGAACACAGATACAGGTAAGCTATTGATCGATGCAAATTCAATTAGACAGCGTTACGCTGATGCTAACTGGACATCTTTTAGTCCGTACTACAAAGAGTGAGTGAGCATTCTCTTTGTAAGAACTAAAGCATTCACTGTAATTCTATGCAACAAAAACAGTGTTCACTGCTGGAATCAGGTTTGTATAATATGCCTATAAAGTCACATTCAGCATGTTTTATTTACATGTTTCCTTACTGCTATTCAGAAATTTCCAAGTTGTTAAGATTCGTTTTGAAAACATCACTTGTTAGCTCTTGGGTACTCAAAGAAAATAGCTGAAAAGTGTAGGGGTCATTCACGCTTATGACTTACTTTTAATATTAGAGAATAATAATAATAATTCTTTTTAACATGAGAAAAAATAGTAATCTAGAATGTTTAAAGCTGATCAGAATGACCAAAAAAACAATAAAGAAAAGAACACATGCTTGGTTTGTCTACCATTATGGCTGCACGCCTTTTGAAAAATGCAATGAATTATTTGTACCTATTGTTATGTGCTTCTTTTACTTTCATAGTTTTATCACTTTCTATTTTAGTTTTGCTTAGTATGTTATATCTTTGATACTAGGAAATGCGATCCTTTTTTCTTTTCCTAACATAATTAGGTTTATTTCTGAATATTCACCTGTATCTTTTGAACTATGATTGCAATTCAATATAGGGTATTGCTATTTTTCACTAATAGCTGCAGTTATTCTACGTGATATTGGTTTCAGAGGTAAGAATGTAATCCGTACCTGGTACCTCACACCGCACATCACATCAGCCGCCCTTTTGTCAGACTGCTCCTCTACTACTATCTGTCAACGGCAGCAAAATGGCATGGTATATTGCTGAGATGGTTCAGCCTCTACTTCCATACCACCAACACCCACCTCTCACATCTTGGCACAACAACATAATAAAATTGGAGGCATTACTTTTGGAGCAGTTTTTTTTGTTTGTTTGTTTGTTTTTAGAAATAGTCACAGGATGAAGGGCCCAAACCCAACAGTTTCTTGATTGGACTGGAACATAAATCCAAGGAATCCACAGAATTCATGTAGTCCAGCACCAAATTGTAATAATTTATGTTTTTAAGAAAAGAGAGGGGGGGTGGGGGAGGTATTAGACTTCACGCTCAAAATGTGGACTTCTTTCCTTACAAAATTACGCTTTCAGTCTTTAAATCTCAATGATTAAGCTTTCATTCAATGTGAAATGCCATGCAGAACTCTAAAATACATTTTCATATTCCATACAATAAGATAGTTGGAACAGATATACAAAATGACTCTAAATGGATTGTGTTTTCGAAACTGTGTTAGAATAAACTCTACATTTATTTTCATCAACACTGCAGACTTGTCTCATTATCCAGATTCATATTTGTTTTCCAGAGGCTAGCTAATTCTCAAAATAGAGGAAATGCATTCGTTACTCATTTAATATAGATATATGACAGTCTGAGGTCCAATAAAGCTTGTATTGCCTTCATTTTAGGATTGCTATATTAATAATAGGTGGCAGACTTGTAAGTTTGATATATGTATTTTCTCAAATGACTCTCAAACAAAATTTTATAGAATATTATATATGTAACAACTGCATTCAGACGTGATTAGTAAGGTTGCAAAGTCAAGTAGTTAAGCATTATCGTCCCTTTTGCATGTGTTCTATGATATGGTATCTCATGATCCACATGAGTCCTGTTGGCTTCACTGCAACAGGATCACAGTGTTCACCTTTTTCAGTGCATTATTCCAGGACTTCATTACCATACGGTACTCACATTCTGAACCAAAGATAGAGTAAGTGGTTTCATTGTGAGCTTTTCCATGAGACTCATCACAAGAGTTATCAAATGTTCGTAGATGCTAACAAATCTACTTTTGTAAGAAACCAAGGGAGGAACAGGTTTTATTCATGATCTTTTTACTACTTAGAGGCTAAGACACCTAAGACACATAGGATCAGCTAAGTAGGTACCCAAAAATGCATGAAGAAGCCTTATCATTTTCCTTAACGTGCTAAAACACCACATTTCCAAGCAGGGAGGCTCTTTTGAAATTTCTTTTACAAGACTATCCTCATCACTAGCCATGCAAATACATTTTAAAGTCTGACCAAAACACAATATAGATAAGAGTATCCATAAATTGCAGGCTTCTAATAGTAGACATGTCGTACCCCATTTTCAGAGCATTTTGCATTCTGTTTGTTTTAAACACAAGCTTTAAGCTGCAGCAGAAATCTAAGTTCTGAATCCTCAGCATTTTTGCAAATCAGTCATCAAGATCCCAAGTCAGGCATCCAAAAATACCAAATACCTCTGCAAACACTTTTGCATAAATGAACCATCAGCAAAATGAAACTCTCGTGAAGCTGCCGTGGGCTAAATCAGAATGCCTTAACTATGTAACCACATACCTTGTAGCTTGTGCAAAAAAATGGAGGAGTATTAACAGTGACCTTCTTCACCATCAACTGTGAATCTCTTGTGTATTGAATGCAGCAGCAATTTCGTGCAAGTTTGTACATGATTGTGCAATAGCCATTATGTATATACCAGGAGGCCAATTTGCAAATGCAGTGCACCTGATATGCATGTTAGAGATTACTTGTCTTTGCAACTCCAATAGGATTCTTCTAATGTTTTGAGGAGTTATTTTTTATGTTGCTTTTTTTAATTTTTTTTTTTTTCTAATAGATATATAACATTTAAGATATTAGAGAGCACAAGCAGAAGAGAGGGGAAAAAAAACCCAAAAATTTGCAACTGGCCATTAGCATCGTTGCTACAAGAAGCTAGAATTCATGGCCTTACCTTTTTGACAGACATAATCAATTTTAAGACTCCCACAGTCTTAAGGATAAAACTGCCCATAAACAATAACAAAATTCAACTCTCTCTCTAAACAGATAATGCCTTCTTAAGATAATCAACAATTATCTATTTATTTCTTTTTCTGCTTTCTTTTCTCCAGCATGTACGAGTTATTCTGAAATGAAGTCATATTTGTGGTAGTGATATAAAGTCAATAGAACTACCTCCATACCTGGAACCCAATCTAACATACAATATTTACCCTCAGTCCATTGTCTATTTTTGTCTACTCCAGAAAAGATCACCCTAACTATCATATAAATTCTTGTATTACCTCAGACATGAGCTAGCTGGTTTTCTACAATTCTATAAGTGATAGTATTGAAGTATATTTCTACTAGCTAATGTAGCTCTACTACATTAAATCATCAAACTAAGATTTGTCATATAGAAGGGCTATACAAAACTTGAAGGACATAAAAGGACATTTTTCTTCCTATCTGCTTATCACACCCATTGCAGACATAAATGTACAAAAAAAAAAAAAAAAAAAGAAGACTCATTGTCGAAAGTAATACAGACTCTTGAATGCTCTAATAAATTTCCAGTGTACTGGAAGGATACTTCAGTTGTTGGCTAACACAGAAACAGAGCATAATAAGTATATCTTCACCAATACTGAAATATGTGTAAGGACAATAAAACTATATATATTCTTTTGTTCAACATCTTTGACGGTGAACTATCATTTAGAAATAATACATAATAGCTCTATAATGTGTAATGTATAATTATGTAAATAATTAGTATAATCTTGAGATGAGATGAGGGCTATTAGCGGCAGTGGATACTCTGAACCTTGAACATTTAGTCAAAAAGACCAATGACATCCAATCAAACTTCTTTAAAATGAATTGCAACAAACAATGGTAGCACAGCTGCTATTAGAATTATAATTGAGTTTAGGAGGAAAACAGCAGCTGAATGCAATGCAGATAATTAAGGAGCAAGCTTTTGTTAACATTATCAGTAGGGTCATGATTCTGCAGATTGTGAACTTATTATGTCTGAACAAACTAATCTATTTTTATAACAGAGGTATATTTCTGCTTTTTATACCAATAAAGTATACTCTGGCTACAAGATAGCTGATCACTTATTTATTTCAAGTACCCATTTAGAGAAATGGTAAGCATTTACAAAATCTAAGATTACCATGGAAACCTTGTTCTTTAATGCTGAGGATTATGGGAACAATTGATTGTACAATTGGGATGAGTAAATAACAAACCTCTGAATATGACAAAGACCATAGCTACTAAATTATATTAAATAATTACTCCCTTCTAGGCTAACAGACATTTTACTTCATCGCAGCATTGAAAGGGAAGCAATATACATCCTGTGAGTGCATAATAAAAACATTTAGAAATATAACATTTAGGCTATACAGGCATGAAATTCATGTTCTTGTGGACTTAAAATTCTTAAGAAGTAGCCCTGGGACTGGGAATTACAAGTATAATCTAAAATTTCTATTTCCTATTGTGTGTTGACTAATCTTGGAACAAAAATTGCCCATGTGGACAAGACAAACAAACAAGTAACAGCAAAGCCACTCCAAGCTTGCAGCTTGGCAGCAAGCAGGCAATGCAAGATGCTTGACCACTGATAACCATGAGACCGGGTTCCAAAAATGGAAAAGAGATCGTTAAAATGCCAACAACATCACATCCTGTTAGCAATATTGTTTTTATATCATTTTACCATAATAACTGGTACTTCTTAAACAAACTAAAGAGCACAGGTCCACCAAAGATGTTATTATCACCATTCGTACTAGTAATCCCTTCAACTCACATAGCACAGACTCAGGATCTTTGGTTTAAGACAACCCTGCTCATAACATAGGTCATTTCATTGGCAAATCTAAATTTGTTAGGTACAAATGAGTAATCCTGCCTTGGAATCTCATTGACCTCAATGTGTAAATAAAGCAAGGAAAATGTGTCTGACTGGCAGCAAGCCACAACTGTGCTGCGTGCAGTAAAAACATTTATACGTCAAAAGCAATTTTAAAAATATGCTTTGATATTCTGACCTATTGAATGTTCTAATTTTGACCTACTACCTACTATAGCAGTGTAATAAAAATATTTTTAAAATATTTTAACATTAATAATTATTTGCTGGTGGCTAATCTATTCGTGTTTTTTCTATTCCTAATTCTGAATATTCTAAAGTCTCATTTCACCTGAACATGTCAAAAGTAAACAAAAGCTTTTCTTAATTTCCAGCTATTTCAACTGTTTCTTCAGGAATTCCATTTCCAGTTTGAAGATAGAGAAAGCTTAATTTGGTCATTATTACAGTAGAATTTAAGAGTGCTTCAGTTAAGATTCAAAAATGGTATTATTTCTGCCCCCTTTCAGTTCCTTTTAAGGGAATCTGGAAAAGAACAGGTATTAGCCAAAAATAAATAAATAAATAAATAAATTCCCTTCTGCTCATATGCACAAAATGTTCTGATGTTTATACCTGGTATCCTGGAATACTTCTTGGAAATGGACATTTTTTTCTAAGTTATCTTCAAAATTTTTCTATGTATTAAAGCTAAAGTGTAGCCAAATGAAGAAACAACCAATACATAATTTTAGGAATTCCATATTTTGAAAATGTAAGTGTCAAAATAGCAAACGGACTAGCAGTTCCTTTCTGAACATTTCAGAGAATCAGCATGATTCAGACATGAATGAGGCAACAGCATACAAAATACGAAACCCCAGTAGTCAATCATAAATATATATTTTTGCATATTTTTATGGAATACTTGAAGGCTTTCTCCAGGATGACCAGATTTCCTTAAGAAAACAGCATTGGCAACCATTGTGCACTGTCCATACAAGGCAAGATGTGTTTTTCTAATCAGCCTCTGTACGATCATGGTGCAATTTGTGCAGTAGCTTCAGGGATTTGTGGACCGTAAGAAAATGAACAATATATTCATTTAGCAAGAAAATGTTTCCACTAATTTAAAGACTATTTTCGTGATTGCGATGTGTTTGTTGCTATGATCAACACTGAAGATGATGATGCAAAGCCGCAATCAACCTAGACTTACACTTCTTTCACAGTCTTTAGATACCATTCTAATGTAATTCTGATAAATTTGAGCATTTGAGCACACGTGACCTGCTTGGAGACAAATTTGCTGCTTGCTGATCAAATAAATCAGTTCACTTTGATCATCTTTACAAATCTTTTCTTCTCCATTTTGTTATGGCTTTAAAACAGCATTTTTTTATACTTCCTCAATAATAAAAATGATTTCAAATACCTTGAAAACTTTCTAGCATCTTCTCCACTGTACCATTATGAAAGGCGTATAGTATTCAAAATGACATCTCTCAAAAATTCTCTTACGAAAATATCATCTACTTTTATATGATAGTCTGATTTGAAATGCAAACATTTCCTGTTTAAGTACAGTTTCGAAAAAATGAATGTATCCCACAATAAGATTCAACAAAAGACAATTTTAGCAAAATTCTGGAATTTTAGTTTTCCTTATGCAATTGTCATCTTTCATTTTAGGAAAACTCTTAGCAGCCATGAATGAAAAAGCAATAATCATGTCAATTTTAACATGGACAGAACCTACTTTTTGTTGCATAAATCTAATAGATGCCCTGAGGCATACCATTGCATACTATTATCCCAACAGTGGATGGTCAAGGCACAGGCAGAGCTTCACTTGAATAAATACTAGTGAAGAATTTGGTCTTTAGGATTTTCCTTACAATGAGAACATAATTTCTAATAATGCAGGATAAAAGACAAGTCTCACTTCCTTTTTAGTTTTGGAAATCAAAATTAGATTTCCTAAAATGAAGAGATTTACTGCAAAACAAGTCACACACTGTTAAATACAGAAGCTTTCTTAATGCAGTTTGACAAAATAATTTTTCAGCTGAAATACATTTTCTCCTTCATTCCCCCTGAACAGCCGTTAACACTCATCTTGGATTGATCAATAGGTCACATATGCACTACCTTTTTCTGAGAGCTTTCTTTCCATGGAGATGTGTTTGCTACTCCATAAAGCAAATTATTAAGAACAAAGCCTAGAAATTGGACCTTCCTAGTCATTGTGCCACACTGCCACTGAACCTAAAAGGTAAAGCACATCACTGAATCACAGAATGACCAGGGTTGGAAGAGACCTCAAGGATCATGAATCTCCAAGCCCCCAGCCACAGGCAGGGCCACCAACCTCCACATTCAGTACTAGTTCAGGCTTCCCAGGGCCCTATCCAACCTGACCTTGAACACCTCCAGGGACATCTGCAACCTCTCCGGGCAGCCTGTTTCAGCACTTCACCACTCTCATGTTAAAGAATTTCCCCCGACATCCAACCTAAATCTTCCCTCCCTCAACTTAAACCCACTTCCCCTTTTCCTGCAGTTATTTGCCCTTTCCGAGAGTTGACTCCCCTCCTGTTTGTAGGCTCCCTTTATGTATTGAAAGGCTGCAATGAGGTCACCCCTCAGTCTTCTTTTCTCCAGGCTGAACACGACCTGCTCCCGCAGCCTGTCTTTGTAGAGGAAGTGCTCCAGTCCCCTAATCACCTTCGTGGCTCTCCTCTGGACCCTCTCCACATTTGGAAGAATGCAATTTGGAAAACGACTTTGTGTGAAAACCTTATAGTACATAACTAAAATCCATTATCTAACAATGCCTAGTATAGTACAAAAATATTTGGCACTTCTTTATCACTACTATTTTTAAGCACTTCATGAATATTTACTATGCAACTAAAAAGTCTCCCAAGAAGTAGAATAATGCCTACTGTAAATAACATTATGTTGGTTTGTTATGCAATCTGTAACTAAACCTATATTTAATAATTCAATAGGAATTATTAATGACCTTGAATTCCATTTGAACTCTTATCCTAACTTCAGCTGCAGAGAGCTTAAGCCTGGATACTCAAATACAAGTAACTCCATGAGGTGAAGCAGAAACGATTTGACAATCTGAAGTGAAATGATTTCATGAAATGTATTAAAAAACAGGAAGGCCAATGTGACTCCCATTCCTCTTATTCTCTTAAGTTTTCTCCAGTGGAAAAATTATGTGACAATTAAAAATTATTTTTCATTTATTTATGTCTGCTGCGCTTCATATGTTTGATATTGAGACAAGGTTAGTGACAGGCAGTTTGCATTTGGAATTGAAAGTGGAGATGTTTAAGGTGGTCCCTAGATCCTGTGGGTATACAGTAGATAGTGCCAGAATACGCAGTTGATTAAATGATGCTTATCAGAAATAAATGTTTGCTAATTCTACCTGTCTGTGAAAAGAGACAGAGAATGCAATGTCTGCATTTCACATGTACTAGCTACTCAAATTCAAGGTCAAATCCTAAATTACTTACAGAGGAAAGACTCCCAGATAGTTGATTAATGTTCTGACTGTGGTAGTATGTTAGATTTTTTATTATGCAATGATTATATATGAGCCATCACTGAAGGCTTATATGGGGTCAAAGACGCTTGGCTGCTTTGTTTAATGTCTTTACAGTGCTTCCATGTTAAAATATTTCTAAAAACTGTAGCTGTAATTAAAGACAGGACCAGTGGCTGCCTACTAATGGAGGATCATAACAAAATTTGGTTTACTTCCTCTATTTTGTAAGGGATTCCTAAACTGAACTTACGCTAGAAAGAAAATTAAGAAAAAAAACTGTTAACACAAGTAAAATGTGTGATTAATCCACAACAGAACCATATTTAGAGTTTGTTGCTATTAATGACTTCTTGTATGGATGTTAGTAAATCACCTGACTTCTCCATGTTCTAGTAGTAGAATAGGCATAAAAGTATGGTTGAATTCAATATTGTGAGACTACAACAGTGAATATGTAGGTGGGCCAATAAGAACTTCCTCAATATTTTTTCCCACTCATGATGGGGAGCTAGGCTATCAACTCCAGGCAATTTATTTATGTGTGAAAGCTCACAGAAGGCTTGATTCACTATGTGAGCCGAGTACAAAGCATATATCCATTAGGAAGCATATTGTCCTAGGAAACCATTGCAGTTGAAAGAAGAATTAACTGCTATGTTGCAGAGCTTCATAAACTTGTTTGTTATTACTTTTGCTGCACAGAGCCCCGAATGTCCAGCACAATTTCTTTCTGACTGTATTGCCTGCTAGCAACTAGAAATCTCTTTTACTGAATGGGTCTTATTTTTTCCGTCTATATGATAATGTGCTTAAAACAATATGCTGGGAGCTGTTAGGCATTTATTTACCATGGTGGGTTAATCTCATCTAGGGAGGTATAGAAACTCAATCGTGAGTGCTACAGTATATAAGCTAATTGCCAGGATAAAACCAAATGAATAATTACTTAACTTCACAATGAGGCCTGGGGGAATTTTTCTTTAATAAAGGTTTAATTCACCAGTGATAATGAATGCAATCTCACATACTACTGAACAACACCATTAGCATAATGGCTAAGATACAAAAAGCATAATTAGACCTAAACAGAAATGTTAATTACAGCCATGAAGCTACCAAACAAAAAGGGAGTTTTCCTTTACCTGTGAAATGTGTAGCTTACGTAATCCCTGTGGATTGGTTATCAATTCGGCTCCAGTGACTGACAGGCAGAAATTAAAAACTGAAGCTTCCTTTGCCATTTGATTCCAGAGAGGACTGTGATTCACACAAGAGAATTAGAGTACTGGTGAAGGAGGTGAAATTCTGTACCTCTACTCATAAAGCTTAAAAATTACACTCTCATGCATCTGAACACTACACTACAATTCCTTTTCACAAAAAAGGCAGGCTCATCAGATCTGGACAGGAATGTTAGATCTCTTCCAAGCATATTTGTACTCCCAGACTTGCCTACCATGCACAGCACTGTGTAGCTATACAAGGAAGCATGGCAGCCTGCTGGCTAGGCAGCTGCTGAGAAGTTTACTGATAACAAGCAGCTTCATTTCCGGCACTAAAAACAACAATAACAAAAGCTCTTTGTACACAAAAATTCACACAAACTCTTATATCTTGCTTAAATGAAATCTATGGGATGTCCTCATGGAAGAGCACTCTTTTGTGCCATTTCTGCTGTGCATTTCTTTCATCTCACGCTGCACAAATATTAAATTCAGAGATTCAAAGAACTCAAAAGTTATAAAATATGAGAACTAATGTTGTATTTTTTCCCCTTACAGGAACTTATTCAGTGTATAAAATGGACACTGACTGAATGGAGAGCTATTCAGTTTTTCTTTTCATCTTCATCCTTCTGTGTTTGATTCCAGGCCTTATTTAGCACACATCATCAAAACCCTGCACTGCATACAAAATTACTAATTTCTTCATGGGCTTTTTGTTGGTTTTCTCAGCTTTTTTGTGGAGCTCTCAGCTCTCATTATAATTAATCTATCCTCAAAACACCTCTAAGAAATCATATAACTGAAGCAGAGGGAGATGAAGGCCACATCGCTAAATACTCACTAACAAACGTGCCTGATTTGATATGACTAAGTATTCAAGGTGGTGGAAAGCCATTGTTTGTGCATCTGTTTATAGGTAGTTTACTTATGAACTAATTTCTTGTTTATGGACATACTAATCTTTTAAAAGTCTGCGAAAACTCTCACTGAAGAGATCTGCTGACGATCCCAGTTGAAAATGATGCTGAAATTATAAGAGGAATTTAATCCCCACAGTGGCATTCAGCCACCTGAACCATAAGACAGTCCCTTTCACTCTTCTAGTTTCATACCTTGCACACTTCCATTTCTGCAACAAATTAACATGTAATCACATTACTGAGATGGGAAGGAAAAAAAGAGATTAGAATCTGAGAAATTAAGGATTTTTCTATTATTATGATTTCAAATTTCATTATAAATTGGAGAACCTGGAGGCAGATGTTGGAAAAACACTTCTACTGTTCATATAACACCACTGTCATTGAATCTAATGAAGGCTGTCATTTGTTGAAACCTAGCCCAAATTCACAAGCCTGCCAGGGAACAACCACGCCCTACGATGGAGTGAACCAGTGAGTGTCCTGGGAACATGGACTGACAGGTATCTACAGCAAGAGCTAAACACTGAGTGGTGAATATGGCCACTTTCCCTTAAGATGTCCTAAAGAGGAATTTGTGAACGTGATTTCTGTTCTATAGCAGGTAAATAATGAAAGCACTGATGCTAAAGCTCTGGCTAAGCCACTCTAAGGGGAGGAGGCTTAAAGTTCATCTGTTTAAATAGATCTCTCTCCATCTAGCTATACAGGATACGATAATTTTCCTGTTTAATCCGGACTACTTTAATAAACGACATTCAAGCTACAAGATAAAATTGTAGAAAAAGAAACAGAAAACAAACAAACAAAAAAATCACAGATCCGTTCTATGACTTTCTAAAGCAGTAAATAGTATATCCTTCTGGCAAGAAACGTGGGCTCTGATTCTGTTTATGTACATTACCCCATGACTATTTAATGCAAAATAAAAGGTAACAATTATTGGAGTATGGATCAGAAACCAAATGCTTCTTCCTCCCAGAGCCTGACTCCTTTAGCTCAAGATAGGACTCCTGTACATCCTGGATCTCTTTCTTTTTTCTAGCAACTCGTAGATCTCTTTCTGACCATCAGAACAATTACAACACGTAATACAGTCCAGTCCAACCCACTCAACCAGCATACATCACAGTAACCAAGATTAATCTGAGACCGGAAACATGGATTTGAATTTTTTCAGGCTAGATAAAGTAATAGAACTTCAAATATTCAGAAAAAAGAAAAAAAAAAAAAAAAAAGAAAGCATAGTGACTCAATAAATATTTATCAGAAAGACAGTCAAAGAGAGGAACAGCCTGCCCAAGAAGGTTGTGTAGATTCCATTCTTTCAGATTTTGATGATTATACTCAATTAATCCTGAGCAACCAATTTTGATTTCACAGTTAAGCCTTCTTTCAGCAGAAGGTGGAACCAGAGATCTCCTGAGGTATGTTCCAACTTGAATTATTCTGTGTAACCACAGGAAAAGGGGGTAGTAGCCTTCTTCATCAGCTACTCTGGAAAATTCAGCAATTGAAGCAACGCCTTATGAGGACACCATCTTGCAGTAGACTGTGAATGCTTATCAAACAGAGTCTTTCAACCTTACCCATCAGTCTGATTGTTTCATACAGTGCTAAGAAACCATTTACAGGTGATGTCCTTGTATAGTCATAACAGATTTTTATTCTATTATTTTATGTCTGCAATCCTGGTATTAAAGACACATTAGCCTTACTAGAGCGTAAGAGTACTTCCCAAGGTTTTGAGCTTTTTTGTTTGTTTATTTTAGTTAAAGATTACTTATCAATCTTGCACAGAAATGACCTACTTGGCTGAACTGCCCACTCCATCAGAATACTATGCAACTTAAACAGATTTCAATTCACTCTGCTTAAATTATGATGCACAAAGCTAAACAATTTTCTTACACAAATTTGTCGTTCATGCAAAGTAAGGTTTTCTGAAAAAAAAAAAAAAAAATGCTGTAAAACTAACAAAAAAGAACAAAGGAACAGCTGTAAGTCAAGAGTTCTTATGCCAAAACACTTTTCAGCTGGGTTCCACATTCATTTCCATCCCCCATATCATACTGATTATAAACTTAGATGCAGATCTAATGTTTTCATTTAATCCATTTTTTCCATATTTTAAATTCATTGTATTTAGTGAACATTCAGTTTGAAACATGCAATATCAAAAGAAACCCCCACAGATGCAGGGAATTTGAATAATCAGGTCCTCATAATCCCTAAAGCTCAATCTAGTGAAGTCTCCATGGGATCATTTTAAACGTGCGCAAGAAACAAATGACCAAATTACTCTAAACAATTGTGAGATTACAGATGAAATAAGCCATATGATTAAAATATTGATACTTACATTACAGTTATACCTTCAGTCCCCCATGGAGATATCTGCCTTGTTGTGCCAGGCATTGTACAATCACACAATGGTCTACTGTGCAGGGGAATTACAATCAAAAACCTGATCAACTATGATATAGTAACATCAGATCGCAGATGGTCAATCTATGGCACTGGGAAGTCCTTCAGGTTTTCCTCAGACTACTGCTGCGTGTCAGAGTTACTCACATTAGTGGATACTTGAAGTTGCTACTCAGTTTTAGAGGAGAATTTTTTTTGTATGAATAACGGGACATTCACAGATCTGTAGGTCAGACTATTACTACCTGCTGATGTCCTCTGTAAGACATCTCTGTGCTCCACAGATTCAGAATAAATACAAAATGAAAAATGTGGCATACACTCCCAAAATTCATCTTCAGTGCTGAGAATGCAAGATTCGTTTCATATATTATTGAAATACAGCCACTGGCTGAACATAAGGAGTCCAAAGAGCTATGAACAGATTTCTTCTGAAAACCAATGTAGTCTAAAAAACAGAGGTATAAAGTAAAAGTTGTCATGTAATATAGAGTTTCAATTCTGTCCTTTGATATACTGGATGACACACATGCTTATGCACTTTTGAAGACATTAGCACTGGAAAATCAATAACTAAATGTCTGCAAACATCCATAATCAATGCTGTGAAGTGACATCTTGAAATTGCAATATTTAATTGTCTTCTCTTGACAGTTTTATCCACGGGCTTTAAGATGTTCCCAGCGCTACATCTGTTATACCTGTATAATCAAATTTGAATATTTTGTGCAACAGCAATTCTTATTTTATCTATTTATCTTTCTCAAAGTGAAAATTCCTCACAGTGAACTGAGTGAAAAAGAGAAAGGCTTTGCTACATGACAACAGATATAATCCTGACTATTCCAAGGTATTAAATCTTATTAAGAGAAGATTGTTTTATTGAAATGCAGCAATATTTTGCATCCCAGCCTTTGGTTTAAGCTTTACAAGTTAAAATACCAACTGGAGGTTATTCAAATCAGATCTGAACAAAAAGTTATCTGCACAGTGCACATGTCCTTGTCTGCATCCATTTCACAGACAAAAAATACCACAGGTTTCAGAACAACACTTGATGATAAACCGTGATCCTTACCAATCAGAATGATTTCTTTACATACGCTTAAACCATTTATTTTAATTTCATGTTGAGGCACATCCAGTGATTGATTACAGGGCATGCTCGGTTTTATTGCAATGCAATCTTTAACTCTCTTTTTGGCTGAGTAAGAAACTAAACAGCTAATTTCTTTACTTTCAACCTGTAAGCTAGGATTTATCTACTGGTGTTTAATCAAGTCAGGCCATTTCCATTTTTTTCCCTCAACATATCACACATTTCCATTCATACAATATATTTAGTTATTACCTAGCATTTATCAACACTTTTTTGAGGTGTGATTTAGAAGGGAGAGTTGGATGGTAAATATTTTTGGCTCTGAATTATTTATTAACAACCAAAAACGGGGAACTATTTTTCCTCTCTCATCTCTGTATTTATACAGTTACACAAATCACTCTCCTTGACAGGGCATAAAGCACATATGAAAATCAGGCATATTCCTAAATATCAATTTATTAGACTAAACTTAGGCTCTTGAAACTGAACTGCATTTACCTGCAGGTTCTCAAGCTCAAATGCACCCTTCATATCGGGGAGCACGGTTTCTCTGGCATCCTTTATACTGCCAGGGAATAAGTTTATTCAGTCTTAAAATGCACTTTACCACCTGTCAACACCATTTTTTGGCTGTGATTTTTTTTTATAATGAAGCTTTACCAACTTCCTCTAATTTCTATGAGAGGCCAACCTTTTCTTAAAACAACCAAAGGCTTTACAATTAGCCGCTGCTAGTTTGTTTCTTCTCAGCCATGCATCTTGCCTCTGTACAGATTGCTGGGCTTTGGAAATAGACTGAACATGTATTTATTGACTAATCAAAAATACAGTAAAAGTGGAAAGACACAGCAATATTTAAAATCTAGCTGATTACCCTTTGGTGGCAGATGACTAACAGCTTACCTCAGCAAAGCAAAAATTGCTGCCAAAGGTTTCTTCATAGAAATAATCCTTATTTATTATCCAAGTTCACAGCTGTATACACTGCAGGCAGTAACTAAAATCACTTAAAAAGCATGATGCTAAAAAACTAAACCCCAAGCTTACGTGACTGTGATGCTTATTAAAGGTCTGATCCTTCCTCATTAAGACCAACAGGAGGTGTTCTGCCAAAGATTTCAGGAGTAAAGGAAATTATCTCAGGGAAAATATTCAAGTAAATCCATAAAGTTGCATTCTGCTCGTGAGCAGTTAACGTGTGATTGTCTCTGGCACGAACAAGGGAAGCGCTAAACAACTCCTAAGAATTCTTAGGTTACTCAATAGTCTTCTCTCTTGAAATAACAGGACAACAATAAAAGACCCATCGTGCACACACGCCTACCCCAGCTGAACTCTAGTACTTCTTTCAGGGGAAAAAAAAGTGGTTTTATGCAGCTGTTGTAATAGCCTTTTGGACTAAATCAGCAATCTTTGCACGGAACATTATTTTTATAAGATCTATTAAAATCTCACTTCTTAAAAATAATCATTATTCACTCTGTTGAATTGTATGGAATAAGATCAGAAGGAAAGAATAATATTCACTAATCAATTCATCCATTTAACATTGTTAGCCTGGAGGAAACAACACAGAGAAATAGCCTACTATATACCCTGCATTCTCCCCACACAGTTATTTGTCCTCCCTGTGCTGCAGTCTGCAATATTTTCATATACTCTGCTGGAGCCAGATATGAATCCGTTCAAGGTTAGGTGATAAAATATCAACCAGTGATTTGAACTGGACTGAAACAAGGAAGGATCAAAGAGATTCTGCCCATCCCCTCTCACATAACTACCACAGAAAATAATTGTTTTAAACAAAAAATTAAAAAAGTAAAAAATCTAATCCCACTTTTATTGATACTGGGGAGAACATTGCAAAGGACATCCCCTGGAAGGCCCTCGATGAGCAGTTGCCCCTCTGCTCTGCTCAGTGTCTCATCCCTCATTTCATGACATCTAAGTCAAAGCATGAAAGCCAGGAACTCTGATGAATAACGTCCCTGCACAGGGCCTGTACTCCTGTCAGGACTGGAAAGGTGATTCTCCCATTGCAGATCCATCTGTTAGGGCCAGTGAGAATGAAAAGAATGGAAAGCTGAAGTGAACAAGCAAGCCTCTGACATGAACTGAAGAACATAAAAGGTTAACAAGGCTAAGTACAGAAACAAACTTTAGAATAAAGAAACAGGCAAAGGTGTCTAACATGATACCCTGAGGTTAAGCCTGATGAGAACACAAGTGCCTCTTGTGCCATAAGATCACAAAGCAGGAGCAGGTTGGGCTGTAGTTGATGACCCAGTCTACTCAGTGGCCCCCATATATGAAATTGCTGACAAAGTACCAGGCAGCAATTCCAGCTCTGCTCCCAGAAGTACGGTGAGAGCCGTGCTATATCTGGACTAATTAGTCACGTCTCTCAGCAAGGCTAATTGGGATCTACACGTGCACTGACATGGTGATACTGTCTTGGATCAAGAGCTAGCACAGGCAGTCCTATGTCCTCATCACAGGGCAGAAGCTGCACCTGAAGTAACACAAAGACTAGCCATTTAAAATCTTACAGGTTCCAATTAACACTACAAACTTTTCTAAAAAAAATTACAAAAAAGTGCATGTTGTGAATGAGAGGTGCTGGATACATCACAAGAGAAACGTGCCATGCAAGGATCACCACCATAAGGAGCCAGTTTATGATGCGTTTGTTTCTAAGTACAGCAGTATTGCCCACCTGGAAAGCATTCACTCACAAACCGTCTATGCAACTAGAATTAGACAGAGGAGCAATGCATTGGTATAACTGAGTGTATCCTATGCTTACCTATGCCATATCAGTCCAATAATTCAGATAAAGAGCAAGCCCCATTAGCAGATACCCTTTGATGGTATGCCAAAGAACTGATTGGGATCCTTGAGGCAGTTGAAGGCCCACACTTTTAAGAGTTATTTCTTTTTATTTTTCCAAGTTTCAAAAGTTTCTATCTTTACCTTCTTGTACTGATCTCCCCTTCCTTCTCTGTCACTCCAGTTCTCCTTCCTACAAGTTATCCAGTTCAGATTTTCTTTTAGCTTTCTTTTTTCTGCTCTCTTCAATACACAATACACCCACATTTGTAATGGTCACAGTGTCACAGCCGTACAACCCAATATGTTCCAGTAGCAGCTGCTAAGTGCTGTTCAGAGATTCATGGACAGTTTTCAGACCTCTGAAACATGCCCCTGATTAATCACAAACCTCTTTAGTTTCTTGCACAGGAAACCAGTGACAAACCACTATACTTGCCTACACTGCAGAAGTATACTTCCAGAACAGTGGAGAGGCTATAAATTTTTAACCTTTTCAATTCCGCTTGTGATTATTTTGGTTGTACTTCTGGGGGTTGTACACCCCTAAGGTAGGGATTCCTGGTGTGTAAGTAGTCCCTTGTATAGCATACACTCATCGTTTGTGTACTCAGTCTTACTGTCATTGAATATACAACAGGTAGCTCAATTAGAGAACACTTTCTATCCTACAGTAAGCATACAGAAAAAGACAATGCCACAGATCCCTGAAGGGCAAAACACAGTAATTGTTGAAATAATTTTGAGATGAAAATATGATTTCTTTTTTTCAGTAAATTCTATAGAAGAAAGAATCTACATAGTAACACTAGTGCTTAACAAGTATATGAATTTCAAGTATATATGCTTTCTCAAAAGATGGTTATAAACAAAAGGACACCAGGAGGGTAAATTCATATTTGCTTATGTTATTCTAAATGATACGATCTTTCCAAATAGAAGCAATGGAATAATTAAACTAATTTTCCAAAATTATTCTAGTATATTCAATTACAGATTTTAATTATTCTGGAGAAATAGTTCAATGTTAATGAAAGACACGGTAGTTAGAATCATGGCAGAGTATGGGTTTCATGTTTCTGCATTCCATAAAGCTTATTAGAAAATGTAAATCAAATATTTGATGAATACTAAGAGCCTATCGGGACATTAAAATGAATATTACCGTTGTGACTCTGAGAGTCAGGTTGAAGTATAACAGAAGTCAGTTAAGGTAAGTAGATTTCAGTGCCAAAGGGAACATTAGCTGTTTTAAAGAGGCCTCTGGAGTATTATCCAGTATTAAACACGGAGGGGGAAAAAAAATGAAAAAGGTATTTAAATAACACTCAGGCTGTGACACAAACCAACAAAAGATAGCACAATTTCAAAGTTTCAGCTGTTACCTCATGTAAGTTAACCTATTCTCACATGTTGATAACAATTCACTGAGGACATCTTGATGATGGGGAACACAGAAGTCACACAGATGTTTATTTTGATCCTTCTTTGTAACTATCTAACAGTTTAATTTGGCCATTAATGATATCTTTGCCAGTGCTTTTGGTTGTGTCTCATATTTTAAAATATGTTCCTTTATTTCACATTCTGTAAAAGCATCCGAAACTCATCATACTCTAAAAAAGGCATTTTGATAGCCTGAAATTTTTTTTAGTAATTAAGCCAATTCTACATATTTTATACACCATTTTTAAAACTGTGCAAGCTAAAATTTATTTTTTTCAGGACATGGCATGCATTAGGAAGGGTTAAATGGAAAAAAAAAAATGAGATACATTTCCAAAGGCAACAAAGAGAAACCTGTTATACAGGTTATTCCATCTCAGGTTGTCAAGAAAACACCATGCCACATTACTTCTTCTGGACATTTAAGATAAGATCCACCTGAACAGTATATTCATCAAAAAAGATGGAAGATTTACACCAGGTAAAAAAAGTAAAACCATTGTGTGTTTCAATATCTCCTAGTTGGGGTATATGTATAACTACTATCTGTAGACTTAGGTCAAACAATAATATGCTTTTTTTAGGTCATGGATGAAGAATGAACATGAGTGAGGAAGCTGCCTGCATTTGGCAGGCGCAAGATTACAAATGGTGATCCTCAAAAACTTAATGAAATCTCCATCTGTAAAGATGGCAGTTGATATGCTACTGCACAAAGTTTTTCACTACTTGCACGAAATGTCATTTGGGTGGTATTTCTTGTGAAATTTTTCTTAGGTACTAGCTGAACTCAGAAGAATAATTTCTTACTGTTCCAAATTGAATTTTGTAATTTTTGCACCAAAAAGTTGATTTATATTCATATTCAGACAGTTATGGCAGGTATCTCCATTTTCTAGATCTTCCCCTTTCCTTGTTATTTCTATATCTGTGGCCATTATGTGTCATAAGTTGTTATAGTAAGATATCACTGACAATGTATTTAATAGCAGAAAATGTGCAATTGCATTTACTACTCACAAAATCCTGCTTGAACTATTCCATATTAAAGCAAAAGAAAGACGTACTGTAACAAGAATTTTTGTTCCTAGTGGTTTCATAAAAGGCAGAGCCCCAGTCAACCCTGTCTACAGTTTTGAAGAGTATCAAAACAAAATCTAAACATGTATCTATGAGCTTTTGAAAATCCCAGTTCTTCTGTATACAGATGTTCCATTTGGACATGGAAGTTTGAATTTGGATGCTAACATTTCAAATGTTAAGATTTCTTAACTGAAAAGACACAGGCCTGTTAAATTCATACGACAACAGAGTTGTTCTTACTGTTTCCTCTACAAAAGGATTTTTCTTAATCCTTTCTAAGAAAGCAGTTCTGAAACTGCCAATTAATTAATTATTATCAAAGTACCTTTTCACAACATACTGGACCTTTTTTCTTGACTTAGAAATAATAGTGAAACTGGAAAATATGTGCAAAATGTCATTTTCCAGAGAATTCACTGCATTTTTCTTCTACAGAATTTAAGGGGAATTTACACAAAGCAAAACTACATAATAAGCAACTCTTTTTTTCCCCCCCACACCAAAACATAAAAAATAATCTTAAATCTTTTTTCTAAACCTGGACCATTTTTTGTTATATTTAGTACATATAAAAAAACAAAAGCAGCTTTGGCAACTGTATCTATTTTACTAGCACAAGCTTAAGCTTTACAAAGATCTACTCTGATTGATATCGAGAACTTTTTTTAAAAACGGACTTAAGTTTTTCTTAATTACTCACACATGAATGTTTAACTCACTGTGACAGTATTATGCCAATACTTAAAGAGAATACCCATATTTCTCTGAACCTACAGCCAAGCCAAATTATTCAGTGATAAGCTTAATTTGAATTAGTACTGATTTCACTGACCTCCAGATCAAATTCTAGCAGGTAGGGCCTGTTTGTATATTTAAAAGAAAATAGTATTTGAAATATCTAGAGAGAGTTACAGATGTTTTATCCACTACTATATTAAATTAGCATATCATGCTAACTGCACACTCTTGGGTAGGAAACTAGAAAACCTAGAGAAAAGAATTGTTCATTCTTGTGTTTGAGTTCAAGTGTACATTAAGAGAGAAATGCAGAAATCCACTTTTTTACCTTAGAGTATTCACTTCCTTTTCTAGAGAAAAGAAGTCCGTTAATGAGTATCACGAAGTATTTGGTAGTATGCCACAGGTTTAATAGATGTTGTCTTGAATTACAGTAGAGAGACAATTTGGACCTTCGCCTTTTGTTGCTGTGTGACAAATGTCAGTAGAGGACCAGTCTGGCAAAATGGCCTCTGACATATAAGTGTGTGTGGAATGTACCACTGAATTCCTCCAGGAGGAAAAAATTGCACCCGTTAACATTCACTGGTGCTTGCTGAATGTTTATGGAGATCAAAAACTGGACATTGATGGTATGGTGTGTTTCAGCAGCAGTGACAGCGGGCCCCCCCATTGGTTCAGATTTTTATGAGCATAGCATGTAGGTTCTTCTTCATTTCTGGTGAAAATGCATAACTGTTGGTAATGACTGTGTTGAAAAAAAAAAAAAAAAAAAAAGTATTTTGTACCTAAGAATTTTCACTGTCATAAAGTGTTCATCGTACGTGTCGTAGTTATCGTGAAAATAAATAGAAGGCATTATTTTCAGAGCAACCTGTTCATTAAGGTGTCCAGCACCAGAGATGTGGTTTCAAACATAGGATTTGAAAAAAAAAAAAAAAAAAAAAAAAAAAAAAAAAAAAAAAAAAGTTTTATAGCTTTTTTGCAGTGATAATGGCTACAATGACAGATGACTCCAGTGCAGACGATATAACTTCTTGCTGGGTGACAGACAACATTAGCAAGACTACACTAAAACTAAAATTCAGATAAAATAATAGAAATGACATCAAAATGGGATCACAGAAAGCCAAATGAGTTGTAAAAGTTGCTTATCATTAAAACTGACAACCAAATCTGTTTCCTTTAGGAGAAACACAAACATCAATAGACAAATCATATGCTGGTAGAAGATCGGTAACTTACGGTTAAACAAACCTAAGCTAATCATATGGTTAAATAGAGTATGTTGTGTCAGTTTTGGATAGGCAGCTGTAACAGATGACAAACAGACAAGCATTTAATTCTTCCACTGAACAGAATGCAGAAGATAATTTAGTGAAAAGAAACTAAGAACTGAAACTGAACTTCTAGGCTGAAAAATAATACGTCATAGAGAGTTATTACAATAGAATGCCTAAAGACTATGAACTGATAGGAAATAAAGAAAAGCTCTTGATAAGTATATAAAAACAGAATGCCTTTAGCAACAGGATTTATCTAAATATAAAACTTGTTACTTACAATTTTTGTAGATGTGTGATTTTAAAACTAGATTTGAAAATGGTATACTCTTAACAACTTAGAAGTTTAACGTGGACGCTAACTTCATGGAAATGGCTCATTCCAACATAAATTTTTGACATCAAAGTTGTTTGATTAGATGATACTACACAAAATCATTTAGCTTTAGAATTCTTTTTTGCCTTCAGTTTGAAGAGTGAATGGTTTTCTAGAGTTATTCTTGAAAAATAAATAAATGAATAGGTATCTCAATGATATGACTGCTCTGGATTATGCCAGCTAACCTGAGATGGTTGTAAATGTCAAAAATGGTTTACAGGACTATGCAATGGAGCATTTTTAATAAGAAAATGTTGTTACTCAAATAACCTACGTAGTGGCAGGAAAAAAAGGCTAGTCTCACAGACAAAGAAAAATTGAAGAAAATATTACAAATTAAATGGCAAGCAGATGACAGCATAAAAGGATCATACTGAGGTCAGCATTTTTACGTATGTGCCTGCAGGTTAGACCTAAGAGCCAGTGTGCGTGAGTTTCTATATGAAGGAATAATATTAGATGTTCCTTTGAAAATACAACTATTTGACGAGTATGGAAGCATGAAGCTGTTCTCAGACAATTTTAAACAATTCAGGTCAAATTTAAATCACTCTTCCTATATAAGAAAATATCAACTCTTTTATTTCTCCAAGAAATTAAACTAATGTACTGATGTAGATTTACATATAATAAAGAAGCATTAGTAAAATTGTTATGCT
Organism: Tetrao urogallus; assembly: GCF_951394365.1. Taxonomy (NCBI): domain Eukaryota; kingdom Metazoa; phylum Chordata; class Aves; order Galliformes; family Phasianidae; genus Tetrao; species Tetrao urogallus. The sequence continues at coordinate 12,997,828 of NC_136817.1, forward strand.
TTGATAGTATGGATAAAAATAACTAAAAACAGTGAAGCTCACATTCTATATATTAATTCTTAAACTGGAAGTTATGATTATTCTCCTTTCGTAATTATTAAATGACAAGTTTGAACTCATTACATCCATTTCCTTGTCAAAAGATACTGGAGAAGGGTGCAGCAACTATTCAGATTTATTCCAAAAATTAGTCTTGTTCACTGTATATAACTCTTCTGCTCTTTTTCAAAATATACTAGAGAAATCTATTTTTGCTTATTCTGCATACTATAATACATATCCACATACATTTATAGATGAATTCTACTATACGTATGCTAAAATCTAATATGAATACTATAATTCCTATTTATATAATAAATATATTACATTTTAATAAGGGTGATAGTTAAGACAGTTTATGCGACTCCTCTCCTAACAGGCAGCAAAATGTTCAAAGAACATCTGAAATCTAATATATATCTTTTCGATCAAGGATAGTGCTATGATAAATCTTCCCATGTTTTCGTGGGGGAACAAACTTGCTTAAACCACATAAAAGGCAATTTTAGCAATAAATGATGAACAATTAATTACTCTTCCATATACCACTATTCCATGCAAGAATTTTTGAACCTCCTAATAGTTCCCTAATCTTTAATATCATATTTTCTGGTAATTTATTCTTTTTCTTATTAAAGATCAAAATACCCTACTCAAAGTATTGCTGAATTTTTACCTGTCAAAACTGAGATTAATTATGAAGTGAGATCTCAGAGGTCTATCCTGAGTTTGGTTCTGTTCGATATTTTCATTAACAACTATTAAGATAATAGAATAGACACTAATAAAGCTTGTAGATGACACCACACTAGAAGCAATTACGAGCACTTTACAGGAGAACACCGAAACTCAAAATGATCTTGATAAATTTGGGAAAAGAGCAGAATCAATAAGATAAAATTCAATACAGACAAGTGCAAAGCACTAAACTTGGAAAGAATAATCAAGTGCTCAAAAATGGGGGAAACTCTATAGGCTGCAGTAAAGGCTGTTAAGGAAAAAGACAACTGGAATAGCAATTAACAAAGCAATTGCAAAGAGAAAAAAATGGCATCCTCTCTTGATTTATCAGGTACATTTCCATTCAGGCACACAAGGTGATGAAACTGCTCCAACAGAACTGTAGTATTGTACGAAATGTATTAACAAACTAAGTCTATAATATTTATGTAAAAATGCAAATTTGCTGCCAATAAAAATTTCTGGCAGGAAAATACATTGTTTGACAAATTGCCTTTCTGGGCTTGAATCAGGCCAAAGTGCTATGATAGCACATGGGCAACTCAATCAAGTCACTCTACTACAGTGATCCAAAGTAGATTTTTTATTACAAAGAGCATGAAAAAGGTAGTAATGCCCAACAAGTTTGTGATTAAGCACTGGATATAAGAAATGCTGTCCCGGAGGTAGTCCCTCTTTCTTCTTCCTCCAGCTTGTTTGTCCCAGAAACAGTCGGACAAGCATAAGCACTGCTCTGCGTTCCAGAACTGGCTATATGGTGATTAATAACTACTGCAATTGCATTATACTTTCCAGACATACCACTGAATTCACAGTGAAAGATATCAGCCTGTATCACGTGTGAGGGTGGAGGCTGGCACAGAAAACAAGTCAAATGTGAGTACTTCATCTATGTTGGCATAGTGAAATTTATAATTCAAATTTTAGAATTACCCAAATTTCGTTAGAGCAGATTTGGCAGTGCGTCATTATTTCTACAGTTTATTTGTATTAGGATAGTCCTCTGGAGCCCTAGTCACAGAATAGGACTTGACATGTCAGATTCTAATACAGATGGAACAAAAAGGTAGACCAAGATTTTATAACTTACATAAATGAGACAGACATGAGGATATATGACAGCGTTAGTTCGGACACAAGGCAGCAGTGTCAGCATACTACGGGATCAACTGTTGTCAGGTGTTCCGCAGACATTGCAGCAAAAAAAAATTTAAAAAGAAAATTTCTCTGATTGTTGTTCCAAAGTAGGTTTTTTTAGAATAATTCTAAATTCGATGTAAGAAGTGAACAGACGTGAAAAAAACACTCTTCAGTAACAAAATAGGTCATTAGTTTTATTTAGATCTCAACTTCAATATCAACACATCTTAATAAATCCATAATGATGGACTATTTTTACTGAAAGAAAGAAATAACATTTTAATCATGTCAAAACAAGGTTGGTGGCTGGCATAGAGTACTCTAGGCTTGTGGGTAACCCAAATTGAATTTCCTGTTCCTATTTGCCAGCCCCAGGAGGAGCATAACGATGATATGCTAACAGAAAAACACTCAAGAAAATTAAGTTCTTAAGCACAAAACTTGCCTTCTTCTGAAGAAAAAAGAGAGAGAGAGAGACAGACAGACAGACAGAGAGAGAGAGAGAGAAACACAAACTTACGTTTGTATACATATGGGAGGTCAGAAAGGATGCACGTGGACAAATATTAATCAGATAGTGGTTGGATCCAGCCACTATGGCCCTTACATGCTCAATGATAAATGTTCCAGCTGCTGTGGGATATCTTTAATCTTTTAAAATCACAATATTCTGTAATTCTTTTGAGAGGGGATCAGAAGTTAATGAGAGGGGTATATCGATTTTATTTCCTTTTGCCACAGCTGATGATGAACAACCCACAGTCTTTAAGGTCTAAAGGGATCATTAGATGCAACTTTTTGTTTAGCCTTGATGCAGCAGCCATTGCATAAAAAATCTGAAGTTTCGCAATAGCATTTTATAATGCATTTCATTAATGCATCTATTCATTATCACTAATTCACTCATAGCATTCTTCCACTGGGGAATTTCAATTTCTTGATGTTATGTTTGACTTAAATGGCCATAATAGTAGCCTATGTCTTTTTCAGGGCTCATAACCAGGGAGCTGTGGTAAACATTACTGCAAAAAAAATAAAACAAAAGAAACACCAGTGCACAGTGTTCTGCCAGATCCATGAGGGCCCTTACATCTCTGTTCCTATTACAGTATTCATAGGTTTTTATTGCTTGTTCTATAAGATTTTGTTTAATGAGAAATAAACAGGTTTAGGAGGCTATTTCCCATCAGTGATTCAGGAAGCATATTTTTCTTCAAAATGTGTACAATACACAAAACACAAAGGTCCCATTCTATAAATAACACCTTTCTGGCATCATTGCAAAATAAATTGCTATTAGGCGTTGTTTATTTTTAACAATTTATTCATAAGATGTCACAAATACGAATCACAGTGGGAAACAACTGAGAGGGAAAGTAACTGCAGAGTGCATAGGGCAAAGCTTCAGAGTCACGTAGTTCCATTTCTGAGCTGAACCTCCAAACACAAGAGATTTCTAGAAGCTCCAGTACAGGGAGCAGTTAACATGGAATGGGCCAGGGGGACCAAAAAATGACAAAGGCTCAGCATGAGTCAAGCTCTAAAACCAAAGGTTGTGATGAGGGAGCTCTGAGATTGCTCTGCTATCCTGTAACAATATCATGCAAGGGAATCTCATTCCCTGGAGATCTCTCTGTCTGCAGACGGAAAGGGAATGGGCACTGACTTTAATGAAGACACATTACTTTGACACATCCGTTAAAGCTCACTGTTTTGCACTGTCATTAATTATTTCAAATCCAGCCAGATATAGTCTGCAATCCAAAAGTGCCTGTAAAAAGCTCACCTTCTGCTAATATATGTAAGTTCAAACAGTATTTGCCAATTAATCATTAGAATTATAGAATGGTTTGGGCTGGAAGAGACCTTTAAGATAATTTAGTTCCAACCACCCTGCTACAGTAAGGGACAACTCCCTCTAGACCAGGTTGCTCACAGCCCCATCCAGTCTGGCCTTGAAGGCTTCCTAGAAGGGGGTATCCACAATCTCACTGGGCAACCTGTGCCAGCATCTCACCACTCTCACAGCAAAGAATGAGTTCCTAATATCTAGCTTAAATCTACCTTCTTCCAGTTTAAAACCATTTCTCCTCATACTGTATCTACACGCCGTTATAAAAAGTCCCTCCCCAGCTTTCCTGTAGACCCCCTTCAGGCACTGGAAGGCCACTATAATGTCTCCTCTGAGCCTTCTCCTCTCCAGGCTAAAGAGCTCCAGCCATCCCAGCTTGCCAGTTTCAGTACTCTGGCAACATACATATATATATGTATGTTATATGTATATATATGTGTATGTATGTATATGTATATGTATATACATACGTGCATTTTAAAATTCAGAGATGATTTACTTTGTTCCTGCAAACACAGATCAGCCACGAGACAAAGCTGATAAAAACTGAGGTGGCTTGCAGGCAATAATTCAAATTCAAGAAGAATATGCAGTATTTTGTATCCTTAGCCTAAACACTGAATATTTTGTATAAACACATGACTAGTTATCAAGATCACAAACACGAAGTGTAAAAATCCGGCTTTTGATACAGGCTGCTTAGAAGGGCCAATTGCAGAGAAAATCCTTACTGTGTTTGTATTTTATTTGAAAGCACACCAATGATCGGGACGCTGCAACTGTGAACGGTTTCCTTCTAACAAAAGGCACCAGCATCAGCTAACAAGTGTGTACCTGACAGACATACTAGTTGAGTATTAATAGGAGTAATGCCAGTAACTACAGAATGCATTAAAGAAGATACTGCTGTAGGACTCCTCAGCAAATCTAAAGGCAGAATAAGTAGAAGTCTCAGCATACAATCTTAATGCATGCAATGATTTACTGAATTCCATGTAAAAATTTACCTAAACACAACATAAAGCATTTTGAGTCTATCAGAGAAAAAAAAGTAAGCATTCTACTACATGAAAAACGTCTATAAATATTTTTCAGAAATACAGAGTATGATTTCAATAGGTACTTCAAATATAAGGCCAAAAATAGGCTGGTTAATTATCTCTGATTTTCTTATTTGGTTCAAACAAAGCACAGTGGTGTCGGGGTGAGGTTTTCTCTCATCAGAATCAAGTAGCAGAAGAAACTGGTGTTAAATATGACAACATATCATCACTATCTGTGTATGAAATCTAAATAACACTGCATTATGATTTCTTTAAAGTGGGAACTAAACCTCATCACTGACCTAAAGTCATTCAATTAATCCCAGTCAGTATCTCAGTGAGAAATGTTTTAGCTAATAACCAAGATACTCACTTTTCTTCCTACTTCAGGAAGCAAGATATATACAGAAACATCTAGAGAACCATCTCCAATGAAATTCATTTGACCTAAAGGAAACTCAGCTTGTTGCCCAGAAGCTGAAAAGCAGAATTCAAAAGTAAATCACAAACTTGTTTTTCTGTACAAGTCTGCATTCAGCATCTGCAAGTCCACTCCACATAACAGTGCCTTATTTCCAAAAAGTGTCATCATTATTGTCATTATGGTCAAATTGCTGTAGTATTTTTTCTTACATTAGCACAGTTATGCAAAACAGTATGCTTAGTAGCCATACATGCATGACTAATTTTTTTTCTCTATTCCACCTGATATTTTTAATCTTATTGCAAGTATTTTACGATGGATAGTCTTCTTTCCTATTTGTTGTTATGCAATAGTGCCTATTAGTATTTCCCTACCAATATTCTTGCTTTATTCCAATCATTTTTACTATCTTCAGTGTCTAATTTATACAAAAAAAATAAACTGCTTCAAATAAGCAGATCCATACTAAATCAGATTTGTAGTTATTTAAGAGTGATGTAACTAAAACTCTGAAGAGAGCATGTAAAATAAGAGGTCTCAAGCTTTGACTGCCTAAATTATTGTTAGCCAAAGATAGTACTCATCTTTTCATTACTGGAAATGGAAAGGTGACAGGACATTTAACAGTGAGGTACTTATTTTCACAGACCCTGTTCCTTGAGCAATAAATAGATTCATTAGGGGGGAAAAAAATGGAGAAAGAAAAAAGAGGGGAGAGATAGGAGGGAGAAAGAAGAAAATCTAAAAAAATAAAAAAATAAAAAATAAAAAGGGACAAAAATTTTAAAGAGAAAATTTGAATCCTTTTATATTTCCTGTGTTCACAGTAAATAGTCACAAGGCAAGCGCACCTTTTCTTTTTTTATAACCTTCATTGGATCAGTAGCATGGCCATATAAGATGCAATAATCACCCCAAAAAGTCAGAACAGTTATTACTAGTAGATCTCTCCAACACTCTGCCCACACACACACACACCTTATCTTTCCTTTCCTAAATAGGCAGTCTGACGGTATTAGATGCTCTGCACAGGAGACAGTTGCATCAAATCCATATTAAGAAATTCAAAACACTCAGCCAATTGCAGTCTCTTTCCTAAGGCAATTTAGCAAGGTTATACTCTGTTAATAACTTATCCTCAGAAATAATGACATTTGTATTATAAAATTGAGAAAGAGAGGGCACTTTATAGATAAGTGCCATTTATTCAAAATGCTTTCATGTTAGAAACCATTTTATGGGTGCCCTTTAGACACTAGCACATCTCTACATTTCAGCAATTATTCATCATTTACACATCCATAATTTGAGAGAGTTTTAAACTTGAAATGAATAAGAAGCTCACACCCTGCTTCAAATGGGTGAACCAGTCTTGATAACACCTCATATCTAAGAGATTCTAAATAAATTAAATAATGAGTGGGGAAGCATGAACCTTCCCTAGTCTGACTGTGAACACGGCATAAAGTAGCAATAGTCTCCCAAATCTAGGATATAAGACAGAAATCTGTCTCACAGTCACAAAATCCCCTGTTACCATAGTGATGGGGACTGAACAAATGCCTAAAAATACCTGGTCTTATTCACACTGTCTTAGGAATGTGACCTAAATGACATGTAATACATGATTTTCCATAATAAATTAATTGCATTTACTAGGAGCCAACACCGAGAAGCAGCATACTGTGCAAAAGTACAATGTGTAGTCAGACACTCAAAGAGATCACCTTCATCTCAAAGATGCAGCCTGAACAGAGACATAGCTGGAAGACAGCAATGTATATATATGTCATAAAAAGAAATCCCACGTAGGTCATTAACAAAGCAAAGGCACCAATTAAATACGATTTTCTCTCACTAAAGGAAGGATTCCAAAAGCATTCTTTCAAAACGCTGATGTATGGAATTAATTGTAACCTCCAAAGTTCACCATCTGCAAGAACCTCTGTGTTGAGGTGGATGTAAAACTTAAGACACAGAAGTAATATCTGTGTTTAGATCAGCTTTCCGTTCACAGCACCTATATATGTCATTATAAAACAAAAGCATGCTACCATAGAGGAGAAATGGATAATGGCATCTCCCAAATCACACTGTGAGGCTCTCAAAGAGGCTGCCTCCACAAGCCTTACCCAAGAGCTGCTGATCAGCAGTCAGAGCAGAGTATTGCAGGTTTCCCAGCTGACTACCCCAGGAAAGAGAAAAGACAGAAGGAAGATAAGACTAGCTTTATGTGAAGGGCTTAATTTTTTTAATATTTTTATTTTTTTCTATTTTTAAAGGGCAATTTTCTCCCTTCTGTTTACAGTACTTTATACCTTGACTCATGGCATCTTATTCTATTTACATTCATCTATTCATTTGTGAATGTTTTTAAAATTTAGTTGGGCTTTGTTGCTTAAGAGTGATGAAAAGCAAGTACCACTGACATTACAAAACAAGGAATAAGGCAAGTGTTTTTCCTGGAGGCACCCGCAAGTGCAGACCCGCTACAAACTTTCTCTTCATTCTTTTACTACATTTCAAGATATTATGGAGCTGTAGTCCTGCATTGTTAGACAAAAGGCAATTCAACAAAATGTACTTTATTTCATGTATAAGGATAAAATGATTCATTTCCAAAAAGAACATGAACTATGCTTTTAAGAACAGTAGCTTCATGACACAATGGAAACAAATGACTTGAAATCTACACTTGCGTTTGAACTTTCTGTACCATTGCAAAGCATTTTTAAATAACAACTTACCTGGAAAGACCAGCTGAAAGATCCGCTGTACTCCGCTGGCAGGTATAAAATATCCACAGTCTCTAAAATACTCAGGTAGATGATTTCTGTCCATTTTTTGGCCAAACTCCCTCTTGGAAAACATTGCTTCATAAACTAAGAAGAGAAGATCCCATTAGACATGTAGTTACAATATGCTATTAGGCACCAATTTTTCTAGAAATATTTTCTTTAGGATCAAGTTAATTCATTTGGTAAACTAAGTACGGAAACCATAGGCCTGTGTGGAAATCTGATGATTAGGTAGCTTGCTGATGGCTGAATTTTGCAATAAGTAAAACTCGCATCATCCTTACCAAGCACCAAAGAGAACAGATAGGTTGAAAGAATTCTCTCCCTATATAAGGATTTCTCAGCAAGGAAAGCTGACGAACCAGTCCCTGCAAGACAAGGCTCGTAGAAAGAGGCTGAGGAAAGTGGATAACTACAGTGGTTCATACTCTTTTTTACTTGGCAAACAAGCTCTAAAATAGTATATTAAACTGTTGCCCCTAAAATAAAATGCAGGTGAAAAAATTCCCAATGTAAGACATTGCCTCTAGTAATGTCATAATGGAGATGCCTGTAGATGCACAATTAGAAAAAAACAGAGACATGTACATTCAATTATTTTTTTGACAAATTCAATATATTTAAAAATATAGCTTAGTCAAATACACTAACTCAGAGAGATAGGCACTGCGTGGTTAGTTTGCACTGCTCAGGGAGGATAAAGTATGAATTAAAAATGGAAACCCTTAGTCATCTAGACTTTGAGGTCCACAGCTGATCTACCTACCCCACACATTTTTTTCAGAACTGCTGCCAAAAATCTTCATCCCTGAGAGACAGAGGTCATCTGTCTAGCTAAACTTACTATCTACTAATAGACCAATAATTTTTCTCTAAGGGTTAACAGAAATAGATCAAATTACATTCTACGCTATGTGTGAGCATCTGTAATGTCTGTTTCTGTCTTCACCAAAGAAGAGCAAATTAATGTCAATTTAGTATTCCAGAAAAACAGCATCTGCCTTTTAAGTCAGACTTTGCACTCTAATTTTTGAAGACCGTAACAACAAAACAACAACAAAAGACAATATACTGAGCTGCAACATCCTGTCATATCTACAAAGATGCTTTGAAGGTATAACGTTAAGACTTCCTGTTAAAGCACTAGTGACAACAACTGAAAAGCATGTCATCAAAATACGAAGAGCAGTACAAATTTTTCAGCTAGCCAACATCACCCAGTGTGTTATGAACTACTCAGCCTGGAAAAACAGATAAACTTTTTCAGGAGGATTTACACTACATTCTAGGAGTTAATTAGTTTTACTGGTTTTTTTTTCATATCATATTAGGGAAAAAACTCATTTCTGCATATAGTATTTAAAGTATATACATATTTCATATGTGGTGATAGGAATACAAGACCTGATTATGGAATTTTGAAGTAAACACTGAGACTATGTCATCAACATCCAGAAGCTACTTTTTCCAAAGGTATAAAACCTTATGTATGTAGACTCAAAGGACTGAATGAAAATTGGAATCAAAATTTAAACAATTAATACATTTCATGTTCAAATGGTGTAAGAATCAATCAGAATCAACTTTTAGTTGGTACTATATTTTTATTTCTCTGAAATGCTTATTTAGAGTAGAAAAAATAAAGCAGCACATCTAAGTCCAATGTAGAGTGCTATTGTTTTGTTGCATAGTTGAAAACTTTAATTTTTGTTTTCTTAGTTTTTCCTATCAGGAAAGTTATTTATTGTACGCTTTCACCTAATCTTGCAGCCACATCTTCCACTGGAAGAGGAATTTGAAGGACAATAGATTATGTAAAAAGGAAATTTAGATTATATTTTTGCAGTCTGAACTGCTTTTTCTTTTCCTTAATATCTTCCCATATCATCTGGGTAATAAGAATGACACAAATATATTCAAAACTATGCAAAAGTCAGTGAGCAGAGCATCTGGAGTTAAGAAACAGGCAGCTTTGATATTAGTCAACTATTTCCTTGTATTTCAATGTTTTTTGCTTATTTATCATGAGAACCATCAAGAAAAGCACCCTTCAAGCTATTGACATCTATGCTCCTCTCAGTCATTGCAGTTTACCTGTTGTGCCTATGAGTTTTGTAACATGCAGATGAACTATAACGTGTCCTCACTATTACACTTGCTTGACTACAGGAAACAGGAAAGTCATCAAATAGGATAAACATATCAAGTGTAAAATTAGTTCCATGAATACAATTTTCAGTACATAGATTGCTCAAAAAATCTACAAAGGTACCTTCTTTTGAAGTCACTAGAAATCTTGCTTTGCGACATTACACAATGTTGCCCATCACTTAACAGTTAATTAGGGTCTGAGACCACATCACGTTGACACAATAGTGATACTTAATTATTAATTTCTTTACCAAATGACTGGAACAGTCTCTTTATTCAAATTAAATCCTACAGTTCTGAAGTTCTGGAATGATGTTTTAGAAATGCAGCTGTCTGTAAGGGGAAATGAAATCTGCCTTGTACCAAAAACCATTTAAAAATGATTGTGTTGTGAACATGGAATATTACTTAACAAGTGCCAGACTACTGGAATTAAAATTAAGGTAATTTTGTGTTAAATGCAATTACTTACATTTTTTCTTGTCCATCCACTCCTCTAATTCAAAATAATGAAGTGGTGTAGACAGATCCAAAACACCAGCTCGACTTTTAATGCGTGCCATCATGTTACGGTAGCACTTTACAGCTGCTAGTAAGGATGACCCATGACTTGCTGACTGTAATTAAAGATATTTTTCACTTTCATTACTCATTACTGAAAGTGACAAAAAAAAAAAAAAAGAAAAAAAAGAAAAAAACAGATGAGATAGAGTGGAGAGGTGTGCAGCACAAAGGAAAAACCTTAAAGAAAACAATAATAAATTCCACTGCTGTAAACACTTGGACAGATGTGTGAAAACAATTACTCCACAGAACTAATGCAAAATAGTCCATTCCAGAGCTGACTAGGTAAAACTATTGGATAAAACTTTTTTGGATAAACACATTTTATTCCAAATTATATAAGTAGGTCAGGAACTGTGTAAAATAGGAAATACTATCTGCGAAGTCTGGAACAAGGTTCTGTATCTCAGCAGAGAAAAAGTGGAACAGTGAACAAGGTGAGAAACTTTATGTTCAATATTTGGTTTTTGATTTAAATTATGTCATCGGAGGAAAAATACGTATTTGTCTCCTGCAGCCCAGAAGTAGATATTAAGACACGTAGTTTTACCTCATTCTTAATTTTATCAGCAGCAAAAACTGCTTCTCCTCTTGTATATAAAGTGAAGGAACATTTTTAAAGGTTGATGATTACCAAATAATATGACCTGATTTTTACAATGTATTTTAGGATTCTGGAAAACTAATAAAATAGATAGTTTAATGAATGACTCAGTTCCTACTTGACCCACTTACTTCAATGAGATACATATTTTCTTATGGCATGCTTCTGAGACAAGAGGCTTAGATATCACTAGAAAAATGATATCTTAACTGAAGTTGTTCAGCCTCCACAAGCATCCAACCTGCAATATGCATAAGCTCTTCTAACTTGATATGAACTCTGAGATTGAAATCAGAAGCGTGTATGGTGGCATTGGTGTTATATCATTTCTCAGGAAATGACATTTCATTTAGCAATACTTGCTGAAAAACAAGAACAGTAACTACACTGCAGAATCCATGTTTTTTGTTCAGTAGTTCAAGCATAAAACAGAGGAAGAAGAGTGCAATAACAGTCTGCTATCCATATCTTGTTTACCTCAAAAACTGCAAGTCCTTTAATTAACAATACAATACACATATATAACAACAGTATTTAAAGGCAAAAGAATCATAGGTCACACAGGCTATTCTCTTCTAAAAATAATGGAGAGAATTCTTACAATCAAGTGATAGAAACAGGTTCCAGCAGAGAACTCACCATCAATGAATTACCTCTGACCTTGAAGGTGCAGAAGAGCAATGGCAGACAAATGGCTAGCTGAGCACAGGATTTTTTTCATTGCCAAATAGTAATAATTCTTACACAACTAGAATTTAAGCAGTATATGGATTAAACAATCAAAACATTACCTTAATCTTTACTCTCTTGTACGCCCTACGTACAAGCCACCCTCTCACATATCTTTGAATGCAAATGACTGCTTTAAGTTCTTCTCTATTCCTAGGATGCTTTTTACTATCACAAACAGCTTCAAAGATTTCTGGGTGAGTTACGTTCTTCTTCAGCTTCTTCTGTGTTTGAAGGGAAAGGCATTTATCACTAGAAATTGAAGTACAGAAAATTTGTTTTTCAGTTTGGTAGAAAAATGTTTGAAACATGAATCAAAATTCTAGTACACAAATTTCAGGTTGTACTTAAAATAATTACAAAATCACATACAAACCTTTCACTTACATGAATATATTGAAAAGACTGAAATGAAACTGATGGTAATTTACCATTTACTATTACAGAATAACCATCCAAATCTATTTGACAAATATTTTGTTACAGATGCATAGATGAGCTGAATTCTCATGTTTTTGTAAACGATAAGGATTAAGCTACTACTTTAAACGTTTTTAATATTTTCAATTCCTATTCAACTACACAGCTTTTTCCATCCATCCCAGGAGTATGCAAAAAACTTATCTAATGTAAAAACCACTTTCCTGAAGTAATGACTTTAAGTCAGGCTAAAAAAATAAATTTTTATATACATATGTAAATTTCATATATATATATTTCATATATATATATATTTCTTACAAAGGATATAATACCTCCAGTAGATAGACCCTCTGACACCCTTAATATGAATGTATCCCTTCTATCTAAATGCTAACTTTCATAGCTTTTATTAATGTGCCGGGAAATTAGTCAGGAAATTTTCCATTAAATTTCAAAAAAAAAAAAAAAAACAACCATACATTTTACAAGTACATAGAAATGTATTAAAGTCAATCCTTTCCGTAAGTACATACAAAGAAAGGCTGTATTGGAGTTTTTCCTTTCAAAATAAGATAGCAAAAACACCAGACCCAAGGAGATACTCAATAACCTGACCTGTATACGTTTCTGTCACAGAGAAATTAATTAAAAAAATCATATTTAAACCCAAAAATATATCAATTTTGTCTTAATTAAAAACAAACAGACCAAAAAAAAAAAAGAAAAAAAACAAGAAATTAACTCTCTAAAGTGGTTAATCAAAGCACTAGATTTTGCATTTGAAGCTGTCTAACTGGCAGAAATGTAAACTGAAATATAGCTGAGTATTTTCTCTCATCTAACACATTCAGAGATTTCTTTTTTTCTTAAGGGAATAGTCATTTTTATAGTTAAGGTCATAAGTAACCATATATTGTAAAGTCAGCTGCAGTTTTACTTAATATACCCAGATTATGCCAAGACTAAACCAATCTGCTCGAAATATAATTTGTCAGGAAAATGTTTTTTGGTGCCTGGCCTTAATTAAGCAAGGTGTTAATCAGACAAAAATGCTTGAGAAACAGAGATCTGAGTGCTACTCAGAATCTTACGATTTTACTTCCTTAACTGGATTTTCATTTTATTGTTACAGAAATAGGTTAGATGATGAATTCCAAACTAGGTATTTTCTGGTGTTCTGCAGCACTTTCTCCTTCTAGCCAAAAGCCCACAAGACTTTTAATCAGACCATCTTTTTATAATTAAAAAGTATCATTTGCACTTACTCATCATTTCAATTTGTGCCACGAAGAAAAATCTGTCCCATAAATCTTGATCTCTCCACTGGTTAAAAAAACTTACAGGTATTTCATATAACTTCCCAGTGTGGGACCACAATCTTACTGCTCACATTCTGATACACCCACTGTATCTTCTCAGAGTGAACCAAAAATTCATCTATCAGCTTAACTGAGCTGTATACCAACAATATTGATTATTATTTCCCAGAAATTATAACAGAGTGCAACATTTCTATTTGCTTGCAAGGTTTCTGAGAAATTGCAGTTTCTTGAGTTGCGCAGGGGATACCATGAGTGGAGTCATTTCCACGGCCATTTCTAGACAACTCTAGCCAGTTTGCAGGTAATGCTTATTTACTGTGTCAAACATTAGGATATCGAAGGACAACACTACTGAACAGATCAGTCCACTGCCTTCAAAAGGTCAGGGACATCATGTTGGATGCACAAGAAGGGAAGTACCTGATTTATTAGGTACATGCACATAAAGAATGCACATAATACTTTTATTGTGGGTTTTTTTTGCTTGGATTTTTTTGTTTGGCTGGTTTTGTTTTCAAATTTTGAGAAAAAGGTTATCAGAAATGATTATCTACATGAGAGGGCAGAACCCATTCTGTTAACTTACAGGAAGAAAAATTTGAGAACTTTTCTTGACACTGCCATCAGATTCGTATTTTAGATAGAGTTTGATTTTTTAAGAAAGCCCTCAAATCACTACGGAAATTGGTAAGGAGAAGTAGGTTATCTGTGGAAGATAGAGCAATGTAAGGAAAGAAAGTCTTTCTAACACCACCAAATATGAAATTAACTCTTTTTTTGAAAATGTATTTCAGAACAATTCTGAGTCTGCAACTGCTTGGTCTTTTAAAAATCATAATAACAAAAAAATATGGAAGATATGAACAAGTGCTTGTTTGAAATTCCAAGCGTACATTCAAGTTCTCACTTAGGTACAGCAGCTGCCTGCACTACAAATGTATTTCTAAAATCAAATTCATTCTGCAGAACTGATGGCAATGCATTGACTGGATCTTTCTACTGAATTATGCATATGGCAATTTTTCTATCATCTCACAATTTAATTTCATGCAATCTACATATGCTGATTAATAGTGCAATGTAAAGATGTATTTAATGTAATCTGCCACTGGTGTATAAATTACGTCTTGTATTGGTACTTTGTACTTTTCTTAAAGATTAACTTCAGTTAATGTTATATAGCATTTACACTGTCCTTTCACTTTTATGTATAACAAAAGACACGTACTAAACTACCACTTGCTTAATACAATTTCTATCAGTTACACTACTTCTAAATGAGCTTTTTTAATCACCAAATTTGTTGCTTTACTGGAAGAAAATAGCTAGACTTGGGAAAAAAAAAGTGTTTTTATTTAAGGAGTGTTTAGAACATTCTAGGCCAGAACAAATACCAGGCATGATGTTTGAAGAGCAATTTTTATCAAGCCATCAGTTTCTCTACATTAATATATATTTCCATCACTTATAAATTGCAGTTCAGATATTGCTACTAATTAGTTTTGGCTGATACTGGAGTATTTTTTATGCCCCACTTATAAAAGCTGTTTGCCCATCTGTTAATAGGTTGGAAGTGATTAAAGGACACTTATTTTGGCTGTTGCAAAGGCCAAATCATTTTAAAGCTGCAAATATGTGACAAAATCAGCTACGGATTTGCCAAGTTCAGGACCTGATTTTCCTAAAGGTTTGTGGTGTCTGCTTTCTCCCTCTTCTGCTTGAAGTATCCGAGTCCTCAGTACACAAATATGAAATTTCAGCCTAGTAATTAATGATAGGCCACGCCTGTTAACTGTCTGAATACCTATACCTTCTCTTCTTGCCTATTGTTTCATCAATGCGAATAAAAGAGCAGAAAAATGAGGCATAGGTGAATTCAGGTAATATCAGAGCAAAGATAAGACAAAAGAAGTAAAGAATTGCATGAAAACTGCAGTCACATAGAGTGAGCTGGCAATCAACAGCAAACAAAAATCTCTAATAACAGGAGAGTTGTGTGTGCCATTTTTATGAGATAATTGAAGCCTTCCATCTCACCTTTGGAAGAGTATTTCAGTCACATATTTTTCTGAATTATATGAATAAGACTCATGCAAGGATCTGGAATAACTCCTGTATAATATTTACATCCTATGGCCTAATGGAAGGCAAATTTCACATACTAAACTATATCCTGTTCTTTTTCCACATAATTTGATGTTTTAAAATATCAGGGTAGAACTCCAGCTGACCCTTATTCCAGGAGAAAAGTAACAACGGAGTTGTGAAAAGAGTTTTCAAGCAGATATTGTAACACTGGCTGCTCTGAAATTCCCTGTATAACTTACTCTAAAAATTTCAAAGGTAATATCAAAGGGAAAAGACCAGTTACTAATTCTAGACTTACTTGCTTCATCTGCAAAATTAATTTTATAAACGAGCAACATGAAGTGCTATCGACGTACATTAAAGGCATACCACCTTCATTGTATTTCTCTAATGGAAAATCTGTCAAGTGCATTCTTTAATGATTATATGACTTAAAAATTCAACAAATGAAAGGATTATCGCTGAAATCATATTAATCGGCAGAGGATTAACAGCCTACTGTTGAAAGACTTCATGAACTGCAATAGGAGATGATTTGAAATTAAAAATGCAAAGAGCTCCGCACATAAATATTGCAGAACTGTAGATATTGAAGTAGAAAAAGCAAAAAAGGATTGAAACAAAGGCTACTGATGTGAATAAAATCTTTCAGCATCAAAACTAAAACAAAACTGTAAGAAACATGCTATACTCTGTAACATCCTTAGCGCTTGTGTACAGTTTACTCTTTTCCTTTCTAAGTTTGTGTAGCCAATTGTCCTCTCATTCTCACTTGTAATTCCAAACACATTTAGACACATTATATGAAATGTTTTTCAAGAATGAAACACGTTGCTATTAACCATTCTGAATCCAATAAAAGACTGAGAATGAAGTCTTGATTTCCTCCTAGTACGGTTTTCATTAATGGTCAGAAAGATTTTACAAAAACATTTAACTGTGCACAGCACAGCATCAAAAATTTGAGCACACAGATATAGTGATCTACTTTTCCTGTCTGTAGAAACATAATGAAATTATGGCCAGGCATTTCCTGTTACTTCATGGCCAGAGTTAATCTCATCAAATCTAATACAACAGCTATCCATATTCATGAAAATACTTAAGGATGTGTTTGATTTTAGCTTTAGTGCATATTTTAGGATATGCCTGAAGTTAGGCACATACTTAAAATGCCATGCTGAATTGGAATGTAGGCAATTGTATGCTTACCTGAGCTGAAGTTAAAAATTAAGCATATGCTTAAGTGTTTTGCTGAATACAGATGGAATACTGAACGGGAGCCCAGTGATTACTCACAAGTGTCAGTATGTTCCTAATCCAGAAATTATCACTACACAAATAAAATCGGAAGATATGCATATACATAATCAATGTATGGCTGACTAGAATTTTCATGACCAACTAATTACAATTCTTGCAGACATAAATAGGAAAGACGATGAAACACTGCTTAAATTCAAAGACATATCCCAAATTATTCACTCAGGATGTTCACAGAAGACAAAATATGACAGTAAAACAACATGGATGCATAAAGAGAAGCTGTAATGACAGACACAACAGCTTTAACTTTCAGCTGAAGACAGTTTTCAACATTAGTGAGCTTAATTAAGCTGATCTTATAGCTTGGTACCAGAATTTGCCCAGTATTCTGAGGACACGGTGATATTTAAAAAAAAAAAAAAAAAAAAAAAAAAGATCTGGTTCATCAGACCATGTGAACCAGACCCAGAATCATCATGCTGATGTTTTGCAACTTAATGACATTGCAAATCTATAGATTCTATTGGAAATATTGTGAATGCATGACTAAGACCCATTCATGCTTTCTAATTCCTTTGTCAGTTTAAATACAAATTTCAATAAGAAAAAACATTGGAAAATACAATTGAAAACAAGTCAGTTTCATCTGCCATTTTAACAGAAGATTAATAGGAAAAAAAGCACCTCCATTTTTTCTTTTCTATTTTACCACCCGATGCAGCACATTTCTTTTTGTTGGTTCGGAAGTCTATCTGGAAAGACAGAAGAGACAAAAGATCTAGTGAATTAGGTACTCCCTGTTTATCTACTTTTGGTTCTAATTCTAGCATTGTCTTATTTAATCAATACAAAAACACACAAATACAAAATGTTTTTCCTCATAGAACCACTTGTGTAGATGAGTTTGATTAGTATTTGTTGTGCTATATTTCTGCTCTGGCTAACTCCTGGAAAGGATATGTCCTCTGGTAAAAGTAAAAAAAAAAACAAAACACAGCATATAATGGAATAACCTAACTATAACCCATCTCAGTTGCCCTTCTCTAGTATGAAATACGGCTTTTTTCATATACATTTTCAGGCTGTATTTACTGATGATGAATATCACACACTGTTTTTACAACCCATTGATTCAGTATCATGAGATCTAACTACAAGGTAACTGAGCTGCAATAAAATCTTGAAAGCAGGGGAAAGGCTGATAAAAAAATAATGATCTCTGCCAATCTCACACTTTACCTTTCAGATGCCTTTTCTTTTTAGGACATTCTGATTGGCATGCAATATTAAGATATGCATGCAATAGGGATATAGTAAGAACTATGTCCTGATCAGCAGCCGGCTACATGAATGTTTTCTTATGTTCTTAGTATATTCCAGCTAGATTATCAGTACTACAGATGATATCAGGAATTTCCCTGTCAGTTAAGGACAGGGGATTTGCACCTATCCAACTCACAGACAAGTCCTGTTGATTCCGTGCTGCCTTCCCACACTCTATTGGCTACATCACGGTCCCTAGTCTCGTTTACTGAAACTAGAGTCTCACGTGTAACTGTATACTAGCCTTGCCTATTATCTACCATCTTAGGCCCTACATTGCTCCACTCCTGTTATCTCAGACCAGTCCACAGTCATGCTATTCTCCCAGCTCATGGGATAACACTTTCTCTGATTCTTCTTCTGCCCTGATCTGCTTGGCTTCTGTCATTAATTTTCACTACCTCCTGACTGCAGCCTCTCTCCACAGGGCCATCTGTCTCAAGACACACAGATATGAACATGCTTCCTGTCCACCCCTAAACTGTTTTTCTTCCAATGGACAAAGTCCTACTATATTTTAGAGTCCATTTAGTGATGAGTCAATTTGAGAAAACTAATCATAATAATTCTAAATTCTTAACTGCGTTGATGCCAAATTTAGAGCAAATCAGGTGTTCGCTTTTAGAGTACTTCCCTGCACAAAACATTTTCATCAATTTTCCAGTCACCAGAAAGTTCTGATAAGCAACTAACAAAATATGATTTCGTTCAAAAAACCTTAGTAGTATGTGCTAAATTAATGCTGGCAATGCATTAAGTATATCTTTTTTCAAGAATGATATTTAGCAAATCTACATACGGTGCCTAAATAGGAGACACCAACTACCATTTTTTAATCAAAGACAGCCAGTTTTAAGTTTTCAAATCAATGCACAGACTTGTATTGCAGATTTCAACCACTGAGGTATAGGTTACCCAAATTGCTATAAAAAAACTTTTTTTTTTTTTTTTTTAAACTAAGTTACTACATTTAAAGTAAATGCTATTGTAGAAAGAGGGCCTGGCTCTGTACACCCTTTAATTTTTTTGGATTATCATCCATCAATTAAATGTTATCTCCAGGGAGAATTAAAATGAATGCTCATTACCAGGAATAGCCTTATTTAATTCCTGATTTTTATAGCTACGTGGTTCTTTGGTCATTTATTTAAGAAGTCGTCTGTTATTACTGAGCAGCTTTGGTGAATTCAATTGGTTTTCATACTATTTTACCATATTTTGGTTTTCACATCTGTTTTTGACCTAAGAATCTGAGTCCTAAAATGATTCCTTCCAGATCTAGAGTGGTTAATACCCATCATCTTATCAAACCATTCATTCGTTCGGAAACCTTGCCCAGCATATGAAGTGTATGATGGCAGGTAGCCTACTTTTTACTTCATGTTGTATAATATCAAGACAGTGTATAATAAAGCCTCCATCAATGATTTAATAGGAAGATGAAACAAAACTTCTTGTGCAACTGAGATGTGAATTGATAACTTTATACAGTCTGAGTGTTAATATCAGCTTAGGAGAAAATAGGAGAAAAAAAGTGGACATAGAAGTGAGATACACTTACTATCTGCATAAGACCTCAAGAGCCATTCTCCAAAAATGTATTTCTGGGCAAATGTACAACAATAAAGTGATTTTGCACATTTCTGAGTATAAATGTTTAATTCAGTGTAAAATATATACCTGATGACTTTCTAAGTTGCTTCAAATATGTCTTACTAATGAAGATGAGATTTACCTAATGCTACAAGAGCTCATGCGAGCTATTCTTGGGGTCTCCAGCTGTGCTTATTGGTATGTAATGCTGACAAAGGAAATTAACACACTACTGAATACATTATAAGGATTTGCCAGGACCAGATCTCCAAATACATTTGATATAAAAAAAAAAATCAAGTATCAAACATATGTAAACATTGCTTATTTCAAAAATGGACAGTTTAAAAGATAACCTTCTACCTGCAGTCTGCTACCTATAAAACCTAATGAAGCAGGGAGAAAACTATTTTTCACCTTACTTTCTTTAGTATTCTTTTTAAAGTATGATATATCTTACATTACTTTCTTAAAGTAAGTTTGCCACTTAGTTTGAAGTACGTGCCCTTTTAACTGAAAGGAAAATTATGTCATCAATCCCTGAGAAGTAGATGAGAAATATACACAGAGGTTTTCTTTGCAATCTGCACTTGCCACGATATTTGATACACTGCTACAACAAAGGAATCAAATGGCTTTATCTTCTCAGAATCTTCCATACAAGCCAGTGCAGTGAAACGTGTTTAAATCAGAGGGAGCTGTTCTCACTTCACATTATGATGAGCCACTTGCCAATTGAGTTCAGCCTCCTATCTCCCAATTGCAGAAGGAATTTAATTGGCTATTGCAGCAACCTGTATTCTGATAAGGTTGCTGAGAGAAGGAAAAAAAAGAAAAAAAAAAAAAAAAGGGAAAGCCTGTTTCATTTGAAGACTGCAAATCATGTTTTTCTTCTACAATCCTCTGTGCTGGTCCACCTACTCAGCATGCAGACATCCTTCAAGCAACCATTACTCTAGATTTCTCATTTCTTCCTGGGGCCATCCAAAAGTTCACAGTTTGTTTTCTTTACTTCCCAAACTAACTATGAAGTCTCCAATACATGACTGTTATGGTTTAACCCAGCAAGAGACTAAGCACCACACTATCTTGTACTCCCCTCTCTCCCAGTGGGAGAGGGGAGAGAATTAAAAAAAAAAAAAAAACAAGGAATGCACAAGCAATTGCTCACCACCTGCAGACTGATGCCTAGCTAGCCCCAGTGAGTAAATAGAGCAAGATGAACTCCCACTCCCTTCAGAACTCCTTCTGCATGATGTCGTATGGTATGGAATACACCTCAGGCCAGTTTAAATCGGATGTCCTGGTACTGTGCCCTCCAGTCTCCTTGGGCCCTCTGCTGAGAATGACCTAGACTCTATACAACACAGTTTAGCATCAACTATAAACATCAGTTTGTTTATATCAATCACTTTTCTCCTAACAAACCAAAACTTAATAATCATACCAGACACTCTAAAGAAAAGAATTTCACCCCAGCTAAAACTAAGACAGTGGCCCAGCAGATTGTACATGCTTTCTTCTGAGGCTGCCTCCCTCCTATGAATTCAAAGTTTTATTCTGCCTGAGACAAGTGTGGCCTGCAATAAAGACCTTGCTTCCACTTCACAAGCCACCTGTTATCTTCTTCACCAACCTGCCAACTTCTCTGTTGCTTCCCGGTCCTGCTGCTCCCCAGCCCACTGTGCCATCTGCACAGCAGGAATTCAGAGATAAACTTACCAAGTGTTAGAAGTCTCAGCTTTGTCTCAGAGATGATGCGGTTTTGTGAGAAGAATAATTATTCTGGAATAAAAGTAACTTTCATTTAAGAATAACGTCTGCATGGAAACTGACTCCAGAACTGGAGTAGAAAACTTATTTATTTGACTCTAGTTCTGGCTTGTCTGCTTCCTCTTTTATATGGAGAACATGAACTACTTCTGAATAGTAACAGGTTTTTTTAGTAAAACAGGCTAGATATAGACATAATCATTTCATTAAACTGAAAAAAAGTATGAAAAGCAATTTAAACATCAGTAACATTTCTAGTATTTTGTAAGTGAAGAGAAGCTGAAATGCAGCATTCTAAAATTTGTGGTTCTGATGACTGAAAAGCCTTATAAGTCTTCTGTGCCATCATAATAATAAATTAAAAAAACAAAAACATTAGAAATGAAAATGTAGATTACATCACAGCATCCAAGAAGATGTTGAAAGGAGCTGTGGAGTTGTATGAAGCCCTGGAAGAGGTGACTAGGTTGCAACCAGAGATAAGATCTACCTTGTTTATCATAGCCAGTATTAGGTACCATGCCATAGAAACTCAAGGCCTTAGTCTTGGTTTCAGGGCCCCATGATGATGAACACTGATATAGGGTAATCATTAGCCCAGATAGTTACCAATTGCAGTAAAAAAAAAAAAAAAATCAAGAGGCAATACAGAAATACAGACAGGTGAAGTAACATGAGGAAATAATGAATTGATTTTGTTTGCCATGATACAGAACTGTCACAGTACTTAATGCTTGTAATTATTGAACAGACAGTATGGTGAAGGTTAATCTTAGGAATGAAGAGAAAGTGCATTAAAGATCATGTTTTGGACTATCTACAAGAAGTTTCTGGCAAGCCTACCAGGTAGCCCCAGAAAAAACACCTACAGTAGCATGCTGGAACCTTGCATCATTCATCAGTAAGAAGAATAGAAGCTGATCACTCTATTTTAAATCAGAGATCATAGAGTGGAAAAGGATGTTTCACATTTTGTTCAATTCAGATTATTATGATATCCTGTTTAAACTGGTGAATTTGAACTATGGAACCACTCTGCATGATAAGCACTAGAACTCTTTATCAGCCTTGAATCATAATTCAAGCTAATTCACAGCTAGCTTTGAAAGAGCTTCAGATTTAAATAACTGTGTCTTATTTTAGGTCGAGTACAAAACTGTAGTAAAGTGAAAATCACAAGCAAACCAAGCTATCTCAGTACTTAAAACATCACCATTATATCCCCTTCCCAAAGAAAACAAATCAATAACTGAAAAACAGATTCTGGTGTGGTAATACCTTATCTACAATCCTTTCTTTCTCATACACCTTTTTGAAAAGGATTTTATTAAGCGTATCTTGAAGTTTAATGTACTACTCTTTCTGGTTTTATTTATCAGAGAATACATAAAAGCCACTTTAAAGAAACAATGAATGCTTGTATACGGACAAGTAGAGCTTCAGGCACTTTCTGAGCACTGTCACTATTTTACCCAGATTCATAAGACATAGCAATCTATGTTGCCCCTTCTCATTAAATAAAATACAGTCAGACACGCAAATATTCTGAAACATCTTCATTCCTGTGAAATGTTGAGTAACAAATATGTCTGCACATGACATGCTTTCTAGTCTTTCTTCCTCAGTTCTTGTCCATATTTTAATAGCTTTTCTTTTCGCTAGATTAGGTACTATAGTTGATTTCATCACATATAAACGCCATGAAGCATGTAAGGAAACTTCATAACTCACCAACCAGGAGTACAGCTGTTGTAAACAGAAAACTGACTTGAAGTTAAAAATAATTGAAAGGATGTTGTTCAAAATCAGCTATAAGAACAACCTAACTGCATTGGCAATGAAGGCCTATCATCAATGCCTCTGTGGGGGAGGCATCCTAGCTATGTTATCTACACAGAGAAAGAGTACCATCATGTCTTTGGATTATGAGTCCACTGCAGGCTCACTCATGACATCATAATATTTCAAGATTTTGTAGCTTAGTTTTGTTCAGTTGTAAAACATAATCAAGAATCTAGTGCAGTGGCTAAGGATTCACTTAGGTTGTCGCAAAGTCACATACAACAGAATGCCCTGAATGAATCAGCACAGTGATTTTCAACTTCAGCCTACCCAAATAAACCCTTTGCAAGTTTGATTTCAAGAGTGAGTAAGCATTTCTGTTTTTCTCATTTTCTCCCCACAGCAGACATTTTAAGCCTTGAGAAATTCTTCTTGACAAAAATACCATTGAAACTCATTTCTGGAGGAAAACACTCCAGCTGGAGAGTTTCAGGTTTTGCCTGAAGGCAGGTTAAGTTTATCAGTCATTTGCTCCTTGTAGAAGAAATGTTGGCTCATTCTTATTGGAATAAGAATTTTTTCAATAAGTTCTACATGGTAGTCAGCCTTGTTTCCTCCTAATGCAATTGTTTTCAGCATAGCTAAACTGACCTGAACATAATTTTAAGTCACTGTATTTGTTGGAACTCTCGTTAACCTCTTAAGGCTGAACTACAATGTTGATAACTACATATAACAGGCAAACTTTCATTTAGCTTTTAGGCACCATCAATATAAGCTTGTACCTGAGACTAAATATCCTTAAGCATGCCATTAATTTTGACAATAGACTTCAGAATACAGTATTTTCATTGAATTACCTCTAGAGACATGCTGCCACTTTCTGTCCCTGGAATCTTGTATCATTCTCACTGTTTAGCACCGCTTACCAAAATATCTAATGAAATATTACCAAAATAGTCCTCCCAAAGCATATTACATTCAATAATTCTATTCAATATTGCAAAATAATTTCTAAACTCTGTGTCTTTATGGATCAACATCATCTAAGACATCTTTAGACTACAATACTTTCTAGTGAAGTTTTCAAACCAGAAGCAACAATACGAAGGACCATTTTGCAGCTAACTTCCAAAAACCCACTTGTAAAACACAGTTTAAGACAGAGAATGAGGAATCCCCAAAATACAAACATGAGATGTTTAATATGCTTAGAAACCCATGCTATCATGTGCGGAGTTAAGTTGTCCATCAGTACGGTCACTCAGCATTCATGCACTGACTGCATTAAGTGCAGAGAAACGGCTGCTAGAATAATCAGTGCAATGAAGAGTGTCTCAGATGAGAGGAAACAAAAAGTATTTTGACCTTTTTCAATCCAGAGAGATCAAGTCTGACAGGGGACACAATTGATTCAGGCAGGAGTGGGCGTGACAAGTCAAGAAGGGAGATGAACTGTAACACCAAATGACAACATTGGCATGATACAAAGTCAGTACAAACTAGCCATCCCTAAATTTAGGGTGAAAGCTGATTAAGGTTTCTAAGCACCAAAGGAGACTAGAGCTGTTTTCCCATGGAAGTACTTAGTGTTTAAAGAAAGAAATAATATTAACTAGGTGAAAAACAGTGTTTAACATCTTGTGTATCTAAATGCTACAGTTGCCTTCAGCAGGAAAGTCCTGGATTTATCAGATAAAAATGTATCTGTTCAAAGTCACTCTCTTTTCATGAATTAACTGAGTCTAAGGGCAGTTTACAAATAGGATTGAATTACAGTAAAGAAATAAAAGTTTGTGTTCATACAAAGCCTATTTCACAGTGCTTTCCAAAGAATACAGAGAACAATTATCCAACCTCATTTATCTGAGGATGAATTATTTAAAAGCAGCTATAATTATATGATGCTTTTAGGAATAACATCTCCCAGATCAAGAGGTGATAGAATTTCAACTGCCACTACCCAGAATCCTGTCTGACTTAATTCAAATCAAACCTCCTCTCATCTCCTATATTCTCTTTGTTCACAAATAGTTTCCTTTCTGAGAACAAAAGAAACATTTAAAGAAAAAGGAAACTTTCCATTCCTGTTTCTTGCCAGCCTTTCAGACCTCACAAGGGCTTTCCAGCAGCCTAAAATATATTTACAACCCAAGCCATTCTACGATTATATGACCTATTGACTTCTAAGGTGAAAGAGAAAAAATTAAGTATGGAATTTATAGTACAACAGCTGCACGCTACCTTAACAGTACATTTAACATTTAATTTTTGTCACTCAGAACATACAATGACTGCACGTAAAACCATACATTAAAAAAACTTAAATACACATTTATTTGTTTATGGACATAACCATTTGTAACTATAAAAATTTGAGAATCAGTCTTTGAAATGTTAAAATATTTTTAAGAAATACTTGTTAAAATTACTATACAGGTACGGTAATTTTAACTACGCAGTCACCACACTACATTTCATGAGGTTGGGTCAAATAAATATGGCCTTAATAGCCATTGGGAAAAAGCTTACACATTTGGATGTGCATTGCAAATATCAAATCTGCAAAACAATGATAGCCATTCCATGATGATGTAAATTCTGGAAACGTGTGAGAAACTAGTTTGTCCATGGTAATTGGTTGAGCATAATTCGCAAAATAACTGAAAAGTACCTACTAAGCTAATTATGTTTTGGCCCAAAAACTTGGCTGCTGCTCCAACTATGAGCTTTGTTACCATGCTTTGATAACACCACCTAGACTATAAATTCTCATGTAGAAAGAGAAATTTAGTATTAAAATATTTCTAATCTGTACTGTACACAGAGTTGATCTACTCTCACCAACACTCAGTCACTTCACATACCTTCTTCAGTCTCACATGTTTTTGGCTCATCTGATCACCTTCCTTCACAGGAATCGGTGCAACCACACCTCTCCAGTCCCAGTATGTTTTACCTGTTGAGAAGATATATGTGGTTTTGAAAAATGTATCATTTATCTAAATTATATCATGTTATTTATTTGCATTCAAGTTACTTAATTTCTAGTTTCAAATCGTGAAACCGGAATTGACATTTACCTCCTATGTGATGAGTCAAGAGTTTCCAAAATACATTTCAAATATTATCATGCTCATTTTGTGGATCAATGAGCAAAATCTCCAAGTCAGCATCTCATTGCATAGCTTTTAATGCAGCCCTTTCAGTATTTTCAAAGGAAAAACTGCAAGTCTCATTTTATATAGATAGCCTCCATAGAAAGGCATAAAAGAAGCTCTGTATTTTTCCGTTCACCTTATCATGGAAAGAATTAGCATGGCTTCCTGTTTTTCTCTTAAAGCTGTTGGCTGCAATGCTGACTATAAAACCTCCTCCTCTTTTGTTTCCTGAAAATTACTTAACTTGTGTGCTTCTTTCAGATTAAGGCTGAAAATGGGAACAGAGCTGCTTTTCAAAGAGCCATCCTGATTTCATTTAACTGCAACTTCACCAAAGTTGGAGAAATGCATGAATTCTTGTGCCAAGTCACAACGTAGTTCTTACTCTAATATGATAATTTCTTTAAAATGTTCCTAATGGTAAAGTACACATGCATTACTTTGCTAAGAAAAACTATACCTATCAGCTTCAACTAAGCTGAATTCCTTCCTCCAAGACAACTTCATTCAATGAAAAAAAAAAAACAAACATGCATTACTTAAAATCATGAGTTGCCAAATTACATTGTAAAATAAATTACTTAGTTATCAAGTTACCAAAAATAAATCATCTTACATTATTATTATTTTTTTTTAATAAATGTTCAACTGTAAGCAGTTCTTCCATCACATGGTAGCAATTGTTATGTTCTATACAAAAGAACACAAATTTGAAACTGTAGAATGCTTAACATATATCATGGTAATTTTGATATTGACAGAGTGAAAAAATTTTCTGCTCTTTCGAAGAAAAAACAATCTTGATTTCAGCGAATGCACTATGATATCAGGGAGATCAAAGATATCTCAGTAGATTAGATAATTTCAGGAAAACCAAATAAAATTTGGCTAGTGAAATGAAAATCTTAAGCACAGAAGTTTGGCCTATTATTCACATCAAAATAGAGCAGACATACTGAAAAGAATCAATATTCTTTTTGTCTAGGCCTCATTCTCCAAAAACAGTGTACTTTCATCACAAGAAAATATTAAATGTAAATAGGTACAGAGATATCTGCAGTCTCCTCCTCTCTACGTTGGCTGAACTCTTCA
This sequence comes from Tetrao urogallus, assembly GCF_951394365.1. Lineage (NCBI taxonomy): Eukaryota > Metazoa > Chordata > Aves > Galliformes > Phasianidae > Tetrao > Tetrao urogallus. The sequence continues at coordinate 13,025,739 of NC_136817.1, forward strand.
AATACGAAGTTTAATTTAACTTGCACTTTTTAGTGTCATAATTAATAAAGACTCTGGCTATTCTTGCTGGTTTACATTTTGGTATCAATAATTTACCTGAAAAAAACAATCTCAAAAAGTAATTACAATTCTGTGAAAAGTATGGATTTTTACTTAATTGTTCAAAAATCCCTTTTGCTTTCTTCCGCCTCCATCCCATGTTACTATGAGTAATTTTTCATGTTTTCACAGCAGCGCATCACTGAAGGGAGCACATGAAGATGGAATTTCTTGATTGATTTTTTTTCATTTTCATTACTACTTAGCATGCCTGAGACATGCATACCTGTTTAACCATTCTCTTTCTGTAGCATAATCATCTCTTCTGAAACTATTTCCGAATGAATTTTGTCCAGGGGACTGTAGAAGGACCATTTTCTTCTGCCACATGTTTTCTGGAATGCTGTGACTAGGACTGCAGAACCGTTCATATTCATCATTAACAAAATAACATGCTTTCTTTTATTCTACAGGTCACAATGATTACATTCACTGACACAGGAGCTTACACCTCTACCCAAAACCAACAAAAATTCTGTAATTTCATTATGTATTCACTGATGGAAAAAAGATCAAAAGCACTAGGGAATGAAAACTAAAAAAGCTGTTCTACAAATGATTAAGACTCAGGTCATGTTCATCCATTTTTCTGGTCTTTCAGATACTTCCTGTAACTTCTGCCATCTAGATCCATCATTCTCTCTAACATAACTGGTATTCCTGCAGGGAAATGAAATGGTCTCTTGGCTGCTCCCAGGAGAGGTGAGTTTACTAAACGCTAAATTGCTTGAGTGACCTGTTAGACTGCAAACAAAAAAAACAGCAAATTTGGTGCTCTGTATTTGATTGAGCAGGCACAGTTCACCATTAGAAAACATCCAGCTAAACAATATTTACCCCATATTTGCAATAGGAAACAGGACTTAAAGATACAGCTCTTTCTTTTGTAACTTCTATAAATTTGAAGAAGCATATTTTTTTACTGGGATGGATTTTACAGTTTCTGACTCTCTCCATGAATGCCTAAGTAATGGAATCCACTGCAAAGTTCAGTTATTTGAGCTACTTCTAGAAATCTCAGTCATCATGGAAACACTGCAGAGCATTGCTTATTTCCTGTTGTTATTTTATCAATCCCTCCTCTACTAAATGAAGACGACATAGATGAAGAATGCCTGATAAAGCTTAGTAAGAAAAATAAAGACATTCTGTAGTTACCACATGCAATATCCTAATGTAAATGCTGGAACGTGATGGGGATCTCTGATATCTAGTTTACTCACAATACTCAGAAAACTGATATTCTGTTACCTACAAAACCATTACCTTGGAGCTTGAAAATTTACTAAGTATCAGCATTAACAAACAAACAAAACAAAAAAAAAGGTTTCAGAAAAAAAAAAAATAGGTATATATCTTTTCGCAATTCCAGGGTCCAGTGTGTAAATACTCAGTTAAAAATTAAAATAAATAAATAAATAAATAAATAAATAAATAAAAAACAACAAAGAAATGCACAGATTCCTGGTCATTATACTTTCCCAAGTAACACTTCTGAATTAGACCATGACCATTTTGATCTCATGCACTTTTTCCTAGTCACTTTCCAAACAGAGTTTCAGTAAGGTCAGACAGGAGGATTTTGACTTCCGTGGGCCCTTTAAAAGTCAAATACTGTTGTAGGAAGCTTGTGATATATGTATCTGTGTGATCCAATAATCAGATGAGAAAAGCCAGAGTTTAAAGAAAGCTTCTCCCAGAAGCACTAGTCCCAGTTCCTCTTTTAATTCAGAAATCAATGTTGGGAAGAAGAGGAGGAAGTTAATGAATACTCACAGCTAGCTGCTCTCCTGTAAAACACATCTGATTTTTATCTATGATGCTTACAAGCAAGTATCACCTAGATGATAAAACTAGAAGTTTATTATTAGAAGTGATTAGGTACGACAGACACAATTAGAAGTTCATTGTCTAAGTATATGTATAACTCAAATGAAGGATGGGGCTAGTTTAATAACATAGTGCTAGAAAACTTATTTGAAGAATTCCAGTTTTGACCATGAAGTCAAATGCTAAGTGCTTTCAGAGTGAACAGGAAAATATGATGGCCAGAATCTGGAAATACAAAGCAGTCCTAGAATGCACGAAGTTCATACTGATGTTTGTATCTATTCTGATATATTTTACACTGACAGGTTAGCATAAATAAGTTGTGGTTCATCAGTGTAACGAATGTGAGATTCTGCTCCCTGTCTAGATTGCAAATTCCATTACTTTTATCTTAAATAACTTTCCATAGCAAAAAAAAAAAAAAAAAAAAAAAAAGTATTTCATATTTTTATATATTATGTATTTTGTATTTTTACTATATTTAAAATACATTTTATGCTGGTTAGCTTTTTTCCTTGAGACAGTTTCTTTGAGATCAGCTTTAAAAGCAAACAAATACTCAATTGTGTACTGGGGTTCTGAGCAACCTAAGAACTTAACTTCCATGCAGATCAATAGAACAATTAAAACCTGATGGGATTTCCTAAAATGTCCAGGACTCAGACTGCATTTTTACATGCCACAACATTACTGAATTCTGACTTTTTAGCCTCTGGTCTTATTCTATTTTGAGAGTACATTTTCTTACCTATTTTGACATGGACAATGCCACTTCACAAACTGAGAGCCACCTGTGCTCACACATACATACTAGAGCTATCATACTCCAAAAATTATTATTTCTATTCTCAAGCTCTATCATCCTCTTTCACTTACCATTTCAACTTTCAACCTATGTTAGCCCATTTGACTTAATGCATTTTTACTCTGTATTTATCAACGTAAATTAGATTTAACCAACACACCACTATTGCACTCATCTTCATTTTTGCCTGCAGACATGTATTTAAGTTACTTCAGAGCTTGTTAAGGTTTTTCAAATGCAAGAATACTGTTTTTGTAGTCTAGCGATTATTGAAATTCTTAGTTCCTTACTTAAACTCATACTGATTCTTAACTTTCTTTTTTACTGATTGGTTTGTCAAAAACATTTGTAAGAATGAAAATAATTTTCTTACAGCTAACCTTTTTTCCTCAACAAAAGCAGGATTGTTGCTCTTCCTAATGTCACAGCTACTGCTGGAAATATAATTCCAGTGCCAAATGGCCAATGTAAGATCCAATTCTTCAGTTTATAGAAATAGCTATTCAATTTACAGTAATTAAACCTTTGGTGTCTACTGTATTAGCAAGTGTAAGCACAATCATAGAACCTGGAAGGGATCTTACAGATCATCTTGTTCCAAACCACCCGCTGTGAGGGCACCAGCCCTCTGATCATCTCTGCGGCCCTCTTCTGAACTCACTCCAACAGCTCCACGTCCTTCCTGTGTTGAAGACCCAGGCCTGGGGGTAGGTCCGGATACAGTATTTCTAGTGGGGCATCATATAGGCAGAATAAAAGGGGATAATCTCCTCCCTTTCCCTACAGGCCACCTCTCTTTTGATGCAGACCAAGATGCATTTGGTTTTCCAGCCTGTAAACACATGCTGTTGATTTGTGTCAAGCTTTTCATAGAACAGAACTTCTAAGACCTTCTCTGCAGGGCAGCTCTCAATGAATTCTTCCCCTAGTCTGTACACATCTCTGGGATAGACCTCACCCAATGCAATATCTTATAGGTAGAATCAATCCTCTCTTCCTCACAGAAGTGGTATTGGTACCCGCCAGACAAAGGATATTGGCTAGAATTCATCATACATCGAGGTGTTTTAAAAAATGCTTGTTTAAAATAGGAATATATTCTTCATTTCCTTTCATTGAAGTATCAGAAAACATCCTTCTACAGTCTAAACAAAGCTAAGTATTTCCCAAATAATTCAGTCTTTGCAAAAAATATCAATTTGCTTATTAGAAACGTATCAGACAGACTGTAAATAAAAAGGAAAAACTTCCGCAAGTGCAGAAAGTCTGCTTACATAGCTGATATTACTAGGCATAAGCTAGGCATTTAATAAATAATATTTCTAAGAAATGCTAAAGCTGATTTAACAAGTGAAAAAAACAACCTTGTTTTGTTTAAAAATGGTAGTTGCCTTGTTGCACACTTTGTGCAGAATATTTTTGCCAATTCAGGTTGAAAACATCTTCATGCATTACACACTTGAAATAAACATCGCCTCTGTATGCTGAACTTTCTATTATTGTGCTCTCTGCTTCACAAATACTGATAAAATGTGGTAAAGATGATATATACTGCAACTTAGTGGGTTCATGCTAAAGTTATAGTAAATTCGCTTTTACTTAAAGATGTGGGTTTTTTTTTCAAAGTATATTTCAATTCATAACCAATTCATATTGCCTTTTATATTTGGTCAAAAAGAAAAAAAAGAAAAAAAGAAAAAGAAAAAGGAAGATATTACACATTCTTTCTAAACTTCAGAATCAAGCTTGATAGTAGCCATCAATAGTAAATATTTTGAAGAATCAAGATTGCATGTGCTTGTCTGTTTATCCAGCCCAGAGCACATTAACTGTTTATACTAAATGATAGTCACATCAGCTTTATTTCCATGCATTAGAAAACTTAAAAAATTCTTTCACGTACGTATCATATCATATCAGAATATCATTCAATCAGTTCAGCTGCTTAGTTAACTTACCCACATCTCTCCAGGGGCAGGAATGATGTCTTCTGTCTGAATGGTACTTACAAAATAGGGTTCCCATAGAGGGTTTGCAAATGGAGAGAGGTTGGTTTTGCATGCACACACACACATGTGTGTATGAGATAAATTTTATTTCACTACTTAAGCACTAGATAATGAAGAGCTACAAAGCAATCCAGTTACCAGGCACTGGACCTGTCTCCAGATGCTTCAGAATGCTTTAGCATATCACAGAAAGATCTCGAAGAGGTTGAGATCTATTGTATGTTTCTGTATAATGTAAGGAAGAAAGACAAAAGGTGAATTATGCAAATTGTTAGGATAAATGAGCAATATCAGTGACAAATGTCCCGTCATATTTACTCTTGATATTTTAAGAGAAAAGGAAACACTCCTTTTTCTCTTTATTTCCTTCACAAATTCTTTCTATAACCTGCAAAATATTCTGGGCGTCTCAAGCACACAAAAATCCTAAGAGGATAACAAAAATATGCTTTTTAGCAAGAAAGTAAATTCTTTGAAAAAAAAAAAAAATCTATACCTTCTGTACAATTATTGCTTGCAAATAATGAAAACAAGCTACTACAACACTCCACATTCATCAAAGCAATATTAGATATACAATTTCACAGTGAATGAAACAGGAGTATACCAGTACACATCTGAGTATCTTAGGGGGAGCGTCATTAGCATTGCACTGACTTAGGAACATTGATGGAAAACATCCTTAAAACTTTGGGAAATTATACTGTGTCCCTATTACCACTTCACAAGATATCTCCTTTTGCACCTTGGTAGTCTTTTGTTTAATCCCAACATCCTAAACCTACAAGTCCATCTTCCTCTTTCATTTCTTTCTACACTTGCTCATTTCCGAATACTCAGTGACACTTTATTTCATAGTCATTCTTTACATCGCTCATGTAAACCTTTCCATTAAAGAACACAGATTCTGCCCTTGAGGACCTTCTTTGGGCCTAATTTATTGAAGTGAAAATGCAACAGGAAAAAGAGTCAAGTATATACAAGAATGGATTACCTTTCCTCTTCAAAAAAAAACAAACAAACAAACAAAAAAACACTTTGAACTGCAATTTCCTTCCCTCCTTCTCCATCTCATCACCATGGGTTATTTTTCAAATGGACTTTCACAGCAGCTCTTCACTGAAATGAATGTTCCTACTTTGAGACCTTGGTATTAGTTCAATAATTACAATTGTTCAGCCCTGTATTTAATAGGCATGTGAGAAGACTGCTAAAAATATAGCCTATATTGCCTATAAAACCTTTAGAAATACATACAAAGCTGCATTCCCAAAACCAAATCCTGTTCCAAGCAGTAAAGCTTTTCTACTAAGCTGTAATGAAAAAAGAAAAAAGAAAAAAAAGAAATAATACTAGGGCAGAAGAAAAAGAGGAAAGAATAAAGACTGTAATTCAAACAACCACAGCTGTGGTCGGGAGAGCAGAAGTTATTTCATCATTGCTGCAAACTTATCTGATTTTTACAAACACTTCAAAATTCTGCTATTTCTAATTTGCGCTTAAAAGCCTTTGATTGTTTCAACAAATATCAAAGTGCTTAAGCAATATATTGTCTATCTTTCCTAAAGGTCATGTGAAATCTCCTCACCTTTTTTATTTTAAGATTCAATCTCCATTTGAAAAGTCACTGTTAATTTGCAGCGCTATAGGTGTTTTTCTCCTTTCCTTCCTTCAAACCTTATTTCCAGCTAACACGCTCCTTTATGAAATGAAACTATGTTTCACGCGCTTTCCCACAAAAAAAAGCACCACCAGATTTTTGTATCTCTGTTATTAAACAAGTATATTGGGTTTGTTTTTTTCTTTTTTCTGATGTGACCATGAGCCCTGGTGAACTAAGGAGAAAAAAAAAAAACATAACCAGATCATACTTTCTCATGGAAAGATGGAAGTAAGCCACCAAGAAAATGGTGCTAGACAGCTTGAAATTATACTTAGTGTTAATTAGCAATAACCACCATCTTAGGAGCACATGACTGAAAAGATACTTCATATGGAATCTAAAAATGATCACAATTTCATCAGACACCAGTTTTCTACCTTTTTTTTGACAGAAAAAAAAAAAAAAAAATCTATCAGCTTTCCTTATACAATAAGGAAAAAAAAAAAAAAAAGCAGATGTGCCTGAAGCAGACAGCCGTAATTTGATTGTTTCTTAAAAACCCACTTATGTTGAGGACTGAAATTCCTTCCCAGCCTCAGAAAAATGATTTTTATTTTATTATTTTTTTTTTTTTTTAAACACCATTCTACCTAGGTGTGACTGACTACAGAATTACCTAAAACGGTGACACACAAAAGGGAACTGGAGCTAGACTTATGCTTCTACTGAAGCACAGATAAACTAGCCAATGTCCCTTCAAAGGGAAAAAGAAGGGTGCAGATGTTTTCATTCTGAGCAAACTTTGGTGTGATTCTGCATCAAATCCTGTTTAGAAGTGAGCCCAAGTCACATACTAAGTCCTCCAGCTTTGGCAGTGCTTCAGCTCTAAAGATCAGATTTTCAGAACTGTTCAGCTGTCACAGATAATGCAGTACCAGTCCAACACTCGGCCTGTCAGCTTCTGGCCTGTACTGCAGCAAGTCTTTTATTCAGAAAACAGATTTCTTATTAGTGTCATCTGTTAAACCAAAAGAGGAAAAATGACTGTTGTTGTACAAGTTATTTTTTAACACTGCATTCATAAGAACAAACATTAGTATATTTTTTCATTTAGGATATGTCTGTGGAAAGCAGGTTTGGCAAATACTTAGACATATATGGCTTGCAAGATCTGTTTTCTATCCACTACCAAATTAGTTATACCCTAACTATGAAGCCATACATATGAACAGTGAATTGGAAAAAGCACACTATTTGAACTCAATTAAAAAAAAAAAGAGAAAGAACCTTAATCAGGCTTTGAATCATTGCAGAGGCTGTAGCATTACCTTATTAAGTCAGTCCAAGCATAAAAACTAGGTGGTCTTACAGATATACCAATCACAGTACTACATTTTCTAAGCATAATTCAAGTGGTTTACTTGAAACACATTGCTCATCATTAAGAATGATGATAAACGGTAACATCAGTGTTGTTACCAGTCCTTCCCAACAAAATTAGTCATGTTTCTGTTACAATCACCTGTTCACAGTTACTTGAAGAAACTTCAACTGCTGAAGCTAAACTTCTCTTTGCTGAGCATATCTGTCTTTAAAAAAAATACATGCATACAGACAAAAGCCTTCCAACTTGCCTTCCTTGTATTCTGCTAGAAAATCGTTATTCCTTCTGACAGAAATAGAAGTGGGCAACAGAATGAAAAAGCTGAACTAAGTTCAAGCCAGTGCTTGACTGTGACTCATTTTTGTTCATGAATAAGGATGAATCAAGTCAGTACAAAGTTTCTGGCACTATTTCCTTATCATCAAATATGTTTCATTTTTCACATATTTATCATCGGTTCCTTTGGCTTGGATTGTTTTTGACTGATGGAGATAAGCTAGACCCTTGATTTAACTCAGCCTTAAACTATCCAGGTCACTGAAAGAGAAATATTCAATCACCTTTATATGAGGAACAACTTATAGTAGAAAATAAATATAAACAAGAGCCTCAGAGTTCTGTGCAAAAGATTTCAGACTTTTGCTGAGAGAGCAAGAGATGAAGAACTCCACCCCAACCCTCAAGTCCTTTAGGTTCTTGCAGATCTCAATGGACCTGCAAAAGAAAAGAACCAAGCCACGCTACAATTTACACCGACTCAATCCAATCTACTTCCCCTGTAACTTAACACTCATATGAGCTTTATTTAATGAAGGGTGGTAGAGAACAGTGAAAGAGGCACTTGTGTTCATGCATTCCTCTCCCTTAGATTTCATCTCACTTGCATACCGTGGCACTTACATTATTTGTGTCATACAAGGGGACAATATGAATTCTAAGAGAGTTACGGAAATAGTGCAAGGAGCTTTATCTGTAATTTCAGAGAATATCAGGGACTGTTACTCTTCTTGTCATTCGAAAAAAGAAAGGTAGGCTGATACTTGTCTAGCATTACTAAATGCTAAATAATGAATGGATCATATCAATTCTGTACCATGACCATAGCTGTATCTGTAATTGAAGTGGATCATTTAATCTCAGTTCATATTTTCATATATGCCTGCTGATATACATTGAAACATGTTAATGAATCAATGCTTGGCTATAGTCTTAAAGTTCTTGCCTCATAGCTTTAATTGAACTAATTAGCTAGCTTTCCTAACAGTGTATCAGCCTCTTCCACAAGAGCAATAATGATCATAATTTAATATGCAGTTTAGGCTCAGAGGAATACAACCAAATCTCTACAAACATGTACAGAATTAGTCAGTTTTTGTTCACAAAAGACATGGAAAAAGCTCTGGTCTTTTTACTTTGCAAGACAGCTGGACTAATGTAATTTGCTAAAAACAGTCTAGAATTTATCTTGACATTTTTCATGAAATAATTTACTGCTTTTACTGAAGACTGAGATATTCAACTAGTTTGACAACTGCTTGAATATGGTTTGAAGAAATTAGGCTTTAACCACTAAATAAATTATTAGAAAATATATATTCTTTTTATATTCCTAGGAATTTGCATCACTACCAGTTCCTTGTTCTTCACAACAAAATCCACTAACTTTAAAAAGCACTTTTAGTGGGTCGGGAAGAGAGGAGGGAGAGGAGAAATCTGTACTTTGCATTCTTTCAGTAAACAAAAACAGAACAAAAAAAAAAGTAACTTGGAAAATATTAAATAGCAGCATTTTTAAAATATTTTCTTTGAAATCAACATTTCTGTAGATATTATGAGGGCATAATTAAGGGTTCTTTATAAAGACGAGCAACAAACACCATTTTACAGCTGAGCTCAACTTTTGCTACTGACAGGAAAAAAAGGTAACACCAATAAAATAGCCACCTTTTTTGTTTTAAAATATACTGCTAAATTATGTTCCTCTCCCTTTTTATTAATGGCTCCTGCACTACAATATAACTCCAACCAATATTCACATAAGGAAATCAATGATTTCGCACACATCCAAGGCTTGCTTACATGTATCAGTTCAAATAAGCAAATATGCAACTATCAGAAGGAAAATGATTAAGCAGAGGGTTGTTAGTTAAGGTAGTATGGTTAAGCTGTGGTTGGACTCAATGATCTTTAAGGTCTTTTCCAACCTGATTGATTCTATGAGTCTATGAAAAACAACTATGTCCCTTAAAAAGCGAAGTCAGAAACTTTTGCAAGATTGTCTCACATTCTTCTGTTTCACTGAATATCATTTCAGTTCTCTCACTGACACCACAGAGGTTTTTCCTCTTCATTGCATCCCGTGGTTTGCACAGCACGAATGGTGGGAGCTAGTTTTACTAGCCAGCAGATCTGGGCCAGCTAGGAAGGAAAAGTAACCCTGTGCTGAAAAAAACAGTGACAGATTGCTTCCTCCCTGTAATAGAGGGAGGAGCAAAGCACAAACAGTAACTGAGAGTTACTCCCTGCCTGATCTGAGCCAGGGGGGACAACTGCCACCTAGTTTGGAAGTAATGATCATGCTGTAATTTAGTTCTAAAGAACAATTAAGTAAAGCTTTTCAGAGCCTCTTTGCCATTCTTAACAATACCGGCAAAAACACTTTGTGAATACTCTCTAAACTTTCCCATTCTTTAAGACAGCAGCTTCTTATTGATGGTACCTTAAATCAGCCTTATCTTGACTGCTTGCACAGAAATTTGGATTTTGAAATGGGTGACAGTCATAAATAGAAGTTGCTTAAAGACAGAAGGGATGTTAACTCTTTCTGAGTACCTGTTTCAGAATCCATTGTTTTTGAAAGCCTTGAAAGACTCTACAAGTGCAGAGAGAAAGGGAAGATCAGAACAGACAGATCATTTTACTGCTAGCAACAGACTGTCTAGGGACTTTTAAGTGCAGTAGATTAGCGTTGATGTTTAGTGACTAATATGATCCAGTGCTGAGTTAAGTCTGTGAAAGCCTTATGAGGCATTTAGGGAAAACACATTTTTGTTATTGTTTCAGTTTATCACCGAAATTTTGTGTCATGTGAGCGTCTTTCCAGACAGAAGTCAGATCTCTTTACCTGATTCTCAATGCCCTTGGGCTGAAAGAGACATAAGTAAGATCCTCAGGTCTCAAAAGTCACCAATTTTGCATCAGAAACATTTACTGCAGATTTCTTGCCATCACATGATGATCACATGATCACATTTAGTGAATTCGCATGGAGGAATAGCTCAGTCTGTCAGCTGGCCCTTTCAATACAGCATTTCATGTCAGTGACAAGCTAATAGAAGCTAAAGTCAGAATTTGAGAGTCTGTGAGGGCAAATACAAGACTGGCCTGACAGTCCATATATTCATCCTGTAAAATGGAGGCATTAAACAAAGAACGCTCGAGCAGAATTAGAATAGCTATGACAACAAGCAAGATAGAGGGGTAAAGATTCACAAGTCAGGATCAAGAACCAAGGCTAGAGCAGATAGAAGCACATGAGGTCTCAGAATCATTGACCAGAGGTACAGCCGTATGCTGTACACTTGTAAAACCATCAGTCAAGCTTTTGGGCCGGTATCTACATCCCCTGGGGGCAGACTGTTGTTTGGATGAACAATGCTTAGATATCTGAATATCCAAGTGAGATCCGGAAGAGATTTGATGCATGCCAGAAGTGATCAAGAATAGGACTTGATAGTAGGTATGTTTAGTCAGACAGATTCTTATTTCTGTCTCATATATACAAGGAAATAAGTCTAGTGGTGCACAGCAAAACAAAGTAAGACATATATCCATCCGAATTTGAAGGCTAGAGCATAAGTGTTTCAAGTAAGCTAGTAAAGCCAGTTCACTGGGAAGAAGGGGATAAATACTATGCATTGTCCCTGAGTTAAGGCACACATCTAGCATCAATGTTTTAAACATTTTCAGGTTTGAAGGATATTAGAGAAGAACATATTCCACAACTACCCCTCAAAAAAGCTCAAGTTATCTTTTCTAGCTCTATGCATAGACTGGTCAGATTATAGCTACTCTCTACACCAGAAAAGGATTTACTCCTCCTTACCTTTGTGCGTAATCTGAAACCCAGGAGCATCACTTGGCCCACGAGAAGAACTAGGTAAATCCAGGGGTCTGCTTCAGAAAAAATAGTAAAAAAAAAAAAAAAAAAAAAAAAGAAACTCAAAACTTAATCATCTGTATTTCTATATGATTTTATTGTAAGGTAAACTATCATACTGTGCAATATATTACTTTGAAATATGTTTTTAAACACTTAAAATAGAAGTCTAAGTGAATCATTTGAATGAACAGTAACTTTTGGATTGAGTACCTGCAAATTGGAGAGACTAATTTCTAAACTAGCTTTTCTTTTCAGATGTACTTGTAAGTCATTGCAATCCAAAAACTGCTTTATAATAATAGAAAATAAATTGATGGTTTTATTCTAGTTCTTCACAGATTGACTTCTGTCATCGTGACTTTAATTAGCTGGCACTCATTGAGATTGTAAGTATGGAAGGCAAAGAATGAAATTAAACAAATATTTCCTACAGTAGCACTGGAAAATACAAAATTTGTCTATACTGGTAAAATGTGGGCAAGTAGCATTGCCTACAGATAAGCTGATACAGTAATAGTAGGCATCAGTGAGACAACAAAAACTACTTCTGGTAGTTCTTCCATTTACTTTTGGATGAGTGGGAGCAGACTTCTCTGGATTTTGTTTCTTCATAATCATGCTGATCTGCCTGCTAATCTGTTCAAGGGCTGTTCTACAAAATAATTACAGTAGTTCCAGATGTTTCATTTATCTTACCATCAAAACAATGTTGTATGTAGTTGTGGTGAATAATTTCAAAGATAATAACTACATTCTATCAGAAAAATCAGTTTCTGAGAACTAATGTGTGTTCATGAGAACTACTTCATGTTCACAAAGGCCATTCACCTACTTGTGGAATTAATGTTCAGTCAGGGAGATCGGGCTTTTGAGCTCCATTAAATATGGACATGTTATTTCAATGTAAATACGATTATCTAAAATGTTTTAACCTAGCTGCTTAACTGTGGTTAGTTTTGCATAATGCTAGGCACAGAAAGCATACTCAGACCAGTGAGTTAGTTTGTTCCCATTGCCAGTTTCTAGAACTATTGTGAAATAACAAGCTGTCCCAGGAGCTTCCATGGGATAAACACCTCAGTTTCAGCTCTGGCTTGCAGATGAACTTATCAAGAACTGTCACAATCAGTAGTAACATTGAATGCTTTCAAAACTTCAGGACAGCCTTTTCCACACCTGTCGTGCAACCACAGATCCAGATACTAGTGAAAGATGAATAGAAAACTCATGGAAATCATTATCGTAACTCATGTATGCAAATGGGTTTGGCATTTAAATATGTTATCGTATAAACTTTATTTTTTTTAAATGTACAGCCAAAGTCATGAATCCTATGCCTTGATATTATGAACAATACATATAAAAATCTACCTCTCAAGACTTAATGACTTCATTGATGTTAAAGGTGTTTAGCTTTTTTTAAATCCCATTCCCTTCTGACAGCCACCAGAAACACTGCTACTAACCAGAAGCATAGTGCCTACTTTTGTTTTATCACTGAGATAATGTTAAACTTAACAAAAATACATAAGCTTACATAAAATATAAACTTTCCACATCATATATCATATAACACTCGTTTTCTTTTATAATGCTCTCCAGGAATGATCAGGAGGCCAATGAAATAACCACAAACGTGGTTACCTGAGATAATCAGGCTGAAAAGATAGTGTGCTGAAAGCAATACCAGATGAAATCACAAGTACAGATATGAATTAATTTTCTTGGGAGTGTCACCACTGGAACTTTAAGTAAATTCAGAAGGACTTCGGGAGACTCATTGAGTTTTTCTACTATACTGAAGAATCTTAAGAGCCTTGTGTAAGAGAAGGCAAAAGACAAAGTCCGCGTAGAATTATCCACTGATTTTCAGTTAAGAGTTCATGTACTACAGACGATGACAGGGTAGTAACAATTTTATTTTCAGCCAGTTCTCTGCACTTCAATAAATACAACTGCTGTGTGTGCCTTAGAAGTAGCTAGTTAATGTTACCATCATCACTTAGAAAATACATTAGCTAAAGTAAATGCAGCCACAAGTATGGAACAATGTAACAGGCATACACAGGAATTTCCAGTAAAGTGTCATTGTCTGTCATATGTTTTCATAATATACAACTATATATGAAGTAGTCAAAAATGGGAGTCCAAAAACTTAACAGTCAACCTCAATGTGATATCCATTTGCTCATGACAATCCTCCTACTTCTTTTTCTGCTTTTCAGTGGCTTTTTTTTGTTTATTATTGCCAATCTCCTCCACACACTGTAACTTTATTCCTCCTTTCTATCTAGGTGCACACAAGAGATGATGGGAGCAAAGGAATAGCAGATAGTGGAAACTCTGCAAAATCATCAGATAAGCATTTCAGTAACTATATTAAGGCTTGTTCATGTAGGATAGAAGCAAGAGCAAATGAAAAGTCTTTCAAAAGCTGTAATTCTCTCTCCCTTTGAGCATTTGTGGAAAGAAGCAGTCAGAGCCCACTGACACAGCTGAAGCATATTCTATGGGCAGCCATTTCCACTGTCCTCATTCCAAGGCAAAATAATTGCATTGCTAAACAGACAGAATGCTAAGTTCCTAAGACTACACAGTTAGATCTCTATATTCTTCCACCAATATGTCTATCTCAAAACAGAAAACGTTTCACTAAGAATGTTCCTTAAAGTGCTAGAACTTGGATGATAAAAGGAAGGTATTGTCCTCAATTTTGAGGTATTATTATTAGAAAGGTATTTGAAATGATAAAAAGGATGTTTGAGAAATCTTTAAAATTATCAAAAGCATATAGTAATTTTAGAGAAGATTCAGCTTACAAAGTATCTGTCACAAGTGCAAATAAATACCCATAATGGATTAGAGCATGCTCCATTATGCATGTTAGTGAGTGGGCACGTGTTCATACAGGGCACAGGGGATGCAGCTGTAAATAAATACTCATCAATGCAGTTACTACCATACAGCCCATGTCTATGCATGTTCACAAGGTGGTGCTGCCACAAGGGAGAAATGTGCCATGGAATGATGATGCCATGCCAATCGATTAGAACAGAATGAAGAAAGAAGTTCATTTCTGGGAGTAGAACAGAGCCAGGTCTTCACCACTGGAAACGATCACCGTTCCACTTAACTGACATCTCAAAAAGGAAAAGACAAAGTCGGTATGCCAAAAATAAAGTGTAAATGAAGTTTAAATATATTTCAGTAGTGTTTTGTTATGTGGCCTAATCTTGGGGTGCAAGATTTAAATGTGATTTTGATTACTAAAATCCATGAGGAAAAAACAAAAAATCATTTTAACAAGTGAATTTAAAAATATAAAAATTTTTCAGCATCTCTTACTCTTGCAACTAGAGTTTTAGAAGTGTATCATTGGAAAAAGCTCACCCTGCATTTTCACTGATACCTTGGAATTGATTACATATTCAGGAGGCACCTCTGAGCTCTGTAAAAATAAACAAAGCAATCCAACTACAGAACATTTTTCCTAGGTCTTACAGAACTCTACAATCTCTCAAAGAATTTACAGTACAAAATTTACTGTAAGTGTAACATATAATATGTAAAAAGACAGTAAACTTTATTTGTGTTTCAGAACAAAGACAACTTAGGTCAGCCAGTTCTACCAGATCTTACCTGAGATAGGAAAGTTTCTCCTTTTTTTCCTCATTCTTCCGAGCTCTACACAGCGAGTCAATCCCAGACAATAATTCAGCAACACTTATTTTCTCTATAAAAGAAAAAGGTAAGCAATATATTAACAATTTCAATTATATTCATTCATATATGTACGAACATAGAAAGCCCTAGAGAAGAAAAAACAAATCATCCTGGTTTTTATTTTGTTTTACAAGAAAGAGTATGAGAAACTTCTCAGGAAAACTACAAACATATGCACATCCTGCAAACAGACATTCTTTCCAATGTCATTCTGCAATTAATTTTGGACTCCAAACCATTATGGAAGTGGACCACACACTCCACACAGCTCTGTTTTATATTCGCATGCATGGTGAAAACTAAAACACTTTTAAGCAGAAAAACCGCTTTAGAAAAGATCTGGTTAGGAATGTATACATATAGCAATTGTTTTAAGAGTCAAAGACAGCAAAAACATTCAATAGGCTTCAAATATGTACATTATACAAGTATTGTTTCTTTTTCCCTCAGTTGTATTCTCCCTCCAGAAATTTTCCTTAAAAAAAAAAAAAAAAAAAAAAAAAAAAAAGAGAGAGAGAGAGAGAGAGAGAAAGAAAGAAAGAAAGAAAAAATACTTTCCCTAGGCATTTACTTCCTCAGATTAACATATTCTCTTTTTTTCAATGTTGTGGACTGCTTTACATTTTGTACTGTGTTCACTCAAAAACAGATAAATTTGGAAACTGTTTCTCTGAGCACCCACATAAACATACCACAGTGCATTATGGGCAAGATAGAACTGAGGATGCTCACAGCAGTAAGCCCCAATGTACTAGTTCAACACTTGCAAATGGAACATTTTTGAAGCCTTTCTCTTACAAACATCCATACTTTTCAGAGAGAAGCAACATGCATGACTAAATAATAAATAAATAATACAGAAGGATTAAAAAAACTCCAACAGGTCCTGGGAGCCCTTCTCACCTCACTGCAGCAGATAAAAATGCAGCATATACAGCTTCTACGCAGTAACAGCTCACTGCAATTAGCTCGGCGACATTCCCCTGCAGTCTTCCCACACTGAAGTATGAGAGCAAAATTTACCACCAAATCATGGATCTCCAGTAGGTGGAGTGCCAAACCCAGAGGAATAGTGCTAACATCTTGAGATGCACCTACATAGAAGTACAAATTCCCACTGATCTTTTCATACTTTATGATTTATCACTTTGATTTCAGAAATTATTCCTCTTCTGCATTTAAAATGTGTGTGTTGATTTAAGAGAGCTATAATGGATTGTTCTGTTTCAGTGCTAAGTAAATTCACATACTCCATGAAGCAATTTAAGCTTTGAGCTTATTTGAGCTCATATTTTTGGCCTTCTCTGTATTTTTGGTATTTTCCTATTTTTGTGTTCAATACAATTATGCATTTTTACAAACTACATAATGTTTGCCTTAGAATTACCCTCATCTCCTTCTCCTCCGATTTGTACAACTTTGGGTCTTTTTGTTCTTCTCTCTATTAACATATCATTAGCTCCTCTGTAGACAGAGATCATTCCACAGAAAATGTTAATTTCAAATATAGAACCCAAGCAGAAAAATTATCTGCTTGGCATAAAACTTTCAAGATTTCTATATATGTCAAGTACACAGAAAGGCTTTATAGTACATCTTTCAAATTCCTCAGCATGAAGAACTACTATTCTGAATGCCAGGTACATATCTTTTATGAGAAGACAATATCAGTGCTAATAGCATGGCTTTTTCAGCTCACATAGTCTTTCTTCTTTGCATGCAAGTTTGCAACATCTTCCTCACAATTTGACACTTTCATTTCATACTTCACAGTTTTCTTAGTGCTTTGAGCTTTGAAAGATAGCTCATTTATTTGCTATACCTAGATGCTATATTTGATTATGCTATATAAAGATGTAGAGGAAGATGTTGATGGAGTTCCACCAGAAAAATATAATTACTTTGAAAGGATTCCAGAAACTGATCTAGTGTAACTGCTGTTTGTCTAGAATACAAACACCAGCAGCCTTGCCAGACTGCAAATTCATGAAATTTCTGAAAAGTTGCTCAATGCGTTGTTTGTTCAAAGATCAGCCATGATGACAACAGTGCAAAGGATACAGCGTTAGGTGATGACAGAAGTTCCATCAAGACTATGTGTAATAGTTATTTAGGATATTTCTCTTATATAGCCCCTATACAAAACATGTTTACAATACACATAAACAGAATGGTTGGAATCTTCCCCAAACACGGATTTCCTCTTAGCTGTTCTCTAAAGCAGTGGTGTTTTAGATCATTATTGTTCAGTGAATCCACTGTATTTTTTTCACTGAATGACTTCAAGCCAAACTTTTCTTCACCTCTCTGTTTTCTCAACCTCTGCTTCTCTTTTCCCCTCAGCCAGCCATTCTGCTAGATAGCAGGCTAAAACAAATGGGTCTGCAATAAGGACCAGAGGTATTCAAAGCCAGAGTCATTAATGCCTCTAAATTAGGGAAGAAAGTAAAAGGAAGAGTCTGCTGGTGACTTCAGGAAAAAGAAAACTCTTAACAGTTACCTTAGAATACATTTTCTAAACACAAATGCATAGTTCAGATAAAACCAGATCTGGTTTTACATTGTTGTTGCTGTTCTGCTCAATGAAATATTCAATAGTGATAATTCCCTTACAATGCACAGGGACTTTCTAAAAGTACAATTTAACGCTCAGAAACATTGGCTTAGACTAACTCTAAAACAGAGCATGAAGTCATAAAGATGCACAGATGTTACTATTTGGAAACATTAAAGAGGTACTGAAGCTCCTAAGCACCTCCCAAGTTGTGTTGATTTCAGCAGTTATGAGTCATAAGGGAAGAAGATACTATTGAAATTACATGCCTGGGACACTTTTCTTTACCACTTACATTTAGGAAAAAACAACAGTGTCTTCAGAAATACTTAATGGGGAGAAAAGCACTGTGAAAGACTGCAAATACCAGGAACTGAAATGAATAAATCTGCTTACCTCTATTTATGCAGTTAAAAAAAAAGAACAATGCTAATGCATTACTCGTTTCTGATGATACCATGGAAGGTTCAGGAGATCTAATTTCATAAATGTATATAAATAAATAAATAAATAAAAAGGCCTATGTTGGAGGTTCTGAAAGTCACGGTACTGATTATTTCAGGGAAATGTTTGTATAATGAACTTGGGCAGTTCTATAAACATAGCAAAGAATATGAGATTACTCATACATGATGTACCAGTCCTTCTCTGATTAATAATTGCATTGAATCCACGGAATCAACTAGGAGAGCAAATGCACTCAGAAGGTCTTATTTATTAAAAAAGACTCTGACCTTTCCTGAGATCACTTTAGTAGCTCAACACTACAACATGTGCAAACAGAGATTTCGTGCTGAGCATGGAAGTTTACTACAGTGTGCTACTATAGTTAAACTCATGTTACCCTATCTTTGTATCCCAGACAAAATGGTTCTCAAATGAAGAAAATATTGAAAGAGGTGCAACCCAATAACCTTGCTCACTTTGGCAACTGTAATCTAAAATTTCTCAAGGCACTCTTTGGGGGTGGAAATGAAATCTCTGTGAGCTGGATAGCCCACTGAGTTTTAGTGAAACAGAATTTAACTAAGGCAGAGGAGAGGTAATGCTGTCCACGTTGCACTTTTGCCAGTACAAAAATAAAGACACACTAGAGGAGATAATTAAAGGAATGTCTGTATTAATAAGTCAAGGAATGGAGTACCAAAACTGGGAGAAAGTAAGCATTAATAAAAATAGAAACTTCAAAGTTTTTTCCTCCCTGTATTTGTTCTTCGGGGATTCTCCATGTAGAAACATCTCTTCCCTAGTCATCTTTTCTCTGTAGGAGCAATCTGATTTTTGCTTGTGCCTAGAGATAACTAGTTAACAACACATACTTCAATTTGTTGCTGGGTACCAGCTAGCCTCTCTTCGCTGGGCTTCCACTTAAGCTAATGAAATGAGTCAGTGCAAGTACCGTATCACTTTTTTTCCACAAAATGTTCTCTTACATATTTCTCTACACATCCCAGTAACAGTTTCAAACACCTTTTCCTATTAATTGTGATTTGGCCCTAGATGTTTAAACATACAAATTTAGATAAATAAATTTAGTATTATTTAATTATCTAGAAGGACATTTACTGAGAAACTGACTGATTCAGAGCACTCGAAATGAGATGAAATCTACCAAAATTCCCATCTTAATAGGAATTTGAAGAGTAAACAACACATTTGAATGTAGAAACTGTTTTCTAAGGCATCAGAACCACTAAGCAGACTTTCTCAACTTTCTTATCAAAATGCAAAGGAGATCTTTTCTTCCCCCTCACAATTTAGCAGATTGCATCATACTGCAAGACTTGGGTAGCCTGTATAGAACACAGATAAAAGTCTAAAGGTTAAAGATGTCAGGAAGCTGGATTTGGTTTATAACTTGCAGTGCTTAGTGGTTTCATCTGTTTATCTCTAAATAAATACTTGACAAGGCCAAAGGAGTAGAGCTTGAAGCTATTTTTGCCAAAAGCAGTTTACTCAATGCTGAGCAGTTCAAACGTAAAAGGAAAAATCAGATGTACAGATATTTTCCTTCAGAGCAGCTCTTTATAGACCTGCATGAGATTTATTGTACCTCAAGTAGAACCAGTGACAGTTAAACTTATCAGCTGGCTAGGCCTGAAAAAACTGGAAATATTTCTACATATGCCCATTACAATGCTCTTCTTCACAACACATAAAGCTACAACCTTCAAAGTAAAAATGAATGCAAAACTGTGTGGGAAATATGTCCCCTTTTAATAGAGAGCTTAGGGTTTTACACACACACACACACACACACACACACACACACACACACACACAAAGCCAACATCCAACCACCATGCTTCACAAAAAGTGAAGTTTCCTTCCTCATCACAGAATCAAATGAAGTGAGCCCAAACCAGAGCCTTTCACACAATGTTACATAAGCATCACAGAACAGACACAATTCACTTCACATCTTCCTCCTTTTCCTTCCACTTTGAAGTGATTTAAAGAATCATGGTGAGGACAGAGATGAAAAGATGAAGGTTATATTCAATATAAAAAAGTGCTAGCATAAAATACGTTATTTTGATGAAAATTGTGACTTTAAATGAAGGCTGTTCTGAAAGTAAAGCCTCCTATTTTATTGTGTTGGCTCACAACATCAGAGGCAGATGCAGGTGGTATTGCTGAAGAGGTTGAACCTTCCTACCAACATTATGTGACATGTTGTTGTTGTTTGACAGACAGCAGAATAGAGGGGCAGTGTGAAAAACGATATCTGACATGGAAGTATATACAAAGCAAAGGTGAGTCACTAAATTCTGTCATGCAGAAAAATGGCACCTGCTGACATTCACTTACACTTGCTGAATATTTATGGAAATCAAACAGTGGATGTAAGCATGGTGAGGTGGTGCGTGGTGTGTTTCAGCAGTTGCGACAGCGATGTGAAAGACAAGCTACATTCCAGATAGCCACGCACAACTGTCTCACCATGAAATGAAGAGCATCTCAATCAGCTCATACTCTGCTAACAGTGGTGACTACATTGAAAAATAATGTTTTGTAGCCAACAATTTAGTCTACTGGTGTTATTGTTCCCTTGGAACATATTTTAGTTTCCATGGAAATAAATAGGAGGCATTACTTTCAGTGTGCCCTCTGTATAATTAAAATTTTTTACTCACTTCACCTGCTTTTTACAGAAATTGGTGGGTTGTTGTGAAAAATATAAAAGATTTCTCCAATATTTTTCCCCTCAATACTTCTATGAGAGTATGTAATTTACAAACAAGTATATATATATATATATATATATATATATATAGTGCTCAAACTTTGAAAAGATTCTAAAGAAGCTCATCAGTCACACAGAACTATTAATTAACATAGAAAAATAAAAATGTTAGACTTGTAAAAAAAAAAAAAAAAGTGGGCAAGTGGTGAATTGTTGAATTTCCTCCTGTTTTAAAAATGACATGTGAAAGAAAAGATTTCTTACCTTCTTGTTCCACAGTGTAACATGGAGATAGGTAGACATAAGTCTTATAAGTTTTGATAGCCTTCTGAGAAAACATAGGGTTGGATATTCCGTAACATGGTGTTTCAGGTAACTTACAGAACCTTTCTTCTAACCAAGAATCTTGCAGAAAAATGCTTGGTCTTGCCATTCCAAAAGTTTTGTTATTATAAGGGTTGGCATTATTTTCCATAGCAGAGGCAGTGCTTAAACGTGTCTGAGTTGAGCCCCAGCGGCAATAAGGTACAGTAAGTTTCTGGGAAGATAAGGATCCTTTGCATTTCTGTTGATAAAGTAGAGACATGTTATTAAGGTCACAATAGTTTTGAATTATTTCTTTTGCACTGAATTATCTCCAATATCTGATATAAAATAACAATGAAATAGTTATTTCAGAAATGCCACACATGAAACAATATTTCCCTTGTAAAACCAAGCTTTATCATTTTACTTTTATTTGCATTTAAAAGAAATCATTGGGGTTTTTTTAATGAATATCACTACCTTCTTCTTAAATAAAAAATATGTAAGAAAAAATGAATAAATTCTGCAGCAGTTTCCAGATCTCCAAACATCTCCTGATTCCAAAATCTCTACGTATAGGAGTGCTGTAATATGAAAACTTTGGCAAGAGCCAATCCCATCTCTGATCCAGAACTTTGAGATTAGATTTCACACCTACTTAGCAGCTGGTCACATACCATTGGCCCATTTTATGCAAATAGATTTTCACACGAAAACTTCACACGCATATACTAGTCTAGCGAAGATTAATTACAGTAGTAATTACGCAATATTTTAGGAAGTTCCCCTTCCATCTAGACTCTGAGCCAGGTTTTGCCACAAACTGTAATACTATAAATAAGGGGTGCATTCACATTTCCTGACCTGGTCTAGCATTAGGTGAAAATGTCCTTCTGCAACCAAGCCAGTTCCTATTGGAACAGTAGAAAAGGGATGCAAACATTGCAGGGAGTTGAAACTAGATGATCATTGTGGTCTTTTTTAACCCAGGCTATTCTATGGTTCTATAAAGCAGCTTTTGTGCTGGAGCAGAAAGCACAGGAGCAGACTGGAGAAGGGCAGAAGCTGAGTAGGAAGAGAGGAACGAAAAGTAAAGAAGCGGAAAAAAAATCTGCATCCTCATCTAGCCATTTTCGTATCTTTGTGCAAATGTGATCCCATGAGATTACAGCCACTGGAAAGGCAAAATAATAAAAAAAAAAAAAACTGAGCTCACTAAACTTGTTTTTATTAAGGAGACTTAAGTGAGTGTTGAAGATGTAGTAAAGGCAAAAGCAGACGCAATTAAAGTAAAGCTGTGGAATAAACTCAAATATAGAGAAGAGATAATGAACAGAAATAATGGAATTTACTAAAAGCAGCATTAAAATGATTGAGAGGTTACAATCAGCAACAGAAAGGAATTTGCATTCAGGGATAGCAAACCTGAACTATGAAAAGAAGTGATGAATACCAAGACCTATAGTTGCAGGGGATGGGTAAAAAATAAGTCATCAATATAAAAACAGTGCAGAGAGAAAGATCTTCAGGAACAGATACAAAGTCCCAGCCATCTTGCAGCACGAAAGACATTGTGCTGAATTTTGTTGCGGAATTTAGCAGGGAGGTGGGGAGAAAATTAGAAGAAAGTTTCACCAAATGCTGCAAAAGATAACATTTTCAAAGGGAGAAGTGAATTGGAAGTGTCAAGGATAACGAAAACAAATGAGAAAAGTGTGTGGAACACATTTTAAGCAATTCTCAAATTTGGCAATCTGAGAAAAGTTTCAGGTTGAGATGGGAAGCTGAGTGGAGGCAATTCCAGGTGCACGAGAATAATAGTAACTAGTTTTGTTAGCAGATCCACTGAACATAGTTTTCTAAAGAGAAGAACCACTGTAAATTACTAGTGAGACACGTGTCCACACATTGAGGGTTGGGATATTGAGTATAGGTAGATAAATTTGTGGCCTACAGCATCAAATCCGCTTAAACAGATTGAAATTATTTTTACACAATATCTACAGAAAACGATGCTTTGTATATAATTTCAACTCATTTCCCTGCAGAAAAAAATTTCTGTGAATGCATATCACTTCATGTTGTAAATGCCCAAGGGATGTATAACATTTTGAAATAACTTTTGTTTTATGTTTATTCAATTAGCAGAGTTTTGTTAATTACAAATGAATTAATAAGGCTGCTCCTTCATGTGCAGTTTGATAAAGAATATTCCCCTTCCTGCTGCTAATACATTTGATCTATTTTGTAAGCACAAAAAATATACATTCAGAAAAGGTCATTTGAGTGAGTATCCCAAACACTAGTTCTAACAAGAAAGTATAATTATCCCTACATATTGTAGAAGACCTCCAATTTTTCAGGTACTGAAACAACAACAAAAAAAAAAAAAAAAAAAAAAGAGTAGAAAGAAGCCATTTTGCATGTAATAATAAGATGGTCCTCTATATTACTATGGTATCTACATGACATAGGCTTTAAGGAGGAAAAAAAGTAGTTTAGGGTAAACCTTCTAGGTAAATAGTTAACTAGTTTTACTCTCTATGTAACTGGAAAAAACTGAATTCCAGTATCTGGTTGATTTACCAACATCTGTTTACTAAGAAGACTCAATGCAGTCAGAAAACCAACAAGCTTGAAAACCATCAGAAAATATATGGTTCAGAGAAAGCTACTTCCTGTTTCAACTGGGGTGACTGAAGAAATGAGATTTTCTATTACAGTCCATCACTGAGAAGAAATATTAAAATATTACAGTAACGTTGCTTTCTATGTAAATCTTTTTCTCCACAAGTTTTAGCTGCACAATTAAGATTGGACAACTCTTTAATGTAAGAACGTGGACAAGTCACTGTATTAGTTGTCAGACAAAGATTACTGAGAGAAAAAGTTGTGACTGAGAAACAAAATCAGGTCTTTTCCACCAGTGCTTTCAACCTGCTACATTACCAAGGGTCTTGTCTAAGAGTTTATAAAATAGAGACCTAAGAAAACTTATGAAGGCTGACCACAGCACAGTCCTTGGTCTCACAATCCTCCTGTGCAACTGAGCTAGACAGGTTCCTGCACTGTCATCATCATCCTCATAATTTTGAGCTTGTTCAACTTCCCAAGCCTGATCACTAAAGATGCAAATGAACATTGATATTAATAATAATATATAATATATATCCTTTTATTAAGAAAAAGGATTGTGAAATGTGTTTTGCTCATCTTTCCCAAAAGTTTGTTTTTAGGGAAATAGAGGATTGTATTTTGAGCACTTTGTCTATAAACTTTACAGTTGTTCTTGGGAGAAGAAAATTGGATAACATACAATACTTAAAAAAATTGCAAAGCATTTGGCTTGTTTCAACTTCTCTCACATTTTCACTGAGGGATGGACAGTATTAAATACAATAGCTCACACAGAAATTATCAGAATTTCTTTTAAAATAATTAATTAGTTACAACTTTTGTAAATACATTATACACTCCTACTACAAAATGAGGATTGTCTATTAAATCACAGTATTTACAATACAGGCTAGCTAGTATCTACCTCTTCAGTTGTCAGTATCATTTTTCATGATCTGGAAGAAAATACTAAGCAATTGCTGACAAAACTTGCAGAGCATGCAAAAATTGGTGGACCGAGGCAAGCATTCTACAGAATAATCTGTTTCAAATGCTTAGGTGGCTTCATTTGAACAAGACAAATTTTAACAAAGAAAAATGAAAAGTCATAAATCCATTCAAAGGGAATGCAAGCCACATTTACAGGATGAGGAACTGGAAAAAAAGTGATTCTGAAGGTGGATAAGAAACTGTCAACACAGTCAAAGCTATTGCTAAATAAGCTAATTGGATCCTTACAAAAGTAAAGGAATATTTAAATAGTTGATGTTTTGCATTATTTCTATGTTCACACTGATGCCACCAGTGCTGGAATACTACATTTACTCTGAAATGTACGTTAAAAAAAAAAACAAAAAAAAAAAAAAAGGAAGATTCAGAGGTGAATTAAAAGACTGTCTGATACCAGAAAAATCTAACTAAAGAGAAGGTTAATATATTTACCTTCATCAAAAAAGCATCAGAAAATTATTTGCTCACAATCAGAGAAGCTAGAGTAAATCAGCTGAAAGTGTGGAAAACTCGTGTGAAAGTGAAAAAGTCTCAGCTGCTTAGAATAATGCAAATGTGCTATGTATAAAGAGGTCATATACATAGATGGTATATAGACACTGCTGATTGTAAAAAATATCACTGCTTTTCATTTAAAGGGATTGGTACTGCTAATTTCCAGGAAAATGGGGAAATACAGAATACTAGAGTTAAGAAAAAGCTGTTAAGCTGTTGCCTTATCACCACTCATGTTCAGAATAGGTAGAAAATGAATTATTTACCAGCTGAAAACACCAAAGTATCCACTTTCTCTCATCGCTCCTTAAAAAAAAATAATAATAAAATAAAATTTAAAAAAAGGAGAAAAGAATTTGGATTAGTCAGTCAAATTAAGAGTGAGACAAATTCAGATCTGAAGAGTATGAAGCAGTGTACGCAGACGTTAAACTGACGACTTAGAGGGAACATTACTTGGGACCACGGAGTGGAGGAAGAGTGAGGGTTTTTGGTTGGTTGGTTGTTTGATAGGGAGCAGCGGAATTTTGAGGGTTGTTTGTCTATTTGTTTAAAACAAATACACGATTAGAAATAAAGGAAAATGCAACAAAAATTGAATTACTTGCTTGTAAGCCAACACTTACTATTATGCTCTCCATAAAAAAAAAAAAAGGGTTCAAACAGTAAACCCTGCTGTCCACTATGAACTTCTCATTTTCGTATTTACCACAGGAAAGAAAATATTCTGAAGGCAATAAATCACATTCTGAATGTACCTACGTGGTAAGAAGATTTTCAAATGCTGACTTTTTAATCAGAAAGTAATATGTAGCAAAACCGAGCATTTAAAATGAAATTCAAGAATTCCTCAGCCATGTTTTGCAGGAAGCCAGTCTAGATTATTTTAACAGTTCCTTCTAGCTTTGAATTCACCGATACTAAGAATACAGGCATTCCTGAATTCCACTGCAACAGAAAAGATAACTTGCACCAGACATCAATGGTAGTGCATACGGACAGATACAAATCCTAAGTGAATCCACATCTGCTACTGAAGGGCAGATGTTGCTACATTTTCTGGCTTTCTTGAAAATGTATTTTATAGGGTAGCCAGGCAGAAGGAAGACTCGGAAGGTTAAGAGAGTGTCAGAAATTAAAAGGAACATTTGCATACATATGTTCAAATTTCTTTAAGTTGCGTCTAGTCATTCTAAGAATATTCATAATTAAGCAAGGATAGATCATTTCATTTTGTTTTTTGCATATTGCCTAATCTTCTAGAAATACCTCTAATTTCTACAGCCTTCAGCAGCTTCCTAAGTTATAAAGGTATGAATGTTGTTTATTATAAGCTTGAAGTAGCCTACGTGATGCTTCCAAGTAATACATATTTTAAAATGATTCTCTGAAATAGCAAGCAATATAAAATACTAAGCAGTAGAAACATACTTGAGATTATGCTGAATTCATTTTGCAAAATATATTTTTGTTTATTGCAATAAATAATGTGAATAATAATTTCTGCTGGAAAGAAAAAATTTATGAAGAAATGATCTACAATTACATAAATATAAATATATATTTATGTATGTAATTCCTTGACAGTAGGTTCCATGATAGATATCTTGTAGGAAGCAAACAGGAGAGAAACAAAGGAGCAAAGAGAATATTATCGAAGTATTTAGGTGAATGACACGACCATTTTCCTCCTAAATACAAAATACTGTAGTATTCGAAGTTAAGGTTTTCATCAATATTCTTGTTCCTGAATTTATAGCTTTATGGGTTCTTTCACTTAAAAATAATCTTAGAATTACAGCACAGGTGAAAACAATTTTTCCAAATGTGAAGGAGAATGCAGAAATAGTTCACCTTCAACCTATCACATTGTTGCAATTCCAACAAAAACACTACTTTCTGTGACTGTAGATCCTGCAGGGCTTTTACTCTCTTACTCTCAAAGATATCCAGAAATATAACCTGTTCTCTTATCCTTATATCTGAGCAAAAAAGCAATCCCATTTTCTTAAGACATCAATTTTTACCTCTTTTGTGACAATTTATAAGGTTGCAGTTTTCCTATTATTCTGTCAGACAGACTTTCGTATTCTCAACGCAATGCAGCTGACCTCTATGCACCATAGGAAGCAGAAAAGTTTGATGCTATCACTGCAGGGTAATTTCTTGGTAGTGAAACTTGTTGTTATTGAAATCTCTTAATTCCAATCATTGAAAATACTTCTTCAAAATGACCCTGGAATTCCTGATCCGATTATTGTAAAAGTAAATGTTGAAGTAACTGCATTCAGTCAAGGGAAAATTTTAAGATGAGCAGATGAAATATGCAGGGCCTTACTCTTCTAGGATGCCTCTGACAAATGAATCCGAAATTCCTTACAAATTCACTGCACACTCTTTAACTCCTGAATGTTATTTCTAACCTAAACTAATTCAGTCTTTGCTTCCTAGTGCATTCCTACTGGGCATTAAAGAGCAAGGAATAATCTTGGAGTGCCATCATTAAAGAAGGTGCATCTCATGATATGTTTGGAAGTTAGCTGGTAGGAAGGTACATAACTAGAATGAAAACAACAACTGACTTCTGGGGATTTTTCTTCACAGAAAACAGCTTTTTTTTTTTTTTTGGACACACACAAAGTGCTTCAGCTTCACATGGACAGTTATTATATATTTGAGAAAATCAAAAGTGTTTTGTTCATAGTTACCTGCAAAATATACTCTATATCTACAACCGACAAGAAATAAACCACTGAAATTGCAGTAGAATATATAGGCTGATGAAGAGGAAAAATGATGTCTCAGATAAAACACTCTGGAATAG
Organism: Tetrao urogallus; assembly: GCF_951394365.1. NCBI lineage: Eukaryota > Metazoa > Chordata > Aves > Galliformes > Phasianidae > Tetrao > Tetrao urogallus. The sequence goes on from NC_136817.1 coordinate 13,054,347, forward strand.
TTTGTTACAGGAATCTACTGAGCACCACCATTCCTGGAAGTTTGGTAAGCTTCTGCAGAAACAGTTGGACTATCCCTCTATCCACTCTATAGGCAGGGGGATGTGATATGATAGTGCTGTTTGACTTCAAGGACAGAGAACACATCCCTATCTTCATTTTATTTTTGCAAATGCAATGATTAAAAGAAAATATACCCTTACAGGACAGTTGTTTTCCTCACAAAGATAAAATACACTAACTGGACAAAGAATTTCTCCAAGATCAGCATGAGTTAGCGTTAGTAGGTGGGTTAAGCATCTTGCAAACTGAATCTACTTCCTTTCAAAAGTTCCTTGGCTAACTGACTAAGGTGGAGCTTACTGGCAAAGAGCCTATGCTTTGACTAATTCCCTGAAAAGCGGACCGGGACAGGGCAGACAAAATAGAGCTCTTTATTCTTAAAGCTTAAGTGTTGAGCTTGATTTCATCATCTTATGTCTATATGAGTGGGGATGTAAAAAATAGAGCTGCTGCAAAGCATTCTACATAGCTATTATAACATTAACAGTACTCCTCACAGCACACCTGACTTAGGTCTGCACTGTTTTCTTTTTTTTGCCCAAGGTTTTCTGAATATACAACATCAACTTACTACAATTTATATGGAATGCTTTGCTAACTGAGTATTTACATGTAAATATATATATATATATTTAATATAAAGAAGTTTCTCTTAGTTGTTCTTCTGAATGATTTGTAGTCAGATTTGTGGGTGGTTTTTTTTTTGTTTTTTTTTTTTTTTGGAAGGGGGAGAAAGGGAGAGAAAGGAGGGAAGTGATGTTTGTTTGCTTTTGTGGGTTTTTTTTTTGTTTTGTTTTGTTTTGTTTTTTCCAGGGGTGTACCACAGACAAGAATACTCCGAGGTCATTACAAAAAAATGCATCAATGACATCATGGCAATGCTACACTCTGCGAAGCTGCAGATCAATCACAAAACGGTATTACTCTACCACACTCTTGTTAAATAAGAATATCAGGTTGACTCATAACCACAAATATTAAAGGCTAAGAAGAAAGAAAACTATAGGTTCAACTCCAACTATTTGGGCTTGCTAGAGAGAAAAACAGCACAAAAATACAGCATGTCAGAAAAAAAGAAGTTGCTGGTGAACATGAAATACCATTCAAATCACCTGGATTAAGTTGTTCCTTTCCAAAAATAAAAATTAATGGGCAAGTGAAATTTCTCTTTCATTGCCAAAAATCTGTCTTCATGTATGGGATATGACTAGTTACAAGAAAGAAATAAATACACATTTAAGAAAGATTACTATGACTTCCAAAGAAATAATTAAAACTCTCTCGTTCTGACAGTATCATTGATAACACAGATAGTAAAACAGTTAGTTGAAGGCAAACTCCACAGGATGCTATCCTTCTTCTGATAATTTACTTTTAGAGGAGCCCCAGTCCTTCACAATCTCATGTAATTTATTCCTCGTCTGTATCTGAGGATTTAGGAACCTCTGTGTTCCTCCTGTTATCTCTACATTCCAATGGAGCTACTTCACTTCGCTGTTTCACTTTCAAGTGCTGTGGCACAGTTATCTGCAGCCATCAGTCCCCAAATAATCTTAGAATAAATAACTGTTCAAAACAAGTACCAGGAGGTAAATCCTGTTTTGGGAGTTGCAGGGTTTTTTCTCCATCAACAGGTACATGTATCTGTTGAAAAGAAAATATAAGATAAAATGCAGTTCTGCGGGAAAACATCACAACTGAGCAGGTTCCACAGCCACCGTGGATACAGCCATGATAGAAACCTGTTAGTAACAAGACACAATCAAAAAAAGACCAGCATAGGAAGAATACATATCAAATATAAATAGAAATATGGCTGAGCAAGGGGGGAAAAAAAGGCAAAGCAAAGATACTCTGAAGTAAAAATAAAGCTGGGAGAGATTTTAGTAGGAACTCTGAGTACGTGCAGTTGCACTTTTCAAAGCAGAACTTCTGAAGCCTTAAGGGTGGGTTGTGATCATGAAAATCATCACTATTCAAAGATGTGTAATTTCCCTTCAACAGAACATGCAAGGTTGATATTCATACTATAAGATTACATAGAGTAATCATTGATAAAGAAGCATTATGTTCAAAACATAAAACACAAAAAGATCTATTTTGGTGGGGTTTTTTTGGAAATAAAATTTGTATTCAGAACCTTGCTACACTGGAATTTTCAATACTCAGAGGGGCAAAATAATCTTCTCTCCAGAACCCCAACATTCAGATATAGTATTGCTGGATAATTTTAAGTTAATTACTCTGTTCATCTAAACTCTACAGCAAATGAAACTTTCAAGAAGCAAAAACTTGAGATTTACAGATCATTACAACAAATATTTGAATGCATACTGCTTTCACCATGGTGTGGGTGATCTGGAAGTTAGGACAGAAAATCTTAAGGAAGATAAATCCCCTATCATCTCAGCTAGCCACTTTATACTGCACACAAGGAACCTACTAAATATTTTGTTATTGGCAGCTCAAATTGTTAACTATAATTTGTTTGCTCTTCATAGCCAGGGGCACATGGATCACATATAATCTAGATAGTCTAAATAAAAGTAAACTGCCAGTGCAACTCTTTTTGGTCAACAGACTGCCTTCAGTAACCATTCTAAGAGCTACTGCACAATTTGCCCTACTGTACAAAGTGAAACATATTTCCTTTTAGGATCAATCCTCTAGAAATCAAGATGTCTCTATGAAATCATAGTAAAAACAAACTCATTCTGAATCAACTTACATCACTTGCTGAATTTTTCCTCTAGCCCAACACCATTTAAAGACATCATTGCTCTGATGGGTATGCTCAAGTACAACATGGAGTAAAGCCTACAGATTTGTTCTGCAAGTTTACTTTTCTCCAACACTTATAGCAAAAAAAACCCTTTTATTTTATTAAATGGTAACTTCTATCAGAAGCCTAAGAAATCACAAAGGTTACCTCTTTTGAGTTCATTTCTGTGAAAGCGGAGCACTAAAGCAGCATAAAAACCTCTGTATAGTTCTGGAAAGGATTCAGAAAGGATTAAAAATATTTCTTTTTTTTTCCCCCCCACCCTTCCCCCTGCAGTTTTCATCATTGCAAATTTTTCATTTAGAATTATTCCAAAACAAATTCATGTAACATCTTTTCTCTCGACGTCTCAAACCAAACAAGATTATAATTTGAAAAACTAAAAACTAGTAAAAATATTTCAAAAATTTATTTCCTTTACAGGATCTATACAGCATCTAAGGGTTGAAGTCATTGACCAATCGACTTTCACCACTGGAATTTTGTTCTTGATTTAAATCATCACTGAAGTACTCCTTTGGCAGCAAAAACTTTAGAAAGCACAATATATAATGTGATTAGTCAAACTCACTGATCTTTCATAAAGCCTTATGAAACAATGACATGGCCTTACACAGCAAAATGGAACTTTTTTAGCACTGGCATTTTATAAACAAGAAATAATACATCTGCAAGATAGCAAAACAGTTTTAAGTCTGAGATCTCAGTAAAATAAATTTTTTAAAAACCATGGTTATAATAAAAATATATCTTCAAATTAATACTTAATTTACCCATCTTTTTAAGTTTTCTCTCTACATCTCATTCACTATGCCACTTACTGGGTCATTATTTCAGAGAGCATGCATAAGAAGAGAGTAAACACAGTTTGTCTAAATTCTTCACCAAATAAAAATACAGAAGAAAGATCAAAGTAATTAGAACATCCAACATCAATAAAGGTACAACTTGTGCCTCCTGAAAGGCTGTGCACTTCCAGAGTGGAACATCATCAAGCAAAGATGAACCTACAAAGGGGCAGAATGCAGACCCAAGGTAGTACAGAATTTGGGATACGCAAAGTATGGACTTGATCTGTTTCAAATATCCTTGCGGATTTTTGTCTAACATCTAAAAACCAGCAGCTTCCTGTTAGTTTTTAATCCTATAATATCCACCATTATTCCGCACAACGTAAAGAAATATTTCATTTACTTACTGCAAAAGAGCTGAGTAAATGGTTATATATTGTGTATATATACACACATAAATAGCTAGATTTAGTGTGATAATCTACTAGTGAGTTTGGTTTTTTTAGTATATTAAAAGTTCGATGAATAAAATTCTAGAGAGACTGCATGACCTCAGTTCAGCAGATATATTAACTGAATCACTGGAGAGAAGATAAGAATTGTCAGACGCAATTGGACATTTATGGACTGAGTAAGCTAGCATTTGTAGCTGCAAGTTGAAGAAATCATGAGTTGCATATAATGAGTATTTTAAAATATCCTGTATAGTGTACTGCAGTATGCTGCAACCTGATATCTTACCAATACATTAATAAGGAAAGATACAAATCAAAACCAAGGACTTGAAATCCGAAAAATCAGGTAGAAAATTCAAATGCAAGGACATCTTCAGTATATAGATGTTGCAGTGTCATGCCAAAATCCAGACCTCTTTGTAGCGGGTGTCCTTTCTACCTTCTTGCCAGCAGCAGGAAATATTGCAAACTTATGTAAAAAGTCCACAATATTTCCAAATATTTGCAAAAAAAGTAAAAAGGAGACAGTGACTTATCATCCATAAGAGTCAGCAATGGAATGTTGGCATGCACAGAAGCCTAAGATCTGGCTTCCAAGGTAGCTTTTATGATGTCATGGGGGATTTACACTGTATCTCTGAAGTACTATACTACATTCCTAAAAGAAAGGGCTATCTAAAACTTCTGCTTTTACATCAGCAGTTGGCAAAGCAGAACAAAAAAGGATCATTTAAAAATATGAACTTTCCTATAGAAATGTATACTGAAATATGCTAATACATCACGCTAACCTGTTACTCCATCTTGGTGCTGCATCTTGAGCAAGGTATGGCAGTAATTACTTATGATGGTATCATCAAACACGCTGTTGAAATCAGAACCTCCTGGAGTAGGTCCTGGATGATTTAAATTAGAAGAAGTCAAGAAGTAACAGCTTCCTAATCAGCAGTTTTCTTCTAACAAGATACTTAGATTAATATAAGAACAATTACTTTCACTCTCCATCTCCTACTAGATTGTTGTAATGTTGGATAAATAGAATTTAATGAGATCACCTTATGCTAAATTGATTTTTCTACTCTACAGAGCAAAGTGCTTTTCAGTTCAGAACTCAGCGGTACAAGCAGTGAAGTTATCGTGGTCAAAATAATACATTCTGTATATGGAATGTGAAGACATGCACAATATATTGATTTGCCGTGAAATTCTTATATAAATTTCTATATTCAGGTTCCTGAAATGAATGTTTCATACCCTGCAATAAATTATTTTTTTTCCCTTTTCGGTGGAGTATTTTTCAGCAACAGACACGCTCTTTTTAGAAATCACATATATCCTCATAAGACAGATAAAGTCATTCTATGCTGAGCTGAAGTCAGGACCTACCAAATCTAATACATCTTTGAATCAAATTTATGATCTACTAAATCATATTGGTATTATGTGTATTGAAAGCTCAAGTGATGAATCACCAGCTAAATCAGATTGCAAATACATGATAATATAGTATTTATTAAAATGGCTCAGTGATTTGTTTTAGTTGTCAGAACTTAATACGTCAACTTCTGAAAAACGCTTAAAAAAAAAATTGCAGGGATTTTTCAGAAAGGAAAAAGACACCATGTAAAAATGAGGTAGGAAAAGTCAATCTCTGCGTGCATCTGCAGAACAAGGTGTCACATGCTGTTGTTTTGTGGAAGTGCTCGAGCAGGGCTTTCAAAGAAGTGCAAACACTCTGCTGACTGTCACCTCTAGGCAGTTGTCTGGGATTTTACATTTACATTAGGCGGTGTGGTTTAACCCAGCAGCAGCTCAGCACCACACAGCCATTCACTCCCTCCTCCCTATATATCTACACACACATGCATATCTCCTCAATGCAGTTACTCACCTCACACCAACTGACACCCTGCTACCAACCGTCCCACCACCTGCCACCTGAGGCCCAGCCAATCCCAGCACAGCAGCCAGCTCCTGTCTACTTCTTTTATAATTTGCTGATAGCCACCATTTTGAATGTTCTGTTTATTTCATTTGGGGGGTTTGTTTTGCTTTTCAATTTTTGTTTTGTTAATCTGAGATGCATTTTTTTTTTCTGATAGCTGAGGGAAAATTTGTATTCACATTGCAAAGAAACTGAATCCCTCTGTAAAAAATGTAACATGAAATATTTCATCAAATTACTCAATCATGGGGTGGATCAAACTATTATTCTGAAGACTTTGTATTTTTCAGTTTTAATCTGTGTTTTATAAGTTTTTAATACACCATAGGAGTCTGTGTCACATTTTCAGAAGTCAGTTAGGTGTTCCATCAGCTGTCAATAACATTTGGTCTTGTTCATCTCATTTAAAATTACAACATACCTCACATATGGGGTAAAATTTTCTTAGTTATCCATTTTTATCATATTTACTGCCTAATACTTAAGTGAATTGGAACATCTTCTAGTATTCATTTGATATACTTCACTATTTTTTAATGCTAGATTATACATTTCTGAATTAACATCCAAATCCTCAAAAGTAGCATATCCTTGATAAAAACAAACAGGATGCTTTGAGATACAGCTAAGTGATAACACAGTTGCTGTTATTGCATGGTATGATACACAGTATTCAGCGAACAGTGTAGTGATAAATTCATAAAAGTGACAAAAAGACAGTTATTAGTGTATTTTTCACTGTTCATTTTTCGTTTGCTTGTTTTGTTTTTCTGTTACTTTCTTTTATATCAGATTAGAGCTTAATTAAGGTGAAATTATAAAAAAAACTGCATAGGAAATAGCAACCCTGGCTCAAAAGAAATCTAATGTCAATCATAATTTGTTATTAGATTACCCTCAGCATAACTCATCCGACCACCTTTATATGGTGCTGTTTAAGAATTCTATAACATAGATAAATTAAAGCACATTTAGCTGAGATGCAAGTCTGTGTTTGCAAAGGAGTCCTTCTGCGACCTTGCCAAGTTTACAGAGTGTGCCAATAACAGCTCGGATTAGAAAACTCACTGATTAAAATTTTGCTCACTAGGATAAAACACTTGAAATGAATCATCTCATTTTCCAGTATGTCCTCGGGTTGCTGCAGGCACAATAAATTACAGTCATATAATAGCAAACAACTGTAAAAAATTAGAGTTAATACATTTCACATCTAACGTAGCACCTGTTTTTGAAACTCTGAATTGTCTTAATTTTTTATGTTCATAGATAATGAAATATGATCAGTACTTTTCAGTGTGGAAATGCAGAACCATCAGTTTGTTTGTTGTCCAAAATACATAGAACTGAAACCTTTCTACTGACTTAATCGGTAGACTAACGTTATCTGCACGTTACTAATTAACATCAAATGCTATCCCTAATATCTCCACAAATAACGCTCTTGCAGAATGCAGAACGTGCTGGGTATAACCTTGTGCTCCAGTGAAATGATCAGAATATAAATAGAAAACAGCAACATGCCATTGCAGTGGAAAATAATCAGCAAAAGTAGTAATGGAACTAATGCTTGCCAAAGCCTTGAATGTGGTGGCAAGAATGCAATCCATCATGCAGCTGTTTGTCATTTCTGCAAGGGTTTCCAAACAACAAAGGTTCACCTGAGGCAAATCTCCTAGGTGACCCCTCTAGTAAATGTAGAGATGTAGGCTCCTCCACAGGAAGACTGAGCTAGCTGATCCAGTTGCCTTCAGAAGAAGCCCATTTACTCCACCTACTGTAAAGACAGTCCCGTGCAGTCACTCAGCTCTGGGGTAAAAGCCTATTATTTGCATAGGTGTTACACAGAACTCTACTTTTCTATCTGAGCAAATAGATAACATCTGTGTTTTTTTATGATACAGCCCTAAACTTTTATCAAGATACTGAAGGAGATAATCCAGCAAGTTTGGTGGTTCACTGTGACCAGCACAATGCTCTATTTTAATGCCCTTTTATTTTATCTGTTTTAACTACATGCTGCAGTACTTTCAGAAAGTTTCAGAGAGGATCATTACAGATGGTCTTATAAAGACATCAAAAACCCCATGGTATCTCCTTAAATAAGTCTTCTTTTTGTCTTTTTTTCTATTCATCTCATGCCAGAAGTAAACTGTCCTGCAATTGCTGCAAGGTACTGAAGCTACGTTTTGCACTTTGTGCATTAATCAGATTTGAAAACACTTGAGTACACATACACGTCAAAATGCCAGCTATCAGGCAAATTGGGTAAATGCCAAACTTAAAGAGAAAATATAAAAATGAAAGCACTGCTGCGGTTCTAATTGCTCTCAAAATTTATGTCAGGCTTTTGAACTGGATTTCAAAGCAAATGGGCACTCTTAAAATGATTATCATCTTTCATCATCGTTTCAAATCCTAAAAGGCAGCTTGCATTCTTCAGGATATCCTACCTTTCCCCTACTCTGAGATCCAGATACTGTTACGTGACCGAGGCAGCTGCCTATCATGAAGTACTCCATCACCATTCCCAGAAATGACTGTGAAGGAAAAAATTAGATTACACAAGTGATCGTGCTGAAAACTAACAAGACACTTTCTGAAATAAAAATAGGACAAATTCGAAACAATTTGAAATTCCAAACCTCCATTCAGTGTGTAGACCTAAATCACAGTTCACTTCTCAATTGTTCTATTCATTTTCTAAATGAGGTGCGAACTAGAATTCTTAAACACAGACTGAGATTCAATGCAGTCTGTTTCCAATCTTTGTGTTTGTTTTCAAGACCACAACATCATTATTTCATTGTATGTTTTAATATGTCTCAATTTCTTAAAAGGTGCACTAGAATTTTTTAGAAGAAAACTGAGACTAAAAGACTTTTTGTTTCTTTTTCTCTCTTTTTTTTTTTTTTTTTTTTTTTTTTTTTTTTAAGGAAACTATTTTACCGATCCAAGCAATTTACAATCTCAAGAGCATTTTCTGTAAAATACATGTTCAAAAAAATCACGTAATTTCAAGAATGATTTTCAAAGAGACTCTTAGAACACAAGTCTGTTCTCTTAAACATTTTCTGAATCGTGGTTTTACTTGTCAGATTTTTCTTATATTAACATTACAACGTTAATAAAATGTCAGTGCATGGCCAATTGTGTTAGGATCACAACCACACAAATACTAGAAGGATAAAACTGGCTGTTGAAAATATCTCATTTTTCATACTACAAGTATCATCCTTCATCTTAAAACTGTCTGCCACCACTAACTGCAGACAAATATGAAATTAATCCTTAACAACCATTTATGCAACTACTAATAAGGTAAAAAACTTATTACCTTTAAAATGATACATTGAAGAAAAAAGCTCTTTTTCTGTGTTCGCTCTATATTAGCCTTAACATTTTGTGCATGACTGTACAGATGACAGACAAAATATTTCCTCAGAAAATAACAAAAGGCAGACAATAATGTTTCTGAAAAAGATTTCTTATATTCATGGAAATTAATGAATTTACAAATGAGTGATGAGATGACAGATTATTTTCAAGAATGTTTCTCTATTCCTTTGATATTACTGCTGCCCCGAAGTAGAGGTTTGCTCTAAGAATGTCATGATATGCTTTAACTGTATAAAAACTGCACAGTTAAAAATATCAGTTCAGTCCTTGTGAACAAGTAATGCTTTCTACATCCACTAGAAAGTAAATATATTAACAAAAGCTCAGACTTTGGAAAGGATCTGAAGAATTATATGGAAAAAATTTTTCCTGTGCACATAAAGCGCATTCACGTTAACTTCTCATTCAGGAAAGCATCCTTATTCAGGAAAATATTTAAGCACTTACTTGACTTTAAACACATGTTTTGGGCCCGGTGAAGCAAATGAGATTTAATCGCATTCCAAATAATGATGGATATAAAGCCAAAAGATATTAACATGAATGGTTTTTGGATCCAGGCTTTACATTTTTCAAGTCTTAAATATACACATACAGACATGTACATACACATATACATACACCCCCGCACAGACACATGCACAGAAAGAATCTGTCTCTAAACTAAGCCAAAATATGAGAATCTAGAATTGAAAAGATTATGTGTTAGGAAACCAAAATTAAATTGAAAATGCAGACTTGAAATACAGTGGGTGCTTCATCTTGCTGGTTCCTTGAAACTGAAGTTAATTTCCTCTGAAGTAAACAATTACAAAAGCCTAAGCATTTCCTGTCTAGAATCTTCCCTTCTACGCTCCTACCTCAAGTTTTGATCTCACAGAAATGAAATGTTTTGGTTCTAACAAAAAACAGGTTTACAGAGCTTTTTTCTCACATTCTGATGCCAGGAACAAGAAACTACTTCTCGTCTGAAGAGATTAGCCTCTGGATAAGAAGCTGATGTTGGCAGAAGCATGGACTTTGCATCACAGCTTGCTTTATGGGTATTTTTTACAAGAGGCACCAAAATACAAATTTATGTTTTAAAACAGTATGATAAAAAGTTACAACTAGTTTAGTCATTAATTACTCAATCATTTATTAGGGTAAACAATCGCTGTTTTTTTTTTGAGATGGAAAAAAAGGGGATTTCTCCTCATTTTATACCTCAAATAAAGACAATTTTTAGAATCAATTGCTCAAAAGAATGAACTTTCATTGGAGCTGTGTAGCACAATAACATCCCTCTTTAGAAGTTCACTTAAATTGCATTTAATCTCTTTGTAAAGCTTAATAATAACTGAAGCTATAAGACTTTCCTCCTAAAACACAGTACTCTGGGATGCCAGGCTAGGCCTGACTAAGCATTTATAGATGGACTGCAACTATGGCAAGCAGTACAAGCATGAGATTTTTTTTTCTTATCTGTGGCAGAAGATCCCATGTCCAGTAAGTAGGAAGTTCAGGATTCTTCTTTAAAAGTCTTTTTGTATTTTGTTTATGGTTGCTTTTGAACTAGAATACTGTACCAGTCATGTTGTAAGAACAGCACGAGAATGAAATATTGAAAGTCTTGAGGTCAAGTTTGATAATTCTTTCTGTGCTTCCATCAGACAGAAGATGATCTTGTGTCACTAATCAGTCTTTAAATGGAGCACAGATGAAAAGCTGATCCTGCAATCTATTCTAATTTCAGTAAGCTCTGCAACCCACGTGATCTACTTCATTTTTTTCAGTTCTCTCCCCCGTCCCACTGGGAAGGCAGGGAGCGAGCAAAGAAATGCGTTGTACTTAGCCACCTACTGGGTTAAACCACAACATTTACATTTTCATCATCATACAGACCCAAGTAAATCAGTACTGTCTTATTTGCAAAGCTTCTAAGTTTTGAGAACAGTACAGCCTTTCAAGTTAGGAACTGAGAATACAGCAAAAACATAGCTGAAAGCTATCTAAAGGGCATCCTATACAAAACACAGAGAAGATGCAAACATATCTATACGACTAAATTCAGATATTACATGCAACAATATATATATATTTTTTAATCTTGGATTCAAAAGATGTGCAACTCTCATTGCTTGAAAATAGCAGTGCTACTCTATGGACTGAGACGGCTTCTGGAGATATGAAAGACTTTCTTGTTTTTATTAGCTATGATAACTCCTAAATAAGCAAAATGTATCAAACTTTCACCTGTCAAGGATATTCTGTTAAGATGAACATTACAAAACTCTTTTGGAAAGAAGAAAGGATTGTACATGAGACAAGAACAAAAAACAAGAGGAAAATCAGCACTTCAGAAAGAAATTAAAAATGTGGTTTCTGACTGCACAGTGATTTGAACCTTTATACCAATGACTGATAAATTTTGCAATCTAAAACCAGATACTGTTGGAATTTTAGGAATCATTTTTATGACTGATTACTCCATTTCATTTGATATTGAATTTGACTGGTTTTGTTTGATAGCTGCTTCTCTGCATTCCTTATGGAAGTATGACCACATTAGTGCTTGAAATATGTTTTGTTATTATTGAATAACACTAGTTACTCCTCCAACATTTTACTATATTGGGTATGACTACAATGAACTTAAGCACAAGGAATCCAGGTTTCTCTCTCTCTCTCTTTTTTTTTTTTTTTTTTTTCCCCCCTCTCCCTCCATAGAAAATGTGTTTCTCTACTAGGGAACACAGAACTTTTACCTAAATCTTTCATTTCTAATTCCTATCACATGCATTACTCAAATGGGGCAGCAGAGAAGCTGTACAACATACAGCCCATAGCCAGCTGAGATACTTAAACTGACAAGCACAAAGACTCCAAGAGCATAAAGGAGGATTTCCACTTGGAGGATCAGTTATCATTCATCTGTTTCCCAGAAATATAACTATATATAAGTAGAGAATTTTACAGCTTCCCCAGTTAAAAATTTACTCTACTTTTCCACCATTCTACTATATCAGACATCTTTGATTTGTTTTTTTTGTTTGTTTGTTTTGTTTTGTTTTTGTTTTTTTTTTTTGAGGAGGGAAGGGTGTGGTGTTCAGATTACTCTACAGACTATGATTGCTAAATGAATTCAAAATATTTTAAGGAAACCATAAGTACCATAAATATTCCTTGAAGAGTTGCAGTCTTAGTAAAAGTTTCTTTGAAAATATTCTCAGTATTCCCTAAATTAAAGTTTCAGGAACCTTTTTTATTATAACTTTCCATTTTTTATTTTGATACAGGGTAAAAGGACAGGCCAGTTTTGATCAGCTTAAAGATAGCCAAATGTTGCTTCTTATAACTAAATCTCGCCATCACAACCACATATGTTTAGACCCTCAAAAAAAACTAGGAACTGAATAAATACCATTCTACCTCTCATCATCTCAGCTTGCACACCTCCTAAAAAAAAATCTCAATTCATCAAGACTTTTTTCTACCTGTTCTGCGTTTCAAACTGGAATTTAACCTCAAAACAGCTAGGTCCAAGCAAAATATCCCCTTACCCACACTAATAATGTTCTGCAGTGGTTTATAACATTTTATTTGCATTGTTTTCATTTCAGCTCCACTACTCTCAGTGCATACTTCAGATTTCAAGAGCCAAGAATTGTCCAAGTACAGGATATACTTGAAAAAAATATAATAAAATGAAAAAAATAATGAAGTGCAGCATCATAATCTTTTATGCATTACGACAACTGGATAAAAGAGGATTCTCTGTGCTTTGAATGCAGATCTATTGAGATCTGATGCTAATCATCCATGACTGGTGACCTTGACCAAAATATTAATAGTATTTCCTGCCCTCTCCAGTTTGGAAGCAGCTGATGGTAAAATATATTTCAACTTTTTGCTGTATTTATGTACAGCAAAAAACACTGAATATTTGAGCTCAGTGAGGGCAAGAACTTGAACATATTGTGAATGCCTTGAAAATTGGGCGCCCTGAGCCTACCAGTTGAGCGCTTGGAAGGATTATTAAAAACCTGAACTCACAATCTCTTAATTACTTGGCTCATTCCACTGTTTGGTAGGAGCCACAGATCCCTGAGAGAGAAAGAAATAGAAAGTACTCAGACTTATAGGAAAGAAAATAATTCAACAATAGCATTTTACTTAAGTCAACGTCCCCAAGGCGTTTTAAATGGGGCTAGTCATTAAGGTCCTATAATTAAAGCCTTGCACAATTATAAAATAATCAGGGCCTGATCTTGTAATGTCTTTTCTCTGGAGAGCACACACATTAGATTCCCTTGGAATATGTGTACTAAGCACTACCACAGGTAGCACTGATGTGTCTGAGCCAGCGTTACACAAACAGGCTTCAGTACTGAGTAGCAATAACAGAGCAAAGCTCAGAAAAGGCTGCTATATTTACCAGTCTTCTTGAGCACATTTTTCCAGTCCACAATGCATTCTGCTGCTGCTACTCAGCTAGCAGAAGCCAGTCTAGATTATTTAAAACTGCAGTGGAGCTCTGTTACTTTGAAGAGTACACTTTGTAGTAACAAATCCAAGTCCCTAATTTTCCAGGTTCTCTAAGGATGCCAGATATAAGTTCCCATAGTATAAACAAACAAAAATATTTTAATAAAAATAACTATGTCCAACTAATCCTTAGGGTTTTAATTACAAAAGCCAAATCAGGCTTAGGGAAGTATAACTCTATTATCTTTGGTAGTGTTTTTTCTTGGCTACAATGAATGTTAAGACAGGGAAGAAATGTTTATTTTCTTCCATTTCTCTTCTAACATATTTTCTTTGTTAAAAAAAAAAAAAAATCAATGGCTGTCTATAGCTATGCAGCTGGATGTCAGGTATCATTTGAAAAGCTTCACTGGGCATTCAGTGCATAATCCTTATTCTACGCTACAGAAATGTCTGTGTGAAAACATAGTAGCAACCTGTGAAATAAAATGCATGGTCCCCTGAAATACTGAGAAAATTAACAATCTTGCTTACGGATTCCATACAACAATATTAGACTGCAGATTTTATAACCAAGTAAAAACTAAAATACCAGAAACACCTCAGTCACCATTTCTGAAAGGATATTAAGGACGGCTTACTTAATGTTGTTAATAACATGGCTTTGAAGATACAAAACACCGTTCCTAACTGCTGTTTTGAACCAACCTTTCTGCAGCACTCTCCCCTATCAAAAGGGAGTAACTACCAGAGATTCAAGCAATTCAAAATATATGCAAAGCAAAACTACGTTTTACCGCCAGAAGTTTTCCCCAAGAGGTGAATAGCATTTTCCATAAGTCTGTGGAAATGATTGAATTAAGTTTGGTAACGGAATACTCATAGCTACTTTCTATGTATGATTCAACATTTCATTTCTCTACTGAATTATATGGATTGCATTAATTACATAAAAGGGAAGCTCATATTTATTATTCAATGAAAAGATTAACAACCTAAAATACAGTATTTTAATACACTAAGGAATATTTATCTCAATGTTCAAAGCACGAAATTGGGTTATCTTAACCTACTTTTCATCCTGGAAGATTATTTATATTGCTACAGTTTAATCTCATGGATTTTCAATTACATATAAAATATATCGAACACATTATGTATAAAATAGTGTTAAGTACACAGTGGATACATTGTAATTAAAATATCTTTATGAAAATTAGAGCTAAGCTCTGTATATAGACCAAAGCAACAACCACCAGTTGGAGCACTACTAATGGGTTCAGGGGTAGAATATTTTTTTCAAGTTGTTCTTTTCCCAGCAAGAAATACTTCAGCAAACCCAATTTGTTTAGCGCCTAGCATTTCACCAGTGAATCTCTCTTTTTGACTCTGTGGGTGTTACTTCCTACAAACATAAGCTTCGCTACTGATATTGGCTATTCTGTTGTCCCACTGGAATACAGCTCTTACATGAGTCATGCAAAAAGGTAGCTTTCCAGTTATTGTACGTTTATCTTATAGAGGCCTGTAAGTACGAAAGCTCAACTCCTGAATTTGGCCCAGTGTATTAAGAGAAAGAGCTATAAGATCAAATGCTCTTGGTGGGTGTGTGTCATTGCTGAAAAAAAAAAAAAAAAAGAAAAAAAAAAGAAAAAAAAAGAGAAAAAAGAAAAAAGCACTTTTCAGCTTTCACATTCAACTCAGTTGAATCACATCATGTGATTTCTGCAGTAGGAACATAGATGCTCAAAATAAAGCCTGCAGCTAACAACGGCCTGGCTTATACTAGTAAAAAAATTGAAGCCTTCTGATTGCTTCTCCCCAAAAAAGGCATTTTAAAAATTATTAGTTCTGACTGGCTGGAAGGAATGAGCAGTCCAGATAGTATCAATGCTGGTGTTAATAATCTGAGGAAAAATGACTTCAGCAGTAAGTGATGTTATAAACTGGCAAATTCTTGAACTAGCTGAACAACATCAACTCAGATTTTCCATGATTCGCTTCAACCAGATGCTCCCCATCCTGACTGCAGCCAAGTCACTGCATGGCTGGACAGTGATGCTTAGCGTTATGATCATCAGTGTCACTCCTATTGTTGACATTAAAATGCAACCTTCACTTTCTATTAGGAAATATATATTCATTAAAGCAGAGAGCAGGAGAGAACTCTGTGTCCCTTCTCCAGTATTCTTAGAAATGCAGTCACTGGAGGAGAACAGATTAACAAGACAGTCTGGAGGTTGGGAAGTCCTGAGCGTCAACATGATGACAGCATCCTGAAGAGGTCTGCCCTTTCTTCCCATCGCACAATCCACATGGATTTTGCTTCTGAATGGCCTCCTCCGTAATCCCTAGCAAATCACAACAAACTGATATCTGTAGAATTGGAGTTACGTATGTGATGGCCTACATCAGTGCAGAGGTATAAAGTCAGTTAAAGGAAGCATTTCTTCCTCACAGGGGAAAAGAGAGACCTGAAAGAATAGAGACGTGTTAAAAGAACTTTACAAGATGTTACAAGAAATTAGGGGCAAGTAATTAGTTCTGTTTTTTCTTTCTTTGGCTCCTTATACAATCATGTTTACTTAAAAGTACATCTTCTGGGAAGAAGTGCTAATATTGGCTCTAATTAAGCTGTGCTCCTTTGCCTGATGTAATATCATTGAAGTTAATAAGAAACTTTAAGGCTTCATTCCTGGCCCCATTTGAGAGCTCCATGATGCACTGTATACAATGCAAATATTCCTTCTCCATTCATTCTTTTACGTAAGATTAATCTGAACAATACATCTAATTAGTTAATCTTTTTTGAAATCAATGTATTATTTATTAATAAGAATAAATTTATGGTATGCTCTGAAGGTTAAAAAACAAAATGTATGGCAAAATTATGTCAGAGTTCATTGAAGATAAAGCTAACGAGCGTTAACATTTAAGTTTCACTGTTTGTAATAGATTCTATTCATTGGACACACATATATATGCAGGCATCATATTAATTTATAAAAAGTGAACAGTATCAAAATAGAAATATCAAGAGCAGCACTCCTCTGGTCCAGTTTTCTCCATGAAATATGGAACAGCTGAAGTCTTCAAGCAATTCCTCAAATTTATGTGCTGAAAGCTATTCAAATATAAAATAAGCACTAACAAACAGGCAACCTTGTCAGTTGCAATGTTAATAAATCAAATTCATCGAGGTAAGTTAGCTATATTTTCAGTGCAAGTGGATATATCTTAAGAGCCTGATAACGATACAACTACCAGAAAAAACAAATGCGCATACTCTGACCTTGACAATAATTCACCAGCAGCTTGCCTCACAATTTTCCTAATGTTGAGGCACTCTTCAGAAGCTATCTAAAAAGCATTTGCATTGCTGTGGATGGAATTTCATCTGTCTCACCAGCACTCTATTAAGAATCTTAGTGCAGTACTAGAACAAATTTTAAAAAAGCAATAAATCTCAGCATAATAATCTATGAAACTAATCAGCGGAAATTTGTGGGATGGGGGCAGGGGACACTATATCATTTTGTTGTGTTGCCTTGTTTTTCCTTTGGGTAGAGTGGCCAGAGGACTAAGCTGATGGCTTTCACAGCATTTCTCATAGCTCTGAGTTTGCAAAGAAGAGACACCATGCCAATAGGGACTTCAGTGAAATAGGGACTTTCAAGAAAGCAAGGGAACATGTTTTATTTTAGTCCAGTGGAACAATGGGATGCAATGTCTATTACTGTACTGTGGGTCAAGTTACAGACAGTGAAAAGAACTATCTAAGTTAGAGGAGAGTGTTTAGCTGGCTCTAGAACCAACTGTTGGTTACAAACTGGCCAAGAAAAGACAGGCTTAGAACTAAAAACAGCATTCTTGTCTTTGGAAAAGTACAACTCTTGAACCTAAGAAGTAGTAAGATGGAATCTGACAACCTCATGGAGAGGATTACTGCATCTCATATTTCTGGAGGTCTTTACTTAGTTTTTGAAGTTAGTGAGGTTCAAAGATGGGTTGAGAGAAAGAGCATGCAAAGATGCTGCTTCATTACAGCCCATTAAATATAAATAAATACTCCTTTGTTTTCATAAATATTTTATCCCCTGGTGATTTCTCTCCTTTCTTGCTAAAGGTTTAAAAGTTTAAAAGGTCCAGAAGCTAGCAGTCAGGCCTTCCACACCACAAAGAAGTAACTACCACTTCCACCACCACTTATTGTGGTTGCTCAGTGCTTATTCACCTGCCCACAATCCTCTGTTGCCAAGAGATATTTATAGCAAGGAACTTTGAAACTGAACTGTTCCCCATATCTGCATTCAGTGCCTCATAATGAACCAAAAGACAAACAAGCAAGTAATCAATATGATTTACCAAACCACCTTAGGGGTACAAGTCACAGGTTAGGAAGGAAACAGTGGCTACAAGGCAAGATCTTGAAAGCCTGCTACGGAATGGCTCAGTGTGGAGTACAGATCTGTATCTCATCTCCTCATATCTCCCTCCACCCACAAAGCAGAGCACTGTTGAGACTGTGAAAAGCAGTAAAATGTGATACACTGTTACCAGACAAGCCTATCAAGGGAGAATGGGGTTAGATTATCAGCATCATTACCTCATCCAGATCACCTAGAGAAACGGTATCTGATGTTAAAAATAACATGTAACTATTAGTAAATAATATTCATTAAAATTGCTTTCACAAAGCTAGAAAAGTGAGATATGGATCTCTTTTGCACTAGAAGAAGGCATGCACAGTATATAAAAGAGGTTTCCTAAAATGTAAAGTTGTCTTTCTATAGAAAGTTAACTCCGCAAAGGCCAGTACCTCTGCCCTGTCTGGAAATAGATCAACACTTGCAACCAGCTTCAGGGGTAAAAAATGCAATTACAAGGAGAGCTTGACTCACTTTAGTATGATTTTTTTCTCTGTTTAGAAATCAAAAAACAGTGGGAGACAGGGAAGAAAATACACTTATCTAATTTTAAGATTTAGAAAAAGTTAAGGAGTATTGCTTTTCCAGGGATAGCTAGATTTTATATATTTTTAATATACTTTTCAGCAAATGCATTTTTCTCTTGCAAAGTGCAATGTGTGTAGGAGTCAGCTCACGTAGAAAGTGGTTCCCTGATCAAAACAGATGGCATGCTGGCAGGGTAAGTTTTAAATGGCAGAGTGTTGATGTTGAAAGATTTCAACAGCAGCTTCCATGACAGGGACAGAGACATAAATGACAAATAGAGAATACAAAGACATTTCAATAACTTAGCAGCATATCACTTTTTAAGTTAATATTTCTGCCTTAGTTCTCAAGATGTTAAAGGGAGTCTTCCTAGGTGTGGGAACAGATCACATTATAGCTCAGTAAGTCTCAAAAAAACTAATGAGAGTAATATTTTTGGGACAAGGAAGTATGAAAACAGGTTTTGCTAGCATGGGAAGAAATGGCCTAGCTATTGGAAAGGTTTTTAGCAAAGAAACAGAGCGACCAAGTAATTCTTCTGACTTACTGCCCACATTAAGTACTCCTGGAAAAAGATTTGTATGAGACTCCTTGACCTTTTGTCAAAATTCTTTTCATTTACCCTCTGCTAATCTGAGAGGTATGGTAAGGCAAATTATTCAAATCGGACAGAACGTAATTAACATTTTTCATATTTTCCAGATTTAGCAAAACATGGCACCAGTTAAAATATTTTCAATATTCATATTTGAATATCTCATCTTTTCTCATCTTCCTTATTTTTTATGTCAATATTGCTTTTAAGATACTTATTGTTTTTTTGTTTTTTTGTGTTTTTTTTTTTTTTTTTTTTTTTTTTTTAATTTCTTAGCAGTACACTGATGTTTTTGCCTTTCTTCCAAGTTCAATTCTGCATTCAGAGGGCTGTGAAGCAGTACATTTTTTTTTTAAGACAAAAACCGGGCAATTGAGCTTTGATTCACCTCCTTGCTGCAGAGAAGGATGTACATGGCAGAATAATGAGGATACTTGGTGGAAACTTTGGAAAGCAACAGGTTATCAAAAGGACATCAAGAAATCATTTTTCCTCTGCAATGGGAAAGTTGTGCATATATCAGCTCCCTGATGAAAAGAATTAAAATTTGCCTTGGCTATACATCAAGTATTTTATAAAAATGTTTATCTTAAAATAATCATTGTGGGAACCTATAAAGAATCCTGACATAAACAGAAGTATGAAGTAACTCCTTTAACTTACTTAGAGATGTATTTTGGTGGGAAGAAGGAGAAAGACATGGTAACTGTTAAATTTGTCATCTTTGCCTTAATTGTTATATCTGGCAATGCTTGTGGCCAAAAATGTACAGTGAGCAGATTTTGTGCAGTCACTGAGGAACTATTTTTATGTCTCTGATAGATTATAGATGGCTTTTTTTTGTTTGTTTGGTTTATTTTTTACAGCCTGTGCTTCATTGTAAATTACACCAACGTAAAACAAGTTATATTAACTTTTATTTTCTTTATGCTCTAACAAGTTCTATGGAAATAATATCATGTCTGCATAACTCCGACATGAACCAAAGTAGGTTAGATTAAAACAGACAATCAAGGCAAAAGTAGATTAATAAATAAAGACAGGCTGCATCCCTCTTTGTAAGACAAAACCTATTGCAATTTTACAGAACTAGACTCCAGAAATTCAGTCACACCCATGCACCAATGGCAGTTTATCACCTACCATCACGTGGGAAAATATAGAGGGGTAGATGGGTTTCACCCAACCAACTAGAATGAGAGAAACCAAAGCGTGACAGGGAAAAAAGGCAGGGAAAAGCAGAAACAGGAGGGGAAAGGAGAGGAAAAGGGGGAGGGGGGGAAGCTTTGCAGATGTCTTCTAGTAGCATGGAATGCAACGGAATGCTTTATGATGCTGCTTATTTCTCATTTATTTTCGTTTCTACACCAAATAAAAGTTTTGTTTTATTTAAGAAAAAGGTAATTACTGACTATTCCGGATGTGCTACTGCTAAGTGTCTTAAGGAAAGGCAAAGTAGTTTCTATGCAGAAGCTGAAGATAGGGAGGGAGAAATCAAAGTCAAAAAAAGTGCATTTGCCAAAGTTAATGCAATTCACAGTCACAGTAATACAGTTTGGCAAGGTTCCAGAATATTATGATTTCCCCTTCAAAATCTGTGTCAATCAGTGTTTCAGTACTCTTCAGGTTTGCTGTTCACTGTCTTCAGACCATCCACTACTATGAAAAAAACTTAGTGACTCTATTGAATTTTCTAGCCTCTCCTATCTACTGCAAAGCAGCTGAGAGAAGTGAGGCTGACAGTACTGAATTTGATCATCTTAAGTGCAATAAATCATGAGACACAGCCCAATGTCTTTTAGGAAACAGTATCAGGTATCCTCTTATTTGCCTTCAGGTCTTTGAGACTTCAGTGGTATTTTCAGGCTTTTCTCCACAGAACCAAAAAAGCTTGAAACATAGGTTTAAGTAAGCAAACAAGCCAATCAAACAAATCTTAGATTTAGCTGCTCTACTTTAACAAATGTAGAAATCTGGGCATCACAAGCTTTCTACTTCTCTGTGAGAGAACTAAGAATTAAACAGAAGCAGCTGAGAGCTAACAGCAGGGAACAGCTGAAACAGCCAGTGTGGGAAAAAGGGAGGAATGCAAGAAAGGAAGCATAAAGCTGCAAAAGCCCCCAAACAAAGCAGAAAACACAGCCCCAGTATTTGTTCCTAATAACATCTATATCCGATCTGGAAAGGTCTGACAGAATAACTCTACAACAATTTTAGGAGACCTATTGGTCCAGGACATAAACAGAATAATATCCAGTTCCCCGGTATTAAGGAATGATGTCAGGAAAAGCACACTATCTCATTAAATGAACACTTATTGCTGCTTCTGACGTCACCATGTAGAGAAAGCTGATGGCCGCTTTAAATTGCGTGGCATCATTTTCCTTCCAGCTAGCCCTAGATCAGAACTCACGTGGGCCAAGAGGAAAGCGTGCTGAGTTCATAGAACCATAGAATCGCAAGGCTGGAAACAACCTGCAAGATCAACAAGTCCAACCGTCCCCAAACTACCATTGCTACCACAAGCACTAAACCCTATTTTCTAGCTCCTCATCCAGATGCCTCTTGAACACTGCCAGGGACAGTGACACCACCACCTCCTTGGGCAGCCATTCTGCTGTCTGACCAATCTCTGAGAGAAAAATCATTCCTTACATCTAACCTAAACTTCCTCCGATACAACGTGCAGCCACTTCCTCAGGTCCTGTTCATTGCCTGGGAGAAGAGGCCAAACCCCTCCTCATCACAGCCTCCCTTCAGGAAAGTAGTAGAGTGCAATGAGGTCTCCCCGAGCCTCCTCTTCTCCAGACTAAACAATTCCAGCTCCCTCAGCCGCTCCTCTTAAGACTTGTGCTCCATACCCCTCACCGGTTTTGTTGCCCTTTTCTGGACGTGCTCCAGGGCCTCAATGTTGTTTTTTTTTCCAGTGAGGGGCCCTAAACTGAACACAGTACTCAAGATGCTGCCTCACCAGTGCTGAGTACAGAGGGATGATTACCTCCTTGCTCTTGCTGGCCGCACTATTTCTAATGCAGGCCAGGATGCCACTGACCCTCTTGGCCACCTGAGCACACTGTCAGCTCATGCTCAGCCGAGCATCAACCAACACCCCCAGGTCCCTTTCCTCTTCACAGTCATCCAAGCCACTCATTCCCAAGCCTATAACGCTGCATGGGACTGTTGCGGCCAAAGTGCAGGACCCGCGCTTGGCTTTGATGAAGCTCATCTCATTCACCTCAGCCCTATAGTCAATCTATTCAGCAATGAATATTCTCCTATCAATTTAATATGATAGCATTCTGATAAACTAATCGCACAGAAGAGACTAACAAAGTAATATTAACAAGAAGCGGGTGTGTAGAAGACAGAAAAGGAATCCTAATCAACATTTGGAGCACAGAAATGCACAGAGAGAAACTGCCAACCTGGCAGGTGGAAATAGAATACACGCAAGGATGTTTGTGAGAAAGTCAATGTACAAGGACAATCAAGGAAACAAACCCACTTATAAATATGTTCCTTCATAACTTTTACATCTTCACAAGAGATTGAGCAATTCTTGGACTATCTCAAGACCTGAGCCATTTCTAGACTGAGATTCTAGCACACTGCTGACTAACTTGATCCCTAGCTCCACAGTATTGTATAAGAGACAGCTACCATATCAAATGAATTTTTTAAATGAGTCAGCTGGCATGCAGCAGTTGGATAAAAAGTTTTCAGAAGAGACCAAGACCAAGAATTTCTCTTATCATGTTAAATTGATTAAAGAAAAAAGAGATAACTGCTGAATCTTCACCAAGACAACTTGGATTTTCGCCTCTATGGTGAATATGTGATGTAAGAAATAAGGGCGCCGGATCTCAAAAATGAAATATTGCCCCTGCAACTTACTTCACCAGAAAAAGCCACAAACATACCTTCCTCTTTACCCTTTAACACATCAGAAAAAGGACTAAATTCAGAGAGCAGCTCCGTTAATAGATGTAAACATAAATAGATATCTAAGTAGTCACAAAAATAGTTTTCATAGGAAATGTGATTACATACTAGATCTACAGAACAGAAATACCTAGGCTGTACCCACATAAAAGATGACATCGTTTCTACATCAAGGTTATTTATGATACTCATTCAACTGCAACAGCTACTTTATAAAGAGATACAAACACTGTTGCTCTGAAAATCCCGCAGCATGCTTTGCACTACTGCTGGTAACTGGAGATGGGCATATTTAGCATTTCAACAACTGACTCTCCCAACAGCAGTCTTGTACTTTCTCTTAACTAAGGCTTCCACTGGTAAGCTTATACAAATAATCTGAAAGTTCTAAGATGCACTATGATGTGCCTGTTCCCGTTTGTCTACCATAGTTATCTATTTTCAAAATGAAGGATAGTGAATAGCTTAATCTACTATGAAATTTCAATTAAAAAATGATTTGATATTTCACAAATCTTGAAAAGTTCTTGTAATCCATCTTTGCAAAAAAATCAGCTTTGTAACATAAACACTGAAATATTTTACAAGTTTCAGTGGGCATACAATACGTATATACAATTCATACATACAGTTCAACAAGGACAAGTAGCCTGTTATAAAGAAGCCATATTCAGAACATACAAGTACTGAACAGTACATAACAAGTACTTGTAAGTAACATAATATGTAGCTCAGATTATAAACATAATATATGAAGACCATATCCATAAAAATCTCATGATACACACACAAAACTTAGAGCACGAAAAGTTAGCTAAGGCATGTGGAAAGAATGCTTGAAATTATTATTAATTTTAAATATATGACACTACTGGTAGACCAGATTCCTACAGGAATTTAATTTTAAAACTTAACTACTGCATGCTGATTACAACAGAGCTCCAAGGCCAACAGGCTTCTAGTACTGTTTTTAAATAAATGCAGATATTTAATACAAACCCAACTCAGGAAGAAATACACAAGTCAGATTTTCAGAAGCTTAGCAATTGAAAGTTACTCATAATGAACTCCTATTTTAAGTCTGCAAAATGATTCTGAACTACTATTCCTGAAGAGTTTGGAACAAGAAGCAGTGTAGAACCCAATTCGGGAAATCTACAGCAGAAATGGATAACAGAGCAATTTTGTCACTCATGCTGATGTAACTGCAAAATTGAAGTACTCTACCCAGATCGCCACAATCACCTGCTTGTGCCTATGCTATCATGAAGGACCTGAAGCATAAATTTCTTTAACTGCCAGTACCAGTGTCAGAATTCCACTGCTTGATCATGACCTCACATCAGTAACAACAAAAAAGTCCACAAGACAAGCTTACTACAGCACAGCACAGATTGTTAAATACAATATTCAGCAGGTAGACCAGCTCTATCTGTTTAGTGAAAGTAAAGTGAAGGAGGAGAACGTCATAACTTTGGGTAGGATGGAGATAATAAGAGACATTCCTC
This sequence comes from Tetrao urogallus, assembly GCF_951394365.1. Taxonomy (NCBI): domain Eukaryota; kingdom Metazoa; phylum Chordata; class Aves; order Galliformes; family Phasianidae; genus Tetrao; species Tetrao urogallus. The sequence continues at coordinate 13,079,247 of NC_136817.1, forward strand.
TGGATACTTTCTCTCTTCCCATCAGGAATAACGAATAGGATAGCACACAAGAAGAACAACAAATACTCAGGTTGCCAAGAGGTGGATTTGTTTTTAACCTCAGGCACTGCAGGGTCAAACCTACTAAACTTTGTGACCATGTGGTCATTGACAAGATGAGTGACCTCTAAAATCTCAACAGAAGACTAGCAGGAAAAACCCAATTCTTTGTTATCTAGGCATCAAGATCTCTAATGCACGCATATAAAAATGTATCTATTTTCTTGTCGTCAGTAGACGATCAGTAGATATAGGTATATCCTGATTATATGAAAAAATGCAAAGGCACAGAAGTGAGAAAGTGAGAATGCCAAAATATGAGAAAAAAGAAAAATGGAAACAGCCACAAAAAGATCAAGTGAAATAGAAAAGGTGAATTAACTTCTCGGTAAATGCTGATAACCCAGAATGTTAAATTTGAAGGTGGTTTCAGAAAGAGAAAAAGGTGTAGTGAAACTGAAAGATTATGTGTACAAAATCTTCAGTCTTAAAAGCAATCTTTTGGAAGACTGTTGAAGACAGGAATTGCCAAGACAGGTACAAGAAATGAACATGGTATGAGTGAGAATGAAATCAGTCTGCCTTCCTGTCATGGTAATGTGAAGATTTGAGGGGGAAAAAAAAAAAAAAAAAGGAAAAAAAAGACCCATTTTTAACTAAGTGGTTAGGCTTTAGTGAAAAACATTGGCCCTTTCTGTCCTAACATTCTCTATTTTTTTTCTTATCATCCTATTATCACTTATCAACCAATGTTACATGTAAAATATACTTAAGATATTCTAATGAGATCCCAGCAAAAAGAAATTTGTGTGTATAATCCAAGCAATAAGAAGAATCAAAAAAAGCCAAAAAGCTGAGAAAGAGCAGGTAAGAAACTGAAGAACTAGCTGTCACACTAACAAAGTCTAATTCTCCTTTTAATTACATGACTGTGATCCCCTGATGTTACAAGAATGAAAAAGCCAAAGAATATAGCCTATGATACCCAAGACAGAAACCTCACAGAAGAGAAGTCCTGGTTGTTTTGCTCATGACGGGAAAAAGTAAAATACACACATAAATTAATAAAATAAAAGGAGCATCCAAGTGAACAGAAAATAAACAACTGCTAGCCTCTGTCGTGAGAGCCTTTTTAATGAAGAAGTTGCACTACCGAGGAAGGGAAGAAAAGGCAGTAATGTACAATTCTACATCAGCTAAGGACAGCAAACGAAATGAACAAGTCAGAAACATAAATGGAAGTATAAAGTAGTTGCATACACTCACTTCATGTTTCTTGAAATTGACTTTTTCAGTTTATCTTTTCCAAGTGACAAGTGCTAGTAGTCCTCAACATTTTGCAGACGTTAGCCTTCAATGAATCTCCATAAAAAGTCGCACCACGAAATGCATAGCCTGAGCCATAAAAATAGAAAAACAGATGCAGCGAAGAAGGAAAGAGCTTCCTCCATAGGATGTATTTCTTGTACCTAAGGATAAAGAGTCATTGTTCCCAGGCAAATAAACATTTATTTAATCATCTTATGCTGGCATCTAAAAACAAAACAAAACAACAAAACACCAAGAGCAGAGAGGAGCACAGGACAGATACCACTAGGCCAGCTCAACAACATAGCCAATTATTTTAGCGCTTTGCAGATGGAGTATGCTGCCACTTGCGTGTAATGGATTTGTAAACTTGGACAGGGGAAACATGAAAGTCATTCTGCTTGTTCGGGTTTTTTTTGGTTGGTTGTTTTGTTTTGTTTGTTTGTTTTTGTTTTTTGTTTGTTTGTCTTGAGGGACAGTTGTTTTTTTCTCTAGTTTGTTGGTTTTGATGCATATACCATATGCTTGATTTCATTGTTTCAAGCAGTCTCTTGAATCCATGTTTTTTTTCAGGTCACTGAGTGAGGATTTTTTTAGAAGCCTAACACAACCTTGAGCTACCTATCTGCAAATTTTGGAAGTGAGTGTATTGCCTGTTACAGCTGGCTCTCAATTAACTAGACTTTTTCAGAACAATAAAAGTAGAATTATCATTTCTTTCTTTTTTTAAGACAAATTTATGCTCCACATACACGTGCCTGAAGGCCACATTCTCTGCCTACTTCACTCATAAATGCAGGGACCTTGTTCCAAGATGCCGCAGAGAGACCTGAATACTATACTATTAAATACTATACTCCCCCTAGTAGAAGCATGCACACTGTTTACTTACATGTTGTTCACATGCAAATCTGCATTGAGTAGGTTTATGCTAAACTACAGAGCAAGTCTGCAAAGGGATCCTTCTACAGTCTCTGCACTAAACTCAGGCTTTCCAGCACTTACTATTGACAATCAATAAGACCAAACAAACCACAACTCAGATATGGGTAACACAAGGCTTCTTACCCACAGCGTAAGCAGGTCACAGTGAAATCTAAGAGTACATTGGTTCTATAGGAACAAATTCATGTGTACTCAAGACTACTGTTGGCCTCAGAGGTCTAACCGTAGCCTACATTTGGAAGAAGTTAAGTTTAATCCAAAAAGAAGTTGAAAAATTCTTCTTGCCACAATCATAATTTTAGTAACTGAATTTACCAGGAATATATTGAACTCACTGCAAATATTGTGTGTATCTTATGTTTAAGCGGCCACCTCAGAAAAATCTTGCTTCACTTCATCCAAACGCAACATTAAACTCTGTAATTTGCTCATCAAGAAAGACAGCAAGTCAAAAGATACTTTTTTCATTCACTTATTTGTTGTCATTAACTTGCTACCATACTTCATTCAAAATAAAAAGAAAAAAAAAAAAGAAAAAAAAGTACATCAGTATTTAATGCATCATTTCTGCTTGTTTTCTTCGACAATGCCGCCACCTTCTGGTAGTCGTGAGTTTCATCAAATGTCCCACGGTGCAGCTCTGGGGACGGTTTCATAACTGCTCTGTTCGCGGCCTTCAGGCTAGTGAATACCTGACTCCTGTCTCCCAGCCCCACTACTTCCGTGGGATTTTTCCAGTTCTAAGTCCATACTATGCCACTGTTTCATAGTTGAGAACATTCGGAAGTTGCTGGAAATATTTTTTGTCTTCTTGCACTCTCTCTACGACACTCACTGTGGAAAGTCCTCCTGCGAGTTTTAGACTCTATTGTCAGTTTCTATGGCATAAGATAATTTCCCAGTGCAAGTTCCTTGATCTGTATAAAGTGTAACTGAGCTTTTTTGGGTGAGCCATATTTATATTCTGTCAAGATCAGGGCTATTCAGGCATAGGCATCTGTTCATACAGACAGAGCTAATCCCTTAAAAGATGTTAACTACTGACCTACAAGTAGAAAGAAATGAATTCTTCTCAGTAGGAAAGCTGCCAATATGATGTGCTCTCATATCTTTCAAGATTTTCAACACATCTCACATCATTTAATAAATTCTCAGGGATTGACCTCACTTTGAAGAGTTACAATCTAACAGTACTTCAGAAATCCAGAGTTTAATGGAAGTATTAGCCTGCTGGACATAAATTAGTACAATGTTTGGCTAGAATACTGCTACACTATATTCAGAATTAAAGATAAAGAAAATAACCTTGTTTTTTGGTTTTTTTTTTGTTTGTTTGTTTGTTTTAGGTTACATTAAAAAACATGTCTACAACGAAAGCATGCAAACAAACTTTACAGAAAATACTCTGACATAGTGCCTTATGTAGGCTCCCATATCCACATGAAAGAACAAGACAGGTACGTATTTCATACTTTGCAGACAAAACATAGGCAAACAAGTTACAGAAACTGCCAGATGATCTTATGCTTAATTCTTTCACTGCACTAAGAGCCTAACCATAATTTTCTTATATCACAGTTAAAGGCCCCAGTCTCTGACAGAAATAGATTCATTCTGTCTCCCTTTTCCACTCAGGGGCCTAATGAATACTTAATGCAAAGTGAAACTGCTCTGCTCTGCTGGACCAGATATTTTAAACTGCAGTCTCTCATACTCCAGACAAGTAGGCTGATCACTAAACAACTCCTAAGTGAGGCACCCATAAACCTGCTTGTGTTGTGGGTAGGCTTCAGATAGTATTGGCCTCTAAGTGAAAAAGGCAGAGGAACTTGTGTTTCATGAACAGTGAAAAGATTCAAGTAACAAAATGCCCAGGTTCAAAAGAATTTGACTTTCCCAAGCACTACCAGAAGTAAAAGTCTTTCTGACACAGACTTAAATTAACAGAAACCTAGGCAGTCTTGGCTTTAGCCAGCTTACTCTTGCACCTACTCCTTGGACGAAGGTGCCCAAAGTAACAGTAGCCAGACTGTACCACATGACAGGGCCGTATAAAGAAGGCTTCTCTAAGCCATCTGCAAATCCTGCAGCACTGCCGTGTCTGATTGAACTGCACCCAACTAAGGGCTGCTGAATTCCTTCCTATTTTGGGCACAGTACTGTAATAACACACATATTACTTCCCAGACTTGCAATCTACACAGTACTGTACAGCACCTGAAATCACCTCAGCTCAATATTACTTTGGAAAGAGAGCTACTTACATCCGTCTTCCAACACAAATATGCCTAAAACATACTAGTGAGAATCTAGCCCTTATTGTGATATATTCATTTAATCACTTCTGACAGCCCTGTGCATCACAAGCAAGGATGTCGTATTTCATACAGGATATCTTCTTTACAATCACTGCAACCTAGTTACATGATACGATTTGGTCCATTACTTTTAGTTTAGTTTTTTCAATTTAATACCTCTTTGTTGTTGACACTATATTCCTAAGGGGGAGAGTATAAGACGTTTCACGTATAATACGGTTCACACCTTTAGGCCTGGTATGCAGCTATAATGCAAAAGGATGTGATAGCCTGTAACTTGCTGGACATGTACTATTCTGATTAATTATATCAACAGCCCAAAAAACCAGTGTACTTTGTTGGCTCCTAAGCGCTTTTCAAGATCTCCATGGAAAAAAAATGTTACTTTTGTAGCTAAATATTCATCAGAGCCAAAGCAGCTTGGTTTTATGTCGGTTAAAAAAGTCTCAAAGTTCTCTGAGTTGAAAATATCAGATAAGTTTTCTATACTCTATGCTGAAAAGGGTTTGTGGCACAGAAATCATCTTGGTTTAGTGCAGTTCAATACTCATTGATCACCCTTACAGGAAAACTTTTGGAGAAGTCACAACTCAACATGAGTGTCCTATCAATCGTGCCAGCTGGCTCATGATACGGAGAAATGAAAAATAAAACACCTATAGATTTTTAGGTCATTTAAGACACAGCGAGTGAAAACCTATATATGCTGCATAACCAAAATTTCTATGATGGAGAATGCAGGTGCAGAGTCAACTGCTAAAAATGCTTATACTGTAACAAACTTCCAAGATGAGTCATACTCCTAATTTCTAAAAGGATTAACACCAGTTCCAACAAGATGTTTCCACAGTAGTTCTGTGCTGTTTGCTGTTATGCAGGCAATTCAAAAATTTAACTCTGGGAATTTAAATTACTGCCCTAATTCTTTGTTCCATCCACCTAAACGCTATTTACAAATGGCTGATTCTTTTCTTGAATAAAGCCTTTCCCTTTGAATACATTCAGAGCAATTAGCTGGAATGCTACCAAATAAAGGTATTCTATCACTTCCTTAATAATTATAGAAAAAATAGTTCTACATCCAAAGAAGAAAAAACAAATGCATTACCTTATGGGGTCAGTAGTGTGACAAGTTGTTAAAAAAAAAAAAAAAAAAAAAAAGAGATGTACAGTACATTCATTGAATGTCATCACATTATAAAAGCTTGACTCACAGTTGTTAATGACTGCTGAATTAGGTCTAAAATACATCAAATGCAGGAAAGCCAAGAGTGGCATCTCTCATTCTCGAGAGAAAGTTCTCCACAGTATTCCTTAACAAAAGATTTTTAATACAGTACGTTAGTATTTTTTCACTTGATCTCTTCAGTGATATGAAGCTTTATGTTCCTATCACAGTAAATATAATTAAAATGTAACAGTAATTCAGTTAAAGGAATTAACTCCAATACTAAGGTATTATAAACCCATAGGAAAATATATCTTTGCTTCTTTAATAGTATTTTAAATGTACATTAATTATATTGTATCCTCTAAAACCATTTTCCAGCACTTCACATTTCTTTTGCTTCAAGCAAAAGATACTTTTTTTTTTTTTTTTTAAATTGCAATTAGAGTTGACCGCCATAGCTCTAGGAGGGAGACGAATAAATCTGACAACAAGGCAGTGAACTTAAGTACTGCTTCTATAGAAAATGAACTAGGGTTTTCCAAGACTTGCATAACTGATACACCTTTTTATCTTTTCACGTCTAATCATATATGCAGAGGAAAAGGATTGTGCAGAAACAGCATTTTGTATGTAATAAAACTGATGAGAAATTCAGAAAACTGAAGGGAAAAGAAACTTCGTTCATAATCAGAGATAGCAAAAACAGGGCAAAAGAAACTGAGGTTTAAGAGGCAAAAAAAAAAAAAAAAAAAAAAAAAAAAGGGAAAGACTGAAAATTTATACTGTATCAGAGCAATCAATGGTGATGTCAAATCTTGACTGCAGACTTGAGATTTCTCTCATGCCGCTGAGAAGTATCTTACAGAAATGAAACCTATAGAAGTATCTGTGTGCATAACTGCTCACTGCTGAAAGGCAATCACAAGGCAGTGAAGCTGCTCTGTGAAGACTGCTGTACTAGCAAACACATTCAGGTGTAGGACTAGGGCTGCATTTCCTTCCTAGTAATACTACTGTGAGAAATCTCCATTACAAATGCTGTATGAAGTCAAAGAGTAAACTGAACAAGCTGTTGCTGAGCTGGAAGAGAAGTCTGGACATGTAAATGAAAATATTTTATCTAACTTCAACCTATATGGTATAGATGTCACTAGCAACTACGGGACATATTGAGAGCCAGGCTATCTTCTTCTCTAGGATAACTAGTATGCTTTTAAACTACTGCAATTACCTGATGTACTTGTGATACAGCCATCACAAATAAGCCTGTCCACTACAGAGTCATTCACACAATCATTTGTTTCTGTGAATAACTTAGCTACATACATTTGCCACATGGATGATCAAGAAACAGGAAATTTCAGCTGAGCATCTTCCTCCTCCACTAAAACAGAACTCCAATCAGCACTTCCACAGGAAACAGTCTACAAAATATTGTCTGATCAAAAACAGACTAGTAAATTCTTCCTTACACTCTCAAGGGAGTTTTTCCATCTGTATCTGCAGCACTTGTGATAACTAAAAAAAAAAATTGAGATATGTAGATGACATCACATCTTCTACCTGGAATAGCAGGAAACAAGGCACTGAGCACATTGAGTCAGCAGTAGAAACCAGTGCCACTACTGCCTTAGGACAATAGCTATTTATTGAAAGTAGTACAGCTCTCATTTTGTGCAAGACATAACAATAGAAACTACTTCTGAAGAGCAAATAGAGAGTAAGATACACAGTAGAAAAATAACACAAAACCCTGAGAAAAAGGAAATAACAAAAATGAGGAAGAAAATATTTGTAATAAACAACTTACTGAAAATACTTCTGGTTCAGCAAGCAGAAAGGAACTGCATTGCCACTAGGTACACTATAAAACAGACCTTGAACATTTTGCCTTTACTTCTCCTCACAGCCCTTCCTTCAGTTGTGTTGTCTTCTGCTGTATCCAAGTAACACTGTTGTGTCTTTGCTTTTTTCTTCAACAACTATTTGTTCTTTTCAAACCTTTACACTGCTCTCTAAATGTGTGGCCTCAGCTGTTTGCTAAACCTCTGGAAAAAGGAACAGCAACATTCCTCGTTACCAAGCAACCACCAGTTTCTGCCAGGCTTGACTGTGATAAGGCACAGGGTCCCACCACCACTGTGGCTCCAAGGCATTCGCTCGGCAAATCTGGAGCTGGTAGCCGATGGCAGGGCTGCACGTTGCTCTGAGAGTTTCTTTGCAACTTAACCAGGTAGCAGAAATCAGGATGCAGAAAGTTGCTAAGCAAAATTTACAGCAGCAGGCTAGACAAAGCATCCAAGTATAATTTTGGTAATGTTATTGGGTTAACAAGAATTAGAGGAATAAAGCAGTATACCCAAGTAACATCTCTCCTTTCAGCATGCAACCTGATCACTTTCAACATCATAAATACATTACTTCTTCCTTCCGCTCTGTTTTTTCAACCAAGTGTGTTGTCATCTACTTCTGCTCCAATGCAGTCTAGCAAATAAGGCTGGACAGGCTGCAGTCTGCCCAGACAAATAGCGAGTTCATGGCAGTCACCATCTCTGAAGCCTCCAGTACTGCCTGTGTAGGCATTATTCAGCACTCACCATTCTCCATTCTTCTGAACGGAATTCAACTTTCTGTGAAATCATGAAGCATAGGCTCCACAGCACCTATCACAGAATACTTTTGCTTTGCTTTTAAACACTTTATCCAGTTTGTATGGGCTTAGAAAATTGAAGGGAGTGACTGTGCTGATACAGTTATACAGTCAGTAGATATATCTGAGCCCACCGTAAGCTAATAATGCTACAGCAGCAGTATCAACACAGCAGTCTCAAGCTCCAGCACAGCCTAATTTACCCATTTTCTCATGTACTGCAGTAAAGGCAAGCCTTAACAATCCCAAATGACATAGCATATCTTAAATTCCCTTGTGCACAACTCTTTACAATCTGAAAATATCTCACTGCTCACAGAGATGATAACATATTTTGCAGCACAGAAACAAGACTTCATCCTTTTTTAAATTGCTCCCCACCCTCATACCCCTTCGTATGAATTGCACCGGATATATTCAGCCTGTTTCTGAACATAGGCTGCAAATACTAATCAGATTTCCAAAGAGGCCTTCTGGATGATTGACAGGAAAGCTCTTAATAAAGGCTTTCTGGTTTTGGCATGCAAGCAGGAGAGCAAGCAAGAAAGGAAGCAGCTTGAGTTACTTGAAATGCTGAGGTGGAGGCGTTTGAGAAGCTGTGAAGGGAGAGGTGTTTTATGAGCCTGAATGGAGAGCAGCTACAGAAATTCTGATGGGCCTGTGGAAGTAGCCATGAAAAGTGGTTGCTAAACCCTAATTTTCCATTTTTGCCATTGGTAGAGAAGATGGTACAGAACATAGTCAACAAAACACAGGTGAGTGAAGCCATCTTAATTTTCAGTAGCCTGTGAAATAAGGGGACTGGAAGTCTGTGTTCTACAGGTCATTCTGAAACTCGTGCTCTGCACAATATTTCTCTTGAAGATAGATCTGTTTTCAGAGCTGCTACTGAATTCAGTGCTAAGTTTCTAAAGAGGAGAGAGGAAGAGAACTTATAATCTCCCATGTTGGTGCTGCAAATACTCTGCTGTACCTCTAAAATGTTATTCAAATTGAAACTTAACTAGATTTCCCAATGAGCACTCTAACTGCAGCACAGAGGTTAGAACCTGATCCTGGAGCACTTGTCTCAAATGAACTCTCAGAAACATCTATGACCTGAGTGAAAGCAAAGAGCAGTTCCTCTAACTTATTGATTTCATCATATAAAAATCACATTAATTGCTAAAGCAAACTATCCTACATCAAAAAATAAAACAAGCATTTCTTGCAGAGTAAGCAAAAGCTAATAATTTCATTTGATATTCTTCATTGTGTATTGACAACTCTCATATTATCTTTTTGTGAGAACTGATCTCTCCCTACTTCACAAGCAGACGATATTTATAAGGATTTTGTTTCCTCCTCCTTTGCTCTTTTTTTAATAGTCATACTGTTTCAAAAACTCATCCCAGTTACTGCGGAGCAAGATGGGTACAACTTTGTTTTATGAAAACTGAAAAGGTTGACACTCGACTTGCCATTGCTTGCAAATTAAATGGTCATATCTTTAAAAACGTTATTCTACATAAATAACTTGAACAAGTGAAATGAACAACTCCCTCTATTCCCCCAGCATACACAACCAAGGCATATAACTTTTTTATACTTATTCCAGTTTTCCAGTATTAATTAGCTGTGACTTTGAGTGACCATGCATTTTTCTCAGTGGTTGGACTTCATGCAACACCAGCAAACAGTAGTTTGCTTAACCAGCCTTGGAGTGAAGATAACTGATGTTTAACAAGTGAAGTTTTATCCAGACTTAATTATGCAAAAACAGATGGAATTTGGTTTTCTCACAATTAGCACGAGCTGAGAATAGCTAAATTGTTGCTATGGAAGTGGAAAGGTACAACAACAAAATAACACACAAATGTCTGACAGTCTTCAAGTAGGTCCATAAAAATGTGGTTTTCATACAGATTCACCATAAATGGCACATAACAGTCATCCATCAGATGATGTCTTGTAATTATATAGTAAGAATAGGCTACCAAAGCTGTTCAACTGTGCTTTTTCTTTTCCTGCTTGGCTCCAATCTCCAAGATAACAGTGGTAAAGCTGGGCATGACATAGCATTCATATCTCACGGAAAAGGTATGCAGCTGTTGCAAATTGCATGTAGTAAGTAGCCAGTCAAGATTTTCCTCAACCTTAACCTCTTCACTAGTGCATTTATGAGTCTTTCCAAGTTTAAAATCAGTTTTCTTTGCATCCATCATTTGTGTCAATTATGAGTTATGCTCTGACTTAGCCTAGAAAGTGTCTAACTTGCTTCTTTTCTACTGAAGAAAAAAAATACATGTATAGTAATTCCATAGACTTTCTCAAAAGCTGTTGTGTTCAACATCTAATTTAACTCCCAATACAGATCCATATGCACTGCCCCAAGAAGCCTAGCCACGGGATTTTTCTACTGACATTCATGGGGTTTGGCCTGAAAGATAGCACAATAGCTACTACTTTCACCAGAAGATGTGAAGGGTAAAATAACTCACTGAAAATTAGAAGTATCGCTTTAAGAAACAGCCAAATAAGCCCAGGTACCCTCAAGCTTGCCCTCCTTTATGAAATAATTTAACTAAATCTGAAGTGGAAGTCCACCTCAAAATGCTGCAGAATACAGATATGCTCAAAATTCTGGACTTACGGAGAGGATACTTTCCATCTCAGAGAACGTATCTTACTACTAAAAAAGGTGAGACTTATCCTACTTATACAAGTAAGTTATTTTGAACTTAATATTAAAACTTGCTTGGAGATGGGAAGTTTTAGCCAGTATCTAAGCTGCCTAAGCAGTATTAACTTTTTTTTTTTTAGTGGTGTACAAAGGAATCATTATCAAGAGATGAATCACAACTTGGGATCCCATAATCACTTAAAAAATATGTTTTGACTGACATTTCCAAATGCTTATTTCTTCAGCTAATAAGGGAATTAAAAAAAAAAAAAAAAAAATCAAAGAGAGATTAAGAATCTAACATGAATTTTACAGATAGAGATTTCTTCTGGAAATATCAGTTGTTAAGATTTGCCAAGCGCCACAAATCACAGTTGCAAAAAAATGCTGAAATATGGGTAATATTTCTTTTTAAAAAAAATCCCGAAGTTTCTATTGATCTAATTTGTTCTGAGTACATGAAATTTTTTCAGCTGAAAATTATTCTTCTCACAAAAGCTTTTTTTTTTTTTTTTTAATGTTCTAGTGTTTATATTGGGTATAAATATGTCTTCACTTAATCTCAATCCAGACGCCAAGATTTTGTGTAATGCAATTCTCACTTATTTCATGATTTAACTTACTTTATCTTTCATAGTTTGTGTATGTATTCTCATATAAATATATAAATAGTTCAAGTATACAAAAAATTTATACATATATTTTGCAAATGAGTTTTATGAAGAGCATTAAGATGAAAAAGAGTAGAATTTGGAACGTGGGATACTGCTCTAGAACAGAAGAAGAATACGGAACTCCATTTCAAGACGACAATATATTAAATGTACTTTCAAGTAATATTAATTTTTTCCTGCTTTAATATTTTGTGTGTTTTTAAAAGTTTACTTTACGAATACTCCATGGGGTTCCTGGCAGAGCTGCTCTGCCACAACAGTTTATATCAACCATCTGTAGTGTGCCAGAAGCTTCCTGAATGTTCTGCCACCTGACTCAAAATTCTGAAGATTTTCATGCTCTTCTGCCAATTTTCATCCATACTATGTCTGTTTCCAACACTGAAAACCCAAAAAAGCAAAATATGTATCTAAAAGATGCACAAGGCAGTAAATTCACTCATAATATCATAGCCAAAAAAAGACCAAAGATGACGTGAATCTTCATCTGTGGGCTTTAATCATCAGCAACAGTCACATACTCTGAAAATCAAGTCAAAGAGCAAGAAAGGTCCTTTCTTATCTGAAGACACAAAACGGACAGAACTCACTACCATTTCCTTTAAGCACTTTAAAAAGTCATAATAAGATCAGATCGATTTCTATTTTGGTAGTGACCAAAGACTTGGGTTTTTTTGTTTTTTTTTTTGTTTTTTTTTTTTCTTGTCACTATTGACAACTCTCCTGTTGATGTTCCTATGTATAAAGAAGAGATAATATAACTGTGCTTTGACAGTGTTTCATCAGTTAACAAAAACAGTCTCTTCTGGAAAACACAGTAGAGTATGATATGCAAGACTAAAGCAAGCAACAGTGGAAAAAAGGGATGCTAAAATAATAGTAAGTTATGCTCACCAACAATAGCAAAGGGCATGACTCAAGAAGTGTATGTTTATACAGCATGGGAACAGATAACTGGGACAATGGATCAGCAATACATGTTAAGCTCAGCTAACGGAAGGGTTTCTACAGAGAAACAGACTCATCCTGAAAATGAAGGTAAGTTTGATTTTCCTAGAGGCTAGTAATAAATGATTTAATTCACACTGACATCGGAAACACATAAATGAACACTGTGTGGTGAGAAGGAGCTGTGAAGAGTTTTCAAAGGCAGGGAATGTGCTTTGCTTCTACATTCTGACTTAAGCATTTAGAAATTCTGTATTCAGTTAAGTAACAAAATCTGCCTTGATCACCTTGTTTCTCTGAAAAACATCTGTTCTGTGCATTGTCCCAAAATAAATTTCCTAACGGAGTCAAATCTTCATGGAGTCAGTCTCAGCAATAATTAATACCATCATTCAAGAGGGTGTGAAGACCTAGGACTATGGGCTAAAGGAGTACATAGGAGATGGACATTATAGGAGGGAAAAGCCAATTTGCTTCTGGATGCATGAGAGCAACTGTATAAAAAGTTCCTCAGAACTGAGTCAGTCCCACCCCTTCAAAAGCTAAGATCAAAAACTTGGTTCAGCTATTTCTGTACAGTTCCATTGAGAGTAGACTAAAATTCATAAAAATCTAGATGAAATTTTCTCCAGTTACCACATTTTAAAGGATATGAAAAAGACCTCTTGGTAACAGCCTATGGCTGCCTCAAAACAGGTAATTATAATGTATCAGTATCATTTAAGGCCACCTGACATTTGTGTAATAATCACAGAATTGTAGGGGTTGGAGGGACCTCCAGAGATCAACGAGTCCAACCGCCCTTGCTCTTCTCTTCTGAGTACCTGCACAGTAATCATTCATAAACCAGTTCCACAAATCCCGTCCATATCACAGTGGTTGGAAAAGATTACTGACGCCCCTACCAACTTAAGCCAACTGAAGCTATGATTCAATTTTGTTTTACGAATGAAGATGCTGTGAAGTGCTGATTATGGATCACTTCAAGCACAGAAAGCTTTTCCACAGCCCAAAATGACTCTCTAATTGTCATTACCACAACATCAACTTCAGTGCCCAACTTCCAGCTGGGTGCACAAGTACAGATGCCGAGATTTCTCAAAGCCCTGGCCACACTTTCCAAACCCCAGATAATGTTAGCAATTCAGGCAACATGATTTAAAACAAATGTGTTCTCAGGCTTTGCTAGAATAATCCTCCTCTTTTAAGTGTGAGTAGAAAAGGACCACATTATAGATTTATTTTGCCATAGTATAGCCAAACCAACGTTCATTCCTATCCAGAATATTGGAATATCAAGATTTATATTAACTCTTAATGGGAACTGCAAAAACTTCCCAAACGTGCTTTACAGTTAACGTATTTCAGCAAAACAAAGATGTGAATGTATATATCGGGCATTGTATAGTTTTTGTTTTGTTTCCTTCTGCTTTGCCTATCTCAATTAAAGGAATGCCATTTTTCTTGGACTCCATACCTTGAATAAGTTAAATTTTCAAGACCTTTAAATATGCTCAACATACATTCTTATGTAAGGCTGTAAAACTCCCAAAGCTTTTTGGGAAAAATGTGAGTATTCAAAAGCCAAAGTCCTTCTTGAACTCTCCTCACATTCCCTTTGAACTTTTAAAATGAATAATGAGTTTTCCTCAGCAACAGGTTTCAGATGGTTTCCTTGGATTTGATACTGATATTAAGAACACCAACAGCTGTCATTTGCTTTTCCAGACTCTAGACAGTGAGTAAGAAATGTGTTGGCCTTCACATAAACTTCCCAGCTTTTGCCAACATAATGGTTCTAAGCCTGCGCTATCTCCATGCCACAAGATTAAGTGTACCTTAAGACAACATGCAGATAAGGTTCCATGTTTTCCATAGGTCTTTTTCGCCTATATTCTCTATTATTGTGTTTTCCTTTTTACCATTGCTTTTATAAAATTTACTGCGGGGTGTTAGATAATATCAAGAATTTGCAAGTTATTTTACAAAAGGCTATGAGAAGCTATAAGTCAATAAAAGCAGAAAGAACCACCACATTCTAGTTTCAAGCCAATATTCACGATTGTTCCACAACAGCAAAAAGAAAAAAAAAAAAAAAGCATGCACATGTTCCCACCATCAACATCACACTGTTCCCTGTGACTGTACAAACACTTGAGTTACCCTTCTTTCACTTGGTCTTCCATCAAAAGCAATAAGTCTGCTGCACCCAGTAACAGGATATTTAGTCCATGTTGAAAGCTACTACTGATTTTGTCCTCCACATAAAAACAGCTTTCTTCTCCTCTTTTGGTCTCCATGCTTTTCTCAAATATTTTCTTCCCCCTCTCTCCTACACCCTCCCCTCCCAGTCTTCTCCTCTTTTCCTTTTCCTCCTCTGAAGAAAGGCTCCAAATGCATACATTTCTCAATTGAATTTGTGGGGAAACGAAAGCTGAGTGAACTTTGTATTGTGTTTAACAGTAATTCATATACTAGAAGGAATTTCAAATTTAAGTGAGACATTAGAAACATACAGAACGGCTATTCCATGGTATAGGAAATGCTTATCACGATATCATTTATGATATTTGTAATTACTTCTTGTAATTTCAGTAATACAAAAGATCTTAGTAATAATGAATGTTTCATTGCATTTATTTTTGAACTGCTGTCTGAAACCCTGTTTAAAGAGAATACTATAATTAGACTTGTCTGGAAACAACTTGATTAAACACTTTTCTTTTGAAAAATGCTGATTTGCTAGAATGCAGAAATGCTAGAACAGTAGTTTCGTGCAGAAATGTGTGTTCTAATGAAATTTTCATGAGGAAATTTTCTCAAGTCAAAATGGCACAGACAAAGAATGTAAACATCCAGCTTACAGAAGTAGTACCTTGCTCTGCTCTCTTGCAACAGTGGCATAACCACAAGGCTGATATGGTTTGCATTCCCTTGTAATTGATGCAAAATAAGCTGCTATGATATTTTATATTATCTCAAGGTTTATATTTCCTTCCACAACTATCTTCTCACTTACTTCCTCCACAGCCACCTACCGATTCCTTACTGTAGAAATCTTGCCACTTTGGCTTATCAGATTGTCCTGTTACTATATTTTCCTTGGCTATGCCTGCATGTGTTATACCAAAATTGATATTCTTTTAATCCAGAACATTTCTTTCTACCAGGTCACAATCCACACTGCACCTAAATTAACGAGAGCATTTTTAGTCGAGTGTTTTCCTTTGCCTTGTATATTAGAATCAGTGCAATTTTATCAATTCATGTCACTGAATGGAACCTAAGACAAACACCCCAAAATCCTACATTGCTTAAAATTTCACAAAAACATCTTTAAAACTTAATATCTGTAATCAGAAATACAGTAAATCAGTCAGTCAGTCAAGACTGAAAAACTACTGTGACATTTTCAATATACTTATGAATTTCATAAAGAAACGCTCTCTGGAATGAGTAGGATTGCATGATATACTGTAGCAGTCTGAAGCCAAAATGAACAAGATCTATGAAGGTCTTGAATAGTCTGCTTCCAGTAAAGTCTAGAGTCTCCCAGACTTGTTACCTGGCACATGAGCTGTATCATCAGTTCTCATGAACAGATTGTGAAATTTGCAATTTCCTAGGAAAAATTTTGTACTGCAATCTACCCTGATATTTTTTCTGTTGTCAGGCTGCTCACTTCTCATGCCAGCTGCTCCACCCACCTGTTCCCCTGTGTATAACTTAATAATCTACATTTTACATAAACTAGAGCAGACCGAGGAAGTGTAAACTTTCAGTGTAGGATGATTGCACAGGGCGACTCTGGGGGAGTAGAATGTCTGGCAGCACACAAACCATAAGTACATTATTTCAATCAGCAGTAACGAATAGATCAGTTCAGCAATAACGCTCATTAAGGTGGTGGTTGTTAGCAGGATCGATTCTGCAAGGTTTTGTTCATCTTAAAGGCACAAAAACATTTCTAAGCAAGTGGAATGCTTTTCCTTGCTTTCTTGTCATTTCTCAAAAGTCACACTGAGGATTCCAGATCCAGGCAGAAATTCTAGCTTTCACAGTCAGAGGGACAAACATATTTTCAAGTCCTTCATTTAACAAAACAAGAAGAAAAAAACCTATTTGTACTCCACAAGTCTTCTTTAGAACTTCCTAAACTCTCATATTGAAGTGATGGTGGGTATTTCTTACAGATTTTGATAACCTGTGGTTTCAATCTCACAGTGTGAATTTTGTGTCTGGGAAAATAACGACGATGTTACAGAAAAGAGTTCTTCCTTCAGCCCATTAGTTACTGAAGAGTCAAGAACCCAGGAGAGCAAGCAAGCTGGCTAGGCTTCCCTCCACAAACAATAGAAGGAAGCGAATTTTCCAATTTTGGTTCATTCTATCTTCCATATGATGGAAAAAAACTTCTTGGAATTGCTGATTGCCTCATTAGTCAGTAGTAATGTGGAACTTTAGAGTAAAGCATTTCAAGTTGGAATGTGGCAAGTCTACCCTAAAAGATTGTCTTGCACAACTCAGTACATTAATATACAAGTATCCTCATAACATTACATTAGGAATGCCTATATAATTTCCTATTACCATTATAAAGTAACAAATCTTTAAATATAAACTTAAGTACACTAATTTTCAATACTATCTTTGAATAATTTATAAATTGAGGCAAATGTTTTCACTTTTTTCAAGCTGGTGGCAAGTTTTTCCCCTTTAAAAGTGGGAAATATAGACTAATTAGCTTTCCATGCCTTGGTTTTTATTGTACATTCGTTTAATTGCAATTTTTTAAGTATTGGTAGGGTTTTAGATACTGAATAAGGTTAGTTCAGCCAACTGACAACTTGATCTAATTGAATGTTATCATCCTGCACCCAAAGACTTCATCTTTTTTTAGTCAAGCAGCACCACTGCCTTTACTACATTTAAGTACTTTACTACACTGCTCACATAAAACGAGCAGAAGTTGCCTGAAAGATTCTTAATTTGATGGTTAACTCATCAGTGAAATCTGTAGGGAAATCAGAGGTTTAAGTCTGGACAATTAAATAATCTTCATGGACCCGAGCCTTGGAGTGCTGAGCCTGCTCTTTCACTGATTACATGTAGCTCATCATCTCACATCTCAGTCTGGATGCTGAATTCCATTTAAAAGCTGATGGTGGCTTTAAGGACCCATTACCGGGAGCACAGCTACATTAAAGGGGGAGAGTCCACTCAGACTGTAGCAGTTGAACAAAGAAATGTTCCTGGGGATTAGGAAAATGCATCTCAGCTAACATGCAGAATTAACACACAAAGTGCAGATTAGCAGGATCTCACTGTGTAACTTCAAAGTAAAAAACTACAAATTTAAGCCTGCAGTACACAGAAAAAAAAACAGGGAGAATTTTTTTTTATTTTTTTTATTTTTTTATTTTTTTTAAGCCTATGCACAATAGGCTGAAGTGTAATAGCCCAGGCACAGGTATATTCACAGCGCTTAGAGAACAACAAACTAAGGTCACCAGTGAGTTCAGAGAAAAGGGATAGGATGTTCTCATCCATTCTGAAAGCAATGACAGACTTTCAGTCCCCCTCGTTTAAGACCAGGATTCATTAGCACTGTAGGTATCTGTATTGAATTTAGTGCTTCATTATACAGAAATACTAGAAATATTTCAGCTTGGTTTTCTTAAACATTATAGTTACATTGTGTTCCACACCCTTCTCTTCCTAAGTTCCCTAGCATTCTGTTGAGTATTTTTCCAAGAGTATCTGCCCTTTCACTATATTAACATTGTTATTAGCACTTATTTATAAAAACAGATAACCACTGCTACTGGTTTTCCTCTAAACATCTAATTCTGTATTTCAGGCATTGTTACACAAGGTGGCAGACAGGAGCACTTTATTTTCACGGTCCTGGAAGAATTTTTCTGTAACTGAGGCAAGATGCAGTGCGGAAACTAACTTACACATAAACACACAAGCAGGGTATTCTAACTCATTTGACAATACAACACAGGCTGGGCGCTTCCAAAACACTTCACCTGTTGCTTACAGCCACACTTAAATGATATATTAGCACAGATAGATTTTACGTATAACAGTTTTAATGCACCAACTGCACAGTGTGGGCCCAATAAATACTCATTACATGTGTGACATACTTCGTTAAATTATTACAGTGTTATGTTTAAGAAAGAGCAAATCCTGCCAACATTTCTCTATGTGCTTGGCTTCACCAGGCTGACTCCTTCTGGCATCAAGTATAATGCTCATAAGATCAAGGCGTAAGATATTATATGCCTCCAGAAAAAATAACACTTGCCTTAGCTGAAAGCTACTGAGATTTCATTGTGATTACCATCAGCAGCCTGGTGAATAAATATGAGACACTTGGGAATTAACTGCGGTCAAGCATAAGGAAGAAGAATAATGTGAAACAAAGAGAGGGAGACAAACAAGGCAGAAGGGCAGAAGTTAATTCTTTATAGCTTCCAAGTGCAGTAATTTATTTTGAAATGTCTGATTATTCTCACTGAAAAGTCACACAAGCCTACAAATGAGCAAAACACGCTGGAACAGATTTCAACACTAAACACATTTTCCAAGTGAAGCTTTGGAATCACTATAGATTTACCTCTAAATTCCATACTTGGTTACCACAGAAAAGTTTAATACACCTAATAGGAAAGGCAGATCTGTGGCTAAAGGCTCATTCATTATTGTTATCACGGTGGAACAAGGTGAAACAGAATATAAGCGATCAACAAATAATCTCATACTGCTCCATGCTTCCCTATATTTGGGAAATGCTCATGTTTAATGAAATGAAACATTCAGTGTTGCAGTGGCTATATGAATGTTGTGTCAATAACTAGCTTGGAAATGCGTTCAGCTTATGTTATAATCTCTTAAATTTGGAGTATCTAAAAAATAAAGAGAAAAGTTTTCTAGCTTTGCTACTTTTCCTTGGCTAATTCCAAGAATAAGTATAGCTCACTGTCAGACTTCCTTATATTTAATAACTCCCATTTTCTGTCAAATCCTGATTTCCATAAGCAATTCATAATTTATTTTCTGTGCTAGAGTGAGAGGACCTGAGGAAGGAACCCCGTACATTTTGCCTAGATATCAAATTACTGAGGCAATTAACAGTGCTTCAGACAAACTAAAACAAAGATTCCTAGTATTTCTGCTGAAATAAACTTTCAAATTGGCTTAAGAACACTGCTGTCATATTCCTTGTACACGCTTCTAGCAGCATCATCATCATGTCTCCTATTTTATTAACTTGTGTTGGCCCATGACATCAGAGGCAGATGTTGATGGGAAGGTCCAAGCTCTTCAGCCATAACACCAACATTTCGTTACATTTTCTTGCCACTTAACAGTTGGCAGCAGTGAGGCAACCCAAGAGAATGTCTGACATGGAAGTGCATATAAAACAAAGGCGTGTCACTGAATTCCTCCATGCAGAAAAACTGATGCCCACTGACTTTCATTGATGCTTGCTAAATGAATGTGGAAACCAAACATTGGATGGGAGAACAGTGAGGCAGGATGTGGCAAGTTACAGCAGTGGCAACAGCAATCCAAAAGACAAGCAATATTCTAGCCAGCCATACACAACTGCCACACCATGAAATGAAATTCTTCTTGATCAGCACATTCACAAAGTCAGCTATTGGTGGTAGCTACGTTGAAGAATAGTGTTTTGCAGCAGAGAATTTACTCTAACGCAATTTATTTCTCACTTTGTATCTGCTGTGGTTTCCATGAAAATAATTAGAAGGCATTACTTTCAGAGCAACCTACATATTTTCTCACATAGAACATTTCTTATACCTAACCTATGGAATCTAGGAGCCCTTCTCAGCTCATTGCTCTAGCTGCAGGCTCTGACTGTATTCTGACTCCCTGTCGAGACAGGTTTTCACAAACTTTCCTGGCTCCCTCCACACTTCTTCCCACTCGTTATTTCCCTTAGGAAGAAAAATAGACGTGAAGGGTGGAAGAAAGCTTTGGTACACTGCAGCCAAATCTTCCGCCTGGACCACTAGATCTCTGGGCGCAGACCAGTGCTTAATATCATCATTATTAATTCAGCAATAATTCAGTACAGTCACTTTCCCCAGCAATTTAATCATTCATTTAAAAGATTTATCAATAGAATCTTTGAAAGATGGATCACAAGCAAAGTAATTATCATCATTTAGACTTGCATGGAAAACATGACTCCTCGTTGATAATTTCTTTATTAACCACATTGGAATTGAACTCTAATTTCCAGTTACATGCAAGTGGGATAAACGAATAAGGATTAAGAGACATGGAGGACCTCCAACAGTTATCTGTCAGGGCAGCTTGGAAGGGCTAAAGATGATGCAGCGAACACCTAGCCATGGTCCTGGCTCAGAAGGAACTTGTGAAGTAAAATTTAATCAACAATAAAGCTTTTCATTTTTAAATCTCAAATGATTCCTTCTTCCACCTTATAATACGTAAACAGTAACTGACCAATATTTGTGAAATTGTTTAACCATTTACTCATTCTTTTTTTCCTTTCTCTCTGTTTCACCATTACCATTCACAAAGAATATTAAAGTTCATAAAACGTTGATAGATTGTGGCATTACTGCAAGGAGATGATCTGGTTTGGAAGGAGACAAAGCTATCAAGAGAGTGAGTAATATTATCAAGCCAGCTGCTGAATATAGCAAACGGAAGGCTTCTTCATCTAACATTTCTATCTGTGCAAGAAAAAAGCACATTGCAGCAGGCTTTAGAAGCCTGATGGAATGGCAGTTTTCTTCGGGTGTTTTTTTTTTTTTTCCTGCAGATAAGAGATAATGAGAAGGAATTCAGGAAATTCTAACCTTATCCTAAGAGCTAAAAATTGAGAGCTAGTAGCGAGAACTGATTAATGTAATGCAAAAAATCCTAGTATTGCTGAGATTTATTTAGAATCATGCCTAGCGTTTTATAAGCTCTTTCTTATGCAGTCATGGTTCTCTTTAGGTGTGTGAGAAGCCTTTTAGAAAGGCTTTTGTTTGCAAAATTCCTAACATACTTCTGCAGCTGGATTCACTCTGTTCAGTTGGTATTCCAAAAGAACCACCTCAAGAACTGGGCTAACAGCCTGCTCTCACCCATTCCATTCAGTCAAGTACTATACAGGACATCTTTACCTATAGATTTGCCACTGAACAAACTTTTGAAAGCCTAACCCTCAACAAGAATCATTACTCTTGGTCTGTCGAGAGAGAGATTTCAAATTTTTGAATCCACCATCCACACTACACTGGAGTATAATTTCCTTTTTCTGAGCTGGTGGTACATTAGAAGCAGAGGCAACAGAAGCCTGCTATCTATCTTTACAGTGATCTGACACATGAGACAAGTACATCATGCAACTTCCTCTCTTGCTAGTCAGCCAGACAAACCTGTCTATTGTTGAGTAACACTCCAATGGAAGTATGTTTTATGTGGGTCCAAAGAGCAGGATAAAGAGCCACATGGGACTTAACAGGTCTCACACCAGACTCTGGTCCACTATGCATATCCAAGAGCAGAAGCAGTATCTCTCACACTGACCTGCCTCCTTTAAGTCACTGAACTTCGATCAGGCAAGTGTTTGCCAAATTCAACGAAATAGAAGGTTCCAATTAAGTAAGGAAGCATGGGGACATACCTGCTGCTTCACACACACTGCAATTCCTTTCCCTTCAATAATTGAAATCTCAAGTTTTCAGAAATAGTCATAAACCACATCCCTTTAAAGTAGAAAGGACGACTTCATGGAAGAAGGACTAAACAAAAATAATGCTCTGCTGAAACGGACAGAGTTGGGACTTGTTTCTTGTTACTCATCTTTTACAGTACATTGTTCCAAATTCTCTTAAGAAACCATTATTTCACTACATACTTGAAAACTAATGACAGATGATATTATCTGTAATTAGTTAATTCCTGGAGATGTTTATAGGAGACATTACTTATCTTCATACCCCTTCCTGCATCCAGAGCCAATGCATAAATATTTTCCTTTTTCCTGCTTTTCTCAGAATACCTTAAAATTCACAAATCAACCAGAGCCAAAAAAAAATGCTGAAGAGATAAATTGGCCAGATATTTTCACTAATTAAGGGCAACCAACAAAACAGTTTTTAAATATACTTTCCATCTATGTTGCTTTGTAACACACAAATAGAAAAAAAATACTTTCAGTGAAATACCAACATACACACAAGATTTGCAATTTGAAGACATGCACATTCAGATGAAGGAGAGAATTAACCACTAAGGCAGAGAAAGGAGAAAAAGACAAACTGTGGCCAATGACTATTAGAAGAAGCATACACCAAGATTTTGACTCATATTCCACACAGATGACAGAATGCTTGCAATAGATGAATCCATTTGCAATTGGAAAGGTTTAACCCTGTATCCTCTGCTCTGCTCTATGTTAATAGGATTTATCTTGAAGTATATCCAAAACTGAGTTTAAGTGTGATGTGAATTCCTGAAAAAAAATTCTTCCATCTAGCCCCTCTAGTTGATAAGCTGACTATCTCCTCACACTGAAATTTCTGTCGATACCAAGAACAGGTTGGCTGGTACTTTTCACATGCAGAAAGAACCCAGCCTGATTGCACATAGCTTTCTGTTTGCATCTAGAGGCCTTCCAGCTTGTTCAAGCACGGTCAGAATTTGCTCTGTGCCATACTATTAGGATCATTACTTTGACAAATCAACGAATCTCCCAAAACAGCATTATCAGAGGAGCTGTAACAAGAAACATAGCTTAGCAACAAGGAAAAAAAATCCTTTTGTCATGAAATGGTGCTACCAATTCTGCTTCTGTACTTTTTCTTGTATATATGTATTCTTGGCAGTTACTGCAGAAACTAGCTGAGTTGAACTCTGCAGGAGATGCAGATGGCTGTTTGATTTAGTTATTGGTGAAATAAAAGGAAAGTCTGCCTGTGGAAATAAAAGTGATTTGCTTTTCGCTTTCTTTTTTTCCTCTGAAAATGAAAGTTGCCATATAAGTAACACCCATATCCACATTGCATTTTTGGCTTGCACAGTCACCAGTGACACAGCAAGTACACAATTGTCAAATCTAGATTAGACATTGTAAATGACCATACCATTTTTTCCCTGGAACTAAAGCTATGATGTGATCTACTGCTTTTTTTCCCTTCTTTAGTAAGTGCAGAGGTCATTCTCCGGACACAAAGAAAACAGCACAGAGCTATCAAGCAAAAGTAATCCTCTTTATTTCAAAACAGATGACTAGCTATTTGCGTAGTTAAAAATAACAGAGTATTCCCTGGGTAATCCGCTAGCCAGTCTGGTCTACTTCTTTTCCCTATAACCCTAGGTCATTCTTGGATTAAAAAAAAAAAAAAAAAAAGGTCACCCTGACTGGCATTCTCTTTAATACTTTCACAACAAACAGAGAAGCACCCAAAACAATCACCTTGACTGTATTAACTCATTCATTATTTTGGAAAAAACAAACAAACAAACAAAAACCCTGCAACAACAACAAAAAAATCTAAAAGTGAACATTGAATATCGGGAGCTTATTTTCTTTGGCAGTTCAGTTTTTGCAGTTGTGTTAAGCTGTTCTGACAGAAAGCACAAAAATGAAGGTTACTGCAAACAAACAGCAGGAAGATGTCTGATATTTAAACTTCAAGAAAGCAGAAGAAGCCTCCCCATTCCCTTGTTAACTGCAGAGCTTGTGCCACCCACAAGAGTTGGTCACACTGGTTATTAAAGAGCTGTCCACACACCACACCTCCTAGCAATGCCCTAATCAATGTTTTATCTCCTGTCTACTAAAAAAAAAGCAAGCTTCTACGGACAGGGCGGCAAGCACAGGTGCCTCTGTAGCACACAGAGCAAAGATCTGGAACACAAGTCCAGCTTTCACTGTACTGAATGAGAACTAGTAAACTAACCGCAAATAATCAAGTGTTCTGGTTATGACAGTTTATGTAAGTCATCACAAGAAGAGCCTGATCAGAGCAGGTAAAATAAACATACTCTCCTCTTCGCAGCTTTACAAGTTTTGATGTTGCATATCAGACTACACAGCAGTTGCACGAAAAGGAAGATTGGAGGTGTGTTCAAAAGTTAGTTTCAGGATCCAAGCCATCAGACAGCTCAAAATAAATGGATTCTCAGGGAAATGACAAGAATATTTTGTCCATCAGTACTACACAAACCCTTACCTTCTCCCACCCCCTAAACTCCAAGAAATACCAAGACAAAAGGGAAAGGAAAAAATTTCAGCCAGCATCCAAACTTTTCTGAACTAAAATAGAGGAGAAGAGCATTCTTAGAAAACTCAAAAGGCACTCACATTAGCTTTCTGAGAAATTTCATACTTA
This sequence comes from Tetrao urogallus, assembly GCF_951394365.1. Classification (NCBI taxonomy): domain Eukaryota; kingdom Metazoa; phylum Chordata; class Aves; order Galliformes; family Phasianidae; genus Tetrao; species Tetrao urogallus. The sequence goes on from NC_136817.1 coordinate 13,104,357, forward strand.
CTAGCAGCGTCAGTCTTTTTAAAGAAAATAAGCATACACAACTTTCATCCCCATTTTAAGACATAACCACCACTTAGAAATTACTGGCAAGCTATCTTCCCTAACACCGCGCTAATATAGATTTCTGGTAGCAGCCTTACACAGGCTGTCACTGCAATTCTCTGATGTAGGAGGGAGACAAGTATGTGAGGCAGCACAGACTGGCAGCACAGGCTATACACAAAGTGGTTGCCAAGAAGTGCAGAGCAGAACTGTGCCATTCAGCCAAACATGGAGCCCGAGGAAGCCTAGCAGCGATAAATAGCGACACCAGGTGGGAAAAAAGACAGAAGAAAAACAGCTTTCCAAGCAAATCCTACCAAAATTTTGATTTGTCCTCTACATAGAGTGACTCTTTGAGGAGCATGCATCTTAGTTATCAACTCTCCATCTCTTATTAGGAACCAACCCCTACGTTTGCACATTTGTCCCATTCAGCAACCACAGTGCTTAAAGATGCTGACACCTGAATCAGAAAATTGTAATGACAAAACAATTATGTAGATTTACCAGAATAGGAGAGAAATCTCCCCTTCCTTTCCTACTTTACTTCTGGGCTTCAGTAAAATAGTTTAACTAGAGCAAAACCTCAGAGATTGCAGGAATTCAACTTAAATCACAGCTTCACCACTCTGACACGTGTTCTGTTCTGTACTGTGTCGTGTTCTTGTTAGTCCATGTCCCGCTGTATAGCATCTGTGTGTTTCTCTACCTTAATGTCACCAAATGCTAGTTTACACAGAAGGGATTACTGAGGTTCTAGTTAGCTATGTCCTGTACAAACACAAATTAACAGCTTACAGAATTTATTTTGCAGGCTCCAACATCTGAGAATATAAAAACTGTCAGGTTATTGTCTCTTGTATAATAGTATATACTTAGGGAAGACTGTAAGAACAAACAGAGTTATAAGAACCCAATACTCCTCCAGCTTCCATCAGCCTGTAGCTCGGGGAATTATCTAAGTTCCTCACGTGACTTTGAACCTATGCAGCATTTAGCATCTGTAACCTTCTTTGGCACTGAACTTAAGAGTTGATGAATGCCATGCAAAAACTTCTCTCCTTTTTCTTGTTCTGAAATTCATGATTTGTTTTTATGGCCTTTACAGACTGGGAAAGAGAAAGATGAATTGGACCACACCTATATTCTAAATATTTATCATTTTATAGATCCAATTACATCCCTCCAATCTGCCAACTCTCACAGACTGAAGAATCATTATATCTGTAGCCACTTCTCACATGGAAGTCATTCTGCAACTTCAATCTTCCTTGCTACTGTTTCTGCTCTCAATTTCTTATAACACAAATGTTGTAGTATTTATTTTATTCTCTGTTCCATCTTTCCTAACACCCATCTGCTTTTTCTATCACCACAGATCTGACATTTCCATAGAGATGCTCCTAACTACAGCGTATCTTTCTTACAGCATTACTTTCCTGGTAATAGGTATCTCAGAACTTTCCATCACATATATACTCGAAGAAGCATTTTCCTCTTCTGCGTTGTTTCCACCCATCGTAGCATTTAATTTCATTTTATATGCAATCACCCAAAGCCATGAGATCCTTCTTCAGGTCCTTGTAGTAAGCTCGTTTTACTACTCTGCACAGCCGCTAGCACATTTTGCCACCTTCCTAATCTTACTCTCTTCCCCAGATTGCTAACACTGAATAGTAGGGTCCTTACGGAAGATTTCAGTGGAATTTGCCTGGTGAAAATCCCACAGTTGAGATAACTGAGTATTTGCTCCTACTTTCTGATTTCTGTCTTTTCAGCTGTAGTTAGGATATTTTGGCTTCTTTGAGCAGGGGGGAGGAGGGAGGAAAGAAGGGGATTTGAGAGCCTTTTAAAGTCAGAATGAATTACATCACCTTTATCAAGTACACAAGAGTCATTCCTTCAGGGAACTACAGCAAAACAGGGAGACATAACTCCCTTGCAGAAGCTGCACTGTCTCTTCCTGACCACATCTATCTACAGCTTTGCTTCCCCATGGAGACATTAGATTTACCAGTCAGGAATTTTCCACATCTTGTCCAAAGTCCTTTCAAAAACTGGTGACATATTTGCTACCCTCTACGGTAACGAGGCATTCTTAAGTGATAGCTTGTATAACACAAGCAATGGCTCGACAATATCTAAATACAACTTGAACTGTTCATTCATCTCTCTTTCTCACATCACCTTTTTCAAAATGTCACAGTAACCTTCGCTTTGCACCTCTCTAAGGAATAGACCAAATTTGTATTACCAACAATTTCATTTTAAGAGCATCCAATTTGTTTCTGGGTTTGTTTTTATTTGGAGTAAGATCTCCAACATGAAGTATTTGGTAACACAAGTTTGTCCTGTGCAAAGTAGTGGATTACAAAGGAAAAACCACTAGGAATAATCAGATATGATCAACTATAAATTGCAGGCCTCTACTGATTTTAATTGTAGTTTAGGTTTGGTTAAGAAAATTTGAGAGAGGAAGAAGAGAAAGTTTTCACTGGTATAACTCCTACTCGTGCTGAGGCATTAAACTCTGATCCTGTGCACTTGAAGGACCCTCTCCTTTCACTAATTCTCAGCTTTGCGTATAATATAAACAAAAATGAAAAAAGATTTGTACGCACACATACACCTATTACAAGACAGCACACAGAACCAACAGATTTACTGTTATGCAACATAAGTAGCAACCAGATCACTGCTACCCTAGGTTAAATGATTTGGCTCTTGGGTGGTATCATGAAGTAATACCTATTGAGTAACTCAATTACCTCAATGCCAAAAAAAAAAAAAAAAAAAAAAAAAAAAATCAAACAATTTAGAAGCAGGAATTTTCAAGACCTTACAGAACACAGACAAAAATCAGTCATAACCACCTTTTAGATTATTCCGTAGCATGGCTTTATTTGAAATATGTTTAATATTTTGAAGTCAAACTTTGAAGTACAATAGAAAACAATAATTATTAAGTTAACGCTATATTTAAAGTGACCCAATTAATTTCACTAGGCTATCTCCAAGAAATCAGTGCAAGAAATGCTTCCTATTAAAGTTCCACAGTTCTTTTGCAGCAGATTTAGGACCCAGTGCAGTGGAAATGTGCCAGAAATCTGTTCTTCAGTGTTCTTAAAGACAATACAGCAGCTCAAAAGAATTTAGATATATAAGCTGTTATGTATCCCAGCCAAATGTTAAGTTAAATAACTATCTTCTGCTAATAATCCAGAGCAGTTCCAGCAAGAACTTGTTCTTGGGACGCATGCACAGTGGAACACATTGATCACAGCCTGCACCGCAGCAAATGGCTGTGATCCACATTTGGTATGAGTACATGCAGATGTTGATATCTGTGTAGCTCATGAACTTCTTGTATGTTTTACTCCCTTACGTAATCTTTACCAACTAACCTGTCTCTAGAGTGCCTTATTGTAGCAGTCTGACCCACACAGCTTTTCTAGCTAAGTGTTTTCAGATTTCCTCTCCCCAAGCATCTTCCAGGGAGTCTATTTGTCCAAGATATAACTTATGCTGCCAGTACAAAACCAGCAATAGTATCCTGAAGAAAGGAAAAGATAACTACACTGCATTGCAAAGGCAGGAATATTCATATTTAACAGATCTAAGAAAGCTGTTTCCTTCTTTACAGTAAAGCACCCTACTTCAAAATTACCTTCTATAGAATGTATCAGTTATCAAACTAATTTAATACGCTTACTAGAGTATAAATACTGCACAAGGACACTTTAAATGATAACAAATTTTATTAACCCAGTCTATTAATATAACTTCATTACGTAAAGAATTTCCTGTAGAGAGATTTTAATCAATAAGTATAATAGAAAGTTATATCCTAGTCTTAAATGATCACTATATAAAATCTGTTTCTATGAATATATGAGAACTGAAACAGTTGTAGAGCCACATTTTTTCCATACTCATTCAAATGTATTTTTTCTTTAAGGCAAATATTAAAATTATTTTTTATGATTCACAAGTGAGAATGGACAAAGACACTCCACAAATTAATCACTTCTTTCAGATTCAGCATGTAACTTCAAAGTTTAGGATCTGAGAGATATCTCTCTTAACTTGAACGTCCACCATTGGATGATCCCAATCTGCTCTATACTCCAGCCATCTCTTTCCAGCCTTCCGCTCATCAGTATTTCATGGCCTAAGACAACAGCAACACAAGCCTTTTCTTAATTTGTCAGTTTTTGAGGTCATGTTCCTTTGTGTAGGAATGTTAGGAACATAAACAAAACCTCTTTATAAAGGTCTCCTTATGGTAAAGTCTCCCATAGGCCCATCTCTCATGTCCTTTGTCTGCCGACAACAGCTGAAAGCAGGCTTGTGGCCCTCCAGTAGCTACTTAACATATAATCAAATACCCTATCCTGGCATACATCTAACTACCTCCTTTTGCCTGTGAACTGCCAGATACAAAGCTGACGTATCCTGACATTTTACAGGGCAGAGATGCTACAGTACTTTCCTTTAAAACAGTAAATTCATACCAACAGTATCCTATTTAATTAGAAGTTTTGTGAAATGAAACTCAAAGAAGCCTAAGCTCAAGCATGTTCATTTGAATAGAATTTGCAGGGGTCGCTTTTCATCTATTCTGCTAATTTATATGCAAGTTATATCACTCTTCACACATAAAAAAACAAACCTTCCAAGTTGCCATTTGTTATCTTCGAGTTTCCTAAACTCTAAAACTTAAACCTTCTCAATCCAAGAGCACAAAATCCTCTCAGACAGCAAAAAGGCAGTTAGATGTTAAGAAAAATCCAGTAAAGAGGTTCGAATGCAGTATGAGAGCCTCTCCAACGCAAACATAAATGCTAAGTTCATCTTGAGACTCTTACTATTCTCTGTTTTGCAATAAGCCACACTACTAATGCTGCTCCTTATGCGGCCCTCAAGCATACCAGCTTCCAAGAGAGACTTACCGAATTGTTGACTCACATGCTCCAGATAGCCCATTGCCTTTCAGATTTGCATTGCCTTAGTCCCTCTATTCTACGTTTCATATGAACATGTCCATTAAACTGATATGACAAATTCAAAGCTTTCCTATGCAAAACCAACCACACCTCACCTATCATCACACAGGCCTGACTCACCTCACACCTTGATGCTGACTGATACAGCGGTCTGGACAGAGAGTATCCCTGTGGAATTCTAAGATCTGAACCGTTTGGAAACAAACCTCATGAGCAATCTCAGATCTTCCAGCCAGTCACTATGTTTTTCCTGTGGCTAGAAGGAAGTTAATTCTTGGTGATCTGACCATTGCTCTATCTGGAACCCTCAGATAAGAGAAAAAAGAGCAGGAGAGGAAGTAGAAAAGCAGGACAAAGGAGGGAGGGAAGAAAATATGGAAGAATTAGAATATGAGAGGCAGATTCACATGAAGAAGAATAACAGTTGCTCTGTTAATTCAATGAAAGTCAACTCATAACTCCTGTTAGGTTTTAGGATTAGCTGGGGACAAACTGTTCCCAACTCCATTATTTATCATAGCAGTGATATGATAAGCATAGACAGTTCATCTGAAGGAAAAACTAATTCTCATCACAGACTGGGAGTCTTGATCTGAAGAGCACCTATTATACCTCAGACAAAGCATAAACTGCTCTTATATGTGATAAAATACGTGAAGAGAAGCATGGTAGGTTCACCTTTATGAAGGTGAACACTCACTGCAGAGTAACTGTCCATTTGCCATGTTAATACTACCTATGTTTCAATTGCATACAAGGATGCTAAAGCTGTATCAGGCTTTGTATCAGGCTATGTAAAGCTTACCTAGTTTAACAGCTGCTGCAAAAAGCAGCAAGATAGTATTACAAATGGTAAACACATTGGGATGCATTCCAAGGAAAAACAAAGTCGTGATTAATAGACTAATTGTGGTGTGTCTAGTCAAGAATTAGCATCTCCCCATTTCACTTGAGTTTTAAACACAGAACACTGATTTTTATTAACCTCTATTCAGCCTGATTAGAGTAACTTCTCCTCAGAGAGTTCGCCATTTGGAATTATTGACTCCTATTGACTTGTCAAAAATTATGATTTCCTTAACTTCTCATTTAAGTTACACAAAAGAATGAAACGAAATGTTTTCTGAATAATCCTTTTTCAAGCAGAGATATAATCAGCTGTATAGATACATTTCTGGAAAAGAATGAAAGGAATAAGAAACAATCAGGGACTAATTGTGCCTCTAGGAGTACAAGAAAATGGAGTACTGGAAGCAATAGAACACAAATACACAGAGTGCATTACAGCAGCAAAGAGAAAGGCTGCCAACACAGAATAAATTAGAGCCATCAAATCAGAGGAAATTGAAAGGGTTTTACCAAATCATGAAAAGAATGAAACTGAAGACAACGCAGGACTTTTAATAAATGAGGAGACCACTGAAATAAATGAGGCGTATCTAATGGCTGAGATACCACATTGCTTTATAAAAATCTCTTCTGTAAGGCAAGTCATCAAGTGCTAGAGAAATTGCATTATACGGACTGTAGGTGAGAGGACTTCTAAAAGCAACCTTATGTAATTAAAACTATAAAACTAAAACTATAGGAAAATAAGAAGTAAATAATACCAGAAGTTAATTTGTTTTGTCAAAATGGTGATTATTATCAGTAAAGCCAGCTCCAGTTACTAACTAAACAATGGAACTGAATCATCCCCTATGTAGGAGGTAAAGTAAGCTGTCAACTAGAAACATCACAGATATAGATGACTGGATATAGCTTATAATCACTCTGAACATAGCTTTTAAAAAAGTGAAGGTAAATCAGGAAGAACTTCTGAAAGTTACAGAATGAAATACTTCGGGCTCTCAGCTTGTTTGTGCATTATAATATTGTGTGAAGCTGCTGTAAATCAGCAGTCTAGACAAGAGAAATCAAAAGATTAATAGCAATGTTCATGAGGGATTTGCCAGACTGTTTCACCTTTCAAAAGTCAATCAATGAAAAGCAAGAAAAGAATATTGATAAAAATTTCTGCTTATTGAGCAGAGAACATCTATCAGGAAATGCAAGTATTAAATCTACACTTAAATGCTTGCTTTACTATAGGAAGCATTAACCTGACATTCATGACAATCATGACTTATTCTGCCCACCTTGCATTTTATGAGTTGTCAAGTAAAAAAAAAAAAAAAAAAAAAAAAAAAAACAATTGAAACTACCAGAAGAATATTAATTAGGAAGTGTTGGTAATAACAGAAAGAACAAGAATATCAAGGCAGAAGACAAACAGCACAAAGGCAAGAGAGAAAAAAAAAAATTTCAAGTGTCTTCCAGAAGTCTGATTTGTCACAGATGAACTGTTGCTGAGCATAACTTAAAGGTGAGTAGAAGATACTAAAAGTGTTCCTATCAACACTTCTAGTATCCTTTAACCTGACTTCACTATTTAAAAATCCCTCAGATCTGATCCAGGTGTTCTAGACCTAATAATGACAGTATCTGTCAGTTGGTAAGCCTGCCCGAGGTTTCTACAGTAGATTGGCAGAGCAAAGAGTGAAATGCAGGTAAGGCAGCAGCAGCAAGTATAACTAGATCTTGTCACTGATTCACGTACACATTATTATCTGAGTCAAATTACATTCTGTGAATTTCCTCACATGTGCAATGAGACAGAGGTATAGTAATACAAGAAAGGCTTTCAGAGATTGTTTGAGAATTGGTACATGTAGAAGACTTTTTGAACACTGTCTTAACAGTACTATATAGACCTGAAGACCTGTAACCATTTGCCCAGTCTGTAACACAAACTCTGCTTCCAGTATGGGGATTCTTGTTTGGACTTAGCTGCCTGTTTAACTATTGTCACTAGTACACTACTCAAGTCTCTTCATTTATTCACCAGTGTTCAGGGAGAAAATGGAAATCAACACAGTTCAAATATTACCCTTTTGCTTTAGTTCATATAAATTACGCCATAAGATTCTATTTCTCCTCTCCCTAACGTGATTTGTTTCAGGAACCAAACAAAAAATAGTAGCTTTCAGACCTTCTGCAGTCACAAACACAGCACATCCCCTAAGCAGCAACACAGAAAAAAAAAAAAAAAAAAAAAAGTGCATTTCAACTTCAGAATAGCAGGAACACAAGCAAAGGTGAACATGACCTATTTACTCCATGAAAATAATATTACTTCACTCATAATCCCCATTAATACTGACAGAAAAGTCAAAGACCTCTCTTCCTCCACAGCTCCAATAATATGAGGAAAAACAACATTTTTACCTTAGTATCAAAGTAAACCACTCCTGAATGATGCTTTTATTTTACTGAGAAATCAAAATATTTTGCAGGTATTTATGCAAAATTTCCCTCTGCTTTACAGAGAGAGTGTGTGAAATAAACCTCTTGTGACTTGTTTAGCAGCTTTGCATTAGAAGAACATCAGGACTAATACATGGCTGCGTAATTCTTCACTGTGTGATCTTAACCAAGCAGGGTCTAACTCCAAAGCAGGTCTTTCTTTGAGCAAAAGGCTGGAGCAAATACCTTCCAAATGTTTCTTCCAACCTTCTGTGGTTGTGATATGCTCCATCTCTCTCAGCTTTCTAACCTGAGCACACAATTCATCACACACATTTCTAACCCCAGACACACTATATTGCTAGGCTGTGCACAAAGTCAGCAGCTAAAAAGTTAATTTCATAGGACATAGGATTTTAAATAGCAAAAACTAGCCCCACACATTTAAGGAAAACATTATCCATGGAACAACTGAAAACTACTACAGTTTTTAAAGAAGGCATTAACATATTGCCATCCTCCACAGCACACAACATGCAATTTTTCTCAATTAGAAGAATCCACTGACTTCACTACATGTAAATAAGGGAACCCTATTTGCAGAAAAGGGAGTTCTTCAACAATAAGGATAAAATACCTAAGTTTAAATCCTAGCTTTCCCAGAAAAAATTCTAAACTTCTCCACAAGCTCTGAAAGGGGGAGATCTACCCAAGCTGCATTTTTGTTTGGATGTCAGCCAGCATCCAGGCAAAGAGGTTTGTTTACACTCCTCTGAGAAAACAACTTGAAAGCACAGAAAATTTTAGTTGAGAAGCAGGACAGAACAGATCTATTTTAAAAAGACAAATGACGTTGTACCACTTGTCTTGATTGAATGATTTGAATACGTTTATAGGCAACCAGCAATGACATGAAAATTCAAGAATGAATTGACATGTAATTCAACTACAACAACAAATCAGTACACAGGGTGGCTGATACTAGTGACTTTATGATAGAACATCACGTTAAGTGGTTTTCGTTCCAGCTGTAAATTCACGATTTTTTTTCAAAGCCAGCCTCAATCAGTTACCTAACAAGTATTTAATATATATATATATATTTTAATTCAGCTGTGTTTTTATAATTATCTCATTTTCCTTTCCACAAGGACAACATATCTGAAGAGTCTAAAACTGTCCGGGGTTTTGCTGATTATGCTTAGCATCAGCATTGTTTTACTGCTGCTTTCTCTGCAACATCTGCAAGAGGTACTCAAATCCCTGCAACTGTAGATTTTTATTGTTCCAGTTGCCCTACCTTCATCCACTTCCAGACACTTTATAAAACTTAATGTAAACTGTCATTTCTAGCTGCTCACCACAATACATTTCCTAGGAACTAGATACTTGCTTCTCAAAATCTTTGGGGTCTTGGCTTTCTTTTACCTACTCATTACAAGATGAAGGAGCAGCAAAGCAAAAGATAGCCTACTTGGATGCAATAGCAGCAGGAGCAAAAAAAGAAAGAAAAGTATCTGCCTGCCTTAGAAATGCCAGTGTGGTACTTGGGTAGGCAGAGGTCTCCAGACAAGACACTCATATCCACTGCGAACGCTTCAGTGAGGTCTGGCAAGGGGTGCACCCTGGCTCCACCCCTTCCGCTCACTCAGGTACATTGCATGCACCTGAGCTCCCCTGGGTTGGCCCTGCCTTCCCACCAGGTGCTCAATCGCTGGTTCAAGATGTGACCTAGTTATTTTCCAGGCACTGCTATTTTAGTAGAGCTTGCTTCTTTCCTTCTATTTTCTCCTAGGGGTTCTAAAAGTTGCTTAACCACAAAACCCCACCACAAAACCCACTCCTGACAAAATTAAGAAGAAGTTCAAAATCTGTGGAGTAATTCTCCATTTACAGCTGAAAATGCATTGTAGGTTATCATGCCTTTTACCTACGACCTTGCAAACCAGAGTGCATTTGACTAAGCATTTACCATCACCTACCATTTCCTGTCTGTAACATATTCCCGCCCCATAGCGATCCAGACAAGAAAATCCCCAGTACCATTCAAGTGTCACAGTTTAGAGCCTGCTGCTGTTGATAAATTCACCAGCATAAATTTTCACCATAAATTTCACCAGCAAAGACAATAGCTCAGCTAGTACCTTCCAGACAGAGCAGAGGAAGCTAGGAAGCCAACAGGGGAGGTAACTTTCTCCAGAGACATGGGGAAGTAGAAGCTTAAGTTGACAGAGATAGAACTGATACAAATGCTCTGGAAGATACATTCTAGGCAGAAAACCTGTTCCTTTGCTTAAAATAAGCAACAAGAGGAAGAAGAAATCATTCTTCCTAACATGACAAAAAACACATAATCAACTAATGAACTAACACACAGTGCATCCACTAGTCTCAGAAATTAAGTTCTGTTCACGTGTTCCTTGAATGTAAGGACACTAAAATTTAGTTCCTGCAAGTATTATTTTGGAAATTTTTACATTTATTAAATAAATACATTTAGAAATTCTCACATCATTTTATAAAGTTTTACGTTTATTAAATAAATAACTCAGAACTCTCCACATTCTCAGATTATCCACAAGATGGCAGTGCTTGCATCATACGAAGTAATCTGACCTAAATGACTGTCAGTACAACCTATCTTTTCCCGACTCAGTATGCAGCTCTCAGATGGTACGTTCCTCGTATCCAGGCAAAATCCTCGCCATTATTCAACTGGCTCAGCATTATTTAACATGCTGTAATATTGCATTTTATGGACTAATAGTCAGGTGACAGCAAGCTTGGAGAAACTATTGCAGTTTTGACTCCTCTGTGAGTGTACCAGCCCCTGAATCTGACTACAAAACACTTAAAGAATTACAGACTTCAGCTCTGTGCAAAAGGTAATGCAAGGGCTGCTAAATGGGTTTGTTTATCTCCTCCAGACAGCTGGCCAGGTGTCCAAGAACCACCCAACATCTCAGCCTAAATGGGGATGAACTGTAATAATAGTTATCACCCTGTATATGCCTATGTAGCAAAATAAAGTCATAGTCACAGTTGTGCAGGTGCTACAATGCACATACTAGTTTTATATAGCTATTACAGTGAACAGCAGTAATGAATACAAAATAGCACATGCTTTCAACTTACGTACAAACTCCTTACACATCTTTAGATTCTATTCATCTTGCTCCTGTCACTCATGTTAATATTAAACGTATACAGAACTCCTGCACAGCCTACAGTTGTATTTGCATTTAGCTGCACAGATTTTCTGTATTCATTAAATTATGCTTTATGTTTTACTAAAAAGCAAGGAACTATCATTGGTACAGATATGAGAGCAAAACATGAAGAATATTTCTGCTATTTTGAAGCTATCACTACTCTGTAGATATATAGGTAGGTAACAGAAAATGAAATCTAATGCTACCATTTTCAGCCCTAACTTTTCAAAGATCTCCCTTTGAAAAAATGTATCAATCAAGCAAGAACCAGAACATCACCTTTTATCTGCGAAAGTTTTCACTTAAGATATATCCTACAACCACACAACAGTATCTCATTTTCCTGGCTTTATCCACACCATATTCTTAAAATAGACATTTAAAGGCCAAACAACATTACCTACAATTTAGGAGGTTACTAAGTCTCTGAGAATTTCCTGTTCTACAGTAGATGAGTATCACAGAAATAAAAATTGTATCGTGTCCACAACACAATTCTTTTCCTGCTATTCAAAACAACACAAGCAAGTCAGCATGCTATATAATAGTTTAATTTTAAATATATATGATAAATTCAAACTAGAAATATTTTCATAATACGGTAACAGCAGATTCTCATGATTAATTTGTTAGTAAGAGACCAGACAATAGAACAGAAAACCAGATGGAATATCCTTCAACATATGTAGATTTTTACACCAATTGAATATATGCCATATCGTAGGTAGTACAAACCTAGCCCACATTAATCCATAAATCTGCATATGAAAGGCTAAAACAATGAAATAGAGCAGTTACTGATTTGCATTTGGACTTTGAATGAACTTGTATGCTTATACTCTTTTCACCCCTATGTGTCTTGGTAAATTAGAATTCCTCTTATGTAAGAGCAGAATTACAACCAGCACAATTTAAACTACTTTGGCATATGTCCTTGTTAAGCAGTTTAATAGCTTAATCTTCTGTTATCTGCTCTGGCTAACTACTAGTTTCCAGGTGTTACTATTTTCTGTTCTGTAAGGTAGTATGCATGCTGAAACCGTATCTCTTTTTATTTATTTATTTATTTTTTTCCTGTAAGAATTATCCTTCCTAGAATTTCTCTACACATGACTTAAAACTAACCCTGGCATCTGACCTTTCTACATTAAAAAAATTTCAAAACACCTCAGAATTGTTACTTTTTTTCCCAAACTCAGACCTCAGTAAATACCCTGAAGACTACAACAGCTCAAGGTTACTTCATGCCTGTAGTCAAGCTTGCTCTTATGTCAGCAGCTTGCTTCTCCTGCCCTTCAGCTAGGAATATAATAGAATTATTCCTGATCGATTCACAGCTGACCTTGAAATCATTTAGTTCAAGACTTTGGCTTCTCAAAACTAATAGTTCATATTATTTCTTACTCCTTCTAAAGCAGCGTAGATCATTACCACTTCCAGAAGAAATGTCATTATCTTTGCAACAAATTCTTCACTATCTAGCCCATTTACACTACAAGAACTTAAGAAAAACTACCAGATTTTCCTCAGTTATCTCTCATGATTTCTTGATTTAATTGCTAAACCAAACTCTTCTCAGCTGTGTCAGAATGAGTGAAACTAAAGACAATGGTAAACTGTCAACATTTAAACCCTAAAGGAACATACTATTGTATCACTAAGGCCAAAAGTTCAGTTTGGCATAACACCGGTGGTAAGCTTTGTCTATGCTGGCTTCAACATTTGCAAGATGTAATTTTGCTCCCCTGTAAATGGCTTTGCTGGTAGCATACAGTTAGATACATGAATTTGTTGTCAATGATGCAAAGAATGCAAAGGTGTACAAGCTGAAGTATCACAGTACAGAAAAACCATGTAAAAATTGAAGGCATATTTCACAGAACGATATTGGGTTTCCTTCTAGAAATTAAGGCAAGATTCTTATAAAATGAAAGCCAACTGACTATCTTATTTTCTGTACAGGAACTGCTGTCACCGTCCAGACTTCAGAACAGACATAATACATTTAACTAAAACTTCTGTACTACTTCTTGCAATTCAGAACAAAATAGCAACACGACATTCTCCCATATATCTAACAGCACACAGAATAACATCTACAACATAACTACCAGAGCAGTCTCATGAACTTCTACATTCATGAGTGGGTTTGGCCTCTCAGCTCCAAAGTAACACTTCTCTTTAGATGCATGAGTTCTCTAACAAAGGCTGCAAGGGCTCTAAGCTGAAACCAGTCTCCAGTAAGGTACACACAAGCATATGTTAAGATGAAAAGTCTGAAATCAACTATTCTATGAAGATACCACTCACTCAGTCTCCCTCCATAACCATCAAGGTGATAAAAATAATGCTAGAAGGTTATTGTCAATGATTTTCTCAACCCTTCTTGCTTGTTTCCATTACTGTATTATTAGAGTGGAAGTTAAGCTTAACCAGTTATGGCACTGTGACCCAGAAGTTCTGCAACTAAGCAAGAAAGGTAAGGCCCATAGAGAGACTTCCAAACTGAGAAGCGCACATATGCAATCATGCTAACCCTACACATAAGAACACATACTAGCAAGTGATTTGCCTCCTCTCAATCAATAACTACAGCTTCACTCATCATAATAATTTATTTTACACTCAACCATTGTGTGCTTGGAAGGATGATCCTTCATCTTTTTTTTCCCCCCCCCAAACAAAGTACTCCACCTGCTACTCCCAACTACATTTGCCTTTCTCACAGCTGTATCTTGTTAGCAGCTCAGAGAATACTCCTAATCAACAGTTTATTGCACTTTCTTCATTTTTGTTACTTTCAAGTGATGCATTCACAACTTGAAGTAGAATATAAGCACTGAAAATATGACTTCATAATTCTACATTTTGTCCCACTTCTCCAACCTTCAAGGTACTCAAGGCATCATCATTACTTGCATTGATTATGTCTTTGAAAACCCTCAAGAGTTAAAAAAAAAATACTCTGGAGAATGAACCTGAGAAGTATAATTCCTAATTCTATTAGTTATTAAAACACATAGATTCAATAAAGGCTGTTTTTTTACTCACTCTGTTGTTCTTGATGTCAGTTCCTCATTATGCCTCTGTCTCCTACAAGAAAGAAAGATATTTTTACTCATTGTACCACAAGGCAAAAAAGCTTACAGCCCTTTTTCCTGCCACTCTGATCTTAAATTTGATTAAAATAATTAACTTCAGCTTGATGTTTGTTTGTTTTTTTTTTAATTTTTATTTTTTCCAAATGGCACTAATTGCTTCTCTTCTGAACGTGAAAGAGGTTGTGTGCTTAAAAGCTCACCCTTTGTAACAGATTTGGCAACTGTTGCAAAATAGATATTTTTCCATGTTGGTTTCCTCCTCTAGTTTCCACAACAAATCAGATAAAGGTGAGTAACAAGCTTCAGAATTCTTCACTGAAGTAGCTACCCCAGCTCAATTAATTTTTCATTTTTAAGTATACTGATAATTCATTACAACAAATAAGTGTTAATATCTTTCAAAAACTTATCCAAATCCTCATTATTCATTATTTGTTCTCTGAAATAACGTATATCTTCCAAACTAGCCACACTGACATTTCTCTTAAAGACACAAAATTTAGATGTCTTACATTAAACAACAGATGATATTACAATTATTAAAAGCAATACAGTGATAGATATGTTTTAGGACCCCCAATAACTTCTTACAAATGGTCTAAACAAATAAATAAGGGCAAGTATAATATATATTCATTTGCCTGTAAGTCATGTGTTATTTTCTCTTGAAACTAACTATTTCAATGGTTTAAAAAAAAAAAAAAAAAAAAAAAAAAAAAAAAAAGGAAAATAAGGAAAATTACATTCAGGTCCTTATCTTGGAACCTATGACACATTCAACTCACATGAACCATACCAAACAGTCTTCTTGACTCTCCTATACAAACTGAATTTAATATTTTTTTGAATTGGTGAATTTGTACCTTCAATATAATAATTCCTATTTTGATATTTCTAAAGGAATTAACATTCTCAGACATATAATCTTAAGAGACTAAAGCTATACTCTTCTATAAGAATAATGATTTATAAGAAATGTACAGTTATTCCAAGAATAACAATACCTCAAGAATGAATGATAAGCTCATTAGTTATCATGTCAGAAGATTTCCTTTAATTAAAAACAAAAGTCAAATTATTCACGTTACATTTTTGCTGGTAAGTGAACTGCTAATTTATGAACACAATTTGTAAAAATACAAGACGACAACTGGATTGCATAATTGTATAGCTCAGTTCTACATAGGGCTGTGTATCACACATGGTAATTTACTCATAATTTACTGAGATAGCCAATATAACTCAGCTCCAAACTGTATTGTTTTGGAGTTCTGTCCCTCACCTTTCAAAGCCTTTCCAAACATCTGCTTAAGTACAGATGACTCCTTAAGGGAAGCAAAGTGGCAAGGAAAAGGCAAAAGCATACTTATGAATAGAAGCACCATTCCCACATGGAGATGACAGAGCTTATTAAAAATCCAAATGACATCTGCAGAAAACCAAAATGAAAGAAAACAAGTGGAGAAACACGCCTTGGGTGTCACCAAGAGTTTCTTTAGCAGTTATACACTTGAGAACAATTTACCTCTCTGTAAAAAGCTTTTTTTATACAAGAGTAGTTGAGTCTCACAAGCTAGAAATCAATCTCTCTTTTAGCTTTAACTGACTAAAAAAATAAAAATCCTTTTCTCCTAACCTACCTCCATCTACAAAGTGAAGAAGTCAGAGCAAGTCGTGAACATAACATACATCATCAGCCAACAAAACAACCCAAAACCTATATAATGTCTAATCTGATTAAGAAATTCTTCAACACGAATTCAGTCGTAGCTAATATATTAAGTTCACTCCTACATTGCACTTACTGCACATGAATCCTCTATGCACACTTGAGCATTATACCACAGAAATTAGTTCATCACCTGAGCCTCACCAATGCACCAACAATAGTTAGCAGCTGGGAGGGCAAAGGTCTGTAAAGAGAGCAAGTCAAATGATCCTGCCCTTTGTTGCCTGCTTCAGGGCATACTGAAAAAAGTTGGTGCAAGTAACACCCAGCTGAGGTCTAAGCTGAGTAATTTGATTGGTTCTGCAAAAATGAAACATGCCCATGTAATCTGATGCCATTAGACCATATTTGGAAAGCTGCAGCCTCACAGCTGACACCAATCCACTTTGGAGCAAAGTTGCACAAGTGGGATTTGATTAAGAGGTCTAGAAGCTACACACCAGAAGCAGTCTGTTTCCCTCTATGCAGGAACCAAAAAACATTTTTTAACCTCTACAGAATGTCTTCCTACTAAACGCAATTCTGTCTTAAGCATAAAAAGAACTTTCTTAAACCTATCTATTATGTTTCCAATCTAATTTTTGCATAGAACATCTCCGTGTGCAACAGAGAATCTAACTGATTGCCTCCTTCTGACACGTACTGAGAAAGCAGTGTGGAAATGAACATACAGATAGGTGTATGGGCCTTAGACTGAAGAATGGAAACCGTGATCAGCTGTAACAATCTCTCAAAACTAGAATTTCCCAAAGCAAGAGAAAGACCTGAAAAAAAGACATGAAAACTTGTGCTCAGGTGTAAATGCTTTTTGTTTGTTTGTTTTTAAATATTATGTTAAGAAAGCATGTTCTGTGTTACTTGAAAATGTTTACGAAAAGGTGAAACTGAAGCCTCTTCAATGCACCTGCAGGCCATGTCTGCCTGCAAAAAACTTGAGCAATGTAGGGAGTGCATAAATGTCACCTGGGGAACATATGGGCTACAGCCAGTGTAGGAGATGAGGATGGTGAGAGCTGGGCTACTGCTCATGTGGTTCCTCTGAGACAGTAGGAAACCTGCTAGGTAAGTGAGTGGTGTTGGGGTAGTACCTTGTATAGTCTACTGTAGGGATCCTGCTTTAGGTCTCTTCCGAATCCTACAAGTATGTGATCCACCAATGGAAAAAGGGAATTTTGGCGGGGGCAGGAGGTAGTGGTAGATTTATGTCCCGAGGAACGCTTTGGAGAAGCCCCTATAGAAAAGATCGCACAACCTGAACCTTTTAGCCGAATAAGTGTCATAGCAGGGCTAGGGCTAGGCAATAGCCTCACTGCTGCACCTGAGCCACAGGGCCAGCTCGAGCCTTGGGGGGAGCGTGGAAGGCATAGCTGCACCTAAGGGGCAACCTACCTCCCTACGACCACTCCGTTTCCTCGAAGAATCTCTCTCCCTCTCGGTTTCACCTCCTGATTCCCCCTCCACCCCCGTTCTCGCCGCCAATGCGGACCCGTAGCCGCGGCGCCCGCCCCAACGCTCTCAGCGGCGGCGCGCACCCGGCGCTAGGGCCCTGCAGCCGCCGCCCTACAGCTCGCTCCTCCCGCCGGGCCGCTGCTGGTTGTTGTCTCTCCTAGGCGCGAGCCGGCGGCGCCCTTGCTCGCCCGCGGAGGAGTCGGGAAGCTGCGCAGCTCCTCGCGCTGACCGGCAGCCGAATAGGCGCTCTGGTCCCCACCCCCTTCTCCGCGCGGCGGGGAGCGGCGCGCGGCATCCTCCGCATTGTGCGAGCTGCGCGGGCACGGCGCGGAGGTGCGGCCGCGGGGCCCCCCGGAGCCTCCCGCCCCGGCGCCGCCGTTAGCCGCGAGCCGCCGAGGAGCGAGGGATGTTTTTGTGTGCAACGGCGGGCAGCGGCGGAGCCGGCGGGTGCCATCGCGGGGCGAGCGGGCGCAGCCCTGTCAGCGAGAGCGGCTGGGCGCGATGCTGAATTAGGCGCGCGCGGCCCGAGGGCGGGCAACGGTCCCCATGGCGAGCAGCCGGAGCATCGAGCTGGAGCACTTCGAGGAGCGGGACAAGAGGCAGCAGCGCGCCGGGCCGCGGCGCGGCGCATCGGGCTCGAGCGGCGGCGCGGGGCCGCGGGGCAACGGGCTGATCCCCAGCCCCGCGCACAGCGCCCACTGCAGCCTCTACCGCACGCGGACGCTGCAGGCGCTCAGCTCGGAGAAGAAAGCGCGCAAAGCTCGCTTCTACCGCAACGGGGACAAGTACTTCAAGGGCTTGGTGTATGCCATCTCCAGCGACCGCTTCCGCTCCTTCGACGCTCTCCTTGCCGAGCTCACCCGCTCCCTGTCGGACAACGTGAACCTGCCCCAGGGCGTCCGCACCATCTACACCATCGACGGCAGCAAGAAGCTCTCCAGCCTGGACGAGCTGCTGGAAGGTGAGGGGCTGTGGGGGTGTGCTGGCGCACCAAGAAGCTGAGGGAGACCACGAGCATGAGTGGGCTGCAGCTGCCTGCTGCTAAGGCCTTGCTTTGGCAGCAGAGCTCGTCTGCTACCAGCAGGTGGGCTGGCAGAACGGTGGGTAAGCAGAAGGTGCTTCTCCACTTCAGGAACCACAGGGAAGTTCTTGGCTGCCCTGTAGTCATCACCATTTGTAGGGAAGAGGAATGTTTCAGTTTGGTTCCCTAACTGTTAGGATGCTGCCACTGGTGCCTCACAGCAGCTTAAGCTTTCCCGGGTGCTGTGAAAAGGGATGTTTATAGCTTCACACTTAATAAAATGAACCAGTGTAAAGTCCTGCTGGTATCCATACTCTTTAAGGAAAGATAGCTACCTAAATGCAAAGACATTTAATGAATTGAATGCTTTTCAGAATTGTCTCTTAGCTGCCTTTGATAATGGGAGTTGCTGCAGAGGTTGTGTAGACCTTAAGAATCTGAGCAGTGCTTCACTACTTCTCACAATCTCACAATACCCCAAATTGGAAGGGGCCAGAAGTACTTATACTGAATGAAACATACACCTCTTCTTTGTATAAAATGATAATTGCCTGAGCAAGGAACAGATAAGCCTTTAAGTGCTTTCTACAGCTTAACTTACTGTCATGTAAGCTTGTTCTGTGGCTTCCATTTTAGCCTGCAGCATCTTTGCAAGTTTGAAAGTGAAGTATTGTCATGTGTACTTTGTCATAAGCCCAAATCTGAGTATGTGAAAAGATACCTCAAGTTAAGTATACAGATACACTTTCATAGGATCACTACAGAGTTCAAACTCACCTGTGCAACTTTGCTGCAAAGTGGATTGCTGTCAGCTGTGAGGCTGCAGCTTTCCAAATGTGGTTTAATGGCACCAGATTGCATGGGCTTGTTTTGTCTTTGCAGAACCAATCAAATTACTCAGCTTAAAACTCAGCTGGGTGTTACTTGCACCAACTTTTTTCAGTATGCCCTGAAGAGGATACAAAGATCAGGGTTATTTGACTTTGCCCCTTACAGCCCTCTGTCTTCCCAGCTGATTATTATGGTTGGTGTGTTGGCTCAGGTGGTGGAATAATTTCTGTGGTACAATGCTCACGTGTGCATAGAGGATTTATGTGGAGTAGTAAGTGAAATATAGGCATGAATTTAATATATTAATGGCAACTGAATTTACACTGAAGAATTCCTTGATCACGATAGACACTTATAAGTTTCAGGTTGTTTTGTTGGCTGGTGCTGCGTGTTGTGTGCAGGACATGCTCTGACTTCTTTACTCTGTAGATGGAGGTGGGATGGGGGAAAAAGGATTTTTATTTCTGTAGTATACTAAAAGGCAATTCTCACACATTTGAGTTGGCGACTCTCCTGAAAGGGAATCCTCCACCCCTACTAAGAGTTTTATGGAATCATTAAGGTTTGAAGAAACCTCTATTATAATCTAGTCCAATTGTCAAGCCATCATCACCCTGTCCAATAAACCATGCCCTTAAATGCCACAGCTTCACATTTCTTGACTGCCTCCACAGAGGGTGACTGTACCACATCTCTGGGTAGATGCCTCACCACTCTGAGAGAGAGTTTTTCCTAATATTCTACCTCAATCTTCTATGTGGCAACATGAGGCCAATGCCTCCTGTCCTATGCTTTGCTTGCAGAGTACACGTACCCGCAGAAGCTGTATTTTCAGTAAATGCATGTACATTCCAGTTAAGACCACTTCTCTCATGCTTTCTTGGGATGTCTTAGTATTCAACTTCAGCATTTGTAACATTGTAATGTGATGGTAAATGCAGCAATGACACTGAGGTAACACAGTTCTAGACTGCAGCAAGCAAGGGTAAACAGATGCAGCAGCCATAAACAACAGAATCAAATGGGGAAAAAAAAAAACAAAACAGCTGCTTACCCTTGGAAGTCCTCAGGTACACAGGGATCTCCAGCAAGATGCTCTTGCCACCTCTGCCAACCCTTTAATGAGGTCTGGGAAGGGCTCCTAATGGTCAGTTTGGAAATGCTAAAAATAAGAAATAAAAGCTGGAGTGTGGATGGTGGGGAAAGCAGATAAATGAAATCTCGGATAAACTAATGGTAAGTTGAAGTGACTTTTGGTAAGTTGGAAAAACTTTAAGTCTTAAGCATCCATGCTTTAAAAAAGACTTGCTGTGTAATCATGTAAATGCAGCTTATAGTCTCATAACTTCAGTTATTAACTTAAATGTAAGCAAAAACTGACTTCCTGTCTCTTCAAATAGTCACTGAAAGAGTGACCTTTGTCAGAGTGCTTCACTGGAAGAATAAAGCAAAGCAAATGTCAGAATGAAAATGCCACTTCCTTGCTTTCTCTTTAAAATCAAAGGGAAAAGAGATTCCCGATTACTTAGTCATCTATCCACGACCAAGGCAACTCTAAGGAATCTTAAGAAAATCCTGTAACATCATAATTGAAATAGTAAATGCTCCAGTAAGCATGCAAAAATCTTTACAAGTCCAATCACCATAAAGAAACAGGAAATGACATACACTGATGGGAAGAAATCAAACTAGTAGTGAATCCATCATTCCTGAACCCTTTGCCAGCTGTGTTGTTTTTTTTTTTTTTCTTAGTAGGCGTGGGAGATATACTTTTTTCTTTTTCTTGTGGTTCTCTTTTTCCAGCAGAGCAAGCTTGAACTTTCTGAATGAGTAAAGATTGGTAATGTGCTGAATCTTGAACTGCAGTAGCACAACAAATAGTTTTGTATGGTGTTTGGTAGAATTGCTTTTTTAATTTTTGGAAAGTTAAAAAATCATGCATGCCAGCTACAGGCCGAACATCAGCCCAAACATAGCTACTTTATGTAATGCCTAATTATTTGACTAGCTTGTTTGTACATCAGTGTCACTGAAATGGTGCATGGAATCACAACAGTTGAAGTTAACTCATGTCAGCTCTCTGAATTAGGTAGAACTTGAGACCTTGGTCACGCTTACCAACCTAGAAAGATGTGTGTTAAGCTTCCTTAGACTCCAGCTCTTGGACACTGACCTACTTATCCTAGTATCTAATTTGTTTAAAAGCTGGCAGCATCAAATTTTGTGCTGCAATACTCCAAACTGGTTGAATTGAGTCACCAATACATGTTTTTCATTTAGTCGTCTGCTGTAAAGGGAAAACAGCTAAAGGCACAGACATACTGTCAACTTCAAATATTACTGTCACAGGTTGAGTCACCTTAATAAACGTGATCTGGTCACAATTTTATTGAAACCTGACAAGCTCCATTTTAAGCATGTTGCTTTTCTTACTTGAATCTGACAGGCAAAAAGAAGAATCCATTGTTTGCAGGACCAATCCTAGGCAAATTTCATTTATATTTCCAGTCCCTGTAGATTAGGGAACATTACATATCATGAATTTGACAGTTTTTGTTGCTTTCTTAGGCGGGGAGGAGTGAAGAACTTCAGTGTCTGCTTCTGATCTTATTTCAGCATAGAAATCCAGAGAGAGGATGGATTTAGCAACTGCTATGAATTTCTTCTGGTTTTGCAAGCACTTTCACTATCTGATGCTACTCTGCTTTACTTTTGAATAGTAGATTCCATGTGGAATTTTAAAATTTCATTAAATTAACAACAGTGAAGTAATAGTTAAGTTTCTGTTATCTACCAAAGTTAGCAGTTAAGCATTCATCTTAATCCTTTGTTGTCTTTAGATCTGTAACTTCCTTAAAGCATAACACAGTGGTAGTAGAAAAAAAAACCATGCAATTCCTCAGCACTGAAGCTTATGTTTGACATTGATGCTGGTTATGCCCTGTCTTTGCTATCCTGTGCTTTGATGTCTTGGTGGTGAAAAACCGTTGAGAAACTTGATTGTTATGATCTGCTGTAAAGCTGGGAGAAGAATGCAACAGATTTCAATTCTGGCAAGGAAAGTCGTACTGATTTATTAGGTGACAGGGACTCTTTCTAGATCCTTATGTAGGAACCATAGTTAAGAGTTACTTTTTTTTTTTTTTTTTTTTTTAAATTAAAATGCTTAGTTGATACAGTCCTTTTGAAGTGTCAGTTGTTTTGTCCACACACTTGGAATCAGCATACATCTGTAAAAAAGTCCGCAGAAAGAGGTGGAGAATCAGAGATGTTTCAAAACCAGACATTGCACAAAGTGCTTTCTGCTTTAGATTATCATTGTCATTGCATATTACATAAAAAGTAACATAGTAACCTAAATTGTAAAAAGTTGTTAACTGTTTACAGGCTGATGCCTACAGACCCACACCCTGGGAGTGGGGGAAGGGGAGATGGGAAAAGGATAAGGAGTCGGGCCTAAAAACAGCAGCAGCAACCTGAGGAGGAAAGTTAATTTAATAGAAATAATATTTGAATGCAAGATAACAATATAATACAATATAATCAGAATTGAGGCTAATATATCAGATAAAATAGGAGAGTGTCCAAAACCAAAGGCTTTACTCTAGTGCTGAAGGCAAGACGGTTGGAGAGCACACATGCAGAAATGAGCAGAAAGGGAAAAGGGAATGTCTTGTAACTTGAAGTTTTATCTTTCCTTCTGAAGAGAAAATGTAAATGCAAAGTCCCCTGGGGTATTTAGTTGTTCTTTCCTTCTCAGAACCAGGTACCTGAAACTATCAGCAGTCCATAGAACTGGAGCATTAACTCTTGAACTCCCAGTGCACTACATGACATTATGATATGGAAAATCATTTAAAAAAAAAAAAATCATAAAGCATGACATTCTACCTCTTATTCTACATCACTACATTATGCTTAATATATATATACAAACAATAATTAACACACATACACACACATGGAATTACTGACTGCACTTCCCCAACATCAAATTCCCTTGTGGCACACACTGAATGTGCCCATTTTTCCCTATGTCAGCCACTAAGTAGACCCAGGCCCCTGGGCAAAAACATCTCTGCAGAAAGGTTTGCCCTTTCCAGAAGCTGGAAGGACCCAAGATGCTTTCCCCAGAACGCTCTCTACATGTACTGCAGGAATCTTTTCCCCCCTCTACAGTATGTAGGGACCTGGACTGGGTAGAACCATCCCGATTGATAAACACTTGAGTACTGACCAACCAGGTGACTTCTGCCACCCGTTGCTTTTAACTGTCCTTTTGCATCCTTTGATTATACCAGAAGCTGGTGCACGAAGGTGATATGATAAAGCCTCTCAATGCCAAGTAATTACAAGAGAGTTCTTGAAGCAAGTCCCATTATCTGACTCAATTAATTCTGAAGCACCGTGTCACCATAGGACTCATTTCTCCAGACTTAACATAGTGTTTCCAGCAGCAGCATGGAGTATTGCTTATGTTTCAAGCCACCCAGCTGTTGCCTTCTCCATGATAAGCACATAACACTTAACACCATGAGCTTGGGGCAAGGTGATATAATCAGCTTGCCTTGCCTCCACGTATTTATATTTTTACCATCACCTGTCCCCCTGAGAGAGATTTCATCCTCTTGGCTTGTTTAATTATGACGTATATTTTATAGTCACAAGTAACCTGTGCAGTAGCATCCATAGTTAGGTCCACCTCTTGGTCTTCAGCCCATTTATATGTTTTGTCTCTTCCTCGATGGCCCAAGATTTAATGGACCCACTGAGGTTAAATAACTTGCCATTGTTCTACCAATCTATTTGAGCCACATCAATTTTGGCAGCTCGATCTACCTGATGGTATATGTCTGTTGTTCTTCAGTAGCCCAACTCTTGGGCACATGAGCATCTACATGGCACACCTTTACAGCCATATTCTTTATCCAGGCAGCAACACCTTTCCACCATTCAGCAGCCCAAATCCTGACTAATTTTCTGTAACTACTCGGTGCGCTGCTAGATTAGGTCAAGAAAATACTGTCTTGTCCAGGCAAGTAGATAGTAACAACAATTAGGCAATTATTTGTAACCTGTTTCAAAAGGTATAATTACCTTCCCACACTGGGGTCAAAAGAGCCAGGAAATCTCTAACAAGAGTAACAAAGAACAATAAAATGGAAGAACAACAATTCTAAAATTAAAAAAGCATTTATTCTTGAGTTTATGTTCAAATTGCAGTGGTTCCACAGTCCTGAGGCGATGGGTTATCGATGCAAAATACTGACATAACTGCTATTTCCAAGCAAAATAAGATAGTTCCACCATTGTAAATCAACTGGTTTCCACAAGAGAAGCATGATCTACCTATGTGTTTACTTACTGCGGAGGAAGCAAGAGGTATTAGGTTGGGATTATACCAAGATCCCTCAACTCTTTTCCTGAAGCTTTTCAGAAAGCTTGATCAGGGAGTTGAGGTCAGAAGATGTTCAGAGGTCCCTTTCAACTTGAGCAGCTCTGCAATACTAAGAAACCTTGTAGGAAGCTGTTACCTACACCTTCTGGCTAAATGAAGTCAGAAGAGAATTAGAAGCAGTCATCTACTAAAATTCTTGTCATCATACCAGGTTTTAAGTAGTGCAAGGGGAACATAAATGCTTTATACAACAAATGCTGGTAATGTATACAGGGCTACTGGAGGTGACATGAAAATACTGTAAGAAATTTATGAGGAAATTCTGTGAAAGAAAGGGAGCAAAAAAGATCTAAATGAAATGCAATCCTCATAAAAGGGTTGGTTTTATTTTTAGATTTGGTCTTTTCATACGTGCTGCAAATACACTCAACTTTATGTCAGAGTACAAGAAGGATGCTTTGTCATGGTCCTTAAGTTGGAAGGTTAGTTGTTTTAACAACTGCCACACTAAACTAAAAAAAGCAGCTTTTGATACTCTTGAAGTTAATGAGTTCCACCAAAAGAAGAGGGATATGAAATGGCTTTGAAGTGCACCTAAAACCCTGATTTGTCCTACATGCTTCAAAGTGGAACATGCTTTAAAAATGTTGAGAACAATGTGGTGTTGGCATGTTTTTTTTTTTCCCCTCTGTAGACATACTATTTCTTATGTCAGCTCTATCATTCTTTGTCATGCAGTGTGTCATTTAAAACACCATGCTCTAAATGAAGTTCAGAAGATAATAGCACTTGTTAACATTTCACAAAATCTAAACAGAAAAGCTTGTTCAGGAACTTCGGTTTCACATACCCTAACAGGATTTTCTGGTGTTACATATTTCATTTCTTCCTTACATACCGTGCTACATGGTATATCCACCTTCACTTAACGTGGAGGTTTTATCCTAGTGCTAAGGGAAATGAAACATCTGCATGTCTTTTATTAACAGACTGTTTTTAAGGACAATATGTCTGAATGTTTCTCTGCTGTTTTTATAAATGCCGTGAAGTTGGCTTCAGCTCTTAAAACTTGTGCCATGAAGAACCTTGAGCCGTAAGGCAGCTGTATTTCCTCAAAAACTACATTTTTGGAAGTGATGTATGCTTGTGGTACTAAATACCAAGATACATCTCTTTTGCTATGCATACCTAAAGTTGTATGGCTGAATTTTGGAGAATTTGTTTATGTTGCAATTCTTTACTCATGCAATTTTGTTTTGAGAGAAGCCAAATACCTTCCCAATAATAATATTATCAAATAAGCAGATAATAAAAGAACTGTTTCCTTAGATCAGTTTTTGAGTAGACTAAACAGTATTTCAACAATTATCTATGGCTATTTATTAGTCAGATTGATCAATATGATCTTGTTTTCACCATGGTGGGAGAGTGGTGAATGTTTAGTTCAGTTAGTGCTCTCAGTAACCGAAATCCTGCAGTGTGCTTGAACATGCTGCCAACATGTGGGTCTTCATGACTAGTGTACCTGACTACTAATGCAGAACAGGTAAATTACTAAGAGGCAGTTAGTGTTCCTTCACTAATAGGCAATATTTCATGTCTTGTATTTTTTTTTTCTTTTCAGTTTTAATAAGACGTAGAGAATCAGTAAACTTACTCCATTTGTTGATTATATTGTGACTCAAAATGTCAACAGATGTTATTCATTTTATGCTAGCATATGGCCCATTTGAGGAATTTCTGGCGGTAGCAGGATTTCTTCCTTGAAGTGTCACTTTTAGACTGCTCTGGGTACCGTTGTGAAGTGCTGGATGGATGGCACATATGTTCTGTTGAAATTACGATGCCAACTTATAAAGAAATTTCATATTTCTGCCAAAACTGCTCTGCAGGCTGGCTAGGTTTCCTGCTGAAGAGTTTGGCTGGGTTTAGGGCCCCAGATTTAACCTGTGTTGTTGATGCTTGCTTTTTCTTTTTTCACACATAGATAATAGTGTTAATAGTGTTTTTACTTCATTAGTCTATACTTCACATCTTTACCTGTAAATTCCTGCGTAGTACTGGTAACTTTACAATCTGGTGGAAGAAGTAGGGAGCTGTCTGACTCTTGTTAATGTTTTATGTCAATGACACTCATTGACAGTAGTTTAACTGCTGTTAAGACTAGCACCTATTAACTTCAAAATGTATCAAGATGGTTTCAAGAGTAAAGTGAGCCTTCAAACCTTAAAACTGCCATTATTTAAGTCAATAATGTAAACATATGAAGTATTGTTTATGCATGCATTTGGAGTCTTGCTAACTTCCTGTATCTGGTAGATTTGCAAGTTCCTTTAAAAGCCACAGCATGATCAAAAAGCCTGCTAAAGTCTCAGAAAAGGATTTCTTAGTGAGTGTAAGACTATTACACAATGGAAAGCACAGCACTAATAGCAGGGTAGCAAAGACCTACGCTGCCGCAAGAAAGACCAAGCCCAAATGCAGCAGCCATAAAACAAAGAAGAAAAGTCTTCTTAGTCTTGGAAGGCCTCAGGTACACAGAGTCTACCCATGCTGCAATTTTGTTTGGATGTCAGCCAGCATCCAGGCAAAGAGGTTTGTTTTCCTTCCTCTGAGAAAACAACTTGAAAGCACAGAAAATTTTACGATGCAGATGCAGGATGGAAAGGATCTATTTTAAAGTTAAGAGACAAATGACCTTGTACAAGGTATCTTGACTGGAAGATTTGAGTACCTTCATAAGCAACCAGCAATAACATAAAAATTCAAGAATTGTCACATAATTCAACTAAAACTTCGCAAATCATTACACCAGATGGCAGATACTAGTGTCTTTATGATAGAACATTGCTTTTTTTTTTTTCTTTCCAGCTGTAAAATCATGATTTTTTCCCCTAAGCCAGCCTCAACCAGTTACCAAACAAGTCTTGAACTTGCCTTCTCTTTTTAATTTAACTGTGTTTCCATAATTTTATCTCATTTGCATTGTAGCAAGGACAACATATCTGAAAAGTCACAAAATGTCAG
Organism: Tetrao urogallus; assembly: GCF_951394365.1. NCBI lineage: Eukaryota > Metazoa > Chordata > Aves > Galliformes > Phasianidae > Tetrao > Tetrao urogallus. The sequence goes on from NC_136817.1 coordinate 13,132,458, forward strand.
GGATTTTGCTGATCATGCTTACTTATTGGCAAGAGATACTTAAATCCTTGCAATTGTAGATTTTTAATTATTATTATTACTTCAGGTGCCCTACCGTCATCCAAAGACACTTTATAAAACTTAATGTAAACTGTCATTTCTAGCTGCTCACCACAATACATTTCCTAGGAACCAGATACTTGCTTCTCAAATTTTTTTGGGTGTTGGCTTTCTTTAACGTAATCATTACAAGATGGAGGAGCAGCAAAGCAAGCTTGGAAGTAATAACAATAGCTGCAAAAAAAGAATGAAAAGTATCTGCCTGCCTTAGAAATGCCAGTGTGGTACTTGGGTAGGCAGAGGTCTCCAGACAAGACACTCATATCCACTGCCAATGTTTTAGTGAGGTCTGGGAAGGGTGCACCCTGCCTCCCCACCAGGTGCTCAATCACTGGTTCAAGATGTGACCTAGTTATTTTCCAGGCACTACTATTTTAGTAGAGCTTGCTTCTTTCCTTCTATTTTCTCCTAGGGGTTCTAAAAGTTGCTTAACCACAAAACCCCACCACAAAACCCACTCCTGGTAAAATTAAAAAGAAGTTCAAAATCTGTGGAGTATTTCTCCATTTACAGCTGAAAATGCATTGTAGGTTATCATGCCTTTTACCTATGACCTTGCAAACCAGAGTGCATTTGACTAAGCATTTACCATCACCTACCATTTCCTGTCTGTAACATATTCCCGCCCCATAGCGATCCAGACAAGAAAATCCCCAGTACCATTCAAGTGTCACAGTTTAGAGCCTGCTGCTGTTGATAAATTCACCAGCATAAATTTCACCATAAATTTCAGCATAAATTTTCACCATAAATTTCACCAGCAAAGACAATAGCTCAGCTAGTACCTTCCAGACAGAGCAGAGGAAGCTAGGAAGCCAACAGGGGAGGTAACTTTCTCCAGAGACATGGGGAAGTAGAAGCTTAAGTTGACAGAGATAGAACTGATACAAATGTTCTGGAAGATACATTGGAATGCATTGGGAAGGGAAACAAGGCACAAATCTTTCTCACACAACATGCTTCTTCCATCTTTGCAGAAGCAGCTACGTTGTGCTATTGCCTAAATGCTGCTGTTCGAGAGGAACAACTGTCACTGTGCATTTTTGTAGTATTTACTTTCAGTTTTTCCTGAGAGAAAAATTAACCCAAGGAGTAACAGTCTGCAAAGCTAAGCTCATGTTTGTAAGACTTCACCATCGGAGACCTTTCTTGTTTTAAACTGTTCTTCAGAGCTACATTTCTGACTTTCCAAGGAGAAGTTTGTCCTTCTTTCGTTCCTGAAGTTCATTCAGGTGACAAAATTAACAGGAAAAATAAGTATGGTGGGAACAAGTCGCCTGCTATAGATGTTACGATACCTCTTTCTGCAAATACTCACAACCCAATGAGGACACCTCTCCTTGCACTAATTGCTTTGTAACTGCTTTGTAATGTCTGGATAAAGGTACCAAAGATAGAACAGGCACAGAACTACAATCAACTACAGTTAATCAGTACTGGGTTTACTCAACTAGCGGTCAAAATTGTATACAGGAATCTAAAATGCTATAACTTGATAGAAAGTGCAACAATGACAGCAGAACAGCAAAGTCCAAGACTCACTCAAATATAACATGTGAGGGTACAGAAACAAAATAAATAATTTGCTTACCTTCAAAAGGCCTCAGGTACACAGGGATCTCCAGAAAAAGATACCTTTTCCTCCACTACCTGCCCTTAAATGAGGTCTGGCTACAGTCCTTCTGGTCACTAATGAACATTGCATGCACCTGAGCTCCCCTGAGTTGGCCCTGCCTTCCCACTAGATGATCAATCACTATTTGAAGGAATGACTTAGCATTTCAGCTACAGTGTGGTTATATGCTAAGGTTAGACACATGAAAATCTCATAAAAGGTATTTAGAGATAGAGCCAAACTTATCTATACTTGTGATTTAATTTGTAAAGTTATCTGTTGTACTGTTAAAAATGTTGGACTTAGTTTGACTGATTTAAACAACAGCAGTATAAATTAAAAACAACCCCCATTTAAAAGAAAAAAATTGGCTTTCTGGGTGTTTGTGAAAATCACCTGAATTAATCCCAAACGGATTTAAAATTGGTCCACCTGTTAAAGCTGCAGACAAATATTATATACAATGTTGCATTTCTACGTTTAACTATCTACAAAATAAAATGAGGTAGTATTTTTACAAATGGCTTGTAAATTCTTGCAAATAGATGTGTGTTGTTGCATTGTCTACTTAGAAGAGTGGCTAAAACAACAATTCAAACAATATAAGAGTGTTCAAAAACTAATGGTGATTTTCTTAGGCTTATTCCCGAGTATACTATTCTCTAGGAAGGTTGCCTGTAGTGAACTTTATAGCTGTGATTTAATTTACCCCTACTATTTTTTTTCTTAGTTAATTATTTCATACAGTTGTATAATCAATTGGATGCCCTGTTAAGCCCACCAAATCTACAGTTGATTCTTAGAATGGCCAATATATAGAAAAATCAGTCTTTATGCAGAATGTAACAAGTGATTTATTTGCAAGTAGAACTTAGAAACTGTGTATGAAGTCCTGACTGTGGTAAAATATTAGAAGCTTAATTGCTAACTTAGTAATATAAAAACCTTCTTTATCTTTTAAAATATGACCAAAGGAAGTCAGTGCATGCATTTTTCTCTTTCGTGTTATTGTGCCATACGTGCCTGCCTTGCAGGTGTAGTAAAAATTGTTTTTCACATAAAGACCTCAATGACCAAATTTGGTTTGTATGACTGAAAGAAGAAAACAGCACATAGTTTAAAACACTTAATGAACAATCTGCCATATGCTACAATCCTCAAGTAATTAGTCTATTCATCTATCTGCCAGTTATAGGAAATTCTGCAATTAGTTTTGCCAGATACACTTTTTGGAAAGCTAGAACGGTTTGTGCTTCACATTAAGGCTTGGTTGAATGCAGCTGAAACAAGTTATTTGAAATTCATTCTTATAAGAGACGAATTGTTTTGTTGTTAAAAACACTTTCTATTATTTTCATCTAAAGAGGAAAACTAACATGTAAGGATCAATAATAAGAAATCTTTAATAAATGAGTATTGAAGCCAGCTCAAATCATTAGGGAGCAAACTGGTATGAACCAACAGGTTTTACACTGCTGTTATAAGTGGATAAAGATTCTTTCTTTCTCTATACTGAATAAAAGTCTTGTAACAGGATGAATTCCCCTCTTCTGAGGGTATTGCAATTTGACTAGACAGGTAGTATAGGACATGTTCTGTGACAGTGTGAGGAAGATAATCTGTTAAGGGATCTGAAAGTTAGAATATACTAATGAGACTTCTCTATGGTAAATCTAGCAAAAGGACCCGTGTTCTCTACTTCTGCTTCCTTGTGTAACTTCATTTCAAATAGGAGAACCTGCTTCTATATTTTCTTTTCCAGATTTCTTAATTAAGTTTAAATCAGACTTATCTTGTAAGCATTTTATTGTGGTGTTTTTTTTTTTGTTTTTTTTTTTTTTTTTTAAAAAAAACCTTCAATACATAGTAACTGTGGAGATAAAAATGTGGTGTTATTTTGAGACAGGGTGTTACAGGAAAAGTCTTTTCCTGCTTTCCCATTCTAATGACAGCTGCTTATTTGTTGAGTGTTAAGGATTTTCTTTTCTTTTCTTTTCTTTTCTTTTCTTTTCTTTTCTTTTCTCTTCTCTTCTCTTCTCTTCTCTTCTCTTCTCTTCTCTTCTCTTCTCTTCTCTGTTCTTTTCTTTTTTCTTTTCGCAGCTTTTTCTGTTTGTTTTATGAGGAGAGGGGGAAGCATTTTTTTGCTTTAATGTTAATAGTTTGAAGGGATAATTCTTAACATGCTTAGTGGTGTTCAGTTTTGAGCTGTCTTATAGTAATTACTGTGAGAATTCATTTAACTTCTACATACAGCTGCACAGGCTGTACTTCAGTGGTTACTCTGAGGTAGTGTCTTTGTGTACTGAAGTTTATTTAGAAACTTTGAGATGCTAGGGGCACTTCATGCACTTAGAAAATTATCCTTGTGCATGGGGTGTTGTCAGGTTTATTTATACATAAAGATTATCACCAGATGTTGATTAAACTTCACCAAAGTCTTATACAAATCAAATCTTAATGAGGAGGTCAGGGACTGTCCAAAGTTGAATCCCTGGTACTGGGGACCCAGAATAATGACTACATTCTTTTTATTTGTTGTTTTTAGAGGAAATAATAGTTAGCATTCTTAAATGTCTTAAAAACCTGTGACTATGCATATACACATTTGGAAAACAAACAAAGAAAAAAAAAACCACACCAACCCCCAACCCAGAGCTACTTCCTAGGTGCACTGACAGAAATTTCTGCATGTAATAACGGAAAAACGTCATTCCAAGGGTTCTATATCACACAATAAGCTAACCGCAGAGAGGAGAATAACAAAATGATTCGAGGTTTTCTTCTCTCACACAATACATAGTGTCAGTCAGAATCTAATATCCTGTTCTCATCTTACATCTAGATTCTGCATCAGCAATACAAAGAAGTTTGTTCCTGTTAACTCCCTGTAAAGTAAAAAATAGATGTCTGTAAAAATGAAAACTTCTAACTTAAATGGAATCATAAGCATACTGCTGTTGTCTGTGCAACTCCCTAGCATTTTTGATGTTAATAACAGTATTTGCATGAATGAGAACTACCAGCTTCTTTGAGATACTTTTATGTGGCAGCTCTGTGTTTAGAACTAGAGAGCTCATTAGAAATTGTTCAGAAAATAACAATAGACATTCCAAATCAAGTACTAGTGGATGTAGAGCTATTTCAGCCTAACAGGACACATTAATGAAATGTCTCTGGAGGCTCCGGCTATTGAAAAAATGCTGTTGACCCATGTAGAATTGTAGATAATTCAGTTTGGAAGGGACCTCTTAAAGATCATGAAATCCAGCATGTTGCTCAAAACCAGTCTAATTAAATCAGATTACCTAAGCCTTGTTGCAACTTAGCATGTGGTTCTGTGGTACTGCAGCCTTCTCAGCCACCACAGTTCTTTCTAAGCTGAGCATCTGTAGATTGGTTTCATTTGCTTGTTTTTTTATTTATGTGTGTTTACCACCACCACCAATGTACATGCAGCTACATAGATATTCTATTCCAGGAGCTTGTGGGCTGACAACAGCTTATCTTCCTTTGTTTACTTTTTGGAAGAAGAGATCTTTCTGTCTATATTGGTTGCTGTGTTGTGTACCTTTTGATCTATGAATATAAGGAGAAACGATGGGCATGAATGCCAAAGCAGTGGCATGAAAACTTGTACCTAATTATTTCTTTGTACCTCATTGGAACATTGTACGTATGATGTTTCCGGATACAGAACTGGCTACCAAACCTTCCTGAACAAAATAGTTTATTAATTTAATTTTGTCCCATTTTCTTTCAAATACAGCAAACAATCTTTCAGAAAGGGCTAAAGGCATGCTAAATTAGAAAGCAATAACTAGTACAGGGGAGAAAAGAAGCTCAAAAGCATCCTCCAGAACACAGTAATTCTTAAGAGGGCTGAAGGAAGTTTACTGTCTTGCTCATAGAATTAACTTTGCAATTTTTTAAACAAAATCAGGCCTCCACATCCGGAATCACTTCACTGTGTCCAGTTCTGGGCTCTACAGATAGAGAAAGACGGGAAAATTCAAGAGTATTCAGCAGAGGGCCACAGAGATGTACAGGGGCCTGGAGGAAAAGCTGAGATATCTGGGTCTGTTCAGCTTGGAGAAGACTGAGGGGAATCTTATTAATGCTTATAAAAATCTAATGGGTGGGAGCAAGTGGCTGGGGCCAGGCTCTTTCCAATGATGCCCAACAACAGAACGAGGAGCAATGGGTACAAAATGGAACATAGGAATTTCAATAAGAACATGAGAAAAAAAATCACTTCTTCATTTTGAGAAATAGAGCATTGAAACAGGCTGTCCAGAGAGGCCATGGAATCTCCTTCTGGAGATATTCAAAACCCACCTGGATGCTTTCCTGTGTAACCTACTGTCGGGAACCTGCTTTAGCAAACTGTTTGGACTAGATAGTCTCCAGAGTTCTCTTCCAACCCCTACAATTCTGTGCTTCTTCACGATCATGTTGCTATTCATGGAAACATCCAACATGCATGAGAAAATTAAGACTCCTTTGTTCTGCATCATGGTTTCAAGTACTTTGATGTAACGGTTTGAATTACTAACTGCTAATGAAGTGTTTTATAGTTTTTTGCTTGCCTGTTTGTTGGTTTGTATTCTCACCTTCCTTCCTGTAAGGAGGTATCAGAAACACATGCTTTAAACTAGGAAAGAAAACAAAGTTGCCCTTTTCTTATTCCCATAGTCTCAGCCTCTTTTGTGGCCTCAGTGAAAGCTGTTGCTCTAAAAAGTGTTGACTGCATTTCAACAATGTATCCTTGGTACAAAGTCAATGTCAGGTATCTTAGGATGCTGACATTCTGCTCTCTTTCAAAAGAAATGAGAAATATTTTCAACCTCCTTGTTATTCTTTATTGTGTTTCGCTGCTTAACCAGAGGTCTTTCGAAACTACTCTGAGAGCAGTGCTTAGATATAGTTTGGCTAATTTACCAACCTTCATTTAAAATGATCTGCAGTTGGAATACAGAAAAACCACTGCTTCTGGCATATCTGTTACTTTTTAAATTGATAAAAGTAGCTGCAAAATTAATTCCTAAATTAAGAAAATGTCATTTTTTTTTTTTTTCAGGTGAAAGTTATGTTTGTGCATCCAATGAACCATATCGGAAAGTTGATTATACCAAGAATGTCAATCCAAACTGGTGTGTGAACATAAGGACCGGGTCCACTCGATCCCTGACATCTTTGACATCCACAAAGAGTGAAGTGAAGGAGAGTAAAGATTTCATTAAACCCAAATTGGTGACTGTTATTAGGAGTGGAGTAAAACCACGAAAAGCTGTAAGAATTCTGCTGAATAAGAAGACTGCTCACTCCTTTGAACAGGTCTTGACTGACATCACAGAAGCCATTAAGTTAGATTCGGGTGTAGTCAAGAGGCTTTGTACACTGGATGGAAAGCAGGTAAGAGATTGAATTGTTGTGAAAATCTAACAATTGTGAGTTACTCTAATTAACCTTGTTTTTATAACTTAAATTCTCGTTACTTTATAGGCTTTAATCTGCTTCTGAATATGGATAATTAAGTGAACTGCACATTTTTACATTTCTGTTCAAAATATCTAGAAAAAATACTGAAATTCTCTCCACTGCAAAAGAAATTGACTACTTTAAGTAAAAGAAAAAACACTTCTTCATATACGGTGTTGTGTTGCTAAACTAAGTGCTTATTGATTCTTTTCAGTAATTGAGTTTCACTTGAAATTTTTGAAAGTAAAATGTTTAAAATACACATTTTCAAAAGCAGAGTTGTATTTTTAAGCTATTGCGTTGTGTCATGTGGTATATGAAAAAGATTGGTGTCCTCTTCCATTTCACTTCTACAGTTTACTATTTAATAAACAAAAATACTGGAAAGTCATCCTGGATACAGTAATTAAGATTGCTAAGGCCAAGAATTGTATCTGAAATAGTATTTCACAGGTGATGTTTTAGCTTTACTTCTAGTTTTAAAATGGCAAATACACACTGTTGAGATGAATGACACAGTAGGTCTTTTATTCTAACCCATAAATACAAAGGAGCAACCCAACAAATACCGTGCTGCACCAGGTGAAAGTAATACATTAGCTGTTGATCTATCTGGCTGGTGAGTCAGCCTTTTGTGTAGCAGGGCTTTGACACCTAATGCCTTTATTTGACACTGATATGGAACTCCGACAGCTTTGAGAGTCTAGTAACGCAGAGCAACATAGGCTGCCAACTAGATCATGTTTGATACCTGATACCTGGACTGTGGTATCGTTGACTTAATATTGGGATCCTTGCTCATTCAAAAGGTATTTTTGCATATCTACATACCTGTGTGTTTGCATGTGCTACTCCTAAAGGTTTTGATTTTGTTTAAGGAGAACTGGGAACTTGTTTTCCACAAGCTTTTTATAATATTTGTGATCCTGTGGACCACTGAAGAAGCACCTTTTTCATGTTGAAAATTGCTAGATAATGTATTGCAGAAAAAGTGCACTGATTCAAATAATCTGGATATGAAGTCTTTCTCTCTGGTTAGTTCCGTGTACTACAGACACACTTTCTATATACTTAAAAGTTTGGAAAGAAGTACTTTTGTTCTTAGGTATTAAATAGTGAAAGAAAATGAAAGAAATATGTAAATGAGAATCCTCATTCATGATATCTGTAGGCACTGTCATATGCTCTTTAAATTCTTCTAATTGTTTTATATTGTAGGGTTGTTGGTTTTCTTTTCTTGTGTTTTTAAATGAGATTTGTTAATGGCATTTTTTACCTGGAGAATCCTTTATAAGAACGTGCTTTGCTTTTTAAAAGTCTGGAAATGAGATTCAGTCATGTTTAATTTAATTCACTTCAAAATAGCTTAGAGGATATTTATTCTACAATAATTATTTCCTCCTGCCCATGAAGTCTTCTGTTAATGTCCCATAAAAGTTATTTTCTTAGGCAAATAGTTTAAAAAGATTTGGGAAGAGTCAGAAAGACAACTGCTACAATTTGGAGACTCGGTTCAGATTCACTTATATGAATTACTGACACAATAGAAGCTCATTAGTCTGCATTTACTTGGTAGTTGCAGTGGTGCATCAGGGAGCAATAAAATTAACCAATCGGCAGTCATACATTTAATTTCACTTATGTTGCTTGCATATTAATGTTACTCATGGTGGACAATGACTGTCTTCAGTCTACAGTCAGGACAAGTAGTCCTAAGTAATGCTTCAAAATAAGGGTGTTTTCTCATTGGTACACAATCTCTCTTCCTTCCTTTGTCTGGTAACAAGACTTAGATTGCAAACATAGGTATTTTCAAGCAGAACAGAGAAATTCCTACATCTTGAAGAATGCAGCCTGCACATATCCTCACTGCACATTCATTACTACTTCATCTCCACATAAACTCTGCTTTTGGAAGAAAGAACTTCTCTTCCAGTTAGGCCTTGGGAAGGAGCCTTTTCTTGCACAACTACAGCACAATTATGATTTAAGGGATCATGTGATATAGTGCCCCAGGAGGAAGACCTATGACTTTAGACACCAGGATAATAAAAACTACCTTCTGTTTCTCTACACAGATAGAGATGTCTGAGAGCTGTTTGGGGGCAAACAACTATCACAAAGCAAAGGGCTGACCCCAGTTTGAGGCAAAGAGAACTTCTTTCTTTGTTTACTGCTGGTATACGTTAGAGGTTGGTGCCCAAGGACTTTGTGGGGTTTGGCAAATAAGGAGTTGCTCTGTTGCCAATTACCAATTGGTGGAAATTTCTGAGCCTATTTTCTCTAATGTGGTAATTGCTTATTCTTCTAAATCTGCAAGGGAGGCAAATCTTTTATGTTCGTCCTATTGTTGGCACAGCTTGAAAGGCAACCATTTACAAAAAAAAAAAAAAAAAAAAAGCACTCTGTAAATGGCTATGTTCTTATAAATGTAGCTCTTGTGATTCTCAAGGTTCTCTCCACCCCCCACTTATTTTAACTCTGAGGAAATACCAATTATTTTCTTTTCTTTTTTTTCAGAGAGGCAGTATGTTTAAATTGTATGTGGAATCGAGGCTGAAATTCAAGAGTTTAAACACATGTAGAATTTGTATCCTTCTATTAGGGACAGTATGGTCCTCATTAACTATGGGACAATTTTGTTGATGTATATAATAAGAAATGAAAAGAAACAACCAGTGATCTATGAAGATACCTTGTTTTTAATTGTAAAGAGTATGATGGAAATTATGTCTACAATCTAAGTTTTGTGTACTCATGTGACTTCATTTATTTTTACTATAGCAAGGCCTGATAATAGCAACACTGACAGCAACATTCATCTCACTTTATTTTCCTTGATTACTTTGAAGGCAGACAATTATTTAGCTTTAAATTGCAAGATTTTAACATTTGGAAGGATTCCTTTTGTCACCAGATGAGTAATAAAAGGGTGATGTGATTTGGAGGATTAGCACTGGATATAAATTTCTGTCTGAAATACAGAATCTCATCTAACTAATGGCAAAACTTGCCATTTCACTTTTGTTAAGCATCTAACATTTTAAAAAAATTGATTTCCCAAACTTTTGTGATTGCTTCTAAGGAAAAATAGTTTCATGAAAGTAACTAGGCTTTTACTTAGCTGTGCTGTCATTCCAGTTTTCGTCCTTCTGACATTGAGGTTTTCCTAATATATTTGTCTGAGCAGAGTGCTTTCCTTGCTTGAATGGATTTTCCTTTCTCTGTTCTTTTCTGGAATCTGTCACTTCCCTACAGTGAAGCAAGGAAGCTTCTGCAGTTGAGGAGTTAACCCTTCAATATCTCCAAAGACAATGGAGCATTTCTATCTTGCTTCTGAAGCTTCAGGTAACAATTCTTGCAAAGTAGAAGGTAGCAACATAACATATAAGACTTGGAAGCGTATATTATTTGCCACCAAAAAGAAAATGGAAATCTTCACTCCAGGAAGTCAGTAACTTTTCAAGATTGCATTTTATTGCAGTTTAATGGATGAAAGTCTGTAACAAGATTGAAAGGGTGGACGAGCCATCTAAACTATACTCCATTCCCAAAATATTGAGAATACACCACAGATGAAACATACTTTATTTTAAAGGCCTCTTTTTGATGGGCCAAAGATATTGGTGGATCTCTTTGAAACCAAAAGCTCTGTAATTTTCTGATTACACCTTGTATGTAAATGGGTAATTAAAAATAGCATATTATATTTATAAGTATTCATCAGACTTATCATGCTCTTTTCTCACTATTTTTTTTTTTAATTGTCTAGTGACTGTTCTGAAAACTCTCTGAAGACAAATGCTAGCATATGTAAAGTTAATTTTCAATTTGGTTTGTAGAGATATTTCTAAGAGATCAACTGCAGCTGTTAAGGTACCCATCAGAGATGGCACATCTTAACAGAAACTGAAAGCATTCAGTAGGAGAGACATTAAAGGCTTAAAACTTTTCCAATCTAGAGGGTAAATATTTGCATCTAAAATCCAGATGAACGAAGAGGGCATTTTTGTTTTCAATTAACAAAGGCTGTCTATAGCTTTGGAGGAACTGTTGAGCTAGAGAAAAAAAACAAAATTTGAATGCCAGTAAACATTAAAATATTCAAGTATATACATCTGCATGCCAGAGTAGAATCCATAGAGCAAGATTTACTGTTTAGAGTAAACCCAGTGCTAACAAACCTTATCCACCATTTGAAATAATATGTGACTTAGGGGAAGATGGACTTATACTAAAGTTAGACTAGAATTGTTTCAATAAGTAACCATGGAGAGATGTCTGAGTGTGGGATAAATCTCATGTGAGTGTAAGAAAAACAGAATAATTGAAGTGGCCCAGTCATTGAGGAAATCCTGTGACAGGAAAAGAGTTCATCCATGGATACTGCAATGCAGTTTTTTTTTTTTTTTTTCTCTTGTGGATTTTTTTTTCCACACTTTCAGTTGGTAGGCTCAGAACTGGAATCAGTGGTTGTTTATCGCCAGAGGGAGGGAGGAAATAGTGTACTCAAACAGAGGAGCTAATTTTGGCCTCCATCCATGGATATAGAAGTTTTCCCATCTGTGGTTATTTATGGAAGGCAGTGTTATCTGAAACTATCTCAAAATTAACTGAGCCCTGACACAGAAGCAGAGATCTGAAAAATAAACAAAATTTAAAAATGCACCTACACCTTTTTTCCACCTATAGATCTTGTCAGGGAAGTAACTTCATTTAATGTAGTCACACAAAGGCCACAGGTAGGTAGTATGTTACTCAGTATTTACCTCAAGTATTTACAGCTTTTACCATAATCGTCATAGGATCATTACCATTCTGAAGATAAATAAAAATGAAATAGAAAGTCCAAAACAGTAAGGATTTTGCTTAGAAGTATCAAAATTACAGTGCTGAAAGTATTAAGAGATGGAAAAAATGACCATCTAACAGGTCATCTAAGATGAGCATCTTAATCTGGCAGTAAACAATCATGCTGAGAAGGCTCATTAGATTTGTTGCATCCACAAAATATTAAGGTCATGCCACATGAAACAGCCACAGTCAGATGCTGAAAAACAACTTCCTTTATGAAAAAAAAAAAAAAAGTGTTTGGTATTTACTTGGAGGAAGGAGATATCTGAGAAGGAATCTGTGCATCCCTACTTTCTGGAAATAAAAACCCTGAAGTAGAGTGCAGATAAATGAATAACATATACCTCCTTCCTTTCCTTCCTTCCCTAGGGATACATAATGCTAGCTTTGGGGATATGATCTAAGACTACTCAGAATGTCATGGCTGGGGTCCACTGAGTGCAGATTTAATCTTTTCCAGCAAGGTAAGGCTTAGATAAATAATCAGTAGTACCCAATGTCATCAAACTGGCAGATTAGTGAAGAGATGTTAAATTAACAGGGTATATTTGTCAAAAAGAAAACAAAATCAGACCCTGATATAAAGTCACCACTTCTAAATTAGAGAATGGTAACAAAAAAAAGCTGGCATTTTAACTAAAAGCAAGCATATGTGTACTGCTAAAACTGGCATCCAACTTGCCAGTGTCTTTCTGGATCCACAGAGAGGATAAATCCTGCTGGGTTTTCTGTTTGTCTGTGTACTTCAAGAGCTGACAGCACATAACACAAATGACAGGCTTCACAGTGTGGGGAACAATCACTGCAAAAACAGTGCTGTCACCAACAGAAACACTGAATCTTTGCTGATGTATGATTACAATAATTTCAATACTGGTTTACAGTGTGGATGTTAGAATAAATGAAGGGTATGCAGTCATTGTCTGCCATCTGCCACACTAAGAAGAAATCACATGACTTGGAAACTAAACCTTGGGAATTTGTTGTGTCCCGCTGAGCCTGGCCATTAACAGATAATTAGTCTGGTTTTAAAAAAAATCTTTTGAATTCATTCTGCAGCTGTCATATGCTAGATTAGAACTTGTTTCACAGGTCCATTCTTACTTGGAGATCTTTAATTTTTTTCCCTTTAGCTAAATTATCCCTTTCCTTTTTTTTTTTTATTAACTTCAGAAAAGAGTTCTTGAATTACCAAACCTAAATATGCAGATTTGTTTTAAGAAGCCTGCTACACCTTACACTACAACTGCATTTGAAAGAGATTTTAGACTGAATTTTCTCTGTTCCTCTTCTTAGTACCCTGTGAACAGACTTCCTAGTTTTGAGATACGTCTTTCAGGTTGTCACATTGATGGATCTGTTATACTAGCAGTTAATTGGTTGGCTGGAATCAGATTGTCAGTCTCTTAAGTCTTCCAAAGCAGTAATACCAGAATGTTAAAATAAGGACTTTTCTTCTAGATTTATACCAGTCATTAAGAAAAATTCCATTCTCACCCATACAAAACTAACAGTAAGAAACATGGAAGAATCAGTCAGAAAGGAAAGGGAATAGTTATTTTGAATGTTTGAAATATTATTTCCCTATTGATTTACAGTGAAACTTTAAGTGCAGTAATCTGAAGATGGGAGGAAACGTACTGTTGATGCAGTACTGGCCAACTTTTTAAATAAAAGAGCTTTCCATTAATGCCCCTATATGCAGATTGTAATTTGTAAGCTTTGTAAAGGATGACAGCATCTTTCTCTGACAGTGAAGTTTAGCATTCTCATAGCACCTCTGACACAAAGTCAACCACAGTCATCTTCTGTTACGGAAGCATGACATTTATGTTGCCTTCTTAAATGCTTATTTGGCCCATATCGATGTTTTAGTTACTGATATATGGTACAGGGACTCTGCAATTATGGGAAACTTTTATACTAAAATTTTTCAGATGAAAACAAAGAATATAAACAACTTGCGATCTATAGGAATAGTTAGGACTGTAGTCAGGGTTGGCATTTCTTAGTTTTGTCTGTCTGATCTCTAGCCTCCAACTCATCTACTATTTTCAGTAAAGGAATTTAGTTCCAGATGAAGTTGAAATACAGGATGAATAAACAACAAAAAAATGGAGAGCCAGAATCCTCCTTGGAATTAATTTATGAAGGTGCCATATGAGAACTTGCAGTTTCTCTTTTAAAGAAGTCAAGGGTCTGGTTGATTTAAATAAGAATTCATCTGAACAAAATTTAAGCATAGATAAATATGAAGTGGGGCCTTACTTAAGAACTTCTGTTCTCCCCATATTTTGCAAGGGATTATTGCAGACACTTCAAATATGCCTACATGCTTGTATGGAGAGACATCCAATGACATCTAGCTTTTGCCTGTATAGCTTGCAGACCTGGAGGTGGTCCATGTCTTGTTGCAGACTTCCTGATAATGCAACTACTTTCTATTAGCTATGTAAAGACATACATATTCATGCAAGTATATAATACTATTTGAGGCAGGAAGTATTAAGCTTCTGTTGTGAAGAGAATCCAAATATACCATGTATATTTGGTGATACCAATCAGATTTCTGTGAGGTTAGTAGAGAAACAATTTATTTTTTTCTTAATTTCCTCTTCAGTCTCTCTTTTTGAGTGCTCGAAACTGTGTATTAGTATGAGAAAGCTTGTATTAAGTTAGAGTTTTTCTTATTACTTATTTGCTTCACTACTAAATTTCAAAAATTTTTTTCTCATTTTCCTGTGGTAATGAAGACTAACTTTAATGAAGGATATGTGATTAAGTGGTTGGGTACCTCCCTTCATGAAACTGACATATCATGACCATATAGCTTTCTTTTTTGCATTAGCTGTACTATTCAACTAATTTTCTAATATTCTATTTTTTATATTTTTATTTTTCATCTCTATGTCACGCTTCCAACAAACTGTGTTATAAATAAGTATTCTGAATGTTTGGCTACTGGAGTTTCCCAGAATCTGGGGCAGTTTTCATGTTACATGCTCTCATGTTACACCTGGTAATAACTGTAATAAATGTACAGCCAGTTCAGCTCTAGAACCAGAAGGGACATCCTGGCTGAGAATTTTCAGTTGGAATTGGTTATCTAATATGCTTTATGTCCAGAATGTTTCCATAGAATGCCCACTATGTCTTTATCATTTATACTCCTTGCCACAAATCCACCCTCAGCACATGTAACAGACTGAAGACTGCTTACCAATCATTTTGTGACTTTGTGTATTACAGAGAAAGAGTGTTCAAGAGAATTGATTAAATTCTTGCCCCCTACATTGGCACATAACTTTAAATGGTATAACACTGTAACACAATGGAAAGCACACCAGTAACAGCGGGGTAGCCAAGCCCTAAGTTGCAGCAAGTGAGGATAAGCCCAAACAACAGCCTAGGACACAGAATCACAGAACCCCTGGGTTGGCCCCTTCTTCCAGCAGGTGCTCAATCACTGCTTCAGGCCTTGAATCAGCATTTCTGCTACAGATGGACTTTTCCAAAATAATCCTAGAAACTGGTTGAGGCTCTAGCTTTCTGAACAAAGGCTGTACCTGACGTGCCTCAGGAGTAACAAAATAATATCCTCATACCACATTTGGCTTGGTACTTGATGAGTGTAGGAAGAAGCATAGTGGTAAGAAGCTTCCTGCTACAATCAAGCGTCCCTGAAGCTCTAGGGCTTATGCAGGCAAATGTATCTGTTCCTGGCTGATGCCCATGAAAGCTCTGATACATTGTGTAAATACAGAAGCATATTTGTAATATTTGTGTAAATGGGTACTTGAAAACTTAATTATACTTTGTATTCCTTACAGCATAATGCAGTAAAATCAGTACTGTAAGCAGGGGAATTCTAACAGTAAGATAATGAACAGCTGATGAAATCTGATTCATGAAGTATCACTACAGTTCAGTATTCATTTCCCTTTGCTTTCACATGGAAACAAAAGAAAATCCATGCAGTTTCAACATCAAAAACACTGCTGGAATAAACAGACAGCTTGTTTCTTTTAGCCCCTGAAGACTACTAAAAGGAGTTGCTCTTAATTATTTGAGAAATGAGAATCTCATCGCAGTCTCCTGTCATGCACTATTAGAAAAAAAAAAATCACCCAGGGAAATGGTGCAGTCTAAGATACAAAAGTGGAGTTGGGAAGCTTTTTGGATCTGAGAGGGTTTCATTTCCTATTTTAACCAGATGCTTTGCTAGAGATTTGTTGGTGCTTTTTATAAAATGCATAAATATGTGTTTTTTTAGTTAATACAGAATATGTGCCTTTTCCACATATTTTTTCTTATGTTTATCTTCTGAAATATTTAATTTAAAAAATACCTCAGTATTTATTTCTGTAATGCCATAATGTGATGGAAAGTACAGCAATAATAGCAGGGTGGTAAAGTCTTGGATGATTACAAATCAGCACAAGCCCAAATGCAGCAGCCAAGGACACAAAAACAAAGGAAAAAAAACCTGCTTACCTTTAGAAGGTCTCAGGTGCACAGGGATCAGCACCAAAAGATCCCTACCTCTACTGCCAACCTTTAAATAAGGTCTGGGAAGGGGTGCATCCTGGCTCCACCCCTTCTACTCACTCAGGTACATTGCATCCACATGAGCGCCCATAGGTTGGCCCTGCCTTCCTACCTGGTACTCGATCACTGTTTCAGGCTGTGATTTAGCATTCCTGCTACAATATCCAAGCAACTTCTCTTTTTCCATCTGCTTGTTACTGAATATACAAAATTTAGAATGGCGTTATTATAAATGAGTGAATAAGGGTGTTTAGTACTGTTTCTTGTGAATTGTAGGTGCTTAGCTGCAATTTCCAAAGTAAATCTCATGACTTGAGTGATGAGAATGATCGACACTACACATCTACTAATGGAAATTAAAAGACTTACCTAAAGCCAATTTGTGACAATGCAAATCGAAAGACAGAAACAAAATTATCAGAAGCACTGATGCATTCTGTACTTCTAAAACTGATTACTATAGCACCTTTCTTAATCTTATCTGGAACTTTCAAGATGTCTTTTTCTAAGTCCTTAGTAAAAAATTAACAAACAAACAACAAAAAAAAATGAAATAAAGCACCTCTTGTTGTAAAGCTATGAAGATATGATTAGCCAAACAGAATCAGTAAGGCCAGATCACAGACACTTAAACCTTTCAGTGGTGACCTAATTTATTGAATATAGTTTTCTAATGAGTACAAGTGATATACTTTATGAATTTGTCATTCAGTTTTATCCCTGTGTATTTTAAAATTGAACATTTGAACTATTAGGTTTTTTTTTTTCATTTTTCACTCCTGTACTCATTACTGAAATAAAAAATGGACTCATAGCCTTCAGTAATTTTACAGAGCTACCTCTGATTGCAGAGAGAACAGCCAGAGCAGTGTTGTCCAAACACACTCAATTTGTTCTAGTTCTCCTAGTCCACTTTAATTTAATACAGTCCTTACATTAAATAATGTTGAGCTATGGAAAACTACACTGCTGAGGCATTAATGGTAGAAAAAAACCCTACAGTCATTTTTATCAACTTAAAACACAGTAGGCTTCAAGAATGAAGAGTAGGGCTCCAAAGCTACTAGTAATCCAGCCTCTGAGATTCTTATTTCCTGCTTACACTGAGGGGAAAATTCCTGTGTAACATCCTAGATGACCCTTCTTCATCTCTTGGGAGGTGAGAGCAAGCCCAGTAGTGCTTAAACATATGTCTGAAATGGAAGATTTCAGTTTATCCATCTGCTTCAAATAAGGATTCCTGACTAATAATAATAAAAAATGATAAAAACTACCAGTAACATCAGTGTTAAAACCAGCTTTCATTAAATTAGTTTTGTCACCAGGGATTTCCCTAGATGTTTGCATAGCATTTTGTTTTTCAAAATCATCTCTTTTAAGAGAAGGAAAGAAAAATCCATATTATCATTGTATGTAGGATGATGCTGTCACATACAAACTATTTTCTACCAACTCTCCTAGTTGATAAAGACAAAATTATAATTAAAATTGTCAACTGGTAAGCAAAGGAAAACAAGAAGCATACACACTTTGTTTTCTCTCAAGCGTTTGGACACAAGTACTCAAGGAACAGTGAGTTATATTACAGGACAATGAACAAACTCTTGAGAATGAGCTTTGGATATCTCTATTAGACGTGATTTTTTGTTTCTCTACTGCTCTCAAGCGTGGAGCACATATTTTTAATAACTTCAAAATCTTTTAGTATTTTTTTTCTCCTTTGTTTATAGCATCCTTTTATTCCCCTTCATCTATAGCAGAGTGTATTGATGAGAATATCTTGAAATCACATCTACATTACAGGAAAAATGTGCCTCAGACTTGATTTCACAATAGTTTGAAAGTGGATCTTCCCATCAACTGGAGTCTTTTCCCAAAGCTTTTCCAAAGTATTAGTCACTATGTTTCCATTTTGTCTCAAAAGCCACTAGCTGTTGGCATGTTTCCTGGTAACAGCAGCTATTGAGCTTACAGTCTTTGTTGCTGTAAATATCAGGAAAGCAGGGACAGGAGGCTGGAGTCCAATATTTTCACATTCAATCTCTACAAAGAATCCTTGTAAGGACAGTGGTACACTTGGTAAGAGCTGAAACATTTCCTTGTTTCCTTAAAGGAAAAAGGTGCTCTGTGGAGTTCAAAATGACTTAGAATTGAACTAAAAAAGCCAAAGCAGGTGTGCAGTGAGATATTAATTTCTCCTGTGTAAATTGACTTTGCTAGGAGTGAATCTGAACTCAGATGCTCGTCATGACCTTTTTTTCCTTATGTTTTATTTATCCATATATAATTATTCTCAAACTGTTTTAAATGATTCATCCACTCTCATACTATGAATCATTTTTAGCCTAGCTAGCCTACATAAAAATATTTTTAACAAAGAGCTAGATAATGAATTTATGATTCCTAGATACTTGTGACAGATCCTCATCTATAAACTATCCTCAGCTGTCAGGAAACAAGTTATAGTTTTGTCTTATTCTATAAAAGCTCAGTTTTAATCATCATTTACTGTAATAGTGTAGGTTTTATGTGAAATTGAATATTTAGGATTTAGTGATAAAAGTGACCTTTATCAATTATGTTCTTTATCATATACATATACTTGAGTTTGTCTATTTTGTAAAACACATTTAAAAATCTTCTATGAATCTGTACCCTCAAAGCAACTAAAATATAATGCATTCTTTAATAGGAAGTATAAATTAAGCAGATTGTTAACTTCTAACAACCAACTGCAGTAGATTCTTTGATGGTTAAATCTGGCTGCTAGTTCTTACATATTAAACTGTACTTAAAATCTCAACATTCATGGACATACATATCCAGCTATTTTAAAGACTGAATTCTCACATCAAAATTTCATCTCTGAGAACATTCATTTCCAAAAATACCAGCACTTATGCCTAGATAAGCTTGAAGTTCTTGGTAGCATCTGGGCCATCTCCAGCTGCATTGTTACAGGGAATAAGCAGAAGGTTAGGCAGCGCTAGACAAACCAGTCATTTTTGAACATTTTTGAAACAGCTTTTTTAAAAGCTCTGGTTGCAGATTGCTAATGCTGCCTCACTTCTTAGCATAAATGGGCTGTCTACCTTCCTCTTATTCACTGTGACCCTTCTCCATCACCTTAAAGATGGGATTTGGTTCTGGTTTATGTTTATTTTCATTTTTTCTACTATTGTGGTGTCTTGGAAATAGCTCAAATGATTTTGGTCTAAAGGCGTTTCCCCCCACCCCCCCCCCCCTTCTTTAAGCATCGCTTAGTACACTTAGTACACTAGTGTCAATGTATGCAAGGGAAGGTAAAAAAGTAAAGTACCTCATGTCTTTATAAAGATGTTTTAAACTTTCACTCCCATCTCTAACACAAACTTGCAGATGCTTGAAACATGTATGTATTTTCAGTAGTGTAATTTTAATTATGTTATTCTTAAATATTGCTTCCTTTTTATTATTGCCATGTTACTTCCTGTCAGCGGTTTATGGGCTGGTTCGGCCCAGTTCCATGACTAGCAGGGTGGAGGGAACCGCGGATCTGCACCCTGGAAAAGAGAAACAGGGGAAAAAAGGGGAAAAAGGGTAGAGAGATGGGCCTAAGAGCAAAACAGCGGCAACGATCTGAGGAGGAACAAACTAATTTACCATATATGATATTGGAATGCAAGATAGCCTACTATAATACAATATAATACAATATAATTAGAATTGAAGCTGAAGCGTATCTGAAAGCCAAAGGCCTTGCTGAGGCGAGACAATCTGTGGAGCTCTCATGCTGCCAAGGGAAAAGCAGAAGTTTCATGACCTTGCCAGGGGTTTTATCTCCTCTCTGAACGCAAAGTCCTCTGGAGTATGTGGTTCTTCTCTTCTGGGACAGGTACCCAGAACTCTTTAACTCCCAGTGTGCTTCATGATGTTATGATGTGGAGTACCGATAACAAAAAAAATCATCAAACCATGACACTTCCCTTTGTGTACTTCTTGCAGTACTAAGTTATTGATGCACAGGGCAATACTCAAAGTTTTCTGGAGTATTTCTGTAAACTTAAGCTTCAGGTAACACTACCTAAGGAAAGTGAAGCACAGTATGTGAAATGAGGGGGAGACTGCATTTCAGCTGTGAATTTTAAGGTGTTGGGTTTTTTTTTAATTATTATTTTTTTCTTAGCCTAATGTTTTTAGAGTACTTCAAATAATTACAAATAATTGATCCAAAGGAGAGAAAAGAGTCTTTCCAGGAGACTGAGAAATTTTCCTGAACTCGATTTCTGTACTGCAGGCACTTTGTACTATGTCTTTCAGACTATCCTCCAGCTGGACCTTCAGGAATATCTATACTGATAGATACTGAATTGGGAAAATTCAGCACAAGTCCAGAAAGCCTGAAAACTGCACACTTGCAGACTTTGAGCTGTCACGTTTTGTTTAATTTGGATCTTAAATAGAAAAAATAAAATAATAAAAATTAGTTTTAGACTTCAGTACAGATCTTTGGAGAAAGCTCCTTTCACTACTAGCATGTAACCAGATTTCAGGATGACTGAGTTATTGTGAGTTTATTAATAGTTCTCACCCTTTTAAAGGCACCATTATGTAACCGTCATGTACGGAATGTAAATATTTGTATAATAATTACACAAAGAATTGTTTCGAATTGAAAATTGTTTGAATTTCAAAGGATTGTTTAGGCTAGTAAGAAGAGAGTTTTAGAGCAAAAAAATACTGCTACAGTCCCCTTTCAACAACCAAAAAAAAAAAAAAAAAGCCTGGCAGGAAAGCATGCATGGAATACTTAGCAGATGCAGTGTGAACCATGGATTTCTGGAAAGCTGCAGTTGGCTTTTCCATATAGTACCTGAATCAGCAGTTTCAGCATGGTGTTCGTGGAAAGCAGATGGTCTGTACAAAACTAACTAGGAATAGTAAAATAATATGTGATCACTTTAAAATCACTCATCAGGTGTCTGCATCTCCACTAGAAATATTTCTGGAGTCTCAAGGAAATAAAAGAAAGAAAAAAGATCACTTCACTGATCCACATTTGCTTTCTAGAAAACTTTTAGGATTGTGCCTTTATTTTGGGAATAAATGAGACAGGTTGCCTCTTGTCCTTGAGATCTTCCTCTTGCAATTAAATTTAAAAGGACTTGTTAATGGCAAATAAGACTGCTTGTATCAATACAAACCATGTTGGTAGATATCTTCCTTAAGGCAGCTTCTATGAGAGTTGCTTCTTTGGGAAGGCTTTGCAAGTCGGACAGGTATCTGCCAGCCCATTTTAATGTACCAGTACAGAAAATGCCAGAGTAAGTAAAATCAATTAACTATGATCAGATATGTTCATGTAGATAAGAATTAGGACTCCTGCGGTGAATTTGCCAAAAGTAGCTGGGCTTGCGTTCTAATTCTGAATACTAAATCAGTCGATCACTGACAGGGCCCCACAGAGACCTGATTGGCACACACAGTGAAACTCTACCCAGAGCTAGTAAAAACAACATATGTTCCCAGAAGCTGCTTAGGAAGCTCTTTAAGCACTGGTGAATATCTATGAAAGCTTTAGACTTTGAGAGTAGAAACAAGGACAGCAGTAACCTCATAGTGAAGGAGCAGTGGCAGAACTATACTCCTGCAATAGCAACTAAATGGGTTAAGGCTAATACTTCTTAAACGAGTGTAGGAGTGGTTGAAATTCAGACCGAAACTCCAGTGCATACAGAAATTCTCTCAATGGGAGAAACTGCAGGAGGAGAATGAGTATAAAGTGAATCTACAGTAATATGTATCACACATATCTAATATGTGAGATTCAGGGATAGTATTCTGACACGTCTTTGTGAAATTCCTGCTTGCTGCTTTTACAGTCTGTATTATTTCAGGACTGTGGTGCTATTTCAGCATTTGAAGGGAATGTCAGAAATCATCACTGAAGAAGCATTTCTGCTTTTGCAGAGCATCGGATGATCATGGCCAGAGGAAGAAGAGAATGACAATTTTTTTTTGCTAAATATTAGTCAAAAGAGAAAATTCATTTTTTTAACGCTTTTTCAGGATCAGACAACTGATAAGTTGAACCATGCATGTAATGAAAGTTAGCAGAAAGCAAATAGATTAATCATATTATATGCTTCTTAAATTAGGACCCTGCTTATCTTTTGGAGATAAAAGGAAAAAAATCTTGACCTGACTACAGAAAACTGTAGGAATGGTATTAGTGCCATGTGTATGTGCAATAGGAAATAGGTGGTAATGACAGCCTTGCCACAGTGTTACTTACGCAGTGTCTGCTCCTGATGGGCTGCTAAGTAGCACTTCCTGGCACTGCTGCTAGTTGCAAAGTGTGTTTGTGATTTTGAGACAGCCCTATGCTCCTTTTATACCAAGGTACTGCAAGGTGACTCTACTGTATGGTGTGCATTTCTGTGCAGTTGCATACTCAAATGCAAGCTGTGCACTGGTCTTGTACTACATACCTCCCTTCTGCGTGGAGCAGGCGTGAACTTACACTACGTTTCAGTCCCAGAAGGATCATTTTATAGAGAAGAGGTGTAATTGCAGGATGACTTTAAGTTGGCTGAAATATGAACAGCAGTGAACTGGCAGCAGCTCGGTCTCCGTTGCTGGTGGTGTGACCCAGAATGCTTATATTTTGGCTTATGCAAAGCTTTATGCTAGAGCACTGCTACCTTGGATTTGAGCAGAATCACATTTAGAAATTGCATGTAGATTTGTATTTCTGGAAAGCAAATGTTTGTTTTGGGTGAAATACCAGTGAAACGAATAGATCTTTATAGGCACACAGATAGAGCTTTTTGAAATTTTTGCATTTCTTTCCTCAGACTGATAACTACTCACACTACAAATTTCCATTACTTCCGATGTTTAAGATGTTTAAGCAAGCAGAAAGAGGGAAGGGAAAGCTGTGAGTGATGCTTTCTTCTGAGTCATCATTGAAATGTAACGTTTATCAATGTTGTGTACACCTCTGTCTGTATGGATAAATTAGTGCACCTGTATCTTAGTATTTGTTTAACTAGTTTATGGATTATTTTAAGTGTGTACGGGGATACCATGGTAATGCTGTATAGAATCCTGTTAATTCTTTTTCTAAGGAGAAATCTGAGTGAGAAAAAAACATCTGATCATCAATCCTATTTGTGAAATAAGTTTGTCTTTTATTTAGTAACCTTGCTTTTGTTTTAGATTATTTAAAGACATTATTTTTCAGAAACATAAAGTATGCTTATATGGATATTATTTATGTCTTTGAATTCCTTTTCAAACACCAAGCATGTTTCAGCCTTATACTTTAGACTTTAGGTATAATTTCCCAGAAATATAACAAAATACCACCATCTCCAACCTCAGTACAATTTTTATCTAGTTATGGAATAAATTGAAAAGCTATTGCAAATATACTTTTCAGATCTTTATGAAATCATCTTATGTCTGCTTAGTCTTGGTTAGGACGTTGTTTTGTTTTCGTGGAGAAAGGAAAATGAGGGAAGTTTGAAGGGTTTTTTTTGTTGTGCAAATTAATCTTTGTAAAAGTAATGAAAAAAACCTGCAATCTGAGGATATCCAAATCTTATGTGTTACACTTAGGTGTTTCCACCATTTGCAGCAACAGGTGCTACAGATGCTTTTTGAGCCAAACTGAGCAGCTTGAATCAGCCTCTTTAAACCAGAACAGAGCAAAGAGCAAAGTCATATAGAACTGTGGCTCAGATTCAGGCAGACTGAGCTGAACCTTGATTAATTCCACATGTTGGCAGCTGTAATAGGAACATCTTGAGAAATGCCAGAGAGGTGTTGCAGCCAGAGCAGCTCCCACTCAGTTCCACGCAAAGTAAAATGTGTAGTTTCACTTCGGTTGATTTTAGGACCTGAAGACAAGGTCTGCTCACAAACAGTGGAAGTTTAGCATTGTAGCAGATTATAGCTGTGTGTCCCAGCAGCTCTTCTCATCTAAAAAGTCAAAGGAGCAGAAGTGAATTTCATTCTTCCAAATCCTCTGTAATACGTAGTACGTGAATTCCATGTTTGTCAAGTAAGGTGATTCTCGCTAAGGGCACTACTGACTTCTTCAGTAGTGCAGAGGAGCTGGTACTGTGGAACAAACAATGTAGCTTATAATTTAACTGCATTTGTTTCACTGAATCCATATTTTACTAAACTAAGCCAGCTGTCTGGTCTTAGGTCTGCTTTTTCTTTTAAAATTCTTTCTTAATACAAGTGGCTTTTATTTTTAGACTAGCTACTCGGAACTAAGATGGAAGGTTAGCTGTATGAAGTCAGGTGCTATTTTTGGTTCCGCATTAGTCTTTCCAGTTGTGCCACTAAAGGAAAGAATCTGTTATGCTGACTTATTTGAACTGCTGTGATTAATGCCTCTGTGGGCAAAGATATAATTCTGTCGACTGAAAATGCTGTGTTTTCTTCTTCAGACAAAAAACTGGATTACAGTCATGAGTTTAACATTAGTTAATTCTGCTTCCAGTTTCCAATTATTTCCAAGTTTAGTATGGTTTTGTTTGTGTTACTCTTTGAATTGAGAAGTGGGGTTTTGAACTTCACTATCACATAATACACAGAAACAATCAACTCCTTTTTCAAGTACTGGATAATACTAAGAGAAAGGTTGCTCCAGGATATTTTTTGTTACAGAGAATGATGACATGTTTTGTATGGTGTGAGAGAAAACTATTCAAAATGTACAGAATTTTAGTCCCTCTCTACTGTAATTGTTCCTATATCTAAATAGCTGCACATAATTAGTGCAACATTTGAAATACTGTTTTGCAGAAAGAGGTCAGGCCTTCTGTTTGGACAACCAGTGAGTGGGCCTTGCCAAAAAGTTCTACAGTACTGAAAGATACATGATAGGAGCACACATATTGTGCATATTTCTAGAGCATATTTTTCTGGCAGTCATTTCCTTTGCAGAGAAGTTGATCTGTCTGTTTGAAATGCACCCAACTGCAATCTCCCATTTCCACATGTATTCGTTTTCTGAATTCAACTCTAGAGAAATTGAAAAATAGATGCAAAAACCTGTTTATATTTAAAATTAAACTAAAATGTGGTATGTGCTGTATTCTGTCATCTGTTCCACATAGCTGTATGAGTTCTGGTGCCCTGACCAGTCTGTTTATGCAGTCTTTCTGCATTGTCATACTGTATTAGGCGTTTCCTGGGCTTACTGCCAAACTTTTTCCATTTACAAGGCAGCAGGCAAATACTTAACATTTGTTTTCTTTCTTACTCTTCAGATTCCCTGTAGGACAGAAGGATTTTGTCTCCTTCATTTTCACTGCTGTTCCTCATCACAGGATATCTGTGAAAGAAGGTTCATTTTCTGATTATGACTCTAAAAATGTGTCACAGTCCATGATTAAATAGTCATTTAGAAAGTTGGCCTGGAAGCATTATTCTTCTTTTCTTACAGGTTTTTTTCCAATTTTTTTCCCCCATTTTTCCTGAATAGGGTAACAAGCTGTCTTTCAATATTTACAATGTTATTTTTTAAATATACCTGTATATTCAAGAAACTTAATTATTTTCTAGCTGTCTATTGAACTTCATGAAAGAAAAGTTAATCAGACAATATCTTGTTCTAGCCTAGAAATCAGACTATAACTTATAGCTTTATGGAAATGTACAGCAGCTTAGTGAGGGGATACTACTTCATCCATCCATAGAGAGAAAGGAGATGTTTCACAAACTGGTTAACTGAGATTGTTAGGATGGTGTTAGAGTATCTAAATAATTGATAAAAGTAAAACATTTTTAAAAATATTCTTTATTTTGTTCAGAAATGTAGGAGATTATTATAAAGGAAAGTCTTTGAATTTCAAAGTAAATTTGCTGGTTTCAAAGTCACCAACATGCACAGACGTGTAACAAATCAGGTAATGAACTTTTTCATTTTATAACAGCTGTTAGTTTTGCATTCTTTCTGTGCGACTTGACCTAGTTAAGCCTCAAAGATAGCAAGTGCTTCTTCTCTATACCAGCAAGAATTTTATTATTCTACCTTAGATTCCAAATTTACCACATATTTAGTCTAGCAGTGTTTTTGTTGTTATTCCTGTGTACTCTAATGTGGGCTTCCATGCTTGTCTGGCTCTTGCACAATTTATTTTTCACCTGTTTCTAATTCACTTAGCGTGGTTGCCCTTGACACTGTAATTTCTGCCAAGTGAACATGTTGTTAATTAAAAAGAATACTGGCAATTCCAGTGTTTTTTGGTTTTTTGTTTTTTTAAGAAGGGTATATCAAGGATTCACTGGTTTATTACTTATCTTTGTATGTGT
The DNA here is from genome assembly GCF_951394365.1 of Tetrao urogallus. Classification (NCBI taxonomy): domain Eukaryota; kingdom Metazoa; phylum Chordata; class Aves; order Galliformes; family Phasianidae; genus Tetrao; species Tetrao urogallus. The sequence continues at coordinate 13,159,366 of NC_136817.1, forward strand.
CTTCCAGGATATGTCCTGGCTACTGATTTGGCTGCTCTCTCATGGTTTACTGAAGACCTGTCAGGAAATGTGTTTCGGTATAAACAGGCAAATAGCTGCCTTAAGCTTGTGCTGAACCCTTTTGTTCTGGTCTCAATTTGAGTAGTGAAGGACACTGATGATTTAGTAAGTAGTTAAGAATAATGATTAAACACATCCATCTCTTTTGGCTTGGTCAAATTGTTCTGAGGCAGTGCAGAGACACAGAGGAAGTTCCAAGGTAAGAAAATCTGTGTTAAAATCACAGTACTCAGTAGGAAGGGGTGGGACTGCCCTTTTTACCTTCCTCTTTGAGTTTCGGAGGATGCTCAGAGGAAGCTCTTCCTTTTCAAAGTTAAGTCTGCCCTTGCTGGTGATGGATCTGAAATAGAAAATGGCCAACTCCCCTATTTCTGTAGGACTGCTTTCCTTGTACTTTGCTCTTTAGGACATGGACAAACCCTTGAACCTCAGCAATGCTAACTTTGTTTGAAAAAAGGGAAACAAAAATGATGATTACAAAGCTAGCCTGTCTGGTAAAATAGACAAATATTTTACTTTTGCTTACTCAGAAAAAAAAGTTGCAAAGGGCAAAACTGCAGGACAGCAAGCTGTGATCTGGTCCAGTCAAAGATGAGTAGCATTTCTTGGGAGAGAAGTGGAGACCTGTCAGACTGAAGGTAATAGCCTAGAGGTTATATCTAGTTCTGTCACAGTGACATTTAATATGTTATTATGTTTTTTGGTAGCAATTCATGGTGGGAAAAACAAACAAACAAAAAATGAAACAACACATTGCATTTTTTTAAGAGCTTCAGCCTTTAATGCTTGTCACTACTGCTGAGCTGAAAAACACATCCACAAATCCAGCTTTACTTGGCATATCATTTCTCTTAGTTTTTCTTTTGCCTTGTATTTTATGAACTTCCTTTTTCAAATATTTATAACACATCCTGTTTTCCTGAAGTCAGTAAATACAATTTTTTTTTCTTTATTGTTTAAAAAGAAATGAAAATAATCTTGTCTATCTTTTTCAGTTTGGATGTTGTAGTTCAATTTCCGTCTGATATGGGGATTTTGTTATCCCAAGCAGATTTCCCCAGACACAGGGTGTGGTTCTGCAGACTTAAACTGAACAGTCCTGTTGCTGTTATTTAAATTCAATCAGCCATGCTAAATTGAATCAGTCCATTTCTCTTTACAGCTCATCATTCTATGTTTAGGATGAAACATAGCTGTGCAGCTGGAATAAATAACAATTTATTCAGTGAACTCTTGGCTGGAAGGTGTTGATACTGATCTGCTGTGTGGTGTTTTTTTTAATTTGTCACTAATTGTATTATCTGTATTTCAAAGTTACATCACAAGTGTATGTGCTAAAAGCTTGAATTTGTTTGTACTAGAACATGAAACTAGTTAAAACCCCCAGGTAATAATTAAGGAACACAATACTATTCACTTCAGCATGTTAATTTCTTTCTATTCAACATAACTGCATTTGAGACGACTGGATACCTTAAGGATATCTTCTCTTTGTGAGCTGTTGGGCTGTTATTTGGCACGAATAAAGTAAAAACAGCATTGTCATAGTCTGTGGATGAAGAGGTCAAATACTGTTATGCTTTACATCCAGTTTTGCTACGTCAAGAGCAGTATAGTTGGCTAGGCCTTCCACTCTGGTTGCCAGTCATTGCTTCCTGCCCATTACTTGTTCTCCTGGCTCACACTGTGACACTGGATGCTTCGACATGGCTTGAATGCTACTGGTGTAACACTATTTCTCCCATGGAGATGTATACCATTTCTTTATGAAATAGCCAGGAAAGGAAAAGATAGATGGTACTTATGTCAATTTCTACTATGAATTCTTGTGTGAGGAAACTATACATAAGTCTATGGAAATAAATACCTTTTTTTTTTTTTTTTTAAGGTGCACTTTCAAGGCTATTCCACTCATCTTTTGTGCACAGATCATTGTAGATTCATTGGTGTGTAGAACTGCTCTATAAACAGCAAAAGGATGATACCACGCATGATATCATACGTACATCTCCATGTATTTCTCACAATCTGACATAAGACACATCATTCTGTCCTCTCCAGCTTACAGCTTGGATATTACTCTGGATGTGTTAAGGAGTCAGGAAGAAGCTTCATATTAGAACCAGATTCATTTTAGTACAGCATTTAAATGTAACCAGCTCAAAACAGCACTACAATGGCACTAGAGGCACAAGCAAACAAGTGATGGGTGTACAGCCTGTGGGAGCGGCCCCCACTTTGGGACTTGGGATGTGAGCTTGTGCTTCACAGACAGCTTCTTTCTCTTTGCAGTGGTGCATCCTGGATGACTATTCTGAACGCTTTCTCATAGCTTTTCTTATAATGGTGGGTTTGAGTTGGCTGTTGAGTTCTCTGCCCTCCTACTCCTTGCAGGTGGGAAGGATATTTGGTCTTTTTTTTCCTAAAGCTTGCTTTTGCTTCAGTGGTGAGGCTTCTGGCAAAAGAAAGAAAAAAATCTGAAATCTCTGGAAATGGCAATGTTCAGTTATTAATAGAGAGGATTATTAAGTAGAGGGGATGTTAGCATGTTAGCAAGACTCTGAAATTTGTACAGCCTTTTGAATCAAGTTGTTACTGCCTCTTTGGCAGCAATTTCAAGTGCAGCTTAAAATGTCTCCAGGCAGTGTGACTAGATTATTGTCAAGACGGTAGGACAAAAAGAAAAGGATTTCGTTAGTGGCTGGAATCCTTTGTCTCCCTAACACAGTGAAAGAAATACTCGATACTGCAAGTGGCACAGCATGAGGACGGTACTGGAGGGGCACCTGCTGCTGCTCTGGGTGAGCTGCCATGACAACTGTGCTGCTTCTGGCTGCCTGGTCTCTTCTTGCAGAGCACACAGGGTCATTGGTATTCTGAGTGCTGCCTGCTGCAGGCAGCAGCAAGCCCTCCCTCCAGATATGCCAGTATTTGCCATTATCACCCTGGGTAAAATATGCAAATGGTGCTGACAGGTAGCTGGAAAGGAGAAATACCCGTTTCCCTAGAAACAATTATTTGTTTTACCTGGTTAATTAAATGGTTTTACCAAATAGTTCCACCTTTCCTAGCTTCTGCCTGTTTTTTATTCCCAAATCTCATTCAGGGTATGCAATGTCAAAAAAGAATGTTAAAAATAATAGAGAAGGGGTGGGGAAGGTTGGGAGTGGGAGAGGATGTAAAGCAATTACACAGGAAAATGCTGATCAGATTAGTTTTAAGAATTATCTTGCTACCTATAATCTTCTTTTTTTTTTTTTTTTTTTTTTTTTCTTAGAGTGAATTAAAAGCAGTTCAGTGAGATTTATTTTGTGGCATTATTGGTTTTAATTTGTTCTAAATTAGATATTTACTCCTACACAAACTGATTTCTTGAGGCTTAGTTGCTTTTTTGTTCTTATTTTTTCCATGATCTTTAGTTTTCTCTCTTTAAAGAAAGTCTAAAGCATTTGTCCTTTTTAAAGCCTCATCTTTCTTGAAATAGATTGTAACAATAGTACTTTAACAGTTAAAAACAGAATGAGCTGTGAAAGGCATGGAAGGAACTCTGTATTTTGTTTTTTTCTGGAATTCCTTTTAAGAAAAGGGACAAGTGGTGGTTTGGTTTGATGTGACATTTAAAGATGAAAACTAAATACATTAGAGCATTAAGAAAAATATTACAGAAGCAAAAATTTGAACAGAGTTTTCTCACAAGCCATTAGTGCAAGAATACCAGAAGCTTTAATGCTACTTACCAGTAGGGTTTCTAGCTGCAAAGCCATTACCATGCACATATAGGCAAAAGTACAGGTAGAAGAAGTACAAGAGGAGCATGTCTTGGAGGTAAGGGGCAGTAAGTATTTACATTCTTGACTGTGAGTGTTCCTGCACATGAGGAATAGCTAAAGTACTTGAGAACTACAATGACTGTTATTATAGAAGAACATTAGAGTAAAAAGGAGTACACAAACTTAATGAGTTGCTGACTAACGGAAGATTTACCATTTGAAAATGCTACATTTGTTTATTTTACCCTGTATGTTTTGCCATTAAGGTGACATGCTTGCAGGACTTCTTTGGAGATGATGATGTCTTCATTGCATGTGGACCTGAAAAATACCGGTATGCTCAGGATGACTTCGTTTTGGATCACAGTGGTAAGACTGCATTTCCTGAACCCACTAGAAACAAATTCATTGAGGTCTTTCCTAACCTCTGGTCAATCCTCAAGAGCTATATGATATAGGAAAATATGTGTTGGAATATATTTCCATATCACTTAAAGCATTTTTCCCAACCCATCATCTATATCTGTACATCATTAAAATCCACCAACAAACATGATCTGTTTTCTTAGGAAACAAATCCTGTCCTTAAACTTGCCTGGAAAACAGCATTTTTAAAAAAGTTCACTTACATTTCTAGTATAAGTGTAATTTCTAAAATTGCATTTTAAAAGGTTCACTTACATTTCTAGTGTTTCTAAAGCCAGTTACAAACATTTTCTTTTGACAACTGCGGACTACAAGATGGTCTCCATGTTATTGTCTTCATGTGAGTTTTGAAAAATCTTATACATAACTGCTAATTGCATGTCTCAGATTGTCCTGATAAACAATTCATATTTCATTCTTGAATGCTGTAGACCAAATGTTGTGCTTGGTTATATTGTGAAAGTTTTGTGGGTAACAATAATTGCCCTGGCAAGAATCATCAGATTATTTGAGGTTCACTTTGGATTGTGTATTTATGCTGTTTTTTCTAATTGCTATAAACAGTCTAATTTGATTACAAAATCTTCTATTATATTAAGTAATATAGTTATATGCCTAACCACAGTGTTTTATACACCTGAATGCGTTGGCAAATTCAGCTCTCTCCCATTCTACTGTTATTGCTGCTCTTCTAGAACTACCAGAGTATGTTGATTCAAATAAATGGTAATTTTTACATACGGTTTTAAACTAGCTGAGGTCCAGTTGTATTCTTGTGCAGCCATAAGAGAACATGACCATATTACCTCACACTGCAAATTCTAGTCTGGACAAAAATATAAATACCCTTGATTAAAAGTTTGCTTTTCCCATACTAACATGTGCAGACTAACCATGCTGATTTCCTTACTGAGAAACTAGAAACTGAGGGTTTCTTTCTCGCTTGGTCTCTTCACCATCAGTGGGCCTTGCTTTGTATAATACTTTTGGAGGACTTCATAGATAAATAGATAAAAGCAATTTCAGTACAGAGTGGATCATGGCTGGGGCATACAGCTCTACATATCATTTTTGATGATGACTTGATAGCATAGTCATGGCATTGCCATTACAGTGATGAATAACAGGGACAAAATTAAGAAGGAAAACGATATGATTACATGGGGAGAGATTTGCAATAGATGCTAACTGTAGGAATTTAAATTTTTCAAAAATGTCAATACATGTATGATTATTTACTCCTTTCCTATTTGGGTTGTCCTTTATTTCATGATATATAGTTGATGGTAAATTACAGTAATCTGTTGTCTCAGCATTTTGGAAGCAATAGGCATTTTTCACCTCTTCAAAAATTGTTCACAACATCAGTTTCTTGCAAAAGAAGGTAAAAGAAGCTTGCTGTGCATTTACCCTACATGAAGTTGCCATTTCAGCACACAGAATTTACTGAACTATCTACTACTACTGAACATTGTCATTGACTGACTTCAATCATTTGGCCACGCATAGGTACAAACTTGAATAATGATCATAATCCAAGTTCAAGACTTTGAATATGACATGTGGAATGTTACATAAAGCATTTGGCTCAAAAAATTTTTTATGATGTGTGGGTTAAGTCCTGAGATTGCTTCATTTGGCTTGGCAAGCGTATCGGGAAAATACTGATGTTTTTTTCTGGATAATAAACAGCAACTGCAGGGTTTGCAGAAAGCTGGTACACTGGATTGTGTTTGAAATTCCACCTGCTTGGTTTGCAGAATGCCGTGTTATGAAATCGTCTTACTCCCGATCATCTGGCATGAGGTATTCAGGGTCCAAAAGTCCAGGACCTTCACGTCGAAGCAAATCACCTGCATCAGGTACAACTTCTAGGATGAGCACATAAAATGCACTCAAGCAGTTGCTTAAGGGGTTAAAAAACCAATGGCTCTTTGTGAAATACAAATGGTATGCTTTCTTTCCTGATAAAAATGTTTTACCTGTTTCTCACATAGATTTAGAACTAGTTTATAATAAAACACACATTTATTTTTGAGTCCTGAGAAGAAATGTTGTTTCTATTTATTAATTAACAGGCACAAAAAGTTCGATTTTGAGAAGATTGGAATAATTTGTGCCAATAGTTTACCTGGGATATGCTTTCAGCATAGCAGTTAATTTGCTTGAAAACTTAACTATAGGATGGCTATGTGGTTGAATTGATGCTCATAGACTATAGCCTTAAATGTTTTGAATTCAGAAGCTTTTTCCTATGTAAACCAAATAATGTCAAAATACAGGATTTTGTTATTTGAAGCAAGTTTCGGAGCTATTCTGGAATATAATTACTCATTAACAGAGATTTTTTTTTCTTGTACTCTGTATAATTTCAAAGTAAGGTTCATGTGTATTTGACGGAAGCGTGACTGAATCCCATCTGTTCCAAACACTGAGTCTTTTATACAAATAAATAGAAAGGAGAATCTTGTTTTTCCTATTCTAGTTTTGCATTTAATTTTTAAATAAAATAAAACTCAATTGATTTCTTTCTCTCAGACCTGAAGAAGTAGTCCTGAAATCAAACCACTGAATATGTGAATATACAGTGCTCTGTTTCAGTTGTAATTATATGTGTGTAAGCTCCTGTGCCTGTATTCAAAACTACAATATGTTCCAAATTCTCACATCCATATCAATATTTATTGCTTAATAGATGCTGGATAAAGTCATTTTATGTCTGTGAGATCTTTAGAAGTGGAATATTTATCTTCTGTTTGCAAAGTTGATACATTTAACTGGAAAGCCTCAAATGGTGAGTTTCAGGAATGGCCTGTATTTCATACAGTCCTGTTAACTGCAGTCAGATTGCACAGGACATATATAGAATATATTCATTATCAATAGTGAATTTTAGGCAAAGTATTTAGAAATCAGCACTGCCATTTCCTAATTTATTTCTCCTTGGACACTTCCATTGGTTAGCTTAATCTGAAAATTTATCCAAAGTGTCTGCTGTTTATCCTTCTATTTACTTGTCTTTTTTTCTCATGTAATGTTATCTTTTTTTTTCCCCTTCTTTCTTTCATGCATGTTCAGAGCTGTTTAATAACTTTTCTCCTTAATGTCTTTTTCCTTTGTGTCAAATATATGAGTACAGTTAAGAAGGGTGGCCACTACTCCAGTGCTCATTCTTCAGCAAAATCCCCAGGTGAGCCATTACTGTTATGGCTGTATATCACTAGTGTGTCTCCTTCCTCTCCATTTCCACTTTCCTCTGCATCTGTGAGTATTTTTAAGATTGAAATGCACATTTTGCATTTACTGAGCCAGACCCATAATGCATCCATTATTCTTGTGAAAAGTAGGTCTTTGACTGAGATAATCTAAATGATGCTTTATAGTTGTTTGCTGGACATCTGCAACCATTGTTAATGTTAAATTAATCTTACTACAAGCAGAAAAGCATTCTGAGAAGCAGAATAGAAATGTTCAGGTAGTGGAAAAAAACAAGAGAGGCGCTGACAAGACAGGTGCAGAAACGTGTACCACACCTTTCTATTTGCAGCCTCTTGCTCTTCTTTTTTTCTTTTGGTGTTTTAGAACCAAGGCTGGAATGACAAGAAACCTCTTTCAACCTTCAGTTCCAAGTGAAAATTTTGCTGGTATTGCTCTGAAACACTAAATCTCTTTCAAGTAATTTATGTTTTCCTTAGCAAAGAAGTTGTGACTTTGGACCATATTAAAAGTGTTGACTTTTACCTTCACAATTTTAAAGGTATTCACAGGTTTTACAGTATTCAGCATTCCACTACAGTAAATTGTCACTTAGCGTGTACTAGTTAAGGAAAAACAGAGTAGATTTTTTTTTCTTTATGTTCAAGCTGCTTTTTCGGTGTAGAAAGAAAACTCAAAAGTACTTACACTTAGAAAATACTTAAGATTGCAAGTTTTGCATATACATGAAATAATCAGCAAATCAATTCAGCAAACAAGCTAAGTGCTAAAAATAAATACAGATTGCTTCTGTTTTCCAAGTTAAAAAAAAAAAAAAAAAAGAAAAAAAAAAAGTACTGCTGTCTGCAGGGGGGTTGGACTCAATCTCTAGAGGTCCCTTCCCACCCCTACAATTCTGTGATTCTGTGATCTACAGACATCCCTTTCAGATCCTTGGCAGAGTGTGCTACGTATTGTATAACAACAGAAGGAAAATAGTTGGAAGGAACCTCAGGAGGTCATTTAATCACACCCCTGGCTCAGAGTGCCACCACACTTGTCCAGCAAGCACAGAGCTGGAATACTGTGAGTGTATGGTGGGACATTCTTCCTTAAAAGAGGGAAGATTGTTAACTAGCCAAACTCTCAGGTACAGCTTAGCGGTTCTGCCATTGCTTAAAAGGGTGATAGTGACTTAGAGATGGAGATGACTTATGGTGTAGGCATCAATGGTTATGTTCAGGAAAGACTGTCTTATCTATGACTTTCATAAAAAAGAATTTGTGAAGAAACAAAATTGTTTTTCTTCTGTAGTAATAGTTGGTCTTTTTTTGTTCATGTACTTTACAGCTGGGAACTACTTCTAACAGCATTTACTAGCCCTTCTCATCTTCATATTTGCAAATTCCTTTCAAAACAACAAGGTGCTGACATGCTCAGTTCAAAGAAGTTTATGTAAAACAAAGTGATGAAAAGCAGCATATTTACAGATCTGCACGAGGGACATATGCTTCTAAATTCCTTTTACTTCTTTAAAAATGCACTTAAGCTGAAGTTACTTATCTATTGCTTGTGTGCAACCCTTGTTAAAGTCAAACTCAAAACTATGTTGAAATACTAAATATCTTTTGCAGAAAAAAATAAATTCTTAGTCCTGTAACTGGTTTGGGAATCAATTTAAAAAATTTCAAGACAGACTTATTCTATAGCTAAATATTTGTAGCTTAACATCACACATGAGAGATACAGTTATGAAGAACAAGAATTTCTGGAAGTTGCAGTGCAGTCAGCCTGGACTACTAACAGGTAGACTGCTGAAGCTGAAAAAAACGTATTTAGATTACACTCAAAAACAGCAAAAAAACCCACAACCAACAAACCATCAAAAATTGTGTTCTGCAGAATGTTATACCTGAAAAGTACTGTATTGATACGAAAGGGAGAAAAAGACAGCCTTGTGTTTCTGCTTATGAAAACTTCCTCTACCTATATTTTGTTGTGCTATATCACAGTAAATTATAGAATGTAAAGAGATTATGTCTATTATAAAAGCTCTCACACTTGCAAAGTACAGAGTTGACTTTTTAAAATTCTGAAAGAGCAATGTGATATTTGTGTATTCTCTTAAGCCCATATATAGCCACATGAGTTTTGGGTGAATAATTTTGTGGCATGTGATCACATAATTTATTCCTAATTGATGATGAGTCTGTTTTGATCTTTATGTACAGATTTGAGTGATATCTAGTCAGAAAGAGATATTACGTTTTAGAGCTAGTTAGGTGAGTTTGTTTGCTTGTTTTTAATCATCTTCCATTTGTCTGCTTGTATTACTTTTGTCAGTTAATGGAACACCAAGCAGTCAATTATCCACTCCAAAATCTACGAAGTCCTCCAGTTCTTCACCAACAAGCCCAGGCAGCTTTCGTGGACTCAAGGTAAGTATCAGATCCATAAAAATACTCTATTCTCTTATTAATTGGTGTATTACAGTAACACTGAATAATAGTTTTTTTTTAAAAAAAAGGTTATAATTCTATGGAGCAGCCTTGCTAGTATGAGGTTAAAGTCAAGGTTAGAGTGCAAGAGGGAGCTGATGTACGACTTCTGTATTTCATCTCGCAATCTTTGTGTCTTGTCACCATCTTTGCAGGGTGGTGAACTGAGCTTAAGGAAATCTGAAGATGTTGACTGTGGTTTGAATACGCCAATTAATCCTTCAGGTTTTGCACTGTTTTGTAGATGGCATAAATTCTCGGAGTAATTTATATCCCCTTAGCATATATTAATGTAGTATCCTCTTCAAAATAGTTTATCATCCTGCAGCACTGCTCAAAATTTCATCTAAAGCACCCTTCCTTCACCTGTGGCACAGAATTTCACTACTTAATGCAATCTCCTGCCAGAAAGCATGAGAGGGATTCCTTTGAGAGCTGCCTGAAATCTGGCAGACTTTTCTCTGTGTTGCACCAAGAGAATTCTCTGCCTCTTGTATAAAAGAATGGCAACATCTATAGTTCTTAGAGGCTGCTCGGAGTCTTTTACTTGGTAAAATTAAAGGAACGGTCTGGAGCACACAGCAGAGAATCATACTGCTGCATTTGTGCAGCTCTCCTTTCAAGGAGAATTTTCTTATGGAATCATGAATTGCAGCTTTTGTGGAAGCAGACTACATGGTTTTCTGTCTGATTATTCTGATCAAGTAATAGCTCCCTTTGGTGAGCACAACAGTTGTGAAGAGGCTGCAAAATTCTGTGGAGAACAGAACGTTGTCTGAATTAAGGGTCTGGCAAAAGAAGTGATTTGAATAGTATTTAGATCTGTTTTTTTGACATTCTAATTGTTACCACGTCTTTGTTTTGTGAAGAGTAATCTTTTCTCCAAATACTTGAGAAAAGACTTTGATTTCCATGTTAAATTTCAATATATTTTAGTGTTTGGCTCATTGAGACAATTCATATTGATGAGCTGTACCATTCCATAGCTGCTTTTTGTCCAAAGCAACATAGATTGATCTTTGTTTATAAAGCACTTTCAAGAGCTGCAATAGTTCAGATATTGAAAACTGTAACCGTGGTCTTAAATTCGTCTTGACAGCTCTTGTATAAATTTATGGTAAAGAATGCCAAAATTAGTGGACATGAGGCTCTCAGCTGCTCAGTGCAATACTTAACAAATGCTCGTTACTGAAATTACAAGTTTAGAAACTGGATAATCAGGCTTTTTTTTTTTCCTCTCAATACGGTGTTCAATAGATTAAAGCTCCATTAAGAAAGAGAGAATTCTGTTAGTTTTTCAAGCGTTTCTCTGTGAAGTGGATGTGTCCTGTTTTCCCTTCACTGTCAATTTTAATGAAGTAGACTGCTGTACCTTTTCATCTAGGAGTTTAATTGATGCTAGATATTAATGAGTCTTCCTGTCAAGTCATTCCTATATAACAAAAAAAAAAAAATAGCAACTATAAATGAATCATCTCAGACCTGATGTGTCACTGAAGTAGTGAGTATCCCTTATTTTATCCTATTGAGATGTATCTGCTCCAGCTGTGTTCCTGAGACTAAAGATAGGAAAAATTAGTGGGTGAATCTCAGGATAATTTCCAAAAGGATCAAGAACACTGTGCAATTTCCTGGTTATGTTCTAGTATTAATGACAGTTTCAGTGGCAAATATCAACATAAAAACAGTAACAGAGAAGCATTTTTAATGCAAAACAAGATTATTTTAAGAAACCCATTGCTATTACTCTAAGATTGATCTTGGCAAATCCAATGACAAAAACAGCAGGAAAGCACAGACCAATTTCAGTATTTTGAGATTACTGGTGCTCTCTATTATTGAAGAATTCCTTGTTGCTACAACTGCATCACTGCACAGACAAATAATCTGGTTTTCTGTGCTTATTTAAAGGTACCATGAACTGCAGCTGAATGAAAATGAGGATATAAATAAATACTGTGGCAGACAGCGAAGGTATAAAGAATATTTCTGAGGATTTTTTGGCTTTGGAAATGCAGTATTATAGCTGCCTTTTCCTTTAAAGTGGAGCCTTCTCAGTCCACAAGGATTCCTTCTGTTTGCACTGCTTTATAAGTACAAGTGCAGAATCTCCTTGTGGAAAACACTTCTGATGAACAGCTTATCTTCTAAGGGAAAGGTTTTACTTCTGTTCCTTTTTGACTCTCCAAATAGAGCACCCATATGCTATTAATTGTTCTCTGCACACATTAAGCCAATGTGCTCTACAACATTCCGATTTTGTAAAAGTGTTTGAAGATTTTTACTGGACTCTCAAATGATATTGAAGTCATCAGAATTTATGCTATGGCTGCAGAATAATAAACACTATACAATTCTCCTACAACCTTAAATAAATGCCTCTAGTCTAGTAAGTGAAAAATAAAGACACACCACAATGTTGCCTTTTGACTGTAACTGCATGAATAAATAATAGCACACATTAAAGAAGCAAGCAAAGTTGCGTACTACTTTCCTTTTGTCATTATGTTTTTAACCTCACAATCTGAGCTTTAACCTATTGCATTTAACCTATTGTAGAGGTTTGTTTCAAGGTAAGGATTTAGGTATAACAGATAACAGATAGGGGCATGAACTACATGGTTACTTGTTACTTGCACTTGGTTCTTACTGTGTGTTTATAGACCTGGATATGTAATGTCATAAAGGGTTCTTTGACTCCTAGCTCACCTGGTACATGTGTTACTAAGCATGACATGTATCATAAAATCATCAGAGACTATAGCATGTATGAGATTTTGAACAGTCGTGTTGTAATATCCTTACTTGGGTGTGTTTTGTTGTCTCTTACTGGAATCAAGTACTCTGAAGTCTTACCTTTTTTTTTTTTTTTTTTTTTCCTTAATAAAATTATACTTTGCAGTTGAGGCATTTCTTAGAATTGCAATTACGCTAAGTAGTAGTGTTTGAATTTGTCTTAAGTTACTTTTTTGACTTACTGAGCAAATGATCGAAGAGAAAGGGCATTAACACCCAATCCAGCAATTAAGTTAAGCACTTGCTTAATTTTAAGCTATTGATTAGTCCCTTTTACTTCAATGGGACAGTTAATTTACTTAAAGTTAAACATGTGCTTAAGTGATTTGAGAGATCAGTACCTATCTCCATCAAGGCAGTAATCGTAAGTATTGTATGCATGTTTGTCTGTTAGCAATGGCAATATTAGGGATATATGCAAGGAATTATCCAGCCTAGGCAACAGCAGTTCTGAGAGGAGTTCTTTAAGTGTTGCTTTTGGTAAATCTACAATTAAGTTTCTTTCTTGTTCATAGAGAAGATAAAAAGACTTGGCTATTCGGTGATGGGAAGAAAACCAATGTATTCAACTCTATGTTATCTCTGCCTTGGGTTCTATGAAAGCTTTACATAATATGGTGAAACTCAGAATCTCTTTAGGAGAAACAGTAAATCTTTGCACCGTTCTTCAGTGTTACCAGAGCAGTGCAACAAAATGTATTTATACTGTTTTTATCTTAGAGATTTGTTAGTATTGAGCATTGTAATAAAGCACTTATTTATACGTACAGCCATGTACACCAGACCAGGCAATTCGGTGACAGAAGTCTTCTGACAAGTGAAACAGACACAAAGACACCTTTAGGTGGGAAGCAGTAACACTGCAGAAAAAAAAAATGCTCTAGAAGGCACTGTCCCATATGGCTACCAAGAAGTTACTTATTGAATGTGGGGGGAAAAAAAAACAACACCAAAACATTTCTACAAACATTTGTATCATGGACAGTTTATCTAACCTGAGTGCAAAGGTTAGTCAATTAAGGTACCATTCTACTTCAGTAGAATGTGAAATTCAATCTGTGGATCCTTCCTGAGACTCTTGTTAGATGAAAAATAAAATCCCACCAGATGTACACTTATCTCAGATTACCTTCTTACTTTTTCCATCTTTTTATATAAACACAATTTTTCTGAGGTGTGGTAGCATTTTGACTCAAAAGACATATAAAAATCTTATGTACTGGGTGAGTAGCATTAACTGAAATGAAGACTGACAAGTTGCTATTTTTTTATCTCCCAAATCATAGACTCAGGCTCTGAAACAGATCTTCAGGGACCCTGGCCAGTCCCTCCTTACTTACCCATCACCTTATACTTGCATACTCATTTTACTTCATCTCTTGAATTCTGTGATGATTTAAAAGCTTTTGTGATTTTCAATTGATTTTTTTTTTTTCCTGGATACTTCAGATGTTGAAAGAAAAAAGAAAAAAGAAAAGAAAATCCTACTTTGATTATTTGGCTGTTATATGGTAGAAACAGGTGTCATACAATGAGGTAATAATATTGCCTTGGGTCTGAGTTTTCTATGACTTGCATATGAGAGAGAAGGTGGATTTATGTCCTGTGCACAGTGTAAGGAGAGCAGTACTGAAGGTGCTTACAGTGTAGACTAGAATACAGGAGGAGGAGTTGTTGCAAAGTTTAATCTGCATGGTGATCATAGATTCCATCTGTATTCAGTAGTGTATCAGTGTGCATCCTTTTCTCTTCTCTGTGCAAATCCAGCCATGACTACTGAACTAGGGATATCAATCGTGCAAGATACTCAAAATACCACAAATCTCTGGGTAGCTTAATGATTAGAAAATATCTTATTAATAATTGTTACTTAGCCATGAGTCACTTGCTATTAACTCACATCGCTTTCCCACCTTTTCTGTATAATCTAGTACATCATAGACAGCTGGAGAGTTTATGTCTACTCTGACACAGTAGGGAAAGACTAGACTGGTTTTGCCAATGAGGAACCAAGACCAGTAGACCCAGCTCCCAAAATACAGCTAAAGTGGGTTAGACCTCATCTCTAGAGCCATGAGGTAAATAATTATTGGCAGATATAAGGTTAAGTTGCTGTTTCAGGTTCTGATCAATCATCTCAGCTAGAACAGCAACATTAAAATTTTTCCTTTTCCTATTGTCTTAGCTTTTTGTGTCTTAGCTTTTTTCCTGCTCCTATCTGTTTCCTTCTTGTAAATACAGTGGTAAGAAGTTATGTGCCTAGTCATGCTCTGACCTGATTATAAGGATGAAGGAAGGTGGAAATGTGAGCTAGGTATTCGTTTGTATTTTCACTCATTCAAAAGCCCAAATGGATTACTGATGTTTTAGTGTGACTCGTGTCTAATATTTTGCAGGGATCTCTTCCGTTACCCCTGTTTCATACCTGAAGATGTGACTGATGGGATAGGAGACTGACTCATGATTTTGCATCAGTGTCATTTAAACTAAGTGTTCTTGTTCCTAATCCTTGCTAAACAAATAGCTCAGAAAAACTGTTACATTAACACAGTCTCATTTTAGGTTATTAGCAATGAGTAGTAGTAGTAGCTGCCTGGTTGCTGTTTGATGCTACTGCTATGCCAAATGCTAGTAAACAACAGAGGCTCTGCAAAATTAACTTGTACAGCTGTACAGTTGTACAGCTACCGTACCTTTAGCTGATCTGGCAGCTCAGCTGCCACTAGAAACTTAAGCATTCATTAGCATTTCATGAGCCTTTAGACAATATCCCTATCTGTCAGTTCAGTTTTTTCGTTGACAATAGTGTTAATGATTTAAAATATTCTGCAGTGTAACCAGACAATGTCAGCTAAATGGAAAATGCTGCATTTGGATTCCTGGTGTCATGCAAAGCCATTTCAACAGACACTGAGCTTAAGGCAGGGAAGCATTTTAATCCTTGATGTGGTGAGCAGTGAGAACTATTGTAATAGCCCACGAAGAAAACAAGGTATTGGAAATTCACAGAACAGCAAGAAAAACTACATAGAATGGGATGATATAATAATTTTATGTTTATTTTATTTTATACTTAATACTACTTACTGAATTATTAAACTACATTTAACTGTAGTGGGAGAAGTTATAAAAAACAGCAGCACGTAGAACAGATCAGTACCTTTTACTGTTCACTGCATTTGTTTGTACACCACCCCATTTCTAAATAAAAGTTGATTGCTCATTATGACAGGACAACTTCGAGTGGAACTGCGAGGGTTCAGATCAAGTTACCAATTAAGATGTTAGTGCAGCAAAAGCTGTTTTCATCACACATCATCCTTCAAAACCAGTTAGATGATTGTTTTTGCAAAGACATCTAACCTGTACTGTTAGTGGAGATCCTCAGTCTTGACATCCATAATAACCTAAAGTACAAACTCTTAAACTGCCAAGCAAATCTGGCTATCATAGAGGTTCTAGGCACCCTAAGACAAAATTATGTTGTTTAAATGTAAACTAGTAGAGTCATGAGAGCATTTCCACATTACCTTCTTAGCATGCTTCAGTGCTAATCGGAAGAGGGCATAGACTGACAGAGCTCAGCTGGGGAAACCTCTGGCAGTGCCAGCTGTGAAGTAGATGTGTTAGAAGAAGACCGCTGGATAGGTGTCGAGAGGTGGCTCTATCTGGGTTTGAATCTCTAGTTGACATGAACAGACATGTTACCCAGCATGCAGAGTGTATTGCAGCTATCTTATTCCATAGAATGAAGAGAGAATGTTTGTGCAGTGGGAGAGAATTTTCTTTGCTGCTAGCAGTTTTGCTAAAACGTGTTCAACTACTTCTATAAAGAGGAATATCAAGCTTGTGTCTTAAGTTTGGTGAAAAACAGTGTTTTATGTTAAGAAAGATGAGCTGTGAGAAAGCAAGAGTAAAAATAAAATGAGAGTGGAAAAGCAAACTGATGCTGTAGAGGTGTTTAATTTAGAGGTTTTTTTGTAAATTTTCTGTTGTTTTCTCTATATTTTTTCCTGACTCCTCCTTGCAGTTTCTTTATCATGATAAATAAGAAGATCTTACTTGCTTTAATTTCCTCCTCATGATTCAAATTTAGATTCCTCCTCATGGTGGATCATTGTCCAATGTGAATGGTGTACCTGAATCACTCCATTGCCAGAGTCCTGAAGGTAGGTCACCAACAATTAGTAAGCGCCCTTGCAAAAATTTTGCTGTAAATAAAAATTGGTTTAGCAATGTTAGATGTTAGCCTGCTGGTTTGTCAGTCACTGCTCCCGGATTTGTATCATCAGCAAACTTGCTGGGTGGGTGAATTGTATCCCTTCATCCAGGTAATCGATGAAGATTTTGAACAAGGCTAGATATGACAATGGCATAACCTGGTTTAGGCTAAATGAACAAACAACAAACAAAAACTTGAAGCAATTGGACTGGATGCTGCCTTTTATCATATAAAGAAAAATGCATTTTTACTTGCCGTTGTGATTTTTACATGTACTGTTGATGAATCTTTCTTTCATATATTCAAAAAAAGTGAAGACACTTCAGAAAAAGTATTTTGAGTTCAGAAAGCATTCTAACTGCATTCCTCACTTTTACAGTACATCCACCCTAAAGGTAATAGTTGACTTACATGCAAGAAAGGTCAAACAACTCTGTCTCATGCTGTTCATTCTTACGTTTGAGATTAAAAATAAGGGAATAAGCAGAGAGGAAAACAGCTTACACTTCCATTTTGTATCTGTGACTGTTTTAATTCTGTATCTACCTATGGGGAATATATTACACCCTGCTGACACCTCTCTTCACTTTGTGTTACTGACCTTGCTTTTCTGCAGGTGTGAATGGAAGCAAGTGCTCAGGGTCATCCACCATTCTTGAGAAGTATAAAGTCGGAAAGGTGATTGGTGATGGCAATTTTGCTGTTGTGAAGGAGTGCATAGAACGGTGAGCAAGGAGAACGTTCAGTAGTGACAACTGTTATTTTACTGGATAGAACCCCTGTGCATTAGCACGATTGCATAGGAAATGTGATGAGATGAAAGCAAAGGGCAGTTACAAAGAAATGCTTACACTTTAGGAGAACTAGACAAAGCAAAATACACAGAGCTTCCTATGTGTTATTCCACCAAAGGCATGTGAGAACAGCAGAGCAATGTAGCTTTTTAATCCCCAAAGCTGAAAGAGATATCACCTCTTAATGGAGGCTCTTAAGGAAACACTACAGACCTTCAAGAAACCCGTTCACACCACATGAGACTGTTGGAAATGACAGGAGATTTTTTGTGCTACCTCAAACACAGTCTTTCAGGAAGCCTCAGCAATTTTGCTGCTACGGGATCCTACTGCTTGCTGCTGACATCATTCTTCACAGCTTTTGGTATACTGTGAACAAAGTATTCTTAAAAGCATACAGCTAGCAGCAGATAGCCTGTGTGATTGGCTCCTTTCTGCTTGCTTGTTCAGTGGGGTAGCACAGTGTGGAGCCAAAGACCCTAACTCAGCCTTTTAATATTCCAGACTCTGAAATATTCTTGAGCCCAACTTCCCTGAGGGTAAGCAGGACACCTTTACAGACCTGTGCTGTATTACTGCTCATTCTCTGCAAGCTTTGTGTCATGCTTTGCTGCTGTTGTAAACAGAACAGATGATTTGACTGTCACTTTCTCAGTTTATGCCTTAGAACCACCATCTTTATCAATCTGAGAATTATGTCAGCTTCTTAAACATTAAGAAGAATCTCCAACTTGACTATAAGCACTGAGCAAATTCTATAAAATCCATAGCAGTTATCAATGTATTTGATCCACATCTGCTGGTTTACTTTAAATAAACATCATTTTGAACAAGAACATCTCATTCCAATCTTAGCAGATCATATATTCACACACTGGCATTCTTGCTAAGTCACGCAAATGACCCAAAAGGGTTGTGCAGTGAGGCTGAACATGCTGAACATATATGTATAAATTACAAACCCTACCTTTATGCACCCCTTTTTTTCCCCTCAAGAGATAGGTTCTTTGATACTGTATCTGTGTTCTTTCTTTTCTGAAAGTAGTATTGGTAGGTAATATGCAATACATCTAGTACTCTCTTTTGATTTACAGCAGATAAGAATGATCATTATTGTTAATACTTGATGACATACTAGCAACTAGGTTTATAAATTAACGAATAAAGACTTAGGTGACAGCTTCTAGAGATGCAATCTGATTACAGTATTGATACAGGAAAAATAAAAAATGGCTGAGTGATGAGTACACTCTGAATAATTTCGTGTTGCAAGAGCAGGGATTAGATAATGCTTCTATCAGTGTTAACGTCCAGACTCCATGGGCTTGATGTTTCCACCAGGAAACTGTGTTCCTGACAAGCAGTACCACATTACAGTGAAATCATTTCCCTAGCGCTTTAAACACCGCAGGTTCGTTACAAAAATTATAAGAAGGCAATAAAGCCAGGTGTGCTGAAAAAAGAATTTAAAGTCCATTTTGTTCTGCAAGAAGCCACACATAAGAGGCTTGAGAGAAACTAAATGCATTATGCTTCACAGCGTCCTCCCACATGCTCTAAAGCTGGCCACAAATCCTTTGTTAAATTGTGGAGCAAATAAAGTTTATAAAAGAAAGAAGGTTAAACTCATAAGATTGCATAATTTAATATTTTCAGAAATGACTACTATGCATTTTGGAAACGGCATGATTTCCACTGAAAATGGGAAAAGGGCTACTATGTCACTTCGGTTTCTAAATGTCATCTGTGTTTTTTGGGATGAGGGGACTGGGCTAGAAAGACAACCTTCACATTAAGAAAATAAAAATAAAAAGTCAAATTTAAGCTCAATTCCATCTTTATATTTAGTAAAGCATTATTAAATGAATTAAAAAAAAAATAATGCAATGGTTGCTGATAATAAGGAGAGAGGAAATACCAACTATAAATGCTTTTCATTTAATTTCTAGTAATTATTATACTTAATTTCTCATCATGTCATGTATGAACACTTTGGGTGTGGAGCCAGGAAGCCGTTACATCAGCTGTTCTACAAAATAAAATGGTCTCCTTTTCAAAGGGTGCCTATATGTCTATATATATGAAGACATGAGTCAACAGATGGATACTGACAGCTAGACAGAAGAATGCCAGCAACCTGTCAGACAATACTGGTCAATATGATAGGCAGTGATATCAACACACAAACTGCGTCTGCTATCCCTTGTACGTTCGTAGGTACTATACTATAGCATTTGCAGGAGGGATTTGAAGTTGCCTCATGAACTGGCTTTACAAATGTTAGCTCCTCGTTCAACACTGCACAAATGCTGAAGGTTTCCTAAGCGTGTTTTGCTGATCAGTTATTTGCAGACTTGCAGATAATGCACTTAATTTAGAATAACATAAATTGTGCTTTGAATTACGCTTTGTGTTCATAGTAGATTCTATGTCTGCTCATAAGAGGATAGCATTTCACAGATACCATTTAGATAACACTTCTATCTAAAGACTGGATCAGGTTGTAACTATGACAACCTAGCAGATACAGCTGCACTTTGAGAGCAGAGATTCTCTGCTGCGTTTTTTAAATAATGGATCATTTGAATGTGAAATGTTAACTCAGTTCCTTTTTTGTAAGGTAGCAATTTTGATTTGCTGTATATAATGCAAAAGTATAGTGAGAATTAACTTGTTAACTTAATAATGTACCTAATTTTTTCTTTTGTAATTGCCTGCAGTGATTTTATTATATATGCAGAACACCATTACATGTGGTGTTCTGAGGCACACGTAACACTAGGTACTAACACAAAAATGGGATAGTAGCAATAGGATTTTATGACACTTTGTTTTGGTTTTTAACTCCTCCTTACTATAATTAGTAATGTGATCTTTGATTAAAGGAAAAAAAAAAAAAAAGAAGGTAATTTATTTGTATTGCATTTTTCTTTCATTTTTTCCCCTTCTGAATAAAGGTAGAAGATTTTTATTATTGCTTAGAGGGATGAAAAGCAAAATAGAGCTCCTTCTTTTGGGGAGAATATCTACAAAAATAGTCACCCTTTTTACTTTGGATATAACCACACTCTAAAATGCCATGGCACTATAGATGATAGCTATAAAGTTCCATACACTCAGGGGATGAAAAAAAAAAAAAAGAAAAAAAGAATGAATGAAATATAAAATTATCTCCTAATAAATTCAGCAGGATTTTGGACTACTACATCATGAAACACAGGGTCTTAGCTCTACTGAATCCTACCATTTTTTTTTCCATGAGGCAATCACACTTTTTCCTCTCCTCACTTACACATAAATGAGCATGATTTTATCTTTAAAGCCTACCAGTTGAACAAAGCAAAGTGGAGAGCCCAAGACAAATTCTGCTCCTTGCAGTAAAGAGGTGAGAGGGAGTTGTGCTCGGTCACAGAAGAATGAGTTGCAGCTGGAGCCTAGGAATAACACATTAAGTGAATAGGGCTGTGGTAGTCAGGGAAACAGCAGGCACAAATGTTGCTGAGAAAATGAAAAACAAAATGAAGTCTGTTCTGTGCGTTTTTTCTCACCAGTCTCCATGGGTAAAAGCATTCCACTATGTATATTTTTATAGATAATGCCACATAATGCTGACTGATTTCTGATTAACATTTTCATATTTTTCTCACTAGATCCACAGGAAAGGAGTTTGCACTGAAGATTATAGACAAGGCTAAATGCTGCGGAAAGGTAGTGTGCAAAAATTTACATGTTTAAGAAAAACAGCAGCAGCAGCATGAGCAGCTGCTCATTAGTCATAAATGGGGGGTGTGTTTGGATTTCTGACTGTTTTCAGAATATCTGTTTTACAGGGTGATATTCCTTTCAAGAAACAAATAATAAAAGTTGTGAGCATTAGTGTGCTAGATTGTGGAGTAAAAAAACAGCCATCATTTTTATTGAACTAACAAACACCAGAGCTTGTCCAAAATGAAATCATACCAAACATAGCCTAGTTATGTTGATTTGTAAAATACAAGAGAGGAAATTTGCTGTTTCCCCTTCCCTCTCTATCTCCTGTCCCTTTTTATGGCTGTAAACACCCCTTTTATATACAGAGCATGGATTTCGGAAGAAATTTCATCAACCATTTTTTTCTGTGTATGTAGTTAAATGTCTTGTAGAACAATGATCTCTTAACAAGAGAGTTCTATACACTTTATTTCTAATACATAAAAAAAAAAAAAGGAAAAAAGCCTGCAACAGAATAGCATGTTATGTAAGAGAAGCAGGTATCCTAGAGTGTCACAGACTTCCTCCCAAGTACAGACTTCTAAAAACGAGGGAAAAAAATCCTAACAAATCTATAGGTAAAACATAGTCAGAAATGGAGACTAAATGTTGGAACAAAAAATAAGACTTCTATTTTACTGCTTTGCAAGACCTTAAAAACAAAGGGCTCTTGAGGAACTTATGACTCAAATGGATCACAGTTCATTGTTGCAAAAGCAACACAGAAGGCAGAGTATTAAACAGCAGTCAAGTTTTGTTTTAAAGACTCTGAGATAGGAAATAAATGCCATTCTTTCAAGTATAACTAAAAGGGCAGTCTTTTATTTTTATGCAAATATCCAGTTTTCTAAGTAAATGATCACAATGCAATGATTTTGGAGTTACCTTTGCAACTAAGTTAGGGTTTTAATTACTTTTTATCAATTGCATAGAGTAACTGCTCTGCAGAGTAATATTCAGAGTTGTAATTGATAGGAGTGACCATGTAGGAAGATGCTGAAAGTCCACATGATGTTCTTTGTATAGTAAGGAGCTGTACACTGCTCTGCACTGACACCCTACCTGCTGTGATGACTTGCTCTGAAGTAGAGGACCTCTGTCAGAAATGGTCTATTCATGCAGATTTTAAGTTGTGTAAGGAGATGAATGTTCCTTCCCCGTTACTTTATCTCATATCCCTAGGTTTATTTAACGGAGAATTTAGAAAGGAATCTTAAAAATGTATAACCTCAAGAAAAACAGTGCAAAAATTGCCTTTCTGAGATTAAAATGTAGAAATTTCTTTGGCTGTAGGAAAGTTGAACCAGTGTGTTTTACTGAAAAAGAAGTATTTTTTATTTTTTAATGCTTTCAACTTCAGATGTTTCTATTACATGTTGTCAGCTCTTAAGCGCCATAAATTGGAATAGACCAGAGACCATTCTGTACAGTAGAGTTCAACATATTTTCTACTTATCATTCTTGCTGCTTTAAAACAAATGAACAAAAATGGGAGGAAAAAAAATTACCACTTGTATGTTTTGAAGGGATCTTGTCCAGATGTATGAGTATGTGCAAGCAAAGACCATACTTAACAAAGTAAATATTTAAATCTTACTACAAGTTAGTTCTTCACCCTCTCTCCTTGCCAAGATAAGTCCTGTGTTAAAAACAACTATCTGGACCAAATATGTGTGACTTGTATATTGCCCACTGCTCACTACCGGTTTTTCTTGGATTGACTAAAGCTTTTTCTACAGTTAACCTAAATACCAATTATAGTCTTCAAATAATTCCTATGAATGTAGACTGAAATCTATATTGTGCTAAAAAGGAAAACACTGAAAAAAAAAAAAAAAAAGTTGGAAAGCTTTTTTTTAAAGACAATATATAGAAAAAACAGAAAAGTGACTGAAACCAACTAACTATACACTAGCCAATGCTTTGAAAACGAGTATCAAAGCAACAGCTCAACAATGTTTTGGAACCCCTTTTTAAAATGAGCATTAGCTATTGTCACTAGTTTTAGATAAAAATAATTTCTGCCTGGGTTTTGTTTAAATGAAAGGATTTAATGATTATTACGATTTAACGATTTAGTCAAATTAAGTAAAGAAAGCATAGGTAAAAACCATTGTGTCTCAGTGAGAATTATTGGATATAATAAATTGAATATACGTTATTTGTTCTTTGGGTAGAAAACTAACACTAGTTTTGAATTTACAGGCTTCCATCCATAAGGCTTAATATGCTGTGGCTGTTCACTTTTGTCTGTTGATGAGATTGAGCATTGTGTTTAACAAAATTGCTTCATGTTTATTTGTTTTCTTCCTCCAGAGCACCTTTGCTTGGAGCAGACATATGTTTGTTCAGAATGACAATTGATGCTCTTTCAAATTGAATCTCAAAGGTGTGACTGCTGAACCCGTATATGCCACACCACACTCACAAAATGAGATGCACACAGGGCATGTGGTTTCTGAGTTACACAGACACTTAAAGCTTTGCAAAAACACAACACATCCATAAGTAAACCTGAAAATAGAAGCTAAAGTAGGATAAGATCTTTAATCACTGCTTATGCACAGTGGGTCACATCTACTTCTCGTGCTCTGCTCACAAATGCATGAACTGCATGCTGCTAATCAGTGCATTAAACATGAATAAGTTCAGACTCCGGTGAGATGAGGTCTTACCTGCCATGAGGAAAGGAAATTTATGTTTTAGGCAGGCAGTGTTACTTATTTTACAGGGAATTTAAATACGACTACTGTATTCCAATATTTATAAAAGAAAATGCCAATCATTATTTCAGTGGAAGAATATGCATGCAATTGTATGCAATTTTCTTCACTCAATAGCATTAACCAGATGCTAAGATATTCTGGAAAGCCAAGCATTCTGAAACTTATTGTTCTGTAAACCCATTACTTTCTCAGAAATACATAGAAGGATAAATTAAATGTGGATAAATTAGAAGGATACATTAATCTGTGCACTGTTCAGCTGTTTGGAGCCACAGCGAGTTGACTGAGCTGGTAGATATTTTGCAGATTGTGTATCTAAAGATGCATGTAAAATAAACTGAAATCCATAACCAAAGCAGTTATCATTTTCCTATGTACAATCCATGTCCTTTTTTAAAGTGCAAGTCCTTGAAAAATAAATCCTAGGCAATCTGTCCTTGAATATTGTACACTAAATGAGAAGTGAAGGCTGGAGAGGATCAAGAACACGTTAGCTGTTGCTGGGAGGTGGCAGCGTACAAAGATCCAAGTCCAGAGGTTCTCAACCTGTTAATATCCACATAAGAAATACAACCTGCACTTTCTGAATTGCTGTCTTATTCTGGGGTCTTTTTTAGAGATAACCCGTGGGTTATGTGTTTGAAATATGTTAAATAAAATTTCTGGTCACCGATGAAGTACAACTGGGCTGAAATACAAGTTAAAATCCAGCATCTGACAGTAGGCTTTACTACATAAGTGAAATAAATAGAAAAATGGGTGCTCCCTGAAGAGCTAACCAAAGGATAACTGAATGGGCCACTTTATTCATGTATACCTCTGTACCCTTTACTGACAGGAACACCTGATTGAAAATGAAGTGTCTATTCTACGTCGAGTGAAGCATCCAAATATCATTATGCTGATAGAGGAAATGGACACTCCAACAGAACTCTATCTGGTGATGGAGCTGGTCAAGGTAAGACGAAGGAGATTTTTTTTAAAAAGAACAGTTCTCTGTGTCAGCCAAGGATATAATGTCTAGGAGACATAATCAGATAAGATTTCAATGGCAATCTCCATTATTAATCATGCAAATAGTCTTATCAATCAGTTCCATTAGTGGCATTTACATCTCTTCTGTTGTAATTAGACTATTAGACCCACAGATTTGAGGTAATCTTGCTAACTATGTACGCAGCCTAGAGAGAAGTGGGTGGTGGTTTTATATCATTTACAACATGCAGAGGGTACCTGTGATATGCATATAGTAATGGAAAATTTGCATTTATTTCACCACTATATTTAATTATTTGCTTTAAAGGGAAAAACTCAATTTATCTTAGAAAATCATAGATACAAGTATTCCAGACTTCACTGATTATGTTCCATCAAAATTAAAACCTTTCACTTCTCTTCCTCGTATGAAGCATTCCTTCACTTTATTTCCAGTTGTCCAAAAACTTGATGGTGCTATTGTACACGTACAGAGAAAAAAAATCTCTAATTCCATTTTACTGTCACCTTGTGAATGTAAGATACTAGTTTGATGGAGTTTTATTTCTGCACTCTCACTTACCTGTGTTCTGTACACCCACTGCAACACTGCCCATTGGCTTGATCAGCCTGTCAGAGGAGTGCAACTCATCACTTTTTTTCCTGCCTGAAACGTTGATCCCGTAATTACCTCTAGAGCTGTTGCCGGCTTGGGAAACTGAAGAAAACCTAGTTGTTCAAGTCAGAATTTTTGTAACCTACCCATTTATCTCCCATTCTAAAAGTTATTTTTAAATGAGAGGTTTTTCTGTTTTTAAGAAAGTATTTTATTAATATTTTAATATTCCACCAGCTTGGCACGCAATTCCTGAATTGCTGCTGCTTCTCCACACGTATTGAAATGCTTGGAATGCCACCCACAGCTCAGATAAATCACTCCTACAGATGTAACCAGGGTAACCATCATAGAGACACCCACATAAAATTCATGGCAATGATTGGAAATGCTGCACCAGAAACTCATTTACATGTTGTTATGTATCCCAAGATAAAGAGGGTATCCTAATCAGACTACACAACAGGCCTACTCTGAAATCACCTGTAAGTTCTGCACTTCAAACTCATCCTGTTCAGCTGTAATAACTTGACATTTTCACAATATCTGCAACATTTCTACTTTGCAGTTCATTACAAGTGCAAAACGTGGTATGTTAGGCTTTTTGCTGTTGCCTGGATTTTCTTTAGGCTTTACTCAAAATCAGAGAAAGAATTAAGCTGGTAAGATGAAGAAAATAGAAACTGTATGGAGGTATCTCTGTATATCATGCATATGAGCAGTCAATCAAATGAAATCAAGTCCAAAAAAGGACTGTGATCTGTAAATGACCCAAGTTCCCATTCTACAATCTTGGTGAGAAGTTTTATGTTTGTGGAGTTTTTATCTGTTGTGTTTGTTTATTTGTTTTAACATTTTAACGTGCTTCTGAGCATGCTTTTTGTGCAAGATTTTACATGGTATGTTACAAATTATCTTTATTATTTGAACTGAACTGACCTATTATCTTTCCTAATTCTAGGGAGGAGATCTGTTTGATGCTATCACTTCTTCTACAAAATACACAGAGCGAGATGGGAGTGCAATGGTCTACAATCTGGCCAGCGCGCTCAAGTACCTTCATGGTCTCAACATTGTGCACAGAGACATCAAGCCAGAAAATCTCCTAGTACGTTTCATTTATTTTCTAATATTTTCTTTCTTACTTCCTTCTCATTAATGCAAATGCTTGTACGTAAAAGTCAAAAAGCTGAGCAGGGAACAGAAGGAATGTTAATTTGGAATATGTATGTATAAAATAAATCTTCTACCATGAGATAGCAATCACTGTAACCCAAATGAGCTATACTCAAACATGTCCTTAGACCTATCTTTATTTACATTTTGATTGGCTGCCATTTGGACAAGTAGGAATATGGTCTCACCAAACAATGAATTTTAAAGCTGTGTTGATGAATTATTTATTACATTTTGTAAGTGGGGGATAGATGGGCTGAGAGCCACTTCTTCCAGAGATCACATGGTTATCTAAAGCTTTTTTTAATTTTACTGTCATAGCAGGAATGAACATCTTTCTAATGACTTACCAGTATTCTAACCATGAATGAGCTCCGTACATACATTTATTTTGTCATGGGTGACTGATGACATTTTGTTCTCAGCAGACGTATAAAGTAACTGAGTCTGTTGAAAAGAATGACCACAAGGTCTGCTCTGAGAACTGCTTAGAGAACAGTGCACAGAATGGGAGCAGTGTGCTGCCTTGCTTACATAGAGGTGACACATAAGAATTATGTACTGCTTGTTAGATATTAGGTGTGATGCAATGAACAAGCAGGACCATAACCTTCCCTACCTGAGTCACTGTCATCAGGAATGAAAGGAGTTTTTATTAACATTTGATGGTCATCTCTTAAAGCCTTTTGTGATACTTGTCCATCCTGTTTATTAAGGAATCCTGGCTTTTCACAAAATAGATTTTGATTTATTACAAGGATGGGATTATAAGCTGAATTCTAAATAATAGTTAATTCTTTACCAACCAAATTCTACTGGCAGTTTTCAGCAACTGACATAAACCCACAAATAAATTAGATTGTGTATCAAAAAGAAGAGGGGAGGAAGCTTCTCCTGGAAAACATAGTCATAGCAACCCAGCACTTAAAAGAGAAAATCTATCACTTAATTATCAGCACTTCCTCAAATACAATCAATCTAAATTCGTTTTAAGCTCTCATTGGTATTTGAATCAATTATAAAAAGACACAAATGTCCTTTCTGTCTAGAAAGCCTGAAGAGATTACTCAACAGATGCAAGTCCTATTCACAGTGATTGACAATACCAGCATGCTAAGACAGCTAATTGGTATGGAATGCAAATGCGAGTAATTCCCATCAGTTGCTACCTGTTCTTGGAAGTAGTTGGTTCTTTTGCACAGGTTCATCCAGCTCTCTGAATTACATTCTCTTTACCAGTCATACATTCAAAAATATATGCTATTAGTCTTATAGTTTGTACGTGTTTATCAAGGAGAAAAATGTTTCCATTAATGATATGAATTATGTAGAGAAAGGAAGAAAGGCCTTGCTACCAATTATTTGAAAAAAAACCAAACTATTTCCACCATTCTAGAGATGCTAGAGCCCTATGTCCTAGCTTCCACTGAAATCATGATAACAACATAACAACATCACTTCAAGGAAACAAAACAATATTAATTCATATGGGATGTGTCCTTATAGTTCCCTTTACTGTTAATCCAGTTTTTGTTTTTTTCTTGTTATCTCTGTCATATAATGTTTTTCTTTCTATTATAAGCTACCTTCCTTTCTGCAGCAAAATAACTCAGAACGAGATGATCTATGGGGCTTTTGAGTCAGGTGCATTTGGGTCTGCACAGAAATCTAAATACTTCTCAGTCAGGTTTCTTACTACTGAACTTTCCTAGTGTGACTGCAACAGCAAGACTAAGCTTAGAAAGACATTTCCTAAGAAATATTTGGCCAGCGAGAGATTTTAAACCAATCTGATGGTAGCTGCCAATCTCTAGGTCCACATCAATTACAAATACGTTATTACATTTTTTTAATATATTTAAAACTTATCAGCATTCTAGGCTTGGTTTTCTCCCTGCTTAAAATGCTTAAGGCTATATAATGGGCTGACCTACATAGCTGCCAGACAGCTCAGTTTAACACTAGCTCCAGCTGCACTGTGGCAAGAAATTGCCATGCCATTTTTCTCCTCTTTCCCTAGAGCAAGCAACCAGAAACTTAACCCCAATCCATAATTTAACAGTCAGCATAGCTGTGGTGTAACAAAGGAACTAATCTGTTGCTGTGCGGTGGAACAAACTGTGCGTAGAAGCATCACTGCTGCTGTGCTGATCTGACAGTACTGCACCTCATTCAGAGCAAGCTGTGTGGCCATATACAGTTATTTTAAGGGCTATTGCCTGTGTCTTTATCCTCAAGCTGTAGTTTTGTGTTTGATTTATTTCAGGGTACCTTTTTGGAAGGCATAGGTAGTTGGTGGACTTGGCTACTTCTGTAGAAATGTCATGTTTGAGATCTAATGTTACTTTTATTAATCTTTTCTGGTTGTGGTGAACAAGCATTCATTCATTCACACTCATTTGGTGTACCATGTGGTGGAAAGTAAGCAGGTGGAGAGAGCAGCACCATCAGGTAACAAACCACACTGAACTAAGTTGTTATCAAAACAAGATATGAATGCAGATATTTCACTGCAAGTTTGTTCTTCATTCCTCAAGGCAGAAGAAAAAAGTGTAATTTGGCAATTACATGAACCATCCACAGCTGAAAGTTTCATGTTATTGTTCAGATAAATTGTTTTTCTCCAGTTGTTATTTGGGGAAGAGCAGATGAGTGTTTATGGATATGAGTGTGATTATTCATTACAGTGTTGGCACTCCGCTTCTAATTCTGTTGGTTTCATTTCAGACTTGGTTCAAATAGCCTGCTGCTCTCATTTGGGCATAGTCTGTCAACAAATGGGAGTAAATACCTATAGGTTTTGAGAAGCAATCAATTGATTCAACCATTGCCAGCTGTGAAATCTTAGGATCAAAAAAGATCAGCCTGGTGACAGCCTGATTCCAAATATATCATTGTCTCTTATTTTTTCAAACTGCTACAGCTGTAGAGTGATACAAATGAGGTTATCTGTACTCTTGCTTCCATGGCAAAATCTGTTATTTGACACACGTTTTTCTCAGATGTTTCGCTGTACATAAAAGTAGCAGAACAGATGCATTTTTCTCAAATTTTGTGTGTGGTGTTCATTTTTTCCAGTCATGCAAAAAAAGCTGGAAAAAACTACAGTAATTGACATTGTCCAAAGCAAATGCTCCCAGCTGTACTATCTGACCAAGTGTTTTCTGATCTAACCTTACAGATATTCTAAACTTACAGATATTCTTACACTAAATTCTATGATGAAAAGCAAATATATAAGGATTAATTGGTCAAAGTGACATCACTTAATGGAACCCAAAATAATAATGGGGGAGGGGAAGGTGACATAACACTATTTTACTGAGATCGCTGTAGAGCTAGTAACAAGAAGTACTTTAGTACCTTATCATAATTTTGTCTGTCTCTCTGGAAGGTACACAGAATTGGAAAACGCATTAGAAACAGCAGAAATCTCCACACATAGAATTTATTAGAAAGTGCAAGTATCACTGGATAACTTCAGCACTGCTATTTCAGCCAATGTCTTCTCTTATTTGTGAACATAGCACGCCTGTTCCTGTTCCAGTCTAGGCACCCTTATAGAAACTGGGATTCCACCCGTTTAAGACAGAGGAGATGCAGTGTTTTCACAGAAGTGCAAAGGCATGGCTTAACTGAAGCCTATTTGCATCCTGAAAAGTAATACAATTTCCTTGCACGTATTTGTTCTAAAACATTTTTATAGCAGACACACTAAGAAGTTACTCTGCGAGCATCTAGATAGCAACCTAACATTTCAAATTTAAAACTTATACAGAGATGGCCATGTAAGTAAATTATTAAATATTAGTGAGAGAAATGCTGAGTTTTTGGCTTTTTAGGAACTTGTAAAGACAAGAGCGTTGAGAAACTGAGTAAATAATAGCAAGAAACTATCTGCATGAATTTTCATTTTTAAATTAAGATTACTCACGTCTGGACTTTCAAGTGAGGCTTGGTTTTATGAAAATATGTAGTTTGGAAGACATTCCAGAATTGTGAACCTAACCCAATTTTAATACATGGCTGTGGAAGTTACCTCTTTTTTTCTACATTCTACATGTGGTGCTGATTATTAAAAATATAATAATAATAAATTAAAAAATTCCAATATCCTCCTCACCATTGTTTCTATTTTGCTGATTCTAGGTATGTGAATATGCAGATGGAACCAAATCTTTGAAGCTAGGAGACTTTGGACTGGCAACTGTGGTTGAAGGACCTTTATATACCGTCTGTGGTACACCCACATATGTGGCTCCAGAAATCATTGCAGAGACAGGGTGAGGATAAGTAACTAAGACATAGGTCTTGTAATCTGTCAATTTTGGCAGGTAGCTCCTAACTGTTATGAGAACTAGAATGCTCTATCAGGATGGTCCTCAATCTCTTTTAAACAAAATAATTACGAGAAAACAGCATTATTCAGTTCCTCAGACAGACCAGCTTCCCCATTTGCTCCCAAAGTGCACCTATGCCTCCTTAACATCTCACCCCCACTTGTGGTGCTTGTCTAAACCTGTGCTCTGAGCAGGTCTAGTTAGATCATGTCCAGGTCAGGACCTCGTCTGGGTGATGCATTATGTTTGTTGCCTTGGTTTAATTAAATAACTGAATTTTTCTGTATTTATCTAGTGGTTGCCCAAACACAAAATAATTTTTACAGTAAGTCTTGCTATCTATTAGACAAGAGATCTCCCTTCCATATTAGCTGCCTCTTGCCTTAACTGTGAATTTGGTCTTCTGAATGGAAGAAGGTTTGCTGGATTGATTCAAGCATCCTTCACTGTATTTGTGGTATTGGGAAATATTTCAGAGCTGGCATGAGCTCAAACATCAGAGGGCACTTCACTGGCACGTTTTAAATTTGGACAAACTGAAGGTACTGGGTAGGAAAAGAAATAGGAAAAAAAAGACCTTTTTCTGACCTCTAGCATTTTAATTTCTGTGCTTTAAAAAGAAAGGTGCAGTTCTTTATTCCTTTGTTACTTGTTCGTTTAGGAGACTGGAGAATTGGTATCTTGTTGCTTAGCAACACATGATAACGTTAGAGATAGTTACTGCAGGACTAAGAAAGCACCTCATTGTCTTCTATCATCAGGGATTCCGGATTGAGAAACCTTGATGCTGAATTGAATGCAGGTGTATTTGGAAAACCCTGGAGAGCCTTGAGGCTTATGGAGGTGAGGGGAGGTGGGAAGTTCCATCAAAGTGGTGCCACCAGGGCTTCCAAGACTGAAGGATCTAAATAAGATCCACGTATCCAAATAACATACAGTCATCTCAAGTAATTTTGCAAGTCACTCCAATAAACAGTTATTTTTCAATCCAGCACAAGTAATGCAATCTTGTTTCCTCAGATACGGCTTAAAGGTGGATATTTGGGCCGCAGGTGTGATCACATACATACTGTTATGTGGATTTCCACCTTTTCGCAGGTGAGCATCTCTATTAGTCAAAAGGAAAAATAGTAAAGACCCAAATCATTTTGTAAGCCCCATCTATCTCCCCATCTATCCCCTGGAAGAGGCATTGTAGAAAAAAATATACATTAGACCAATGCTTTTTGAAGTTGGTTTCAGTTGTCCATCTCATCAGGCTTTGGTATCAGCTTTACATATTCAGTTTTCTATGGGAGCAACTGGCTTGTGCCACTGTATTCGGGGATGGAGCACTGTGAGAGCACTGTATTTTCCTTTTGTCTTCTACGTGGGCCCCAATTCAACGAATGTGTATGCTTTGCCCTCTAGTGTTTCTGTTTGGACACAGCAACTTACTGGTTTAGCGTCAAGGGGAAAGTTAATGGCACACAGAGGTGAGGGGAAGAATTTGCTTATGATGAGTTTTTAATCTTGTTAATAATCACTTTTGGTAGGCGCCATATGGTTGGTACGGTTTGTGAATGTGATTCTCAATGTCACAGTATGAATGAAGCCTAAAAATAAG